>NC_082690.1:91689295-92337015 GCF_949987515.2 Delphinus delphis | reverse complement strand
TGTGTAGTATCTTTTCATTTGCAACCAGTAACAGTTTTACTTCTTATTTTCTGATTTGGATTCCTTTTTTTTTTTTCTTTTTCTTCTCTCCCTGCTGTGCATAAAACTTCTAAAACTTTGTTGAATAATGGTGGTGAGAGTGGACAACCTTGTCTTGTTCCTGATCTTAGTGGAAATGGTTTCAGTTTTTCACCACTGAGAATGATGTTGGCTGTGGGTTTGTCATATATGGCCTTCATCATGTTGACGTAATTTCCCTCTATGCCTACTTTTGGAGCGTTTTTATCATAAATGGGTATTGAATTTTGTCGAAAACATTTTCTGCATCTATTGACATGATCATATGGTTTTTCTTCTTCAGTTTTTTAATATGGTGTATCACTTTGATTGATTTGTGTATATTGATGAATCCTTGCATTCCTGGGTTAAACCCCACTTGATCATTGTGTATGATCGTTTTAATGTGCTGTTGGATTCTGTTTGCTAGTATTTTGTTGAGCCTTTTTGCATCTGTGTTCATCAGTGATTTTGACCTGTAGTTTTCTTTCTTTGTGACATCTTTGTCTGGTTTGGTATCAGGGTGGTGGTGGCCTCATAGAATGAGTTTGGGAGTGTTCCTTCCTCTGCTGTATTTTGGAAGAGTTTGAAAAGGATAGGTGTTAGCTCTTCTCTAAATGTTTGATAGAATATTTCCTGTGAAGCCATCTCTTCCTGGGATTTTGTTAGTAGAAAGCTTTTTAATCACAGTCTCAATTTCAGTGCTTGTGATTAGTCTGTTTATATTTTCTATTTTTTCCATGTTCAGTCTCAGAAGGTTGTGTTTTTCTAAGAATCTGTCCATTTCTTCCAGATTGTCCATTATATTGGCATATAGTTGCTTGTAGTAATCTCTCATGGTCTTTTGTATTTCTGCAGTGTCAGTTGTTACTTCTCCTTTTCCATTTGCAATTCTATTGATTTGAGTCTTCTCTCTGTTTTTCTTGGTGAGTCTGCCTAATGGTTTATCAATTTTGTTTATCTTCTCAAAGAACCAGCTTTTAGCTTTATTGATCTTTGGTCTTGTTTCCTTCATTTCTTTTTTATTTATTTTTGATCTTATCTTTATGATTTCTTTCCTTCTGCTGACTTTGGGGTTTTTTGTTCTTCTTTCTCTAATTGCTTTAGGTTTAAAGTTAGGTTGTTTATTTGAGATGTTTCTTGTTTCTTGCGTTAGGATAATATTGCTCTAAACTTCCCTCTTAGAACTGCCTTTGCTGCATCCCATAGGATTGGGTCATCGTGTTTTCATTGTGGTTTGTTTCTAAATATTCTTTGATTTCTTCAGTGATTCCTTGGTTCTTAAGTAGTGTATTGTTTAGCCTCCATGTATTTGTATTTTTTTCAGATTTTTTTCCTTTAATTGATATCTAGTCTCATAGTGTTGTGGTCGGAAATGATACTTGGTACAATTTCAGTTTTCTTAAATTTACCAAGGCTTGATTTGTGACCCAAGATATGATCTATCCTGGAGAATGCTCCATGAGTACTTGAGAAGAAAGTGTATTCTGTTGTTTTTGGATGGTATGTCCTCTAAATATCAATTAAGTCCATCTTACTTAATGTATCATTTAAAACTTGTGCTTCCTTATTTATTTTCATTTTGAATGATCTGTCCATTGGTGAAAGTGGTGTGTTAAAGTCCCCTACTATGATTGTGTTCCTGTCGATTTTCCCTTTTATGGCTGTTAGCATTTGCCTTAGGTATTGAGGTGCTTCTCTGTTGGGTGCATAAATATTTACAACTGTTATATTGTCTTCTTGGATTGATCCCTTGATCGTTATGTACTGTCCTGTTTTGTCTCTTGTAATAGCCTTTATTTAAAAGTCTATTTGTCTGATATGAGAATTGCTACTCCAGCTTTCTTTTGATTTCCATTTGCATGGAATATCTTTTCCATCCCCTCACTTTCAGTCTGTATGTTTCCCTGGGTCTGAAGTGGGTCTTTGTAGACAGCATATATATGGGTCTTTTTTTGTATCCATTCAGCCAGTCTACGTCTTTTGTTTGGAGCATTTAATCCATTTACATTTAAGGTAATCATCGACATGTATTTTCTTATTACCATTTTCTTAATTGTTTTGGGTTTGTTATTGTAGGGCTTTTCCTTCTCTTGTGTTTCTCTTGTGTTTCCTTCTCTTGTGTTTCCTGCCTAGAGATGTTCCTTTAGCATTTGTTTTAAAGCTGGTTTGGTGGTGCTGAATTCTGTTAGCTTTTACTTGTCTGTAAAGGTTTTAATTTCTCCATCGAATGTGAATGAGATCCTTGCTGGGTAGTGTAATCTTGGTTGTAGGTTTTTCGCTTTCATCACTTTAAAAATGTCCTGCCACTCCCTTCTGGCTTGCAGAGTTTCTGCTGAAAGATCAGCTGTTAACCTTATGGGGATTGCCTTGTATTTTATTTGTTGCTTTTCCCTTGCTGCCTTTTATATATTTTCTTTGTATTTAAATTTTGACAGTTTGATTAATATGTGTCTTGATGTGTTTCTCCTTGAATTTATCCTGTATGGGACTCTCTGTGCTTCCTGGACTTGATTGATTATTTCCTTTCCCATATTAGGGAAGTTTTCAGCTATAATCTCTTCAAATATTTTCTCAATAACTTTCTTTTTCTCTTCTTCTTCTGGGACCCCTATAATTCTAATGTTGGTGCATTTAATGTTGTCCCAGAGGTCTCTTGAGACTGTCGTCAATCCTTTTCATTCTTTTTTCTTTACTCTCCTCTGAAGTAGTTATATCCACTATTTTATATTCCAGGACACTTACCTGTTTTCTGCCTCAGTTATTCTGCTATTGATTCCTTCTAGAGGATTTTTAATTTCATTTATTGTGTTGTTCATAATTGTTTGTTTGCTCTTTAGTTCTTCCAGGTCCTTGTTAAATGTTTCTTGAATTTCTTCCTTCTATTTCCAAGACTTTGGATCATCTTTACTATCATTACTCTGAATTCTTTTTCATGTAGACTGCCTATTTCCTCTTCATTTGTTTGGTCTCGTGTGTTTTCCCCTTGCTTCTTCATCTGCTGTGTGTTTCTCTGTCTTCTCATTTTGCTTAATTTACTGTGTTTGGTGTCCTCTTTTCGAAGGCTTGAGGTCTGTATTTCCCGTTGTTTTTGGTGTCTGTCTCTGATGCCTAAGGTTGGTTCAGTGGGTTGTGTAGGCTTCCTGGTGGAGGGACTGGTGCCTGTCTTCTGGAGGATGAAGCTAGATCTTGTATTTCTGGTGGGCAGGACCACGTCAGGTGATGTGTTTTGGGGTGCCTGTGACTTTATTATGATTTTAGGCAGCCTCTCTGCTAATGGGTGGGTTTGTGTTCCTGTCTTGCTAGTTGTTTGGCATAGGTTGTCCAGCACTGTAGCTTGCTGTTCATTGAGTGGAGCTGGATCTTAGCATTGAGATGGAGATCTCTGGGAGAGCTTTTACCGTTTGATATTACGTGGAACCACGTGGGACGTCTCTGGTGGACCAATGTCCTGAGCTCGGCTCTCCCACCTCAGAGGCACAGGCCTGTCACCTGGCTGGAGCACCAAGACCCTGTCAGCCATGTGGCTCAGAAGAAAAGGGAGGAAGGAAGGAAGGAAGGAAAGAAGGAAGGAAGGAAGGAAGGAAGGAAGAAAGAAAGGAAGAAAGGAAGGAAGGAAAGAAAGGAAGGAAGGAAGGAAGGAAGGAAAGAAAGGAAAGAAAGAAAGGAAAGAAAGGAAAGAAAGGAAGGAAGGAAGGAAGGAAGAAGGAAAGGAAGAAAGGAAGGAAGGAAGGAAAGAAAGGAAGGAAGGAAGGAAGGAAAGAAAGGAAAGAAAGAAAGGAAAGAAAGGAAAGAAAGGAAGAAAGGAAGGAAGGAAGAAAGAAAAAAAAAAACAGGTACATGGAAAGTTTCTTGCCTTTTGGGAAGTCAGAGGTCTTCTGCCAGTGTTCAGTAGGTATTCTGTAGGAGTTGTTCCATATGTAGATGTATTTCCAATGTATTTGTGGGGAGGAAGGTGATCTCCACGTCTTACTCTTCTGCCATCTTGGAGGTCTCACCTTGTTCACAATTCTTAAACTACTGATGTTATTTTGTAGTGATGAAGTTTTCGCTACTCATTCTTTTTCAATTTAATTTTGAGTCAAAGAATCACTAATAAGTGTTGACATGAAAGGGCTTATTTACTCTCAAGAGTATAGATTTCACTTGCTGTGAAAAAATTATCTTCAAACCCAACAGTTTTGATTAGTATATTTCATTTCTAACACAACTGATATTCAATACCTTAGGTAGAGGTGAGGGATGGAAATCTGCTGACCTCATAAGGTGTTACTTCTTGTGTAATCAAAAAATGGGAAGTTTTTTTAAATTAGGCAGTTTACTAGGAAGCATATTAAGGAACATGACACTAAGAGTGCAATATGTTAAGGCAATGCGATGTGAAAGCAATTGAACAAGAAAGATGCTGATAGAATACTATGCAGGATTTTCCCCAAGGAAGACATTTAAATTCTGAGGCTCAGAAGTGAGAGCTGGGCTTTGTCATTGAGCTTCTCTGAGACCAACAATCCCAGAAAGGCTTTTACTTCCCATTTCATTCTTGCTAATAGACCTTGTGGGTGGATGCACAGATGCTGTTACTTATAAAACATTTTAAGAAAACCTATATTGCGTACTTTGAACCAAATAGACAACTGAGCCAAAATGTTGAAGATTTAAAGTTAAAAACATAATAATATTAATAATAATAATAAAATTTTTCTTTGCTTAATTTGAAGCACAAACTAGCCCTAGTCTTGATGTACCAACTGTTTTAGCATCCTGGCTTCAAATATGATAATCTATAATAATTTAGAAGGGGGAATTTTTGTGAAGGAGAACCCTCAATTTTGATCAAGTCATCATTCTAGTGAATAGAAGCATTCATTGTTAGAATGTATTCAACATCACTGTGTTTCTAATTGTTTTTAGACAACCATCCACATTCATAGTTTAGAGAAGAGGTCAGCAGACTTTTTTCTTTTTCTTCCTATAGTGCCAGATAGTAAATATTTGAGACTATGTGGGTCATATGGTCTCTGTTGTAACTATTCAACTCTGCAGCTGTAGTGTGTAAGCAGTCATAGAATTACATAAATAAATGGGTATGTATGTATCCCTAGAAAATTATTTTGTTTTGTTTTTTAACTGAAGCAGGCCATCAGATTTAGCCTGCATGCCATAGTTTGCCAACCCTTGGTTCAAAGCTCAAATAGTACACCATACTTGTTATTAAAAAAATAACAGCCCCGACGCTGACCATTTCCCACTCACCAGAGTCTACCTCTGTCACTTATTTTAGAAGATTTTTGCAAAACTTTTATCCATATTTTTAAATAGCATGCTTATCTACTGAGATTTTATCTTTAATTTTTAGTTTTTATCTATTGACTTCTCCCTATAGAGGATGAAGATTTCATTATATTTTAGAACTTTCCCAACCCTACTCCTAACATGCACACTTCCATTTCTCCAAATATTTTAAAATTATAATTGTAGTAAGATCATTATCTAGGTTTGACGTTCTCTCGGTTTGTGAATGCTATTCATCGCTGGAATGTGTTGAATACGGTCTTCACTGCAGAGCTAGCTGATTATGTTGTTTCTCCTGGGAATCTTAGATGTCAGCCTCTTTATGACTTTTCTCGTGAGTTCCTCAGAGTCGCTCAGGATAAAGACTCTTCAAACTACTCCCTGCGGTGTTTTTATGTGGCTGCTGAAGTTCTAGGAATAAGTTTATAATCCCATCAACCCCAGTTTGCCTGGGAGGTGTTTACTATATACTATGTTCCAAAGTAAATAATTATGAGTACCACCCCCTTTCACTCTTATAAATGACCTGGTCTGGTTGGTAAATTATAAGATCACCCTAGCTGGCAACCAAGTTGGATAGAAAGTTGGGATATCTCAAGAGTTCAGTTCATTTAACTTTAAACTTCCTTCACAAATCTATTTCCTAAGCCATTAGCACTCAGTTTATAGAATCCCTCAGTGTGCAGTTGGTACTTCACGATGCACCCGTGTCTGATATCTCCCAGCACAGAGACTCTCTGTTTATGGTATAAAATAATAAATGCCCAGGTGTCCACCTGTAAAAAGACAGGGCAGTTGCCAGGCTGTGAAGGCTAAGGGAGGATCTAATGGCTTTTTATACAGACTTTCAACCCATTTTCCTGGTTTTCTTCCCTGCATTAAAACCCTGAGTTACCTGGGCCATGGGCAGTTCTGCAGTGTAAACTAGGTTATTTATCAGTGTTTCCTACTGTCAGCTTACGTGTCAGCCTTTTCATTCTGCTTGTCAATTACCACTTGTCTATCAGCATTCTAGGTTCCTGAGTTTTGTTTCTGTTATCTCTCATTCCCTTTTCCTTTGTGGACGATTAACTTTTAAAGAAGAAATATATATATATCATACTGTCCTTATAATGCTTATAGTGGGTTTTGGGAGAAGCAGAGGATTAATGCCTATGCTCTACCCAGCATCCTTAACTGGAAAGTCACACCACTGCAGTCTCTCTGTCTTACTGCTGCTTGTCTTCATGGGTTGAAGGAGATGGTCATCATTCTATCTCCTTATCTTTATTTCCAAAAAGACATTTCACTCCCCCCTACATCCTTAGTTTTCTGCTCAGTTTCAAATGATCCAGTTACTTTAAACTTCCTTCACACATCCTATTTTCCAAACCATTAACTTTCCTTGTGGCTCTCGAGAACTTTTGTGAGTTCTCCTTAGTTTCTAAATTGTAATATCCAGAAAAAGGCAAGGTATTTTTGCATTATATATTTTGGTGGAGGAGTGCAATCTAAGAAAGATAGAGGGTAACAGTTAATGGTAGATGAATGAGTACTAAGTGAAAGACATTATTTGCCCCGCTTAATAAATGATAAAACTGCTCTCCAGAGGGTTTAAGGCATTTTCTCAAAGTTACGTTAACTATGGAGTAGTAAACCTGAGATTTGTGCCCAGGGGTATTAGTATTAGAAATCAAAGTCCAGTCTTTTCACTGCACCATTGGCTCACTAGGCTGCATATTAATAAATGGCAGAAGATGAGGCACACAAAGGCCTGTAGGCATATCCTTGAATAACAACCGTTTAAAAAGCATATATTGACATATTCTTTATCTCATTTGAATTTTTCAAAAACACCATAAGACGGGGATGTTATTACTCATTGCAAAAAGAAAAGTGAAATTTTAGAGATGGATATGTGAATAATTCAAGGCTACACAGTCAGTAAGTTTTAGAGACCATTCTGGAACCCAGGTTGTTGGACTAGTGCTCTGAGAAGCATCTGCTAAACTCACGATAGGTCGTACGTACCTCATAAATCAGAAAAAGACTATGTCTGGTATGGTATACGATAGATGGCCTGTCTTAGAGAGTCTAAACTGCACTTGGGCATACACAGTTAAGCGATACTTTCCTCTTGTACATCCCAGATTGTCAGGCTTAAGATACAAAATTCAAAGCCAAAAAGAAATAAAATGAATTCAGGTGTTCCTTAAGGTCTAGGTTCCAGATAGAATTATTTTCCAGAAGGCATCAGGAGAGAAGAATAAATTAATCTGACCATGTACATATTTCTAAAATCTGTAGGGAATGTAAACATTATAAGAATAATTGCTAGATAGTTAAACAACACAACTACATCCACCAGGAAATAACTAACTTTAAGTTACATGTGCTGGAATTTTTTGTAGAGGAAAAATAATACAAAGCATTAGAAGGGAGGTTTGGAAATGTTCTTTAAATGGGAAAAGTGATATGAATTTGTGACTAACAAAAGGTCTCTGAATTACCTCTACTTTAGAAATTAGAGCTTTGCAGACTTTTAAGATTCTTTTTATATCACTTTTTATAAACTCACTACGTTCAACATATCATTTGCCAGTGATCAACCTTGTGCTTAGTGTATGATGGGGAGATTAAAAAGGCTATGTCTTGCTCCTGTGGATGCTTCCGGGCAAGCAAATTACTTTAGTGTCACTTGTCCCTATCTGAATGGTGAGTTTGCAAGTTCTGGGCTATGTTGCTTCATTCACAGCCCCCAGCAAAAATAGGAGATATGTTACATTCTATCTAGATCATTTGTACTAGAATCAACGGGGGCATTTTTAATATAACCAGAAGCAGTACGACTCAGTTCTGTAAACCAAAGACAGTCTTAATCTGTCATCAGGGAATTCTAATTTCAAGTCTAATATATGACATATTCCATTATGTTGACAGGCAAACTCTAATGTTGCTGTTAATTAGTTAAAACTTGCTTGTTTTATTTAGTCACAGTGAAGCTGGCTGATTTTTATGTCAATTACATTTTTACTTAATTCAATTCAGCCAACACTTGCTGAGCACCTTCCTTCTATGGGGAACTCCTAGTTGAGATAAAAATGTTCTCGCCCTCAATAGTTAGATATTCTAGCAGGTTAGATCTTAAAAAATAACTGTAATTAAAAACAGAAAACTAGAATAAGATAAACAAAAGTTTAGTTTAAATGATATCAGGATGTCTTCTTCAGTTGCTTTCCCTATGTCACTGGTTAATGCAGATATTAAAATATTTTAAAGATATGCTAGACCTCGTTTATTCATCAGTGTGTCCAGCCTATTCAAAACAGATGTCTCGGTGACAAGAAATAGGTTGCCAAGTTCTTAAAGACCTTGTGGAGGCGAACATATCCCAGTGTCTCCTTCCCTTGCAAACATATCAAGCCTTCTCCAGCCCCATTCCCATAACTAAAATACTAACTACATCCCAAAATGTTTTTTTGAAAAACTATTTAAATGCTTAATTAGCCTGCAAATCATTGCCTGTATACTCAGGTTAAAACCACCCCTAAAACTCAGATGTCAGATTTCAGCGTCATGCGCTGTTGTTAACCTTTGGGTATTGACTGTTGTTTTGTTTGGTCTCTCATTCAACCTTTCTATGTTAATCAGAAGCTTTGTTTTAGAACTATATGTTTTAACCTCACCCATATGTCTTTTCTTTCTATTTCTAAATAATACAAATTTTTAACCAAACCAATCAATCATCAAGAAATTGGTTTACAGACAGAAGGAAAGGAAGGAAAGTATTTATTACACACTTTCTGCAGGGTGGGTCTTGACTAGCTAATGTCTTATGGAAAGGAATCAGTAAGGTTTTGTGGAGAAGGTGGAAGCTGAAATGAGTGCTGGGAGGTAGTAAGAATAAATAATCTGGCCTAAGCAAAGTCATGAAAGCAGCAGCAGAAAGACATTTGGAAATATGTTTAGTACATGTGCTCAGTATCTTCTCTTTGTCTCCCGAATCCATTCTCCACTTTTGGGCTCTCTTGCCCTCTGGTATCCTGTTGGGTTTTCCCAGTATGAAGCCCCATTGGCAATAAGTAGGAGGAAAGGAGGAGAGCAAGTTGGGGATAAACCAATGCTCCCCACTTCTTAGGAATTCTTGTGTTCTGCAAACCCCTACCAACCTAGTGAAGATACCGGTGTTCTTCTGTTCTTCTCCTGAGTACTGAACCATATCTTGTGCCTCCCCTATACCTGGCTACACCTTTATAAAGTCCCTTTATTAAACGCTCCTCAAATGTACCCATGCCATCTATTTCCTGGGGAAATGTGATTCTCAGCCTCGTGGTGATTCTGCATTTTGAATTTTTTCTTTCGTTGCTAATCATCACTCTAACTTTTTAATAGTATATTTATCTTCTTTCAAATTCTTTATATTTCTCATGTATTTTCTACTTATTTCCCTACTAAATTGTTGGACCTTATTATACAACGTTTTGTGCTTTGACTTTCCTGGGTTTGTTGATTGTTTGAGCTGGAAACTCCAGATGCAATAGGAATGTTTTGTGCACACCACCACCCATGCAGAGCAAGCCCTGAACACATCATGGGTGTTCATGGTTGCTGGGTTGTTTGATATTTAGTGATGACTATTCCTTGTAGATTGGTCTCCATCTCTATTTCAGTTTGTGAATCCCTGTCACCCAGCTTCTGAATGGAAAGCTTAATTAAGGTACCGATAACCCATGATAATCTGGAATGTTTAGTATACTGAAGAGTGATTTGTCCTGAGGATCTCAGGAGTTACTGTTATCCCCAAACTGGGTTCACCTCTTGGTGGGTGTCAAGCCAAAAGGCACAACCAGGCCAAAGATTGGGAGAAGGAAGGATTTGTTACTTGCAGCCAGTAAGGAGAACAGCCAGGGTCCTCCCCAAAGCAGTGTCTCCCTGCACAGCAAAATTGGGGAGATTTTAAGCTATGGGTACATACATATTCATGAGGGGGCTTGGGTGGTAGGCAGAGTCCAAGCTTTAGTTGACTGAAGTCATGAGGGTCAGAGAGGTCAACATCATCAGCTCTTAGATTCCAGTTGATCTGGTGGTTGAGTTTCTGAGGGGGAATTTACATTCTGCAAAACAGCTAAAGTGCATTAAGCTAGTCTCTACCATTGAAACAGAACGGGAAGCCTCTACAATTCATTTGTTATCTTTGCGATTGTTACTTATCTTGTCTGGTAAATTTGTCCTTTTGTTCTCTTAAGAGCATTATTACTGAGACCTGTTGATTATTACTGAGACCTTGCGGCCAGGCTTAGATTACAAAATGGCTTAGGCCAAAAATGGCATCTCTTACTTCAAGAAAGCCATGCCTGGTTCTCTTTCTCTGGGGACCCCCTACTCTGTCTGCTTACATCATGGATATACTCTTCCACTAGCCAGCTGAGTGACTATTAGAAGTCACTCTTGGATTTCAATTTCTTGATCAAGTACATGAAGTTTGCTATTCTGTATAATTTTATGGTCAATAAGTTTAAATTGTAGTGGCTTTTCAGGGTGATCTGAACACTTTCACCAGTTTCCCTCAGTATATAACAACACACAACAGTATGAGAGGTAATTTTTTTTAATGTTACGTTTAATGTTAATGTTTAATGAACTATTTTTATATTGTTTGAAACTGGACAAGCCTCATTTCTACGTATGAGTTAATTTACATGGATAGATGCTGACTATTTTAGTAATGTTCTCCTGTGATTTTTACTAATCTCTGCGTTGCTGAGTCTGTTTTCCTTTTCTAAATTTATTTTTTATTTTTTTATTTCTACCTCAGTGCATCAGAACAGATGTGGCACTGTGTAACATGCCACTTGATGGTTGGAGTGGTTGACTAAACAACACAATCATCATTTAATCTACCCACACTGGTAGTAGAAGGGAGTAACTGATTGGTTTACTGATTTGGATAGAGTTTGATAGAGTAAAAAAAATAGCATGTTACTTCCCTTAGGGTGGGAGTCTGCAGGGCGAGACTTGCTCATTTTCTTGGATTGATTGGTGATTCCTTTGTACACAGTACTTAGTTATGTCATTGCCCAGGGTGACTGAGCCTTGCAGGAGTGTTGGCAGTTATACTCTGTTCCTGTGGAAGGTGAGAATGGTTTGGATAAAGAAACAAACATGCCGAACTAGCCTTTTAAAAATCAAGTTGCTTTCTATTAAACTACCATTTGGGATTTATTTTTTACGATACATTTATTATGGTCATAGCTTTAGACTTTTAAGCTTCTCCTCTGTTTCTTGTTATGGGTGCTCCAAATAGGCTGCCCTTTTGTTTTCTTTTTCCTAAAATCAGCCTTCAGTTTTGTATCTTTGAAAATATCAAGCTACTCTGCTTCTTGAAGTGGAGGAAGACATTGTATTGGCTGAAGTCAGGTTGATAAAGTGAACTGATTGCTTGAAATGGCTCAGTCTAGAGAAGGGAGGCATGCCCACCTGACCCACATACCTAATTATTAGCACGCTGAAATTGAACAGAGCTGTTGAATCTGTGGTCTAGCGTTCCCTTCCACCCTACCCATGGGTTTTCTAGGGTATCAGGAGGAGTGAAGAAATACCATTGGGGGGAGGAAGGGAATAGCTGCAGTGCCCCTAATATTTTCTTCTACAACCTCATCTCTGGCTAGAACAGTTTTGCCTGGCATGTGACATGCTGCCTGGCACAAAATGATGAATACAGAAAAAGATCCAAGAGATTAAAAGGTCAATGGATTATCCATTAAGCAGTCAAGTCTCAATATGCCTCAATTTGTCTAGGTCATGATTTATTGCCTGGGATAAATGGACCCAGATCTGTTAGTTTTCCTCTGGGATCATTCTCTTTTGAATCTCTACTACAGCCACTTCTTTGAGCCCTGCTCACTACTGTGTACCTTTTTACTAGGTGACAGTATTTTAAAATTACTTTTAAGCACCACCTGGCTCAGATCATTTTAGCTGATAAGAGCACAGGCTTTATGAAGGTTGAAGGTAAATAATTTGGGGGAATTTAATTCGGCAACCAAGGGAAAAAAATCCATCTATATTGTGTTCCATCCATATAGCAGATGTCCAGACAGCCTGTTCATTGGAACACTGTTGTCAGGACTGTGGGTGGAGAGGGGTGGGAGAGGGGCAAGTTTTGCTGAACTTTCAGGCAATGGTACAGTATGTTAACGTGCGTTACCTATTTAGTTTCTAATGGATAATTCCACCTTGCTGTCAGACGCAGGAAAATGAGCAGTTTCCTGTGCATAGTAAACACAAAGTAGCTTTACTCCAACCGTTTCAGCATTTTAAAATGTTCCCAGGCTCAGATATCATACCACCTTGGATTTGCACTTGGAGAATGAGTGCTAGAATGCAGTCCCTCGTCTGGTATATTTTATTTGACAGCTTTGGGTGATAAAAGATTCATCAATGACCAACAGTCTGATAAAGTGAAGCCAGAAGGGTAAAAATCAATTCTAGGGAAAGAGGCCATGCCATTCCCCATGAGCATGGAATTTTGAAAAAAAACAGTTCTATGCCATGGAGCATGTGGCATTTTTAATGCTTTCTAAAGCAGGTTCAGTAGTGGCCTTTCCAAACAGCCCCACACCAGAATTCTTAGGCGTGGTTTCTTGGAGGAAGATGGTCTTAGAGGAAATAGAAGATTAACAAGTGTTGAATTATAGATTCTGTGAACTATCCACCATGCATGCTCATAGCTATCAGTTCCTTCCTTTATCTAAATAGACGCTAAGTGGTTAGTTACACAAATGTCTGAAGGGAAACATGGTTCTCTTGGGTAACCTGCTAAGAGCACAACACATAAGCTATGATTTCTGTCATTTGAACAATTCTGAATCTTGAGTATTTCACAAAAGATCTTTTTAGATGAATGATTCCTTTTATTAGGGTTTGGCAGTTGCATTTAAATTTGTTCAGATTTTAACTGTGGTTTAAGCTACTTAGAATTTCAAGACTAGACTATGAAAACATCTTCTGCTCCAGAAGTCAACCTCAGGTCTGTCCAATGCATGTAGACCAGTGATTCCAGGCTATGGAATGAGGGAATTGGGGGGAGTTACGGATTTATTGTGAAGGGGTTCTTCATTTTATATGCAAACCAGATATTATATACCACCTAAATAAGTAATATGTTTCCCATGCACTGCATTTCTTTCTCAAATGCATGATGTCATCAAAATGCTTAAAATACTACTATAAAGGATTAATAAACATAGTAACTTCCCTCATTATTTATTATTGCAATAAATGGACACTAGTGAATATCTTATAAGGTTTCAGGTTGTTGTTTTTTTTTTTAATACCATGGAAACTGTGTGGCCCTGATAGCAACAAATTAAATTGACACTTAAAAACTCAGCTGTTAATGTGAGTTGAGGCTTGCCAACATGATCATGTCTATAAACTTCCCATAGAAGGAGTTTAGGAAAAATAAAATGACCCTGTGGCTGGTTCTCTAAGGAGTGCTTTTCCTGGGATGAGAGATCCTTATTCTAAAACCGCCTGCTAACATTATTCTTTTGCTTCGCATGGGATACACAGTTGTATATTTTCCCCCAAACTTGAACAAACATTAACTTCTGTCTCACAGTGATCTGGTGAGATAATAGAATCTTAGAATCATGAGATATTAAGGATGAAGGAGATCTTAGCAATTCTGAAGCTTAATCCTTCATTTTACTGATTTGTGCCTATGATGTTTGGCCAGAGACATGGCAAGGTTTGGTCAGTGTTATATACCTATTTCATAGTGGAGCTGGGACAGGAAGGCAGCCTTCTTTATTCCTTGGCCAAGACTTTCATGCTATTATCACATCGGTTGGTTCATGGAAGATGAAATGCAGATTAGCATAAATGTCCCTGGACAAACAGGTACTACGTCGAAAACACAGCCATACACACAGTTGGGGTAAATTTGAACTTGTGTAAAATGTTATTCAAAAGTAAGTGTTTAGCTCTTAGATCCAGAACTGTTTGGAGACAGTTTAGGAAGGTGATGGGGACTTTGAATTCGAAACCTAGATAGAATACACAACACACACATTAAGGGAGCCAGTCTCCTGGGAACAGTTGTATGAACCTGAAGATGGATCAGGACTAAAGTGCTGAGGACTATTCGCCAGGTAGGTGATAGCGTCTTGCTGCTCCAGCCAGGTGTCAGGCCTGACTGAGCCACTGAGGCGGGAGAGCCGAGTCCAGGATACTGGACCACCAGAGACCTCCCGGCCCCATGTAATATCAATCGGCGAGAGCTCCCCCAGAGATCTCCATCTCAATGCTAAGACCCAGCTCCAATCAGTGACCAGCAAGCTCCAGTGCTGGACACCCTATGCCAAAGAACTAGCAAGACAGGAACACAACCCCACCCATTAGCAGAGAGGCTGCCTAAAATAATAATAAGCTCACAGACACCCCAAAACACACCACCGGATGCAGTCCTCCTGACCAGAAAGACAAGATCCAGTACCACCCACCAGAACACAGGCACCAGTCTCCTCCACCACGAAGCCTACACAATCCACTGAACCAATATTAACCACTGGATGCAGACACCAAAAAACAATGGGAATTATGGACCTGCAGCCTGTGAAAAGGAGATCACAAACACAGTAAGTTAAGCAAAATGGGAAGACAGAGAAATACACAGCAGATGAAGGAGCAAGGTACAAACCCACCAGACCAAACAAGTGAAGAGGAAATAGGCAGTCTACCTGAAAAAGAATTCAGAGTAATGATAGTAAAGATGATCCAAAATCTTGGAAACAGAATGGAGAAAATACAAGAAACATTATCAAGGACCTAGAAGAACTAAAGGGCAAACAAACAATGATGAAGAGCACAATAAATGAAATTAAAAATTCTCTAGAAGGAATCATTAGCAGACTAACTGAGGCAGAAGAACAGATAAGTGACCTGGAAGATAAAATAGTGTCAATAACTACCGTAGAGCAGAATACAGAAAACAGAATGAAAAGAATTGAGGACAGTCTCAGAGACCTCTGGGACAACATTAAATGCACCAACATTCGAATTATAGGGGTCCCAGAAGAAGAAGAGAAAAAGAAAGGGACTGAGAAGATATTTGAAGAGATTATAGTTGAAAACTTCCCTAATATGGGAAAGTAAATAGTCAATCAAGTCCAGGAAGTGCAGAGAGTCCCATACAGGATAAATCCAAGGAGAGATATGCCAGACACATATTAATCAAACTATCAAAAATTAAACACAAAGAAAATATATTAAAAGCAGCAAGGGAAAATTAACAAATAACATACAAGGGAAACCCCATAAGGTTAACAGCTGATGTTTCAGCAGAAACTCTGCAAGCCAGAAGGGAGTGGCAGGACATATTTAAAGTGATGAAAGGGAAAAACCTAAAACCAACATTACTCTACCCAGCACGGATCTCATTCATATTCGACAGAGAAGTTAAAATCTTTACTGACAAGCAAAAGCTAAGAGAATTGAGCACCAAAAAACCAGCTTTAAAACAAATGCAAAAGGAAAGTCTCTAGACAGGAAACACAAGAGAAAGAAACACAAGAGAAACACAAGAGAAGGAAAAGACTTACAAAAACAAACCAACAACAATTAAGAAAATGGTAATAGGAACATACATATCAATAATTACCTTAAAAGTAAATGGATTAAATGCTCCAAACAAAAGACACAGACTGGCTGAATGGATACAAAAACGAAACCTTTATATATGCTGTCTACAAGAGACCCAGTTTAGACCTAGGGACACATACAGACTGAAAGTGAGGGGATGGAAAAAGGTATTCCATGCAAATGGAAATCAAAAGAAAGCTGGAGTAGCAATTCTCATATCAGACAAACTAGACATTAAAATAAAGACTATTACAAGAGACAAAGGAGAACACTACATAATGATCAAGGGATCAATCCAAGAAGATATAACAATTGTAAATATTTATGCACCCAACAGAGGAGCACCTCAATACCTAAGGCAAATGCTAACAGCCATAAAAGGGGAAATTGACAGGAATGTTGTCATAGTAGGGGACTTTAACATCCCACTTTCACCAATGGACAGATCATCCAAAATGAAAATAAATAAGGAAACACAAGCTTTAAATGACGCAAACAAGATGGACTTAACTGATACTTATAGGACATTCCATCCACAAACAACAGAATACACTTTCTTCTCAAGTGCTCCTAGAACATTCTCCAGGATAGATCATATCTTGGGTCACAAATCAAGCCTTGGTACATTTTTAAAAATTGAAATTGTACCAAGTATCTTTTTTGACCACAACACTATGAGACTAGATATCAATTACAAGAGAAAATCTGTAAAATATACAAACACATGGAGGCTAAACAATACACTACTAAATAACCAAGAGATCCCTGAAGAAATCAAAGAGGAAATCAAAAAATACCTAGAAACAAATGACAGTGAAAACAACGAAAACCCAAAACCTATGGGATTTAGCAAAAGCAGTTCTAAGAGGGAAGTTTATAGCAAAACAATCCTACCTCAAGAAAAAGAAAAATCTCAAGTAAACAACTTAACCTTACATCTAAAGCAATTAGAGAAAGAAGAACAAAAAAAACCCAAAGTCAGCAGAAGGAAAGAAATCATAAAGATCAGATCAGAAATAAATGAAAAAGAAATGAAGGAAATGACAGCAAAGATCAATAAAACTAAAAGCTGTTTCTTTGAGAAGATAAACAAAATTGATAAACCATTAGCCAGACTCATCAAGAAAAAAAGGGAGAAGACTCAAATCAATAGAATTAGAAATGAAAAAGGGGAAGGAACAACTGACATGGGAGAAGTACAAAGGATCACGAGAGATTGCTACAAGCAACTATTTGCCAATAAAATGGACAACCTAGAAGAAATGGACAACCTAGAAGAAATGGACAAATGGTTAGAAAAGCACACCCTTCTGAGACTGAACCAGGAAGAAATAGAATATATAAACAGACCAATCACAAGCACTGAAACTGTGACCATGATTAAAAATCTTCCAACAAACAAAAGCCCAGGACCAGATGGCTTCACAGACGAATTCTATCAAAGATTTAGAGATAGAATTGATCATGATCAATTCTATCATGATCAAGTGGGGTTTATCCCAGGGATGCAAGGATGCTTCAATATACACAAATCAATCAATGTGATAAACCATATTAACAAATTGAAGAATAAAACCCATATGATCATCTCAATAGATGCAGAAAAATGCTTTTGACAAAACTCAACACCCATTTATGATAAAAACCCTGCAGAAAGTAGGCATAGAGGGAACTTACCTCAACATAATAAAGGCCATATATGACAAACCCACAGCCAACATCATTCTCAATGGTGAAAAACTGAAAGCATTTCCACTAAGATCAGGAGAAAGACAAGTTTTCCCATGCTCATCACTATTATTCAACATAGTTTTGGAACTTTTAGCCACAGCAATCAGTGACAAAAGAGAAATAAAAGGAATTCAAATCATAAAATAAGAAGTAGAGCTGTCACTGTTTGCAGATGACATGATACTATACATAGAGAATCCTAAAGAAGCTACCAGAAAACTACTAGAGCTAATCAATGAGTTTGGTAAAGTATCAGGATACAAAGTTAATGCAAAGAAATCTCTTGCTTTCCTATACACTAATGATGAAAAATCTGAAAGAGAAATTAAAGAAATACTCACATTTACCATTGCAACAAAAAGAATAAAATACCTTGGAATAAACCTACCTAAGGAGACAAAAGACCTATATGCAGAAAACTATAAGACACTGATGAAAGAAATTAAAGATGATACAAACAGATGGAGAGATATACCATGTCCTTGGATTGGAAGAATCAACATTGTGAAAATGACTGTACAACCCAAAGCAATCCACAGATTCAGTGCAATCCCTATCAAACTACTAATGGCATTTTTCACAGAGGTAGAACAAAAAATTTCACAATTTGAATGGAAATACAAAGACCCCAAATAGCCAAAGCAGCCTTGAGAAAGAAAAATGGAGCTGGAGGAATCAGGCTCCCAGACTTCAGACTGTACTATAAAGCTACAGTAATCAAGACAGTATGGTGCTGGCACAAAAACAGAAATATAGATCAGTGGAACAGGTAGAGAGCCCAGAGATAAACCTATGCACATATGATCACCTTATCTTTGATTAAGGAGGCAAGAATATACAATGGAGAAAACACAGCCTCTTCAATAAGTGGTGCTGGGAAAAGTCGACAGCTTTATGTAAAAGAATGAAATTAGAACACTCCCTAACACCATACACAGAAATAAACTCAAAATGGATTAAAGACCTAAATGTAAGGCCAGTCACTGTAAAACTCTTAGAGGGAAAACATAAGCAGGACACTTTTTGACAAAAATCACAGCAAGATCCTTTTTGACCCACCTCCTAGAGAAATAGAAATAAAAACAAAAATAAACAAATGGGACCTAATGAAACTTAAAATCTTTTGCACAGCGAAGGAAACCATAAAAAAGACAAAAAGACAACCCTCAGAGTGGGAGAAAATATTTGCACATGAAGCAACTGACAGGATTAATCTCCCAAATATACAAGCAGCTCATGCAGCTCATTATCAAAACAACAAACAGCCCAATCCAAAAATGGGCAGAAGACCTAAATAGACATTTCTCCAAAGAAGATACACAGATTGCCAACAAACACATGAAAGGATACTCAACATCACTAATCATTAGAGAAATGCAAATCAGAACTACAATGAGGGCTTCCCTGGTGGTGCAGTGGTTGAGATTCCACCTGCTGATGCAGGGGACACGGGTTCGTGCTCCAGTCCGGGAAGATCCCACATGCCGCGGGGTGGCTAGGCTGGTGAGCCATGGCCACTGAGCCTACACGTCCGGAGCCTGTGCTCCGCCACGGGAGAGGCCACAACAGTGAGAGGCCCACGTACCGCAAAAAAAAAACAAAAAAAAAACCCCAAAAAAACCCCAAAAAACTACAATGAGTTGTCATCTAACACTGGTCAGAATGGCCATCATCAAAAAATCTACATGCAGTAAATGCCAGAGAGGATGTGGAGAAAAGGGAACCCTCTTGCACTGTTGGTGGGAATGTAAATTGATTCAGCCACTATGGAGAACAGTATGGAGTTTCCTTAAAAAACTAAAAATAGAACTACCATATGACCCATCACTCCCACTACTGGGCATATACCCTGAGGAAAGCACAATTCAAGAAGAGTCATGTACCACAATGTTCATTTCAGCCTTATTTACAATAGTCAGGACATGGAAGCAACCTAAGTGTCCAGTGACAGATGAATGGATAAAGAAGATGTCGCACACATATACAATGGAATATCACTCAGCCATAAAAAGAAACTAAATTGAGTTATTTGTAGTGAGGTGGATGGACCTAGAGTCTGTCATACAGAATGAAGTAAGTCAGAAAGAGAAAAATCCATATGCTAACACATATATATGGAACATAAAAGAAAAAAAAATGGTTCTGAAGAACCTAGGGGCAGGATAGGAATAAAGACACAGACATAAGAGAATGGACTTGAGGACACGGGGAGGGGGAAGGGTAAGCTGGGACTAAGTGAGAGAGTGGCATGGACATATATACACTACCAAATGTAAAATAGATAGCTAGTGGGAAGCAGCCACATAGCACAGGGAGATCAGCTTGGTGCTTTGTGACCACCTAGAGGGGTGGGATAGGGAGGGTGGGAGGGAGACGCAAGAGGGAGGGGATATGGGGATATATGTATATGTATAGCTGATTCACTTTGTGATACAGCAGAAGCTAACACACCATTGTAAAGCAATTACACTCCAACAACGATGTTAACATAAAAAGTAAGTGTTTAAATACTTATAGTTAACTTAGGGTGTCAGGAGCTACTTAGAGTTTTGCTCAATGAAAACTGAAATTTTAGTAGGAAAGATAATTGAAAGAAGTAAAAAGGAGCTAAGTAAGAGATTTCTTTGGTCCCCTTTCGTGATTTTAATGATCACAATGTACCACAGACCCATCCTGCGTCTGATATTTCACTTCCTGAGGAATTAGAAAACTAAAAGTAGGGACAATGTAAATCCTCAGATTTGTTTCTTTGGAGTCTTGAAAGCTGGTCTCCACAAGGACTATTACACTTACCAACTTCACAAGGTAAGATTCAATTGAGAAATAGGCACATAAGAGATTGGCTTGACTGTTTTGCTCAAAAGAACATTTTGAGAAGTTCAGAATTTGCTAAATGAGGCAATTTTTCTTGCCTCATTTTAGATTTTAATTATAGAAATAATATAATGTTACAAAAGTAAAGACAGTAAAAAAAAACTCCACCTGTGTTCTTGACCGCAAATGTATACTGTTCCCCTGAATTTGACTAAATTTTAAGCTCGTTTCCTCCTGGCTATATGCTCCCTTTTCTTTGAGCATTTACTTTAGAAAATTTGCAATTATAAATTCTTTGTCTGCCCCTAGGGATGTAAATCTCCTCCCAGCCTCTTGCCAGTTTTACAACCCAGAAATGTCTTTCCCAGGACCTGGGGTCATCCCTTTGAAATGTCAACACAGAGAAAGATAAGGCCCCAGTCTCCCAGTTTCTGTGGAAGGGTAGGAGCTTAACTTCAGTTAGTGGAATTGGCAAACATACATGCCCCAATCATACAACCTCCCCACTAATAAGAATAAGGATAATAATAGTAAGTACAATGTGCAGTTTAAAATTTGATGCAGCAGATAACTTTGTAACTTGGTTGTCTCAGACAAGGAGAAACTGAAGCAGTAACTGCTCTCAGGTTTGTTGGCAAAGGAGCTGAAATGAACCAGGCACACTTACTTGAACTGCATTAAATCTTTTTTTTTTTTAGCTTTTTATTTTATATTGGAATATATCCTATTAACGATGTTGTGATAGTTTCAGGTGCACAGCAAAGCGACTCAGCCATATGTATACATGTATCCATTCTCCCCCAGACTCCCCTCCCATCCAGGCTGCCACATAGCATTGAGCAGAGTTCCTTGTGCTATACAGTAGGTCCTTGTTTGTTATCCTTTTATTCTTGGGGGGGGGGGTTATCCTTTTTAAATATAGCAGTGTGTACATGTCAGTCCCAAACTCCCTAACTATCCCTTCCCTCCACCTTCCCCACCCCCACCCCCCTGGTAACCATAAATTCGTTCTCTAAGTCTATGAGTCTGTTTCTGTTTTGTAAATATGTTCATTTGTATCATTTCTTTTTACATTCACATACACGTGGTTTCATACAATATTTCTCTTTCTCTGTCTGACTTACTTCACTCAGTGTGACAATCTCTAGGTCCATCCATGTTGCTGCAAATGGCTTTATTTCATTCTTTTTTTATGGCTGAGTAATATTCCATTGTATACATGTTCCACATCTTCTTTATCCATTCCTCTGTCGATGGACATTTAGGTTGCTTCCATGTCTTGTTGCAAAGAGTGCTGCAGTGAACATTGGGGTGCATGTATCCTTTCGGATCATGTGTTTCTTTGGATATATGCCCAGGAGTGGGATTGCAGGGTCATATGGCAATGAACTGCATTAAATCTTTTAAATTAAAAACAAACAAACAAAAAGTTTCCAACCTCCCTACTAATGTCCCCCTGTACTTTTCCAGGAGCTTACCCAAGTGCTTAAAACTCTTCTGCCTTTGGTTTCAATGGAGTTGAGTTCAATTTGTGCCACCCTTTCCCCCACCTCTAGCACCAGCCATTACAACAGTATCTCTCCTCTGTTATAATAGTTTTGAATAAAATCTTCCTTACCTGTTTAACTCAATTCAGTGTAATTTTTCTTTGACATCCTACAACCCTAAAAGAAACATTATTTTTATTTCTTTGTATTCTTGTGCAATCCTTTTCCATAAACACAAGGAATGCCTATACCCAAAGCATTTATACATGTAAAAAGTTTATCCCAAGCATTTTTCTATGTTGCTCTGTGATGGTCATAACTATCACATGATTCCCGATAAATATAATGCTTATGTTAACTTAGCCAAATGGCATGACAACACACAGTTACAATGTTTGTTCAAACGCTTAGGCTTTATCATCATATGGTAAGGCCACAAGCGTGTACTCATTTTCGTGTTATTTTGGTAATACGAAGGGCATGAAAATTAAACTCAGCTGTAGTAAGGAGCCAGGGCATGATAATTAATACTCTTTTTTGTCAGTCAGTTCTGGTAGGGTTAGCTCTAAATTATTCAGGCTGTTTCACAATCCTTAACTGCTCCCTCCAAAATGTGATCATGCACATTTGGCTATATATTACTGAGGATATTGTTTCCAAAAATACTTACATTAGGCTCTAAGTGTTAAGTGACTTGGAATAATACAAAAGGAGAAATAAGTGATAAGCAAGGAGAAACAGCACAGATATTTCAGTGTTCACGGGCACCCGCTTTTTGTACAGGGACATATGAGGACATCACAAGTAGGAAAGCAAAGAATGGGTGACTTGTGGGAGAAAGATATGTATAACAATCAGGGTCTCAGGTGGTAGGTGCAGGCAGTGAGCCGTACGAAAAAAGAATTAGATACTGGTGATGAGGTTTAGAAGGGAGTTCATGTTGTGACATATTTCGCGTGTGTCCTTGTTTGTTGCATCTCATGAAATGAAACCTTCTTCTTAATGGTGCAGCTGAAATGCTCCCCTAAGACATTTTGAATTCTAAGGTGGTGATATGTCAAGTTGCTGTTCAAAGGGTAACTGAAATGCATTTGTGAAATGAATACTAAATGATCTTGATGCTTTTAAAAAATTGTTTGGTTTCTTTTTTTCTTTTCTTTTCTTTCTTTTTTATTTTTTGGTTAAATCTAAGGTGAAGATAAGAACTAATAAGTATAATAAAAGTGGATAAAATTTGGCACATTTTTCCAGCTCTATCTTATAAAGAAAAAACAAAGTCAAAGAAAATACTCTGTAAATGGCTATAAGATATTATAGAAAATGCTGTAGAATATTTAAATGCATTTGCTGAACTGTGAAAACTGACATTTGAGTCATGAAATCAGATTTTGTTTAACAAAGTTAATACATTTTAAGCTTCTTCTGTCTCTAGAATTAATAAAATGAGGGTGATGAGTGATTGCAGAATTGAAAACAGTTTGGCTTGCATTTTGAACCACGTCAAGTTTAATTTAGCAGAGGTATTAATTTGAGGTGGTTTTATGTTAACAGTTATGGGGAAACATCATTGAGACTGGAACACTCAGCCAGATGTACTGAGCATGTGCCCTATGGATTCACACAAGCTAAAGATGGATTCAAACAAGCTAAAAAGATGCCAAGTAATTACAAGCCTGTGATTCTTGGCTCTCTGTCCCTGCATCTCAGAAAGATTGAGCCATCAGATGTCCTAAATCAATATTTCTTAATTATTATACCAGGACTTACTTTCTATTGTCAAGGGAAATTTTATTTCAAGTATGCATGACCTTTACAGAGTGTCATAAGGTAGTGTCACAAGGTGTAATTGGTGTGACCCTGTTCTCTATGCTGAGATTGCAACACACATTTTATATATTTGAAAGTCAAGAGGCCCCCAAACTCTGTCATTCTTAATACCTTTTTAGATATTCTTCTAAATCAGGTGAGGACAGTTCAGTTTTGTTGATTCTACTTGTTGTGAATAAACTATTCACGTAGTTCTGGAACATATTAAAATCTTCCATAGGCCAGGAACTATTCTATTCACTCAAGATATAGGTGTGAACAAAAGAAAATGCACATTATGTTCAAGTTTAATCAGGGAAGAGAACTAGTGACAAATAAATGCAAACTATTTGGTAAAGAAAAGTAAAGCAGGATCGGGGACTAGTACTGATGGGGCTAGGGATGCTATTTCTTATGAATCACTGGAAGCTTTTCTGATAAACATTTGAAGAGAGGTCTAATGGAAGCATGAGAAGGAGTGTTCAGAGGACAGAACATTCTATGCAGTTAGAACAGCGAGTACAAAGTCCGCGAGAAGAGAACCTGCTGAGGCTGCTTAAGGAACAGCAGTGAGCTTGATGTGGATCTAATATGTGGAGCTTGGAAGCTAATAGAAGCAGAAGCAATGAAAGAGGTAGTAAGATGCTGTAAGTCATAATGAGTTATCTGGATTTCACTCTGAATAGGACAGGAAGGCATAGATGGGATTTGAATAGAGGAGTAATTTGATCTGACTTAGGTTTTCGAAGAATTACTCTGATATCTACATGTTGAATAAAACCTAGGTGAAAATAAAGAGAATGGTTAGAAGTCTCTTGCAAGAATTCAAACATGAGAAGACAGTACCTTGGACCAGGGAGGTAGCAGTGGTGACAGTAAGAAGTGGGCAGGTTCAGAATATATTTTGAGAGTAAAATCAATAGTATTTGCTGATAGATTGGAAGAGGAATATGAGAAATCAAAGCAAAGGCTGAAGCAAGGTTTTGGTTGGGTAGGATAGAATTGCCAGTTAATGACATGGAGAAGACTGCGTCTTGAATTGAAAGCAGGTAGGCTTTAAGTGTGTATTTAGGAACCTTTCATTTTAAGATACTTATTAGGCTTTTAATTGAAGCTATTGAAAAACAAGTCTGGATTTCAGGAGACATATTGAGACTAGAGTTGCAAATTTGGTCATCAGTCTATGGGTGGAACTTAAAGCCACATGATTAAATGAAAACATCTAGGGAGTAAGTATAAGACAAAGAAGAAAAGAGATCTGTGGGTGGATCCTGAAATACTGGATTAGACACAGATTGGGACAATGAGGCAGACAGACTCAGCTACTGAGAGGGAGTGGCATTTGTGATAGGATGATGTTCAATAGAAAGGACCATCTTGGAAGCCAAGAGAAGAACACCTTCTAAGAAAGAGGGAGGGATTAATTCCCTCAAAGAGGTGCTAATCTGTCAAGTAAACTGAGGACTGAGCAGTGATCATTAGGCACTTCACAATGGAGATCAATGGTGATTTGTTGACTTATTTGCATGTAATCAGGGGGCAAAGGCCTCTTAGGGGTGGGTCCCAGAGAACAGAGAGAAGAGACATGCAGGCTGTTAGGATAGACAATTCTTTTTAGCAGTTTGCGGTAAGGAGAAAAAAATCAGTGCTATAGATAAATTGTTGAAGAAGATGAGGCAAGAGATTTTGTTTAAGATATCAAGATGAAAAGGGGGATAATTTATTATAGAAGATAAACCTAATTAGTTTAGGAAACACTTGATAAAATTATACTTCTAGACACTGTTATTTCTTCCACAATCTTCTTTTCCTTTCCCTTTGGGTAAGTGATTCTCCTAGGGGCAGTTTATCCAGCTTGAACAAAGTTCATCCTAGCTTCACACCTCCCCAGGGCAATCAGATATCTTTTGAACACAGATTTGGGCAACAAGAATCCAAAGAGCTTTCTGCCAAACAGAAAAATATGTCTCATGCATTGCGATGCAATGTCCCTCAGCCTCAGTATGGGCCAGCTTGGAACTTCAAGTTGATGAAATTGGAATCAAGTGGACTCATAATTCTTCACAGCAGCTTTCTGCACAACAGAGTTAAATTTACTACAACTCAGCCAAGGTAGCACACGCTGTAATTTCGCCTCCCCTATCTCTTTGGGTTTTGGTTTACTGGGAAATGGTTTGCTGTTGACTGAAATGCAAACAAATGATAATGACGGCACTTTCCCCTCCTTCTCACATATGCACTCTCTCTTTTTCAAACTTTAGTACCACTTCTGAGACAATTAAGATAATTCGGCCATTTAAGTACTAACAGCCCCAGCGGTCTTAGAACCACTTACTTTTTTAGTACTAAAATGCAGTAAAAGGACATTATTGCTTATTGGAATTTTAATGTCTTTTTATTGGGCCTGAACTGTCAAGAGCATTAGAGTTGAGTTTCTGTTTGTTCTTAAGTAGATATTGAAAAGCAGAAAGAAAGGAAAGAAGTTTATTGAAGTTCATCTCAAATGACTAATTTTGAAACCACCTTGGTTGTGGTTTGTGAAAACATTGCCTTACTTGGACAGAGAGGCTGGTCGACAGTTTAGGAGGAATTTTTTTTAGGAAAGGGGAAGACATTGAAGCAAAGGAAAAGGAGGGGGCTCTGGTCCTTTCCAACTAAGAGCGTTCTTTCCAAAGATGAAAAACTAATTGTATTCATTTTGTGGTTGATAGGAAGCCACAAATAACTCAGATTCACATCATATAGCCCTTTAATAAGGTAGTTAGCCTCCTGGAAGCCAGCTGTGCCCTGCCCTTCAGTTGTAATGAAGGCTGTAATGGGAGGGCGAGGACGGTCAGCCACCCTTTGCCCTGCAGGGTGGGCACACGTCCAAGTTGGCCATGAGTGGCTTTTACAGGGATGAGATGGTTTGGAAATGAACATTCTAAAAAGTTGCTTCTGAACGTTCAACATGATCACTCTATTAGAATGAGACGTGAAAGGGTGTCTTGGAGTGATGGAAGACTCGAGGTTGTAGCCCTAGGGTTGAATTCTCTGTGTACCACTTAATAATTGGGTCAACTCTCTGAGCCTCAGTTTTCTTCTCAGTAAAATGGAGATCAAGACAACACAAGCACAAGAATAACAGTAATAGCAAACACATATATGACTATAGTCAGGTGCTAGTCTAGTCTTTGTATTTATTAGCTAACCTAATTGTCAACAACTTAGGTAAGTAGATATTAATTTTATTCCCAACTTGTGGATAAGAAAACTGAAGCATAGGAAACATAAATAACCTGTCAAAAAATCTCAGCACTAGTAGGAGGCAGAGGCTAGGTTTTACACCAGACAGTGTGATTGTGGATTCTTAACCACACCATGATTCTTGTAGGGGGCTGTGAAAACTAAAGGAGGTGATGCACGCAAGCTTCCTAAGATGCCATAGGTGTTTAATAAATGCTAAATATTATTGTTGATGAAGTTAAGATAGATGTCCCATTATCTTCTATTTTCTATCAAAATTCGGCAGACCAATAGGGTAAGAAATAGAAGTTACAGCCTAGGAAGCAAAACCAAGAAAGGCAATTGTCTTAAGGCAATTATCTAAGAATTTCACCTAAAAAAAAAAAAAAAATCCAAAGCAGAAAGAAACGTTTATAATTCAAACAGTGTAAGACGCTCTCCTCTGCTGTTTTCTTGCTCTTGATAAAATTACTATCTTTGTTTTTTATCATTGCTCTTTGGCTTCATAACTGCATTCAAAACCCTCACTGTTATTTCAGCATCAGTAGCTATGACAGCCTTCGTTGGCTGCAATCCACTCTTTGTTTCATTTTTCTGAAACAGCTGTTACTTGCTAAACTTTTAGAAAGATGTCTCCCACAACCAATAAAATGGGACTCTGTTTCTCCTGGTGTAAAGGATATTGCATCTCTGTCCATTTGTTTATGTCCAGGTTTACAAGTTTCCAGGTAGTTAAGGATGTTCAATGTTTGACACTTTAAAAGTGTTCTTTTTTTTTTACTCTTCTCCTTTTTTCTCTCTTTAAAAAAATAATGTAATAGAAGAGTTTCTTGAAAGTAGCATGCTGACATGAAATGAAGTCCACTAAATTCTTAAAATCATTCAATTTGGCCTTGTTAGTGGAATTATCCATTCTCTTCTCATAACCTGACATAAACTGAGGGTATCTAATTAAATAGAGTCCCCTCTAGTTTGGTAAATAAGAAAATTTATAGGAGCCATTATTTAATGGAAAGCCATCTGGAGCTATACTAGGAATTGTGATTCTAAACCTTGGATTTTGTTGTGTCCTTCTGTCAATCACTTAAAATCCCTGGAACTTTATATTCTTTTCTGTAAAATAGAGATATTAATGCCTACCTTGCAGTGCTGTTATGAGGCTGAAGCCTTATGTATGTTAATCATCACAATTCAAATCCAAATGTCAGCAGTCCAGTGCTGATAAAGCAGCTCTCCCAATTCTTTCAGAAATCCTGTCTCTTTCTGGCTCACTGATCCATCATCTCTAGGCTGTGCTTCTAATCTTTGTGACCTAAGATGGTTGCTAGAACTCCAGCCATCACATCTACCTCCAGGCAGCATGATACAGAAAGTAGTTAAGAAAGACAGGTCCCCACTGACTTTCAGGGTGGTTTCAAGGAAGTCACATGCATCTTATATCTTTGTCATATGGCTACACATAGCTGTGAGGAAGAGTGAGAGAGGAATACCATTTTTATACTTGGGCAGCAATGGGCCTAGCTAAAAATTAGTCTTTTAATATTAAGGAAGGAAAGAATATTGATAAGCAACGAGAGTATCTGCCACAGATGGCAATTACACTTGTGCTTTTATCCTTTAACTTGAACAACAACAACAACAAACCCAAAAAGGTGAAAATACTGAAATAGTTTCTATTCCGATAGTTGCTCTTTAAGCTTAAACAAGATATTGCATGTGGAAACTGTTAAAAGGAGTAAAATGACTAAATAATTCTAAAGAGGGATGTTTTTGTTTCCTCCTTTTATGGTGAGTGACTTTGAATACCTATGTATCAGGATAATAAAGAATCACTGAATCATGAGCTAAAGGATAATTTTTCGTAAGAGGGTCAGAGATGTTTAGGAAACACAGTTAAGCAGATATCAAAGGGATTTGACGTCAACTTTGTTGCTTGAGAATAGGCACTTTCTGAGGCTAGCATAGGGCCACAATTTTTGACAGAATATGTTTTTATTTTCTGAAAACATGGACAGGTCTATTTTGTTCTTTTACAGGACCCATTGTTAAACTCATCCGGTATTGTATATATAAGAAAAACCAAGATAGTTAGCTGTGGATGTAATGAAAACTAGCATTAAATAAATACAATGAATTGAAATTTTACAAACATTTATTAAAATCTGCATAGTAATGTATGATATACTAGGTATAGCTTGTTCCTAGAATTGGAATTGGAATGCTACATAATAGCAGTTTGTCTCAACACTTCATCTATAAAATAGGACTAATAGTAAATTGCTCCCTCCCAAGGTGATGTTTAAGCTCAGGGATGAAGTAATAAAGAGATAGACAGATAGATAGATACATAGGTAGATAGATACATAGATAGAACATTAATACCTTGTACATGATCAAAAATGTTACTTATATGGTGCTTAATAATTGGTAATTCCTATTATTTTACTTGCTTCTTCATGTTATACTTGACAAACAAGTGTACAAGATATTTGAGTTCTTAGTAGATGAGGTATCTGACCCTTTAGATTTTTCTGCATTTTATAGGTGCTGTATATCTCTTGCATTCCTTCGACTTTCCTCTACAGATAGCTCAGCTGACCGAGTGCATGCCTGTAGAGTAACCGAGTGTGATTCTCTCATGAAAAATTGCAAAGGAAAGAGGAAAATACATACAGAAAGAAATAGAATATGGTAGAAAATGCATGAAATATTTAGACTTGGCCTAAAAAAGTGGTTGTACCCTGGGGATAATAATTCAATAGCTATGGTTATAGGTATGGCTAAGAAAAAAAAAAATCAAAACTGGAAAATCAAAGCGGTGTCCTTATTTTTATTCTGGTACTGTATCAACCTGAAAGTGTCATACTCTTAAATGGGGTGGCTTGAAAAAGGCAAAATACTACATCTTAGAGAGTTAAATCAGAACAGCTTCTCCCTGGAACAATCCTGGAAAGGAGAAATGATTATGCTTTAGGACTAGACAATTTGTGAGAAAGTTAGCCAAAGAAAATAATAAAGTTGAGGCACATTGAAACAACTCTTTCCTTAGTAGCCAAATATGGGCATTGATGTAACGGAGCCAAAACAACCGTTTGTTAGAGACTTTAATCTGGAATATTTGAGGAAGTCCTACTGTAAGTGAAGAGGTTCACTCTGTCTTTCTCTGACTGTGGCCACACTGAGCACATCTGAGAAAATAGGGGCCATTTCTTCCTTTGGAAAGATCCTCTCCACAGATTGGATAGAAGAAGGAGGGAGAGAGGAACAAAGCTGGGATCAAACACATCTGAGTTCTGCCCAAAGAAAAGTGGTACCTACAAAGCTTTCCTGAAAAGTCTAAGCAACCATCATTTCCATTATCATGATCATCCTCTAGTGTGATAGCGCAGGTGTTGGCAAAATGTTTCAGCTCCCCAAAACTCTTCAGTTTTTATATCCCGTCCCTCATGCCCTCTGATCCTTCCATCGTTTCTCGTCCTCAAATTCCTGACTCCCCATTGACTTCAGTCATCCCTGTATATTCCACCTCTCTTGCCTTCCTACTACTCTCTCATATACACCTACTTTTGACCTGGCTGCATGCCTAGACTCAATCTTTCTTTATCCACATTGTCTAAACTCAGCATGATGCATGGTCATGTTTAAGATCAGCCCCTGCTGGAAAGTATTACTGCTTCTAAAGAATGATTTGGTCATTTTGGGGAATGCCTCTTGGGAGATTTGAATTTCAGGATATGATGGATTTTAGAGAAGTGTCTATTTCTCCTGGGTAGCTGCAGACATCTACTCTAATTAAATAGGCATTTGAATGATGCTTCATTTTGGGGAAAAAAAAAATTGATTCTCCCATGTACTTTCTCATTTTAAAGAGACTCTGTTCACTATTATCAACATTATAAGGTATTTGGGGTAACCACTCACCCCGTTTAGTAGCTTAGAAAAGTGAATTATACAGACGTTAACTTACCATAGCTTGAAAAACAAGGTCATTATACCACCTGGGCAAAGACCTAGGTCTCGTGACTTTTAGTCCTTGGCTCTCCACAGCAACGTAATGGCTCCTTTAAGCTTCCCTGCCAATGGTTATGGAACAGACAGTGGATCTCAGTGCATACATTTTTGAGACTGTTTCCAATCTAAAGAGAATAAAGTCCCATGTTTACTGTGGTTTCTCAAAAACTTGAATGTTTTTTATTGTGCCCATGTCCCCCACAATGACACCATGCATAGCCTGCCATTTCCTTAATTTCCTTACACTGTCTCCAAGAAAAGCAGGACACTCTCCATCCCAGTTACTCAGCAAAGAGATCCTCCCCATGCCAGGGCCTTCGTGCTCCCCGCTAGTGTCAGTTAAGAATCCACTTAGGCCGAACAGTGACTTGGAGAAATTCTTTTTGTCTTCCAATTCTAGTTTTCCCCAGAAGTGAAAAGACAAAGACAGTCTTACTTAACGCAGATTCTCACATATATAAAGCTAGAGTGCTTTTAAAAGAGTGTTCCATTACACAATTACAATAATAGCCTCTAACTCTTTGTTGCTCTCCTTAAATATTTACAGAGGAGAAACCTCCCCCTTAAAGAATCTGTGGTTTTCCAGGCTGTATGTTTCTAATTCGATTGCTCTGTCTCACAGTCTGGGGTACCCATGCATTTTATCATTGTGATAGGGGCTGTCTGCATTTCTCTGATTTCTTTATATTTCCCCCAAAGCATGGCATCAGGAATTAGACGCAGTAATGCTTGGGGATAGATGCAGTTACCTAAGACATCCTTTAGGCAACCAGAGCTAATTTAGCCTAAGAGCCTGCAAATCTCATGATATACAAAAATCTAAAGTGTTCTATTTTTCTTTTCTGTTTGTGCCAACACAAGACTGATTTCAAGGACACACTTTTGAAGTAATACAAATGTTTATAGTCTAAAGTTTGATATTTCATCTTTAAAAAATAGCTACCTGCCCTTTATTAACTTACAAGATTAATTGTTTCATAGGGACACATTTTTAACGGCCAGAATGGATATCACTGTGTGAGGTTCTGAGGTTTCAAAATTCATTAAGAAGATTCCAGCAACTAGAATTGTTCCTAACAGTCATCAATTAATAGAGGTGTTTGGACGGAAGGATGAAAAGAAGAATAGATGAGCAATTTTTCACTCATTCCTTCATTTAATCAACAAATATCTGTACAAGATATTGTTCTAGGTGCTGGGGATATAGCAAGGTACAAAACAGACAAAAATTTCTGATCTTGGAGCTCATGTTCTAGTGGGATGGAAAAGGAAAACAAAAAATTATGTAATAAGTTAATTATATTAAAAATAAAAGATAAAACAGAGTAAACAGGATGGAATATGTATATTCAGTTTGCAGTAGAATAGCTAGGGCAGGTGTCAGTAAGAGGGTGACATTTGAGGCAAGTGAGAAAGGGAGCCCTGTGTCTCCCTGGGAGGAGAGAGTCCAGGTAGAAGGAATAGCCAGTTCAAAGGCCCTGAGTTGAAAGCGTAGCAGGAAGGTCCTTGTGGTTGAAATGGAATAAGTATGAGAAAAGTGTAGCGAGATGAAATAAAATTTCATTTTTATTAAGCCAATGAAATTTGGCCTAATAAAAATTTCATTAGGCCAATGAAATAAACATTTGTTGACAACTATATGTTTCAGACACTTGGACACAAACATTGAATAGATATCATCTCTATCCTCAGAGAAGCCTAAGCAGTGGAAGAAATTATAATAAAAAGCTATACAAAGTCCAATGGGAGTGCAGAGAGAGAGAAGATCAGTAATATATATATGTATATATATATATATGTGTGTGTGTGAGAAGATCAGTAATATATATGTGTGTGTGTGTGTGTGTGTGTGTGTGTCTAATACACTGTTTAACATAAAGTAGGAATTTGAAAAAGAGAAGTAGCAAAGTAGTGGAATGTGTAATTTGTTGGTGAGAAATGGACAATTATTTTTTGAGAAAGTGACGGTTGAACTAAGACATGAGTTGCTGGTGCTATTTACACATTTGGAGTTAAGGGGGGGGGTATTTAAGGTGAGGAAAAGCATAGTAAAGAAACAGAGGTAAGGAAATAAAAGTCATAAAAAACACACCACTAGTTTAAATTTCCAAAAATACAAATTTCTACATCTCACCCCAAATATGCTAACTTAATTGGTCTGGGTTGGAACCCAAATATATACAATTTTGACAAAGCATCACAATGGCACCAATGATCCATGTCATCATGGAAAAGAAAACTTTAAACTCTAGAATTCTTGAAGGGATTTCTTTTGAAAACCAAATTGTTAAGGTAGGTTGGGATTGATTTGTGGGAAGCTTTCTAGCAGCTTTAACGGAAAGTTAATATTTAGGTAATTAACATTTTTTTAAAAGACAGTGAAGTGATAAATGGGAGAGAAAAGAATAGTGAAAGCAGTGTTGACACTCTTACCAGAATGTAGAAATTTTAAAAAATCACAGTGAATCAGTGCTAACACCTTTCCTTCACACCACCGGCATTCCTCAAAATGGTAACGCTCCTCTGAGACATTGATGGTGCTTTTGTTTCTTGCAGGAGGATGTTCTGTGTCTTGGAGCCTGATGTGTCATGTGACAGTTGCTACGGTAACTAGTTTAAGGAATGTCATTGAGTTACCAAGTAAATAGTCTTATAAGGCAGATATTATAGCTGACATGTAAATTAAGGCTGCCCTGTCTCTGTCAGCTTTTCTATTCTGAATTCCCTTGCTTTCCATATTTAACAGAGAACACCTTTCCCTTGCAAAAATCTCCCTTTCTTAACTAGCAGAGCATCATTTGAATGCACAGTTGACATTCCCCTGTTTCTTATTTTAGTATTCCATACCTGGGCACTGATTCTCCAGTAGTTCTCTAAGCTGACAATAATAGATAATTGAGTTGGTATACATGGGCCCAATAAAAATGATTTTTGGTGGTCACGATGAGCACATGGTGGTTTCTGCTCTGGAAAGCATATAGGCTAGTCTTTTCCATGCTCTAGGGTGCTGATCTCTATGACTTCCATTTAAGTATTTATTAAAACATTTGAGTTAGCTCCAAACTACTGGTTATTAAGTGTCTTGTTCCTAACTCCAGTAATTCTTTGGGTTCACCTTGGGGTATATGTAGGTAACCCTCTTTCTGAGCAAGCGCTTTAATTTTATAACTGAATGTTGTCACTTCACTTCCAAACTAGAAAGTAAATGGGCCACCTTTTATTTACGAACATCATACTTGTGGGGCTTCCCTGGTGGAGCAGTGGTTGAGAGTCCGCCTGCCGATGCAGGGGACACGGGTTCGTGCCCCGGTCCGTGAGCCATGGCCGCTGAGCCTGCGCGTCCGGAGCCTGTTGCTCCTCAACGGGAGAGGCCACAACAGTGAGAGGCCCGCGTACCGGAAAAAAAAAAAAAAAAATCATACTTGTGTTTCAGATACTTTACAAAAATATCAACATCAAAATTATTTCTGTTTAGCTTCCGTGTGCAGCTAGGCGGCAATGATTCGTTTTGGAAGAATGCAAGATTTTATGCCAACTCTTCTTTCCTCTACATTCTTTAATTTCTATTTCTAAATCAGGTCAACCATTTAGAAAACAATGTGTGTTTGCCTTTTCCATAGCAGCGTTCTCACAGTCCAACTATAACATTCAACATTTTTCTTTTTGTCAAAGGTCACTATAAGAAGCAAACACTTGAGGATCAATTTATATCTTCAAAAAAAGTATCAAATATACAAATAAAGATATATGTTTCTTCTACATAAAAATGCATGACATGGTTCTTTTGAATTCTAATGACTGGAATACATTTAGCAGTACCTAGATTTGAACTTCATTTTTGTATTAGTTCATAAGAGCTTTATAATTTTCATGGGTCCCTTTTCCCATGTTTTTTTCTGTGGCTATTGGGAAGTTAACAGTTTAGTTATATGTAAGTGCAAGAGGTTGTCTTAGTCTCTTTTCTCATTATTTGGGATAATCATCTCACCTCTGTCAGTTAAAATTCTGTTTAGCTGTGAGAAGCAGAGGTTTAAGAAGTGTTTAAACAAGAAGTAGCCAAACTCCCCTTAAAGAGGAATCAGGAGGTGGCAGTTTAGGCTGACATAGTTCCTTGATATCATCAGAGACTCAGACTCTTTCTATCTTTCCTCTCTGATATTCTTAGTTCAGGGCTTCCATATTTGAAGTCACCCCATGGTTAGTAGATAGATGATAAAGCTCCAACTGGCCTGCCTGTATTCCAGGAAGAAGGTAGTAGAAGGATAAGAGGTAAAAGTCATAATTAAGCTGAGCTAGTCCCCATTTTTTTTAAGTGCTTTTTGAGAAGTTTCAGCCAGAAAATTCCACCTCTATTCCATTGGCTAGAACTTAATTAAATAGTCACTCCTACCTGTAGGGGGTCCTGGGAAATGGAGCCAGGCACATTGTCCCATACCAATGCTAGATTCTATTGGAAAGACGGAAGAGGAAACGGTTATAGGACAGCCAGATGGAATATCTACCTCATCACCCTTCATTCCTTGTCTCATATTTTTCATCTTGATTATAATAGCATTAAATTTGTCCTTTCATTTTACTTTTCTCAAATCTATTTTTAAAGCAGGTGGTAACTATAAAAATAATAATTTACTAAATAATAGCACTAATAGTTCACGTGTGCTTAAGAACTGTGCTAAATATATTACCTCAATGTTCTCATGTTATAATTTCAGAAGCATGATAAGGGGGGTTCTTTATCTTCATTTTACCAATTAATACGTTGATATATGAGAGAGTTCAAGTACTTTGCTGAGGTCACTGAGCTAATACATGAGAAATATGGGTTTCTCGCTCTTATATTTCTTTACTAACAGGCTCATCTGTTCATTAGTTTAAATATTCTCCCTTCCTACATATGAATGATATCCCTTACATCCTTAAATGGGGGTGGAATCTTTGTTTGTTTGTTTTTCCTACCATGACTGAGACAAACAAAAAATTTTCAACATTTCTTCCACCTTCCTCTCATACTTCTCTCTACCTGTACCTTCATTTCATGTGAATACTTCTAGTCCTGGACATCTGGGGGAAGATAGCCTGAATTGAAGATATCATACTGTCCTTTAGCATATTTGGATTAAGCCTGTGGATCCATCATGTTTGTAATTGTTCAGTATCTAACCTCCCACCATATTGGAATCTCTCTGAGAGCAGTGATGGCTTTTGTGTTTGTGGCAGTTTTAGTTCCCATTCTTGGTACTTAACTAGCATTTATTTCATGCTTTCATTCATTCAACAAATTATTATTAAATAGCTCTTAGGTTTCCAGCACTGTCCTAGAAGCTGGTGTTACAGCAGTAATGTGTTTGTCCTCGTGAGGCTTATTGTCCGCTCTGTGGATGGGTGAAAGTTAAGCTAAAACATAGTTATATGTGTAATATTTCTGATGGTTATAATGATAAGGAGAAAAAGAAGGGAAGGGAAGAGAGAGGAAGTGTTGGGATGGGGAATGGAGATGGCTAAGTTTTCTCATTGTTAAGGTGACATGATGATAGACTACAAGGTCATGAAGGAACAAGCCATGTGGATATCTGAGAAGAACATTCCAAGAAAAGGGAGCAGTATGCATAAAGCCCCCATGGGGAGAGTATGGGTATTCGAGGGACAGCAAATATAGAGAAATTTGTCAAAAACCCATTGATAAGCCCAGGTAACAAGTGTAAAGCTTTAAAGGATAAGGAAGAAACCCAGCTGTAAGGTTATTATTTCTAATTCAAGTATTCACACAGATTCCAAATCTTATCTTAGAAATAATATAAATGCTGCAAAAGTTAAGCAACAAATAGGAAAAACAAAAGCAAAAAACTGGTATCTGTAAATCTACCTTTCAGTCTCATATCCTCAGGCAATCACTGCCTTCCTCACTAGACGAATCATTCTTGGCAATGAAGGACCGTATTTCCTACATGATTATGGCATAGCAGATGAGAAACACCAGGTTAGGGCATTTACATGAAATCATTATCTCAAAAAATACTTTCAACAACCCTGCAAGGTAGAGTAGTTTCCTCTCTTTTTAACAGATGGGTTCAGGAAGACTCTTGCTCAAGGTCATAAGAAAATACTAGCCAGCAACATAAAAATGTCAATAGTACAGCATCTTGAGAATTAAATATTCCCCAAATTTAAGATAGTGTTATATAGGAGAATTTTCAGAAAAAAATAATTTAAGACAATAAGATACAGAGATTGTTTTCTGTTGCTATTGTTTTTGCAGTTATGGATAGCAAAAACAAAACAAAACAAAACAAAAGCAAAAATATAGATAGCGTGGAAACATGGAACAGAGTGAAGAAATACAATAAAAAATTAAAATTATAAAGAATGTCAAGATGGGGGTCATAATGGACGCATTAAAATCTATGTCCTAGAGTTAAATATGATAGAAGTCACCATTGTGTTAATTTGTACATTGATTCATTCACTCATCATTCAGTACGTGTCTACTGAGCACAGACTATGTATTGGGCAGTATTCTAAGAGGTTGAGATCACAGTGCATAAAACAGATAAGGCTCCTGGGCTCCTGTTAGCATAAATTTAGGAAAAGAACTAAATCACAAATAAATAGGGAACTAGATATTGTTAGATATCAGTTTTCTATTAAAAAGAAGGTAAGTAGATAAAAATTGATGAGAGTGCTTTTATTTTTTGTTTTTGTTTTTAATAGAGTAGACAGAATACACCTTTCTGAAGAAATGACCTTTGAGCAGAAACCTGAGGAAATGTAAGGGCAAATACTATGATAATCCGGGGAATACTGTTCATGCAGAGAGAACAGCAATTACATACATATCAAGGCCGGGGCATGTTCGACATGGTATATGTTTGGAAAGGTTGGAGTCCAACTAATCAGCCTTTATTCCCTTTAACATTAAAAGTCTCTGGACAAAATTTTTTGAGAAAGCTAAATCCTGGAGAAAGAAATTTAGGTCTGTAATATACTGGTGTAGTTATAATTCCAGATTATGCTGAGAGTTTATTTTACTTTCTTTTATTACCTTTTGTCATTTCTGTGACCAATTTTTTTTTCCTCTGTGAATACATTCCTTCAAATATTTGTTAAATGACTACTGTTTACAAGGGATTGGCTATTTGCACATTTGTTAATTCCTGTACTTAGTACCTAAGCATGCATTTGGCTCTCAAGGGGGTTGAATCAAAAAAGTAAAAGATTCCGTATGGGTATTTAAGAAGCTCCACTGGGAGGCAGAACATTTACACATATAACTATGATATAAGAGAAGGATGTTGTGAATCACCCAAATAAGGATGATATCCGTATAGACTCCAGTTACACCAACGTCTTCCTGGAAGATGAGGGATTTAAGCTTTTGTATATTTGGTCTACGTTTCTACTGCTTTTTAAATCTTCTAACACAATTTGTAATCAGATTTTTGGTTGGTAAGTAGAAGAGTGAGTGCTTTTTAATAAGTAAATTTTAAGGGGCAGAGGGAAGACTATGACAATTTCAACATGGCAGATTTCAAATTTATGTTTCTTAAATTTACACACTTTACTAAGTCACAATCTACAACCATTTAGCCAAGTATAGAAATAAAATTTGACAGAATATTTTTCCCTTGTGGTGTCTGAAACTTCTGTCAGAATTATATGAATATGTGGTAAGTAAAATAAAGGAAAACCTTTCTATAATCTCAAACCTGAGTAGATTCAAAGAACAAAACTTTGTATAGCATATCATTTGTGCATATATAAAATAATATACAGCTATGGAAGATAAATTTACAATACTAAGATATCTAGAACAGAAGTAATATTCCCCCTGCCAGTCCTGCAGTCCAGAAATAATCATTAACATTGCCATGTGTTTTCTTCTAGGCTTTGATCCTTATGTAATATTTTACATTTGAGTCCTCTGTTAACTCAAACTGAATGCAAAATTCTGAATGTCCTAATGTTATTTTTTAAATAGGGCACATAATCTTGTATTTTATTGCAGTTTTCAGAACTAAAATTTTCAAATGGAGCTAGTGATTCAACCGATATTTAATGTTAAAACTTTTCTATTTTTTGATATTATTATAAATGATGATATTAACAACCTTATTTTTCCACCTAAGGCCAAAATTCCATGCTGTGTTTTCTATGATTCTTTCCTTGATTTTTCCAAATGAAAGGAATGGCTATTTCACTTGAACATTCTTAACCTTTTGATTCCACTTTAGATTATTTGCATGCATGAATTATCTCTTCTAACAGGGGTAAAAAGATCTTTTTATTTTCTTCAATCATTTTGTACATTCTAAGCATTCTCTAAATATTTGTTAAGTAAATGTCTAGAGGAAGAACAGTTAAGGGAGTTCCCTGGTGGTCTTGTGGTCAAGATTCAGCACTTTTATTGCTGTGGCCCAGGTTCAATCCCTGGTCGGGGAACTGAGATCCCACAAGCCACGTGACGCAGCCAAAATAAAGAACAGTTAAGGAATATAATGATTTTTTTTTTTTTAAATTTAGCTTTTATCTCCGAGACCCCTTGTCAGCATAGTCACTTGTTTTGAAAATTGCCCAGGAGATTATATTTCCTTCAGGTTAAATGCAGAGTTGTTGAAATTCAAACATAAGCTCATTCAATGAAAATTCTTACACTTGTCAGAAATATCAACTTAACTAAACATTAGCCTTGGCAAAATAAATTTGAACTGGCAACAAATTCACAAAATTGCCATTGTTCTTACTTGGCATTTGGTCTTTCACTATGAAATGCGTGTATATAGTCAATCTTATGTCCTTCTGATATTATTTAAACTTCAGCTCCCTGAATTATTCAAATGTATAATTTGCAAGTCAAATATTTTATGTGTTTCAGTTATTTAAAGTGTAACTTATACTAACAGATATCTATCTATCAATCTATCTATATACTATCTGTTGATTACTAAAGTATTTTTATTCATCACGCACTCATTCAGTCAACTAGTATTTCTGGAATGCATGTGGTGGCCTTGAACACAGGACTTTGGAAATGTGCTTTCTATCTTAAAGCAGCGGTTCTCAGCCAGGGATGATTATGCCCCCACCACCCATCCCTCAGACATTTGACAATGTCTGGAGCCATTTTTAGTTGTCATGTCTGGTGAAGGGTGGGAGCTACTAATATCTAGTAGTTAGAGGTCAGGCATGCTGCTTAAAATCCTGCAATTCACAGGACAGCCCGTACAACAGAAAATTATCTGGTCTAATACATCAGTACCACTGAGATTGACGAACCATGTCTTAAATTATCTCACAATTTCAGGGTAGAAGACAGGCTTGTTATTATTATCAGTGGAATTAAGATTATAATAAGTACCAAGGATAAGTATTTCTGGCAGGGATACAAAGAAGGATGTCGTCAACTTTCCCTGGAAAAGACTGAAAGTTTTGAGAAAGTAATGTTGAGCTGCAGAGGAGGAGAGGGGGCAAGGAGAAATTATTTCTGGCAGAGGAAATCGCTTGAGCAAAGTCATGGAAACGATACTACAAATGGCTTAATTGAACTAGAGTTCTAAGTGGTGGTATGCAGCCCTGTGTGAAATAAATCTTGACCAGTAGTCAAAGGCTCAATTATGAAGATTTGGTTTTGCAAGCTAAAGAGTTTGGACTTTATTCTATAGGGAAAGGAAATCCCTTGAAAAGGTCCATGGAATCAAGGAGTAAGTATGGATTAGCTATTTTTTAAAAAGAATGAAAATACCTCTGGCAGCCAAAAGAAAACTAGAAGAGAACAAACATGATTAGAGGCATGGATGTCAATTTGGCTAATTATTAAATAGTGCAAGTTAAAAGTCCTGAGAAGCTGCACTATCTCACTAGAAGTGGGATTTGATGGTAGCTGCTGTGAAATGGCAGTGCTAAGAAGGCTGGATGGAGGAATTTGCCTCTTCATTGAATGTGGGGGGTGAGATGTCAAATAGGAATTTTCAAAAATGAGTTACTTGTAACATTGGAAATAGACTAGTTTGTTCAATGAGAACATCAGAAGAGGAGACTGAACCTCTGAAAACATTTCACTGTCAAGCAGAGAAAGAGAAATTAGCTTTTGCATGTTATAATAGGTAGTGAGAGATATCATGGGGCAGGAGAGATGGCATAATGACATACAAAGAACATAAGAGACATCTGGTCATTATTTGAAATTAAGCTGATGCAGAAGAATTTTATTTCCATTGCAAACAGATTATGAAAGAAGTATTTTTGAAATACTTAGGGTAAAAAACAAGAAAGGGACTCCTTAGATTCCAGAGTGAAGAAAAAATTTCAAGGTAAGATTAATAATCAGAAGCCCAACATTTCCAGTTATCAGAACTGGGAAACAGACCCTAAATGCTGGGTCTGATATTTTAGGTACCCTCCGAGGGAAGCCTAGGCCATGGGCTGCTTACACAAGGAGACTGAGTAGGTGTTATCTGCAAAAAGCTTTGAGACAGGAAGGTATTCTACTATATCTTTGAAAGCAAAATTCTGACCATTAGCCATGAGTGAAAATGAGTCATTTCTGAGAAACATGCAAGGTGAAACAGCTTTAAACAAATTTTTGAGTTCCAAATTTGTATTACTTATGTGATGTGAGAATGGCAAGTTGAGAAATTAATAAAGTTCTAATATAAACTCTTGAAACCATGACCACAAGGAAGAAGTGAATATGAACTGGCACTCAGTGGGTGTTACTGCAAACGGGGGCTCCTGAAATACCTCTGTGTAAGTCATCTCGGGCTGCCGTAACAGAATACTACAGACTGAGTGGCTTAAACAACAGATTTTTTTTTTTTTTCCTCACAGTCCTGGGAGGCTGGAAATCCAAGATCAGGGTGTTGGCAGTGCTGGTTTCTGGTGAGGTCTCTCTTCTTGGCTTGCAGGTGGCTGCATTCTCACTGTGTTTTTACATGGGGTGTCCTCTGTGTGCATCTTCCTGTTTACTCATCCTCTTTTATGAGAACATATGTACCATTAGATTAGGACCCCAACCTTATGATATTGTTTTAGCTTAATTACTTTTTTAAAGACTCTACCTCCAAATACAGTCACATTAGGGATTGAGGCTATAACATACGGATTTTGAGGAGACAATTCAGTCCATAACAATCTCCACGAAGATTACTTAAAACATTCAGGTCACCTATGGGGACCCATAATTAAAGAGAGTCAGAAAATTCAACAAATAGAATCCACACCCTAGAACTAGAAATAATAGAACTAGCCAGAGGAGACATTAAAATAAATGTGTAAAAGTTGAAATAGATAGAAGAAAAATAATCACAGGCACCAGACTTGACAAAGGACCCCGATCTTGTGCTGTGGGGAAATGAGCTGCATGATTTGGAAATTGTGAGCAAATACATTTGGTTAAGATGTAGATAAGTGTAAATAAGTGTTAGTAACTTGGAAATAGATCTGATTAAATTAATCAGACATGCAGCATGGGTGTAAAGATATGAGGAAGATAACATACCACAGAAAACATACAAGAGAATTTTTAGAAAAGGAGGATAGAGAAAAATGAAAGATAAGATGGCTCAGAATGTTCCTGGACTGAAAAGAGATATCAATCTTCATAATGACCGAGTAAAATATATCCTTGACAGAATGATCAAAAATAAATCTACACCTAGATATATTGCACTGAAGTTTCAGAACTCACACAATCAGAAAAAAAACTCTTGAAAGCAATCAAAGATGAAATATCTATTGTAAACAAAGGAACAAAAATTAGAATTATAGAAGATGTCTCACAGTCATGATGGAGACAAGAAGCCTAATGGAATGATAACTTTAAAGGGTGGATGAAAAATACTTATCAACCTAGAATTTTATACTTAGCCAAAGTATAATTCTGGGGTGAATCTAAATTTTAAAAATTCTCATAAAAATGCTGTGACAATTAACAATTTATACATTCTCACCAAAAAACAAAGTCAAAAAACAGAGCATAAAAAGTCAGTAAGAGGAAATTGAATACCCTCCTCCCATAATAAGGATGGGATGGTTAGAAAATACTTGATAAACATACAGATAAATGTAAGCAACCTTGGACTGTAAAAAAACATATTGATACATAGATATTAGACAGATGATAGATGAAGTATATTACTAATTTCTTGGTCATTTTAAACACAGTATTTATAGGCACAAAAAAGAAAGCTTAATGTGGTAGATTACAGAAAGAAGTTTAGTATGAATACATTCTAAAGGCTTATTTGGTTTGAGAATAGATTAGACATATTGATTATCTATAAACTCAAGTATATATGTTTAAAATTTATGAGTGAACACCAAGAGAAAAGAAACAATATTTAATATCAAGATAAGGAAAAGTAGAGAGGAATACAGAAGACTGTATCAACCTAAAAGTAGGATAAAACCTTTGGATGTAAAAGATAGAGACCCACTAGAGCAGGGGTCTCCAACTGGTCCCAGTACTGGTCCCAATACTGGTCCGTGGCCTGTTAGGAAGCGGGCCGCACAGCAGGAGATGAGCGGTGGGTGAGCGAGTGGAGCTTCATCTGTATTTATAGCCGCTCTCTATTGCTTGCATTACCCCCTGAGCTCCACCTCCAGTCAGTATTATGGTGAGTTGTGTAATTATTTCATTATATATTACAATGTAATAATAATAGAAATAAAGTGCAAAATAAGTGTAATGCACTTGAATCATCCTGAAACCATCCTCCCACCAGGTCTGTGGAAAAATTGTCTTCCATGAAACTGGTCCGTGGTGCCAAAACGGTTGGGGACCGCTGCGCTACAGTATAATGGCTTCCTCTGGCAAGGGAGTAAAATTGTGGAGAATTACAAATTGGGCTGTAACTTCTTTTTTTTTTTTTTTTTACATCTTTATTGGAGTATAATTGCTTTACAATGATGTGTTAGTTTCTGCTTTATAACAAAGTGAATCAGTTATACATATACATATGTTCCCATATCTCTTCCCTCTTGCATCTCCCTCCCTCCCACCCTCCCTATCCCACCCCTCTAGGTGGTCACAAAGCACCAAGCTGATCTCCCTGTGCTATGCGGCTGCTTCCCACTAGCTATCTACCTTACATTTGGTAGTGTATATATGTCCATGCCACTCTCTCACTTTGTCACAGCTTACCCTTCCCCCTCCCCATATCCTCAGGTACATTCTCTAGTAGGTCTGTTTCTTTATTCCTGTCTTACCCCTAGGTTCTTCATGACATATATTTTTTCTTAAATTCCATATATATGTGTTCACATATGGTATTTGTCTTTCTCTTTCTGACTTACTTCACTCTGTATGACAGACTCTAGTTCCATCCACCTCATTACAAATAGCTCAATTTCGTTTCTTTTTATGGCTGAGTAATATTCCATTGTATATATGTGCCACATCTTACTTATCCATTCATCCGATGATGGACACTTAGGTTGTTTCCATCTCCTGGCTATTGTAAATAGAACTGCAATGAACATTTTGGTACATGACTCTTTTTGAATTATGGTTTTCTCAGGATATATGCCCAGTAGTGGGATTGCTGGGTCATATGGTAGTTCTATTTGTAGTTTTATAAGGAACATCCATACTGTTCTCCACAGTGGCTGTACCAATTCACATTCCCACCAGCAGTGCAAGAGTGTTCCCTTTTCTACCCACCCTCTCCAGCATTTATTGTTTCTAGATTTTTTGATGATGGCCATTCTGACTGGTGTGAGATGATATCTTATTGTAGTTTTGATTTCCATTTCTCTAATGATTAATGATGTTGAGAATTCTTTCATGTGTTTGTTGGCAGTCTGTATATCTTCTTTGGAGAAATGTCTATTTAGGTCTCCTGCCCATTTTTCGATTAGGTTTTTTGTTTTTTTGTTATTGAGCTGCATGAGCTGCTTGTAAATTTTGGAAATTAATCCTTTGTCAGCTACTTCATTTGCAAATATTTTTTCCCATTCTGAGGGTTGTCTTTTGGTCTTGTTTATGGTTTCCTTTGCTGTGCAAAAGCTTTGAAGTTTCATTAGGTCCCATTTGTTTATTTTTGTTTTTATTTCCATTCTCTAGGAGGTGGGTCAAAAAGGATCTTGCTGTGATTTATGTCATAGAGTGTTCTGCCTATGTTTTCCTCTAAGAGTTTGATAGTTTCTGGACTTACTTTTAGGTCTTTAATCCATTTTGAGTTTATTTTTGTGTATGGTGTCAGGGAGTGATCTAATCTCATACTTTTACATGTACCTGTCCAGTTTTCCCAGCACCACTTATTGAAGAGGCTGTCCTTTCTCCACTGTACATTCCTGCCTCCTTTATCAAAGATAAGTTGACCATATGAGCGTGGGTTTATCTCTGGGCTTTCTGTCCTGTTCCATTGATCTAGATTTCTGTTTTTGTGCCAGTACCATACTGTCTTGATTATTGTAGCTTTGTAGTATAGTCTGAAGTCAGGGAGCCTGATTCCTCCAGCTCAGTTTGTTTTGTTTTTTTTTTTTCTCAAGATTGCTTTTGCTATTTGGGGTCTTTTGTGTTTACATACAAATTGTGAAATTTTTGTTCTAGTTCTGAAAAATGCCAGTGGTAGTTTGATAGGGATTGCATTGAATCTGTAGATTGCTTTGAGTAGTAGATTCATTTTCACAATGTTGATTCTTCCAATCCAAGGACATGGTATATCTCTCCATCTATTTGTATCATCTTTAATTTCTTTCATCAGTGTCTTATAATTTTCTGCATACAGGTCTTTTGTCTCCTTAGGTAGGTTTATTCCTAAATATTTTATTCTTTTTGTTGCAATGGTAAATGGGAGTGTTTCCTCAATTTCTCTTTCAGATTTTTCATCATTAGTTTATAGGAATGCATGAGATATCTGTGCATTAATTTTGTATCCTTCTACTCTACCAATTCATTGATTAGCTCTAGTAGTTTTCTGGTAGCATATTTAGGATTCTCTGTGTATAGTATCATGTCATCTGCAAACAGTGACAGCTTTACTTCTTCTTTTCCGATTTGGATTCCTTATATTTCCTTTTCTTCTCTGATTGCTGTGGCTAAAACTTCCAAAACTATGTTGAATAAGAGTGGTAAGAGTGGGCAGCCTTGTCTTGTTCCTGATCTTAGTGGAAATGCTTTCAGTTTTTCACCACTGAGGACAATGTTGGCTGTGGGTTTGTCATATATGGCGTTTATTATGTTGAGGAAGGTTCCCTCTATGCCTACTTTCTGGAGGGTTTTTATCATAAATGGCTGTTGAATTTTGTCGAAAGCTTTTTCTGCACCTATTGAGATGACCATATGGTTTTGCTCCTTCAGTTTGTTAATATGGTGTATCACATTGATTGATTTGCGTATATTGAAGAATCCTTGCATTCCTGGAATAAACCAGAGTTGATCATGGTGTATGATCCTTTTAATGTGCTGTTGGATTCTGTTTGCTAGTATTCTGTTGAGGATTTTTGCATCTATGTTCATCTGTGATATTGGCCTGTAGTTTTCTTTCTTTGTGACATCCTTGTCTGGTTTTGGTATCAGGGTGATGGTGGCCTCATAGAATGAGTTTGGGAGTGTTCCTCCCGCTGCTATATTTTGGAAGAGTTTGAGAAGGATAGGTGTTAGCTCTTCTCTAAATGTTTGATAGAATTCTGCTGTGAAGCCAACTGGTCCTGGGATTTTGTTTGTTGGAAGATTTTTAATCACAGTTTCAATTTCAGTGCTTGTGATTGGCCTGTTCATATTTTCTATTTTTCCTGATTCAGTCTTGGCAGGTTGTGCATTTCTAAGAATTTGTCCATTTCTTCCAGGTTGTCCATCTTATTGGCATCGAGTTGCTTGTAGTAATCTCTCATGATCTTTTGTATTTCTGCAGTGTCAGTTGTTACTTCTCCTTTTCCATTTGCAATTCTATTGATTTGAGTCTTCTCCCTTTTTTTCTTGATGAGTCTAGCTAATGGTTTATCAATTTGTTTATCTTCTCAAAGAACCAGCTTTTAGTTTTATTGATCTTTGCTATCATTTTCTTCATTTCTTTTTCATTTATTTCTGATCTGATCTTTATGATTTCTCTCCTTCTGCTAACTTTGGGTTTTTTTTGTTCTTCTTTCTCTAATTGCTTTAGGTGCAAGTTTAGGTTGTTTATTCGAGATGTTTCCTGTTTCTTAAGGTAGGATTGTATTGCTATAAACTTCCCTCTTAGAACTGCTTTTGCTGCATCCCATAGGTTTTGGATCATCATGTCTCCTTTGACATTTGTTTCTAGCTATTGTTTTATTTCCTCTTTGATTTCTTCAGTGATCACTTCGTTATTAAGTAGTGTAATGTTTAGCCTCCATGTGTTTGTATTTTTTACAGATCTTTTCCTGTAATTGATATCTCGTCTCATAGTGTTGTGGTCGGAAAAGATACTTGATACAATATCAATTTTCTTAAATTTACCAAGGCTTCATTTGTGACCCAAGATATGATCTATCCTGGAGAATGTTCCATGAGCACTTGAGAAAAATGTGTATTCTGTCATTTTTGGATGGAGTGTCCTATAAATATCAATTAAGTCCATCTTGTTTAATGTATCATTTAAAGCTTGTGTTTCCTTATTTATTTTTTATTTTGGATGATCTGTCCATTGGTGATAGTGGGGTGTTAAAGTCCCCTACTATGAATGTGTTACTGTTGATTTCCCCTTTTATGGCTGTTAGTATTTGCCTTATATATTGAGGTGCTGTTCCTTTGTTGGTGCATAAGTATTTACAATTGTTATATCTTCTTGGATCCATCTCTTGATCATTATGTAGTGTCCTTCTTTGTCTCTTCTAATAGTCTTTATTTTAAAATCTATTTTGTGTGACATGAGAATTGCTACTCCAGCTTTCTTTTGGGTTCCATTTGCATGAAATATCTTTTTCCATCCCCTCACTTTCATTCTGTATGTGTCTCTAGGTGTGAAGTTGGTCTCTTGTAGATAGCATATATATTGGCCTTGTTTTTGTATCCATTCAGCCAGTCTGTGTCTTTTGGTGGGAACATTTAATCTATTTACATTTAAGGTAATTATCGATATGTATGTTTCTATTCCCATTTTCTTAACTGTTTTGGGTTTGTTATTATAGGTCTTTTCCTTCTCTGTGTTTCTTGCCTAGAGAAGATCCTTTAGCATTTGTCGTAAAGCTGGTTTGGTGGTGCTGAACTCTCTCAGCTTTTGCTTGTCTGTAAAGGTTTTAATTTCCTCCATCAAATCTGAATGAGATCCTTGCTGGGTAGAGTAATCCTGGTTGCAGGTTTATCTCCTTCATCAGTTTAAATATGTCCTGCCAGTCCCTTCTGGCTTGCAGAATTTCTGCTGAAAGATCAGCTGTTAACCTTATGGGGATTCCCTTGTGTGTTATTTTTCCCTTTCTGCTTTTAATATGTTTTCTTTGTATTTAATTTTTGACAGTTTGATTAATATGTGTCTTGATGTGTTTCTCCTTGGCTTTATCCTGTATGGGACTCTCTGTGCTTTCTGGACTTGATTAACTATTTCATTTTCCATATTAGGGAAGTTTTCAACTATAATCTCTGCAAATATTTTCTCAGTCCCTTTCTTTTTCTCTTCTTCTTCTGGAACCCCTATAATTCGAATGTTGGTGCTTTTAATGTTGTCCCAGAGGTCTCTGAGACTGTCCTCAGTTCCTTTCATTCTTTTTTCTTTATTCTGCTCTGCAGTAGTTTTTCCACTATTTTATCTTCCGGGTCACTTTTCCGTTCTTCTGCCTCAGTTATTCTGCTATTGATCCCATCTAGAGTATTTTAAATTTCATTTATTGTGTTTTTCATCATTGCTTTTGTTTCATCTTTAGTTCTTCTAGGTCCTTGTTAAATGTTTCTTGCATTTTGTCTATTCTATTTCCAAGATTTTGGATCATCTTTACTATCATTATTCTGAACTCTTTTTCAGGTAGACTGCCTATTTCCTCTTCATTTGTTAGGTCTGGTGGGTTTTTATCCTGCTCCTTCATCTGCTGTGTGTTCTTCTGTCTTCTCATTTTGCTTATCTTACTGTGTTTGGGGTGTCCTTTTTGCAGGCTGCAGGTTCGTAGTTCCCGTTGTTTTGGTGTCTGTCCGCAGTGGCTACAGTTGGTTCAGTGGGTTGTGTATGCTTCCTGGTGGAGGGGACTACTGCCTCTGTTCTGGTGGATGAGGCTGGATCTTGTCTTTCTGGTGGGCAGGTCCACGTCTGGTGGTGTGTTTTGGGGTGTCTGTGGCCTTATTATGATTTTAGGCAGCCTCTCTGCTAATGGGTGGTGTTGTGTTCCTGTCTTGCTAGTTGTTTGGCATAGGGTGTCCAGCACTGTAGCTTGCTGGTCGTTGAGTGAAGCTAGGTGTTGGTGTTGAGATGGAGATCTCTGGGAGATATTCACCATTTGATATTACGTGGAGCTGGGAGGTCTCTTGTGGACAAGTGTCCTGAAGTTGGCTCTCCCACCTCAGAGGCACAGCAGTGACTCTTGGCTGCAGCACCAAGAGCCTTTCATCGACACAGCTCAGAATAAAAGGGAGAAAAAGTAAAAAGGAAGAGGATAAAATAAAATAAAATAAATTAAGGTAAAATAAAATAAAGTTTTTAAAATAAAAAAATAAATATTAAGAAAAAAATTTGGGGGGTTTCCCTGGTGGCGCAGTGGTTGAGAGTCCGCCTGCCGATGCAGGGGAGACGGGTTTGTGCCCCAGTCCGCGAAGATCCCGCATGCCGTGGAGTGGCTGGGCCCGTGAGCCATGGCCGCTGAGCCTGCGCGTCCGGAGCCTGTGCTCCGCAACTGGAGAGGCCACAACAGCGAGAGGCCTGTGTACCACAAAAAGAAAAAAAGAAAAAAAAAAGAAATAATTTTTTAAAAAGTAAAAAAAAAAAAAAACAAAAAAGGACGGATAGAACCCTTGGACAAATGGTGAAAGCAAAGCTATACAGACAAAATCTCACACAGAAGCATACACATACACACTCACAAAAAGAGGAAAAGGGGAAAAAAATAATAAAGCTTGCTCTCAAAGTCCACCTCCTCAATTTGGGATGATTCGTTGTCTATTCAGGCATTCCACAGATGCAGGGTATATGAAGTTGATTGTGGAGATTTAATCCGCTGCTCCTGAGGCTGCTGGGAGAGATTTCCCTTTCTCTTCTCTGTTCGCACAGCTCCCGGGTTTCAGCTTTGGATTTGGCCCCGCCTCTGCACGTAGGTTGCCGGAGGGCATCTGTTCTTCGCTCAGACAGGACGGGGTTAAACGAGCCGCTGAATCGGGGGCTCCGGCTCACTCAGGCCGGGCGGAGGGAGAGGCACGGAGTGCGGGGCGGGCCTGCGGCTGCGGAAGCCGGCGTGACGTTACACTCGCCTGAGGTGCGCCGTGCGTGCTGCCGGAAGGGAGGTATGGAGGGTGACCTGTGTTCGCACACAGGGTTCTTGGTGGCAGCAGCAGCAGCAGCCTTAGCGTCTCTTGCCCGTCTCTGGGGTCCGCGCTGTTAGCCGCGGCTCGCGCCCGTCTCTGGAGCTCCTTTAAGCTGCGCTCTTAATCCCCTCTCCTCGCGCACCAGGAAACAGAGGGAAGAAAAAGTCTCTTGCCTCTTCGGCAGGTCCAGACTTTTCCCCGGACTCCCTGCCGGCTAGCCGTGGCGCACTAACCCCGTGCAGGCTGTGCTCACGCTGCCAACCCCAGTCCTCTCCCTGCGCTCCCACCGAAGCCCGAGTCTCAACTCCCAGCGCCACCCGCCTTGGGGGTTGAGTAGACAAGCCTCTCCGGCTGGTGAGTGCCGGTCGGCCCTGATCCTCTGTGCGGGAATCTCTCCGCTTTGCCCTCCGCACCCCTGTTGCTGCGCTCTCCTCCGCGGCGCCGAAGCTTCCCTCCGTCCGCCCCCCGCAGTCTCCGCCCGCGAAGGGGCTTCGTGGTGTGTGGAAACTTTTCCTCCTTCACAGCTCCCTCCCACTGGTGCAGGTCCCGTCCCTATTCTTTTGTCTCTGTTTATTCTGTTTTCTTTTGCCCTCCTCAGGTACGTGGGGAGTTTCTTGCCTTTTGGGAGGTCTGGGGTCTTCTGCCAGCGTTCAGGAGGTGTTCTGTAGGAACTGTTCCACGTGTAGATGCATTTCAGATGTATCCGTGGCGAGGAAGGTGATCTCCGCGTCTTGTCCGCCATCTTCCCCCTCCATTGGGGTTTAACTCTTTCTAATACATCAGTTCTGGAAAAATAAATTAGTCCAAATTGTTAAGCAAAATGTTAACGTGTGTTAAATGTGTGGATAGATGAGGTTTGTTGGTTGTGACAATTGGTATATTTCTGTATGCTTTAAATATTTATCATATTAACAAATTTGAAAATGTACATTGGTGTCAGGTAAAGCTGTGTTCTTATCCCATTCCTCACATTTACTAGGTAATTGGGTAAAATTATTCAATTTCTTTATGTTTCAGTTGCTTGATTTTTAAATGTATACACTATTACAATATTCCCTACCTTTCTTAACAGTGTGAAGTGTATGGCCCAGTATTTGGAGAAAACATATGGTAACTGGTAGAAATAAAACAGTTTATTTCATGTAGCAGCATGAAACCAAAGGAAGGAGAATTTTTAAAAAGGGAAAGGAGGTATCATTTGTTTCACATGCAAGCTAAATGTTCATTGACCACTGGATTTGATGAGGTCACTGACGAAGCTTACCTGAGCAATATGGGGAGATTGGTGAGAGCAGCAGACTGTGGACATGGGTTGAAGAGGGGAAAGAACAGATAAGAAGAAGCTTGCAACATATTGTTTGAAACAAGAAGGCAAGGAAGAATCACCTATTTATTTATAGCAGCAAGAGAGAAAGCAGGAATTTTAAAAATGGGAAGCTGCAAATGTGAAGTATTTTAAGTAATTTGGTTGTGAAAGAAAATGGGTCAGTGACTAGGGATAGACAGAGGGTCTTGTGTGTGTGTGTGTGTGTGTGTGTGTGTAAAAGCAAGGATTTTGGTGTGTTAACAGACTAAAAGGAGAGGTCCAGTAGCAAGGGGGAAGATGATAATCTAGGAGCAGAGTAGAACACTGATGGATCAAGGTCCTACAAGAAAAAGCAGCGGTGCGAATTAAGGACACGCATGGTAGAGATGGCTTTAAGCTAGAGAGAATCACCTGTCTGAGATTAGAAGACCGTGAAGGGTCAGGTGCTGACAGTGATAGTGTTTACATGTGAGTGAAGGACAGTGAGGGAGTTTATGACTCTTACCTTCAACTTTGTCTGTGAAAGATTTGAGGCAGTGTCCTCCACTGAGAAAGAATGTGTACTTCCACTATTGTTGTTTGTGTGCTTCCTCCCTATCAAGAATAAGGACTCAAGCATTGAAATACTCCAAAAAGGATGCTTTTCCTCTGATGAGAAAATTGGATTCAGGCTCAAGTCTCCTTCTCTAAAGAAGCGTTTTTGTATGTGAACCATCATTGTTTGAGACTTCAAGTTGCCACGCTCATTTCAGAAAGTCATGAAAGGTTCACTAAGGGAACAGGAACCAAGATTGCACATTTTCTTGTCCTCTACAAAATCAGCTTTCCAAAAATAGACTCATACAAGCTGTAGTCACAGTGGAATGTCATGTTTCTATTATTGCAATGACATAAAATCATTAAACCACTGCTAGTAGTAAAAACAGTCATGTCTGGTAATAGAACTGCTCTGTGCCCATTCAAAGGGAATTGCATTTTAAATGACACATGCAGAGCAATGACGGGAGGGGCAGGGACTGAGACGTGACATCCACAATAATTTATTACATGTCCTCCTTTGATCTTGCTGCGGCACTCATGTTCTTCTGAAAAGCGGTGTCGTACGGACTGGAGTGTATGAACGCAGGTGGTAAGAAGGTTTCAAATTTTTTTCAGTCATCTGCTAATTTTTTAATAATATTTCCTGTATTTAAGGAAAAAATATTAAAAACATGTTAGAAGTTCCTAATATCAAGATTCAACTTCTGCCTTCCTAATCTCAGAAGGTTTTTTTGGTCTAGACTTCTCTTTATATCACATATATCACACAAGCAGAATTATGACTACCTACTGTATGTCAGGCATGTGATCTGTTAGTCCCCACATAATCCAATGTGGTAGATATTATTACCATGGACAAATGAGTGCACTGGCATCTCAAGATTGAACTCAATTTTCCAATATCAATTGGGATTCAAACTCTGGTCTGAATAAAAATATTTGAGATTTAAAAGAGACACTGAATCAAATGTCACTTTCGAGTTCTGAACCTACCGAAGAATGGACAAGGAAGCTTTGACTTCCTCAGATGTTCAGATATTAACTTTATTAGTAGTAAAGGTGTACTGAGAAACACACTTGGTACATGAAGCCAAAACAGACTTCCTATCATCCCCCTAAAACTGGCCCCTGACCCCTCCTATGGTGAGAGGTGTAGTTACAGAGCAGATTAATTGCATGTAGGAATAAAGCCTGTCTCTCACCTTCCAAGAGCAGGTAATACAGGTGCTCTAATCCTATACAGTAGAGCCACTCCTCTTCTTGTGGGGAGAGAAATGGTCAGAGGTGTAGGATTGGATTCTAACCAACACCTTCAAGAGAGCCAGAGGTTTATCAGTAGAGGAAATAAATCATTCCCCCTGACATCTCACATACTTTTCCCACAGCATCTTATTCTATTAACTGTATTAGTTTAGTACACATAGCAGTCTTATGATCTTCCATGTAATGAGCTTCTTAAGAGTAACAAGTGTATTGATCAACCCATGACAAAACACCAGGAAACACACACTAGGACTGATGAAAGAACATTATATTGGAGGCATTCACCATGGTAGAGGTCTATGCTCTCCAATTTCCCATTGTACTTTGGGGGCTGCATACAGGAATCTAGCATATCTAAGCATTGACTACCAGGAGGCTTTTAAGAAACTAACTAGCAAAATGATAGTTCCTTGATAAATCTCCTTCTTTGATCTGAAACTCAGAATCACTTCATTGTCAAATAATCCTTATCACATCAACAGTGGAGTCGCAGATAAAATAAGGGTTCTCTAAGTCTCTTAATGAAAGCTCTCAAGTTTATCTTTTAGTTCCTTTTGAGATGTGATTAAAAAAAAAACCTCCCTTATTTATATTTAAAAATTCCCTGGAATTAAATCCTGAATTCTAGTAATGGCTAGCACTTTTGAATGTTCGCTGCGTGTGGGTGCTGTAATAAACACTTGACATAGATTCTCTCATTTAATCCTCACAGAAACCAAATGAAGTATTTACTGTCATTATCCCTATTTGATGAAGAGGATACTGAGGCTCACAGAGAATTAACAACTTGTCCAAGATCATCTGATGTCGAGTAATCAAGAGTGAATGACCTGAAAGCACACACACCAGCTGGGACCAGCCTTTGATTGAGGGGAAAACGTACAGAGACAGAGCGGTGGCAGGTGAGCAAGCTTCTCAATGCCAGGTGCACAGGGAACTGGTGAGTAAGACATCAGACTTGAGAGGGGTCCCAGTCTTGAGCTGTGGGGCTCCTAAGCTTCATTGTTGGGGGAACACCAGCTCTTCCTCTAGGATGGTTTGGGGCTGAGGTGCAAACTTTGTGGTTACAGTTCTGTGATGTAGCAGATTCCTGACAGGGCTTCCAGCCCTGTCAACCTCAGCATTTATAACAGAGTTTCTCTTTTGGTGGGATCAGGGTCCAGGACCCAAGCCTTTTGTTTAGATTATTGACCTTCAGCTGTGTTCTATCTTATCAGCATTCTATCAGGATGCCTGCCTTAAGTACTCAGTTTTAACCAGTTTCCATATCTTTTGGGTTTTAATTTCCAAATGATGCTGCTCTTTGAAGGAAGGGGGGATGGCAACTGTCTCTCTGGGAATGTGGCCTGCTAGGTATCCAGGTCAATCAAATGAATCCTTGCCTATCACTGAGCTATTATGTGTTGGAACCTTTATTCAAGTACTACAGTCTGATGCCAGGGTCTTCCTAGTCTTAAATGATTTGCAGTAAGAACTTGATATACTATCCATATGTTCATTTCAGGTAGTATCATAGTCTACAGTATATACTTTTCCTGTCATATAGTTTTTCTCGTGTTCCTAGTTGGCCATTTTAAATACTTACATGTTATTCACCTCTTTCTAACCCTTACAACTCACCATCCTGGTACTGTATGCTCTGTTAGTGTGGGAGATTTAATTTGGCTGTGAACCATCTAAAGAAGATATGTTGTTGACTATGGAATCGATAGGCTTATATACTGGGGTGCTGTTTGGGCATGGATGATAGGGAGATCCTAAGAGGTGGGGTTTCTTAGAAGAAAGGATAAATCCAAATTCAGAGTTTGTGACTTCTGTGCTATATATGGGTATCTTTAGATTTTAAACTAGAACTAATCATACTAAGAGCTTGTCTCTGTGTCAGTTGGGTTATGTGGTTACAGAGTTATTTGTTATCTTGAATTCTTTTTGTTTATGTCACAGTGTCTAATTTCACTCTTTCCAGTCATTCTCACTTTAACTTTATAAATTTATAAACTTTATAAACATAGACTGTATTGACCTAAGAGAACACATCAGTAATGTAGCAGTGATAACATCTTTACCACCAAGTTCATGAAGTCAGAGGTGTAATCTGTTTTGTTGATTGCCATGTATACCTGGTGCATAGATACTAAAGCAAATGGTTGCTCAATGAACATTTATTGTTTTAACAAGGAAAATAATGAATTAATCTTTTGCTATGAAAATTAATTATTAAACCAGTTAAATTGTCTTGGGATTTCAAGGTATATTTTTAGTTGTGTTTATTTATTAAATTAGAGGTGAAAGGCAGGATTTTCATACTAAGAATTCTTTAGCAGGATGAGATGGGAAATGTCATCACTGTTGCTTATTTTACCACATGCAAGTCTTTGGTTTTCACTGGTGAAGGGCCAATATTTCCAAAATGAATTTTTAAAAAAAATCTTGTGATTGTAAGTACTTTCAGGTGTGTAGAAGTGTGTGTGTGTGTGTGTGTGTGTGTGTGTGTGTGTGTATGTATGTGTATGTATGGGGAGAGCAGATAATGATTTGAAAAATATACTCATTTCTGGTGATCATCCTTGGTTTTGGATATATAGCTTCCCTCTCTCTAAAAAAGAGAAAAAGAATGTTCATTTGGAGGGGACCAGAGAAATCCCTGCTTGCACATCTCTCCCCTGTAGATAATTATTCCATATTATGTAAGATGCTGAGGCCTTATTTCCTAATTTCATGTCCTTGCACAAGTTGCTTCATCTTCCTGTGCCTTTCCCCATTGACAAAAAGGGAATAATAATAATACTGATGTCATAATTTGGTTGTGAAGCATCAGTGAGTTACTACATATAAAGTATATAGAGCAGTGCCTGGTGCAAAGTAAGCACACAATAAACATTATCATTACTGTTAGTTTCATATGCTAACGCATAAAACATTGCTTTATCCAAGCAACTTAACACAAGTCAGGAATGGATGATCTCTGGTTTTGGCACCAATGTTCCATAATCCTATAGAGAGCCTTCAAGACTCCCTAGTTGTCTCTTTATGAAAATACAGGTCAAATCAAACCAAAACACATATGAGAGACCACATAATGCCTGTTATGTCTGAATGAAATTGGGTGTCCTGGGACCCCTCCAATCCTCTTTGACATGTCCTCAAACTCTGAGAACGGCCTGGCTTCCTTTGCAGTGTTTTTTAAAACTGGGACTAGCCCAAGACTGACAATGGTGATAGATGAGGAACATTCTAGGTTGGTACCTCTGAAACCTCAAGTCACCAACTCTACGTGCAATCCCAATTCAGAAGAGTTTGGAAGGAGCAGAATGAGGTGAACACCTGATTTTTTCCCCCATCAACATTTCCAGCCTAATATTGTAGGTAGAAGACTAAGACATGGCATGTGATGGTCCTGCTAGGCAACAGTACCATGGCAATGAATAGAAGCTCCTTCAGGCAATGAAATATGTAGCTTTTAAAAATGAAAAAAGGGGGCTTCCCTGGTGGTGCAGTGGTTGGGAATCCGCCTGCCCATGCAGGGGACATGGGTTTGTGCCCCGGTCTAGGAAGATCCTACATGCCACGGAGTGGCTGGGCCTGTGAGCCATGGCCGCTGAGCCTGCGCATCCGGAGCCTGTGCTCTGCAACGGGAGAGGCCACAACAGTGAGAGGCCCGCGTACCACAAAAAAAAAAAAAAAAAGAAAAGAAAAAAGGAATATGACTACACCTTTACATCAAAACACACATACACGGCCAGCTGGATTTCAAGAATGTGTGAAGATTTCTTGAGTATTATTTGAAGGTAGTCTTCTGATTTAGCTTTCTGTAAACTGGCTTTGGTGCCCTTCTTTCTCTTTCCCTGGCCCTTATGCATATGACACTCTTCCCAATGACCCATTCTCTGACTTTCTTTAGATAACTTGAAAATATTGACTGTACAGACACCAAAGGTGAAAGGGATCTTCATCCCCACTGAACTCCAAAGAGCAGTTCTCTTTTCTCACTCCCAGAGGAATGTTTGTAATCTTGTTAGAAGTATTTCTGCTGTACTATAATGTCTACAGAAAAGAATAATGATCAAAGTTTCTCATTAACTGCATTTTAATGGGCTTCATTAAAAAGTCAGCTTACCCCAGTCTCAAAGTGAAAATTAAAAAAAAAAATTCACTTAATAAATGAAATACACATGTAAAAGTTAAGATGTTTTTAGTCAAAATAATATGATGAAAACAATGTAGAATCCATCACTGTATTTCAGAGTTTTTAGATCCAGGGATTTTTTTTAATAAAAAGTGAAAGGCCCCTATCCTTACAAAATAGACATATACACAAAATAAAACCTATAAAAATTTTGAAGATAAATCCAAGAGATGTATTTGATGAAGCCTATTCAGATATATCATATAGAAATGTATAGATCTCAGATTAAAATCCCTGCATTGACTCAGGTTATTGCCAGACCCTTGCAATCAGTGCATGATGAGACCCTACCATGCGGTGAATGGGTTACAGGTGTGCCAAGACCATAGTCCCTTTCTATCTTCAAGGCAGAGAGATAGGGTCAAGGGTAGCTAAAACCTCAGGGTCTTTTTCCTCTCATTGTGAGCAAGCATGACAATTTCCCCCATTAAACTCTAGAAGTCTTATTTTCTACATGATTTTTAACATGAAATGGGCTGGACATAGTGCTAAAGAAGTAATTGTTCATTCTTTCAGTGAAAGTTTTTTGAATACCTCTTATTAATTATGAACAAGTGTGTTAGATATGGGTGGAGTAATAAAGGTGACTAAGTTGATTCTCTAACCTTGAGGCAATCATAGCTACAAGGGGAGATAACCAAATATGAAGTAAACTACCCGTAGGCCGTATGTGAAGACCTGTTGGAGCACAGAGGAGAGTCAGCCTAATTTCATTTGGAATGAAAAGCAGGGTGAGGACGCTGAACTTTGTGCATTAGGTGGAGTTCACCAAAATGAGTGTATGACGTAGTATCATTTTGCCAATAAATAATTTTCTGTTACAACATTTTTAATGGTTGCATACTATGTCACTGTGTGGATATAACACTAATAATTTAATTGAGCCCTTATTTTTTCGTCATTGGGTTAGTTCCATTTTTTGGCAACTATGAACAACATTGAGATAAAGATTTGTATGCTGAAATCATAGTATATGGCCTGTGATTCTCTTAGAATACAGCCCTAGATGTGAAATTACTGGCTCAAAGGACCAGCAGTTTTTTAAAGCTTAAGTAATTTTTCTCAAGCTAACATTATAAAAGAGTAGGGCTTTGGGGCCAAACTTGAGTTCAAAATATAAACATTCCTTTTGTTGGTTATTGACCTTGGGCAAGTTGCCTAAGGTTTATTACCTTTAGTTTCTGCCTTTAATAAATGAGGTTCATAATACTTACCTTGAAGAGCTGCTTTAAAAACTGTAGTGGAGGGCTTCCCAGGTGGTGCAGTGGTTGAGAGTCCGCCTTCCGATGCAGGGGACATGGGTTCGTGCCCCGGTCCGGGAGGATCCCACGGCCGCGGAGCCTGTGCTCTGCAACGGGAGAGGCCACAACAGTGAGAGGCCCGCATACCGAAAACAAACAAACAAAAAACAACTGTAGTGGAGTGTAATAAATACTTATCAAATCTCCCTTTTATTTTTGACAATAGGTACCAGTTAGTTGCTAAATCCTAGCAATAAAATTCAAATGTTCTAAATATTTTAGGTTAGCAGCATTAATTTCTAACAGGAAATATGCACTATCTAAATAACTGTGTGGTATAGTTGCACTCAATTCATTATATGGCCCGCATTTTGAAAATTCCGACTCCTTGTCCATATAAATAACTTTAAAATTGCTGGACTCTGGTCTGAAATTTGCTCCTAAAATATAGGAAAGTTCCAGAATTGCACAAAGAGACAGAAATCTGGGATAAAATCCATATTCTTCCACCTATTTCCTGTGTCACTTAATCTCTCAGACCCTCAGTATTATCGTCTGAAAAAGGAACATAAGGTTACATTCTCTTTCTGCTTCAACAAATCAAGTAAGTAATATAAATAAAAATATATAGATGATAGATGGATCTCTAAATTGGTATTCTGGTATAACCCATTATTCATATTGGTTTTTAAATCTATCATGAATCTCTTTACTTATGGAAAAAAGAATAGGCATCATGTAAAGTGTACACTTCTCTCATGCTTGTCAGTGTATTGTGAGTTCTTCATATTATCTTGATGTGGGGCACTGACTTGAAGGATCTGGACTTATTTTTGAACTCTCGTCAGCGTTCCATGATTAACGTTGCCCAGAAGAGAAATGCTATTTTGCATCCTGCATCTTCAGTGCAACTGTCAGCAAATAAGGAAGGCATCGTCTTTACCATCCTTATTGCTAACGTAAGAAGCAGAAAAGAACAGCTGGATTTTCACACACTGGGCTGGTAGAAGCACTGGCATTTAGTGAAATCTGTTTTCAATTTCTACCTACGTCTTTTTGCTTTAAGAATGTATTTAAAGGGGAAAACAGCATTTTTATCCCAAAGCCTATTTTTAAACTCCAAATCCGGGATATTTACAGATCTCCAAGTTGTTCAACTCAATGTTGCTTTTCCTCCTTGACATAAAAATGCAAAGTTAATGCTGATTGCATAGTATCTATTTTGCTTATCTACTTTTACTGCTGTATTTTCTCTGTGTCCTAAATTCCCTGTAATGTTTCAGTTTCTCTCTGTTCTCCAATTTGGCTAGAATTTATAATGGCAGTGGGTAGAAATAATCTTTTAAAATGAAGAATTGGAAGGGTTCAATCTTGCTGCAATAAAAGGGCAATACTGTAGCTCAGACATTTGCTCTTTAAACAGGAAAAAAAAAATCTGTAGCCTCTAGAGTTACAGTGAGCCAAAATTAGGTAGAGTCTGTATGGTAATTTTGTTGAATCAGTTTCTTTTTTGTATTGCACACGTGGTGGGATCGTGAAATAGTGCAGCCACTTTGTAAAGCAGTTTGGCAGTTCCTCAAAACGTTAAACATAGAGTTATCATATGATCTGGAAATCCTGCCCGTAGGTGTATACTAAGAGAATTAAACGTATCTCTACACAAGATTTTGTACATGAATATTCATAGCAGCATGATTCATAATAGTCCAAAAGTGGAAACAACCCAAATGTCTGTCAGCTAATGAATGAATAAATGAAGTATGGTACATCATAAAATGAAAAATTATTTGGCCACTGAAAAGGGATGGAGTACTGATACACGCTATAACACAGGTGTACTGTGAACACATGATGGGCAATGAAAAAATGGCCACATAGTATATTACTCCATTTGTGTGAAGTGTCCAAAACTGACAAATGCACAGAAACAAAAAACAGATTACTAGTTTCCAAGAGTGGGAGGCAAAGGAGACTGAGGAATGGTTGCTAAAGGGTACGGGATTTCTTTTTGAAGTTATGAAGTGTTCTAAAATTAGGTTTTAGGGATCATTGCACAGCTCTGTGAATATACTAAAAACCACTGAATTACATACTTTAACACAGTGACTTTTTGGCATGTGAATTATATCTTAGTTAAAGCTCAGATAAAAGTAACATATATTCATTAATAAAAAATAGAAATTGAGAATGGTGAAAATGAATGGGGAAATCATGACTGAACAGTTTAGCATCATAAGCCTTTCATGTTTAACATTCTTTGTAAACATTTCTATTTTTAATGACTTTGGAATGTCTTTTAACTAAATGAACCACAATTCACTTAAGCATTTCTTTGTTTCAGGTGTAGATGATTGCCAACTACTCACTAGTATCAGATTTTATTTTTTCTTTTTTGAGAACCAGGCAAAGTGTCTGTGGTCACCGACACACACTTGTTATAGTGGTCAGTCTTCTAGGACCTGAACATATACTCCAGGACATAACTAGCAGCTGGCAGCCTGGTTATCATAGAGGTACTTGTCCTCTCACCTGGGTCACCGCTATCACTGTAACTCATTGTAGGAATAGAGACCTACAATGACACAGCCAACAGTAATTGAAAATGTCTTTCATATACTCCTTATATGGGGGAAAATGTGGGTGTCCATTTTTTTCTCATTGAAAACATATTTTAAGACTTCACGTAGCTAAACGTGGCAGGCAAGTAATTCACAGACTTGCAGGCCACAAACTCTGATAGTCTAGGATGGAGAATAGGACAACAGATTAGTTGAAAAACTTCCTGTGTCTTTTTACTAATGCAAGATTTAGTACATTTAAGGATATTATAATGAGATCAAATCAAGTTTACAGCAGAATGAGGGAATGAGAATAACAAATGGAGCTCAAAATGTGCTTTCACGGTTCTCTGTTGCACCAGTTAGATCTACAGGGCAGAGACTTAATGCAAGTTGATGTGTGATTGCTCCAGTTTTAAAACAGTGCAATTCAGTTTACATCTGGTTTCATTATGGCTATTGAGATAGCACTTGAGTAATTCAAAGATAAGAGAAATGGTAGGGGTAGGGGTATCGAGTGTATGTATGGAAGTGTATTTCCATCCTGCACTTCATTGTTACAACATGCAGGGATCTAGTAACTCTTTAACATGTAGTCTGTTATGATTTCATCTGCTATAACTGAGAGCTAGCAGCTTTGCCTCTCAAAGAAGTCATGTGGTCAGTCCCACTAAATGTGACACATTCACTGTGTGGTAGAGACAATTCAGGGAGTAGACTTAGACGTACAGTCACATGACGTGGTGCTTAAACTAAAGTAAAATGAGTGTGCTAACACTTTGTTTTCACCTCTTCAGCTTCACAGCAGTTTATAAAAGAGAGATGTTTGTATGAGAAGAAGTCCCCATTGGGAATTAATGCCCAAGTCTCTACAAAATTTTACATAAAATAAACAAATATTATCATAGGACCTGATATGTTACCAAGTCATTTCATGGAGTAATTAACACATATCCTGTCCTAATCCTATGGGAATGTTTATATTACAGAGTTTACAGTATATAGAGACAGAAAGTGATTTTAACTTTTCAATAATCAAAGTATAAAAATAAGAACGGGGACAGAAAGTAAGAAAATCAAATCACATTTGTGAAGCCCCTATTCGAGCACTATCCTAGAAGATTCTAAAGTGTTAACACATTCAGTCCTGCAGAAATCATAGGAGGTGGACCTCATTATCTCCATTTCACAGAGAAGGAAGCTGAAGGTCCCAGATCACAAGCCAAGGCCTTAGGCGATGTGCAATTCAGCGCAACAGCTTTTAAAGCTTACATTTTTACTTGAGGCCACGTATTCTAAATCCAGTCATGATGTTGGGAAGACACTCTTCTTTAGAAGAGGCTGCAAGTGATGACTTGCAGCGTCACTGCCTTGCAGACCTCGATTAAATTCTTAATACAGTAGTCACCCTCACATTTTATTGGTTACATGTGTTTTCTACAAGGTTATAATTCATTCTTTGGTAAGGGCACTGGGAAAGCCCAAATCAAAAGTAATCTTGATTAGAGAAAAAAATGCCGTGGGAAGGAAGACTGGACTTTCTTCACATGTTCAATATTGTTCCTGGTGCAGACTCTTCCTGACACACACACACTTTGGTCATACCTTAAATTAAAGTAAATAAACAAAAAGATAAAGATAAGCTGGCCTCATAGTAACTGGATAAATGTATGGACTCCACAGCATCCACTAGAGGATGATAGACCAACGAGAGCTCAGTTCAGCCCTTACCCTGCAGTGGAGAAATCAATGAGAATTCTGTCGGCTTTGTTATTAGAGCACCATCCCATGTCTTTTCTAAATACTACTCCTTCTTCCCATTTAACAGTGTATAAATGATACACTATGAGGCTCCATTTCTTTCCACAGTCTTTGAAGCTCTTTCCCTTCTGTATTCACTCCATTCACTCCATTCTTAGGGAAACCATTCTGGCTTCACTAAGGGCAGAGGGATGGATGCCAACGACTCCTGGACCTAGAACCTTCCAATTCACCTTCAGTACTAGACAGCTTTACCAGCCCACAACTGACAACAATCATTGTGACCAAAAGATGTCATATGAGTTTGCTCAGGCTGCCATGACAAAATGCCATAGGCTGGGAGGCTTATACAACAAAAATTCATTTTCTCGTATCCTGGAGGCTGGAGGTCCAAGTCCAAGGTCAAAGTGCCAGAGGGATTGATTTCTGGTGAGACCTCTCTCCTTGGCTTGCAGGAAAGGCCTCACATGGCCTTTCCTCTGTGCACACACATTACTGGTATCTCTTCCTCTTCTTAAAAAGACACCAGTCCTAGCACAACATTGTAAATCAACTATACTCCAATAAAAATTAATTAAAAAAAAATCCTACTCAGGGGGGGGAAAAAAAGACACCAGTCCTATCAGATTAGGGCTTCACCCTTTTGACCTCATTTAACCTTAGTTACCTCCTTAGAGGTACTATCTCCAGACAGTCACACTGGGAGTTGGAACTTCAGCATAAATGAATTTTAAGGAGACAGAATTCAGTCTGTAACACATAAGACTGCATTGTTGTTCAGAGGATTTATACTCCAGCCCCTGGATCTTTGTAATCACCAGAGGGATAGAGAGGGGAACTTTAAAAATGCTCCATGTCCAGGCCATACCCCAGAACAATTAAATCAGAATCTTCTAAGCTAGGGAAGGGCATAGTAAGCACATTTTAAAACCTCCCCATGTAACTATAAATTTATATCCAGGATTAAAAACAGAGACTTAAGTTGTTTAAGACCTATTGGTCCAATGCTTAATGCATACAATGTTGTGAATCCTATTGGGGAAAAGGAAAGAAGAATTAATGCTGGCATTTTAAGCATATTATAATGTGCTTACAAAGAATATGTACTGTATATTATACTTATTTTTATCAATACACTGTATTGCATGATATACTGAAAAACAAATACCATATACCATAGTATACTTAGGGATGTAAGTACAAGATAATAGACACAGTTCTAGAATCAGACAGCTAGGGTTCTAATTCTGATTACGTGATCTTAACATTCCTGAGAAAAATAAGAATGATGATAATAGTATCTATCTTTGTTATGAGATTAAATGAGATTATACCTGCAAAGCTTCAAATGATCCGTCAGTATTATTATTAGCAATAAAAAGTCAAATGCAGAAAAACCGAAAGTGTCTGTTTCCATTTATCTTCTCCCTGATACACTGAGATCCTCAGTCTTTGAGATTCAGCAGTGTGTCCTTGCAAAGCTTAAATTATCTACATTTTATATATCAAAGTGGTGGGACTTGGGACAGTCAAAGGGCATATGGAAATAGCGGAAACAGTAGTTAAGGTCACGGTAGAGATACTGGAAAAGCTTCGAGCAAACTTCTACCTATTGGAGGTGATTTGGGGACACTGTGAGGATGATGCTAGAGCCCTCGCAGAGCATAAAGGCAGCCTTTTATAGGTCACTCCTGTTCTGTTGGAATATTAGATTTTTTGTCATTAATTTTAAGAATCCACGAACCCAACTTGCTGAAAATTTTCAGGAGATATCAAACAAATGTGTTTTGAGTTGAAGCTGCCCTATGTTTGTCAGCTTTTTCTAAAACACTGAGCAGTTCAATTTGGCATTTCAATCTGTCTCCTCTTATATTTATATTATAAAAAAGCAGACCTGGTAGAAATTTTGCTTCTGAGCCCTGAGAATGGTGAAAGGATAAATCTTTTGTTCACTTCTGTTAGAGATGTTTCATTATTCTCATTTGAAGTGTGTGGGAAGCCTTTCCTGTCTAATCTTTAGCATTTTGATGAAATTGCCATAAAAAGCTTTTCTGTGTTTTGTGTGAATCTTTATCTCAATTGGAGGTTTAAAGGGGGTTAAAGGGGTCTATTTTCCTGGTATGTTTAAAGTATACTGCTTCTGTGTAGAAACAGTGACCAGCTAAGGAGGGTTCCTCTTAAATCATTTAGTGGTTAAATGCATGGCTTCAGAGCTAACCTGCCCAGTTTGAAATTTTGCTTTTGACATTCACTAGCTTACTTTCTCTAAAACTCAGATTACTCATCTGCAAAATGAGGGTAATAATGGCAGGTACTTCAAAGTTGTCATGAACATTAACTTTGCTACTGCATAGGAAACACTTAGAACACTGCTAGGTCCATGGCCAGCATCACTCTGTGTTAAGGATTCCTGAAGCTTACTTTAAGCTGCTTTTGCCAAACCCACTAAAGGCATTAGTCAAATGTCTAGGAGAAAGAAAACTCGCCTCTAAGCCCCACTGGTCTGGGTTTGAATCTTGACTCCTTCACTTAGGAGATGAGTACTTTTAGGTAGTAATCACTAGTAATCTTTGTTAACTCATTTCTAAAATGGAGCAACTATAAGGTCCCCTTTGTATATTTGGTGTAATGATTAAATGAGATGAATTTACACTGTCACTGTCTGAGTTTAAGTCACGATTTATTACCTCTTGCCTTCGGGGTTGCAGAAGCCTCACAACTGGTCTTGCAGCCTCCGTTCTTACCCATTCACTAGCCACTCATCATGCAACAATCTAAATAATTTAAAATATAAATTAAATCATGATACTTTCCTGCTTAATATGTTTATTGGCTTTCTATAAATTTTTGGAATAAACGCCAGTCTTACAACCATGGTATATGTGGCCATGTCACAATAATCTACCCATGCCTAAATTTCCAAGCTTATCTTGAACACTGCCTACTCCCTTGTTCAATATATTCTAGTCACACTTGCTTTTCTTATGTTCCTGGAACATACCAAACTCTTTTCTACCTCAGGACCTTTGCACATGTTCATGCTTACAAAATTCTGGCATCTATAAGGGGTCAGTGTTCCTTTTCAACCTGTACATCTCTACTCAAAGTCATCTCTTCAGACAGGCCTTTTCTTACCATCTGATCTAAAGTGGGCAGCCCTCCAGGGTGATCTACATAATACCTCATCTCTTTAGTATGTGTTGTCATGCTTTACAATTATCTTGTTTATATATCTGTTTAGTTGTGCATTGTTTCTCTTCTCTGTAACTTGCAGGTAGGATCTTGTCTGAATTGGTCATCATTGCATTCCATAGTCCCTGGTATATATTAAGTGCTCGGTAAGTATCAGTGGAAGGGAGAAGTGAATGAAGAAAAAAAAGAAAGAATGATAATATCAAAGGTGTTCAATATATTTTAGCACTATTAAAGAAAAAAAATATTTTTTTATTCGCCATATATATAATTTTTATTCGCCATATATACCAAAATAAGCTGGAAAAGTAAAAAAAAAAAAAGAAAAAAAAAATTATAAAAACAAAGATTAATTATGGAATTGAAAAGTTTTACTAACAATTAGAGAATGCCATTCATCAGAGAATCTGGACTCTGGAATGGACTTCTGGGGAGGAAAAGATGGAGTAGTCTTTTAAAGCCATGAGTCAGAGAACTGTCTCTCAAGAGGAAAGTGGTGTCTCTCTCAAAGTGGTGTTGCTTGGCTGTCAATCTCTGGACTTGTCCATTAGGTAAGTCCCGGAACTAGCTGGAGGTTATCCACCGTGCAAGGATTTTGGCACCAAGCTGCTTCTGCTATAGTCACACCACACCCAAGACGTTAAGTGTTCAAAGCAGAATATGGTACCCAGTCAGCTCTACGCTGGTTTCAGCAGGCTAGCTGGTCAAATCGGGATTTGGCAGGACCATCTCTGCCTTACAGCTTCCATCATTTCCTGTTTCACTGAGCAAGGAAGTCCATCTATGGATCATCTTAATTCCTTGCAGTCTGCATCATGGCACTTCTATTTCTAGAAGACCAGGATGATACTTTCTTTCCAAATCTGTTCTTGAAAGCTCTTGTCTCACTGAAATAGCTTTTCCTGTCTCCACCAGCTGGACACTCAAAAAAACATTATCTCAAAAGGACTTATTTTAGTTTTTCCATCCATCATCTGGAGAAAAAAATGTGAGGATTCATTCTGATCTAACAATTGTGTGTGGCTGCTTCAGAGAGACAGAGCGAGACAGAGAGACAGAGAACATACCTGGTGAAACGCCTCCTGCTTCTCATAAACGTCCCCCATGAGTGACTTCTCCAGAAGACGTTCTCCCACAGGCTGACTTGAAGGGCAGGCACTTGGGGCTGTGAAGGTTGTATGTACAAACATATTCTCAGCAATACTGATACTGTTATTCAGTTCTGATTACTCACCTTATTACAGGTGCCGTTCTCAAAGCTTCCCATAGATTAGTTCACTTAACCCTCACATTCAACCAATGAGGAAACTGAGGCACAGAGAGGTGGCTTGTGGTGTCTGAGGTGACCCATGAAGTTGTGTGGCTGGGATGGTAACCATATAATCTGGCAGCAGGTGATTTACTCTTAACCACTACAGTCTATTCCCTAGATGGTGCTAGTTTTATAGTTTCTGTGTTTCTACATCTAGGTCTGTGGGATACAAAGGGCTAACACGCTTATCGAAAAAAAAAAGTTTGCAACTTTGCCTTAAAAAGGTTAATCATCCAAGACCAATGGCCTCTGAAGAAATAATTGCTTCCTATTTGCTTCCAAGCAAAATTTCAGGCTTGCAATTATAATTCTACATCTAAAGCTGTCCAGTGTTTGAATCCTTGTAACCAAAGCAGCTGCCTTTTCCTCAGCATCTTAGATGAAATTTGCAGAACTCAAAGGTTTATATTCAGTATATTCTAGAATTTTGTTATGGGGTTTTCAAGTAAGTAGGATCCTCAGAAGGGCAGATATATAGAGTAAACCACCCATTCTGTTGGTCCAGGCGTCTATCTGTATCCCATTCTCAAGAAGACAGGAGAAATGGAAGGTAAACATAGGAGTTGGGCTGAGTTTAAGGATTCCCTGAAGAAATAAGGCCTTCCTTGGTGAGAACAGCCCAAGAAGCTGATAAAAGGGGTCTGTTTTCAAAGCAAGAGTTTCCAGTGACTTAGAATCAAAGTAATATAACATCATACTTCTTTGATACATTATCAACTATATGTGTATATGTGTATATAGTCTGAGTCTCTGAGAGACTCAGTTTATTATTAAATAGTTGTTTGGGGGAAAATCATCTTTATACCACAGAGTATCCATTTCAGCTTCTTAAAGAAAAGATCAAGTAAAGAATATTGAAGAAGACAGCATTTCTATCTCAGCTCTGCTGTTTGCAAACTGAAGGAGATTTAAGTCAGTCACTAAACCTTAGTGGTCTTAAATCTAAAATGTGAAGGTAAGAGTTCTATTTTAGGGCTCTTTTGAGGATTCATTTTAAAAAATGTATGAAAAGTGATTTTAGTGCCAGGCCTGATACATAGAGGACACTCAGCAAATGACAGTTAATAAAAGGAAATCATTATGTAGAAATACAAAAATCCTTAGTTTCAGGCTTCTGATTAAACGTGAGAGGGGGCAGCAGAATTAACTCCCTAATTAACTGATGAGCTAGTGTTTATTCTATGTAAACCTTGTAACGGGGTTTTTCTGTCAGGACCTGAAGGGTTAAGCCTAGAGCCGCCACTAGGTGTCATGTTGGGATCGCTTTTGGAAGCACAAGCTCCCTTAACTGGTTCCAAACAAAAAAGAGGCACTTTCTCAGTTAATTTCAGCTACTGTTCAGTTTCATTAAATAGAGATTCTTACTCTGCACATGTCAAATCTTCGGAATCTTTCGCTTTGTCTTACAGGTATTTGCAACCATTTAAACTTTTCACCCCACCACGCAGATCTAGCAGGAGGTAGATTTTGAACTAGGGTAGGTTTGACTTAATGGGGACATGCTGTAGGGAGAGAAAGATCTCTCTTAGTCTTGTAACCCCCATAATATCCTTTAGTTCCCCCATCCTAGGATACCTGAAATTAACATTGACACTGCGAAGTAATCTTGCTCTTACTACAAAATCTGCCACAGGGATGCAATTGATGCTACCCCTAGATAAGTTCCATATGTGGAAATCTGGAGTGCCCACTGGTTTTCTTCACCACATCCCTCATCCTCCTACTTTCCTACTTTCTGTGCACTACCTTTCCAGCCAATGTCCCCAGCATTATTCTTCTCTTTGGGCCGTTTGGTTAAGTGAGAAAGAAATTTTACAAATAAAGTGATCCAGATTGGAGTGTTAGTCATTCAACAATTTGCCGATTCCAGAAATACTGTGTTTTAAAAGAAGGTTTGGGGGGCTATGTTTTGACCACAGAGAATGGCAACTCAGCACAATTAAACTAGGTGATGGTGGAGGAAAAAGGATGATTTGAAGCCCAGGGGGTGGTTTCCAGATTACTCTATTCTGGAAATATTTCATATGGCTACCTGTTCTGTTATAAAGAAAGCTGTGTCTCCAGGCATGCACAGATATTTAGTAATGGTTGTTAATACAGACTGAAGCCTTTTTTTTTTTTTCGGGATTGAATAGGTTAACTCTACCTAGATCAAATAAAAATAAAATAAAAAGAGAAATTATGCCAAAGAAATCACCTGGAGGGAAACAAGTATCTGTCTGAACCTATGAAGGAGAAGTCATAAGAAAAATGCAGCACCAGATAAAATCTTAGAGTAGTCAAATTGCAACAAAATAGTTACACGTTGCTAGGATTTGAACACCTGTAGAAAGTCTCATTATATCACAAAAGAAATGTCCTTTCACTCCCTGGAAAATTTCTGATTTTTAACACATTTCAGAGTAATTCATTCATACTATCCTTCCTTCAAAAATTATTTAGAATACCTACTAATTGTCATCATTATTCTAGGAACTAAAGACATGACAATAAATAAGATCAAGATTGACAATGTCCCTACCTTTGTGAAACTTACATTCTGATTGGCAAAGCAGACATCAAAGAATTGAAAAAAATATAACATTTCAGAAGTGAGATGTCTATGAAGAGAGTAAAGCAGGGTTAGGAGCTGGAGACTCACGAGACAACATGGTTTTTCATATAAGCTTTTGTAGAAATAAATAAGATAACGAAAATGAACAAGAAGGTTTAGGCTCGTTGGCTGTATAATCTTGAGCTGGTCCCAGAGAATTGGTTCACTTATCTTTAAAATAGGAATGATGCTGAGAGGTATGGAGTGCATATATTTTATCTGTGAACTCTGGCAAGGACCTCTGAGCAGGTAACTTGTGGCTGAGGTTTGAATTTTGAGGAGCCAGCCACAAGATCTATGAAAAGGCTTTGCAGAGGGAAAGTCCAGCTAGCATAACATTTCTGCCCCTGGAACTGTCTTAGCGGGGTTCTAGGAATCACAGGACGGCCAGCATGGCTGGAGTTTCATAAGCAAGGGGTAGAGATGGGGAAAGGTGAATTCACTGAGAGATTACAAGGAATTATGTAAAATGCTCCAAGTGAAAATTTCTAGTATAGATTGCAGCCAATGTGATGTTGAACACACCTATCCAAAAAGTCCCCATTCCACCTGAAATAAAATTCAAATTCCTTACTAACTCCTTACCTGTGAAGTCCTCTTGATCTTTGCATCCTAAGATAAAGTCTTACACATGGAAGTGCTCAGAAACGTTCTGTTCAGTGAGCGTGCCAGCCTGTCCTGAAGAGGAATCACATCATGGTAAACTCTGCTAGTTGCCATCCAGCTTCTCACAGCCCCCTCAGTTCCTGCTGGCGGAGTCTGTGTCCCACTGAAGTGGTTCAGTCAGCTCCCTGGGTCCTCTGCTGCTAAACCTTGGCAGGTAATCCAGTTCTGACCAATGAGACAGGAGAGAATACGTGAGAATGTTCTTCTTTCCTCATCAAGAGAGACACCCAAGGCCTGCCAGTCTCTTCCTGCTTTTTGAACATTATAGTGTGAGGATGAGGTGCTTACAGCTGCTGCAGTCATTTTCTATTAAGGGGGCAACCCTCAGAAGCTGAAGATAATGGGAATATGGAAAACTCCTAGGTTTTTGGAGACATAATTTAACCATTGAATAAACTGGGGAATCACCATCTCTTGATTTACTGTTTTGGAAATTACTAAGTGCTTTACTCTTCAAACTACTATTTTATTTTAGTGCCGTGCAAGGGTATAAAATCCACACTTAGTAAACATTTTTTTGTTGAGTGAACTTATTAAGACTTAATTCTTCAATAAACAAAGGCATTAGTATCTTACACTTTTAGAGGAATTTTACCCCAAGGATAAAATAACTAGAACAATTGTCAGGACACCCATGTTCTAGATTTTACTCAATACTGAACTAAGTAAGAGTTGAGTAAACATAGAGGTCCCAGGAGACTTGCTTCTACTCTTTATACTTATGGTCTGAAGTACATGTTTGTCTCCTGATTATGTCTCTGTGACTTTTATTGCATCAGTGAAGTCACATTCCTCACCAATGTATCAGCAGCTAGAGCGCCTTGAAAAGACCTCTGTGAAAACTATCTTTCCCATAGACTAAAGTAGGCCATACTTTTTATTTTCTACGACTCCCTTCCATATCTTTTGTTTACAATGCTCTTTTCAGAAGGACTCATCTTGCAGAGAAGAGGAACACGTGCCTTCTGTGTTTGGATTCCAGTTTGTAGGTAGATTCTCAAACGCCTGCATAACTTTCTCTTTGAAGCAAATGTTTCACTTGACATTCAAAGTGTGTTTACTGACATTTTCTGAATCCTGCAAATGTTGATATTGATAAGAGATATTTAAATATTTTCTTATTTTTCACTTCCTAAAAAAATCAAAGGATTATTATCAGTGATACCTGGGTAGCTGTTATAAAGTATAAAAATTATATTTTTAACCTTGGTAACTGTTACAATTATTCATAGTAATATAGATTTCCACCACCATAATACTATTTTTTCAAGGAAATAAAGACTCTTAGAATGAAGTATAGTACATGAATATATTTCATGTTAGGAATCAGACTGTTGTGGCATATACAATGGAAGAACAGTATAAATTTAGTAATTCGAACATCTATGGAATCATCCATTGCCACAATTGTTTACTACTCTTTCATTATTTTTATCATAAATTCTCATAAGTGAATTATGATATATTTTAAATTAATGAGTATTTTAAATACCGCCCAACTTTTTTCACAGAAAGTTTCTACTCCTATCTTTTCAGTTAGGAAAACAATGAGAAAATGGTCTTGAGCTTAAGATGCTTGGTGATGATAACAACAACAGAGGTGATGGCAGTGATGGTGGTGAATTTTATCATTATTGGTACCAGCTCTCATTTATTGAGCACTTACTGTATGCCAGGCATTGTAATGAGCTGTTTACTAATAATACATCACTGTTTTTCCATGAAGTGTAGGTATTGTTATCCCTATCTTATCCAAAACTATCACCTAGAACGACTAAGTGATCTCCTTATTTTAAGTTGTTTGACAAGAATAAATCTTGAGAGAGGTAACCTGCATGAAGCCAGGAGAACACTGAGCATCTGAGATGACTGAGAAGAATTCATCATCTACTAGGGCAAATGGTAACAGAAGGAAGTGTCTACTGTCCATGAAAGGAAATTCCATCTTTACTGGAGAAAAAAAAAACAACAAAAACAATTTCTATCTGTATATTTTGCTGGTAAGGAGTTCAGGGGGAGCCCTACAGCTTTCCCTCAAAATATTTCCGAGCATTTCTGGGGAATAATATCACACCTGCAAATCCTCTAGAGAACAGAACACAGTGATGTGTAGGACAAGCAAACAGCTTTTCCTTTCATGTTATTTTCTGGAAGTTTTTTTTTTTAGCATGATACCAGCTGAGTTGCAGAGTCCATTAAAATGATAAGCCTGTCTTCCCAAATGTCAGGATAGGCGTCAGGCATCTCTTAGAAAGATCTGAATTTGGGCTTTATCAGCTAAAGAGCTTATTTTCTAAATAGTGTTGTCTTATATTGTAGCCATGAAGGGTGATGGTGTGTACAGAGATCTGTAGATGAATCCACTGCCAAACAAAAACAAAAAATTCTTACTTTATTGCAGACGTACCACTTAAAGTTAAATGTAACTGTAACTTGTTTGCTGTCCCCGCAAAATGGCACTTACATCCCAGAAATTCCATGATTCAGGACAGGAGCTCAACTTCTTATTCCTAAGGTTTAGGCCAGGGAAACCACAGAAGGAATTTTAAGCCGAAGAATGAAAATCAGTTTTAAGCCTTTAATATCCATCTTCCTTTCAATCCCCTGTACTTGACACAAAATAATTAAGGTGTTTCATCATACATTTAATTTTCTACCTGCAGAAAATTGGGGACAGGCAGGCATTACTAAAAATTATCATCATTGAATGACTAATTAGATCCTAGCATTAAATGAATTGTCAGTCCCTGGTGAGGCTGAGTTGTAATCTTAAAGACAACTTGAGACATGTTGGAGAATAACACGGGCGGATATGTGTCATCCCATCTATCCATCCTTCCAACCATCTATCCATCTTTCCTCTCTCCCTTCCCTTCCCTTCCCTTCCCTCCTTCCTTCTTTCTTTCTTTCTTTCCTTCTTTTTTTCTTGAACCACCCAAAATCGAGACCTTCTGTTAAGTGCTAGGTAGTTGTTAGTTAACAAATATTGATTTCCCCTCTATTTAACACTGTGGTCTTATCCTTTCAATCTCCCAGACTATGTCCTAAGAATGGAGTTTGATGGACTAAACTCAGAAAATTACGGATTGTCACTGTAGTTTATAATATAGGTTCTCATCATCATACTACTATTATGTTGATGAGTGTCTTTGGATGGGACATTTAACTTTCCTATGCCTCATCTAGAAAATGAAAGAGCCAGTCTAGTTAATTTCTAACAAGTGTTCTTATTTTTAAATGCTGTTGTTGCTGTCCTTTCTTTAAAAGCTAGCTGCTAGCCTAGAGAGTATTTCTCTCTTTGAACAAAATGTTCTATTATCATCAAGAAACATGTACACTTTACTTAAGGAAAATAGTTCTTTAAACTTCATAGGGACTTTAGGTGGAGGTGTTGGTACACTGAGAGTAGTACATTTTGAAAATACTCATATTGGCATTTACAAATGTCATGGTGTTAATATTACTTGAGTATAGTGCATATGTAACAGATGTTACTCTAAAAGCCCAGGAAAAAAAGAAACTGGTTTAAATGAGCAAGTCAGAGCACTTGGAGAGCTCAGAGAAGAAAACTGAGCAAATCTGTGATGGAAAAGTAAACGTCCATACAGATACACAGTTCCCTAGCATCCATGGAAAGGAACGTATTATTCCTTTGGTCCATTTTATGAATAAATAATAGATTAAAAGGCTGGTGGCCTGAGCTTGAGAAGAGAGAGATATTTCCCTCATCTTCATGTCCTCAAACTCCACCTACATTCTAAGACTCAGCTGAAACTCTTATTCCCACAAAAAAATACCTTGGGACCACTCCCCCTAAAGGAAATATTTGTGTCTCATGTTTATCTATTATATTTTTAGTTTATGTCAGTGTTATTTTGCTCCTTCAATGAGGTATTTTTATCCACTTAATTAAGTGTTCACATTATCTTATTTCTGCCACAGTACCCAAGATGGCACTTTGCACATAGTACATAGTTAATTAAAATAAAAAATTGATTAGTTGTACTAGTTAGTTTGTTGCCAGAATTGCAGCCTCCACCAGAGATTGCTTAAGATAATAAAATTATTTATTGATACTTTTTTCATGTATTTCATTGTAACTCCATGGATTCTTTATTCAAATAATTTTTAATGGACAGTTTAAGGTGTATATTCATATCTGCATTTAATGGGAATCCATGGGAGATTTATTTTCTAAAATTTACCTTCCTATCTGTGCTTCTGCTATTTTACATTGTTTATACTTTAATTTAGGATAGAAGATTCACATGATAAAAGCACATTGTTACAGAGCTAGAAGAAGGTGACTAACTGCTCACCAAAGATGTGTTTCTTTTCCATAGGACAGACTATTGGTGAACATGGCTGCTCATCTTAGAACTACTGAGTCTTGTTGTCCATGTGACTCATTCCTACCAATAGAGTTTGAGCAGAATTGATGGGCATCACACTTCCATTGAAATGGTTAAGAAGTGTGAGGGCTTCCACTGTCTCTTTCTGCTGGCTAGAAGTAAAGGACCCTGAGGCCCTGGGAGATGGCAGAAATACAAAATGAAAGAAAATAACTGAGCCATGTGTAAAACTGTATCCACCAAATACTTTATAATAAACGGTTAAGTGAACATGAAATAAACTTCTTATGTTGTTCAGCTGCTATGATTCTAGGGAATCTTCTGTTAATAGAAATTAGCATTATCTTATCTAAGTTAAGGACTTTTATGAAAAACTTAGGAAACTGAGCCTTGGATATTTTAGCAGGTTTAAATAAGTTACAATGTGCTGGAAAAACTCAGAACTACTGCAATTACCCATTGTAAGGGACTCAAGTAAGCAAAGAAAACAACAGATTAGGAGAAAGTTTAAAAGAGGTCAAGAAATGAAAGAAGGGTCAAAGAACTATCTCACTGATGATTTACTATCTAGAAGGTGTCCTTGAGCAAAAAGTAGTTGGGATATTCTTCCTCTCTCTTCCTTCCCAACGGGAGTAACTCCTCTGTTCGTTAAGTTAGGTTTGATGCAGAGGACTAGCTTAGTGAATACTACATGTGATACATTACCTCCTCCAATTCTGTGTATTCTCTAACTTAAAGGAAGACACACGAAAGGAAGCTTAGAGAGATTTATTGATTAAACAAACAAACTTGTGCCTTTCACATTTTATTCAACTTGCTTACTTTACTGTCCATCTAAGGTTCCCCTCCATTCCATGTAACACAAACTCTCTTTCTGAAATTATCCAATTATTCTGCATTTGACTTCATGGGAATATAAAATATGGAGGCATGTATCTCTAAGCCTATGCATATCTCTATCACTTTACTATTTGGTAAATTTTATGTGCTTTGTTGAGGAAGATATTTTTATCCAGAGAAGTTTACTGAAGTCAAAAACAGAAAGACATCTGCATATCTTCTGGCTGAACCCTTTCCCTACCTATTGTTTACTCTCAGAAACATGCCCTGTTTGGCAGCCATAGAGAGAAATGACATTTTGTGCAGTGCTAATAATTCTGACTTTTTGAACGGCTTCATCTATGTGGACTGATTAATGGCACCTTCTTCAATGGCTAGATTGTGATTGCTTATTTATATTCTGTCAAGCCAGCATTTGTGAGAAGACCAGGCCACGACCTGACAAGGCTAATTTAAATAGTGTTTACATTGGTGAGCAGTTTGCAGAGGGGATGTTCACACAATGTGATTTGTTTTGTTAACCTAAAGAGAAAAAATAATTGATGTAGGATTATTACCTTGGGAAATGAAGTTGGGACAGGAGGGATGGAGGGGACTGTAAGAAAAAAAAAGAAAAGCAAAAGAGAAACTATGTCTGAAATACATCTTTGCCTGCTTCATAATAGTACAATGGGGAGAATATGTAGCCAAGTGAAGCATCAGTTATTTTTTGAGGCTTAATGATGCTTAAGCGTCATTTAGTGAGCTCTGCACAATTAGAAACCCTGACTTCAGAGGCATAGTTGGCCCTTTCTCCTCCATTGGCATAAGGCTCAGTACATTTGATATACCTACCGTTATAGCAAAGGGAATATTTCATATCTGTATTACTTACATATCGTTGTATGACAATATTACTACAAATGTAGTGACTTGAAACAATACACATTTATGATGTATAGTTTTTGTGAATTGGGGTCCTTCATGATGTAACTGGATCCTCTGCTCCAGGATCTTATCTTATGAGGCTGCAATCAAGACCTTAGCTGGGGTTGAGGTTTCATATGAGGCTAGATTGGGGAAGGATCCACTTCCAAACACATAGTTGATGGTGGCATTACGTTTTTTTTTTGTGAGCTGTGGGACAGAGGGCCTCAGTTCTTTGTTGGCTGTGAATCTGAAGGTAACCCTCGATTCCTTGTCACATGAACCTCCCCAACATGGCCATTTACTTCCTTAAAACCAGAAAGGGAGGGAGTCTCTAGCGAAAGGGCCATTGCAATCTCATATAATATAGTTATTTACATCCCGTCACTTTGCTATATTCTGTGGGTGAGAAGCAAGTCATAGGTTTCACCCACATTCAAGGAAATTACATAGGACATGAAAAACAGAAGGCAAGAATAATGGCATGTATTTGCATATAATCATAATCATATAATCTCAGCACCTAAACCCCACTGATATCCATATGTCCAAACAGGTCCAGAGAGATAAATGTTTAGCCAGATGTCATCTAGTGAGCTAACATTAACAAGAGGACTAGAATCCAGGATTCCTCAATATATCTAAAACCCTGTTTTTCTCTTTTCTTATTTATTTGGCAGTAGCCACTTTATAAATTACTTTTTAGGATATAAGGGGTGCTCATTCATTCATTCATTCAAGAAATATATATTGAATGTCTGCTATGGGCCAAACACTATTCCAGTCCTGTCAATAAAGTAATAGAAAGGACAAGTCCCTGATCTTCTGGAACTTCCATGAAAGAGAGAGAAGACAATAATGAATGAGTAACACATGTTAATGTGTAACAAGTCAGGTACTGTGGACGAAAATATACCAAGGTGAAGGCTAAAGAGTTATAGAGTAATGATATTTTAGATGGATGCCCATGGAAGACCTCTGATAAGTTTATGTTGAAGTAGAAAAATGAATGAATTGAATGATGCCTCATGTGACTATCTGTGATCCAGGGAATAACTGAAAAGGATCTGATCTCACATGTATATAAGAAGCAGATTTTACCTGTCTTCTTAGATAGACTTGGGTATGCCATTGGAGGTTAGTGTCTTCCTCTGACACAGAAGTTAGATATAGTTTTCAAAGTCAGAGAGCAAGGAGATGCCATATAAGGTTTGATCTTGTGTATTTGATTCCAAAATCAGGGTCCATGCCCCAGACGAGTGTGATTACTTTTCTTAGGTCACAGAACCATTTTTCAAATATATTTTATGCATCAATAAATAAAATGGATAAAGGTGGAGCTGCTGTGCTTGATGCAGAAGGTAGGCAGGAGATGTCCAGGGTTCATCTGGTCTACTACCCATTCCAAAGGTCCCCAGTTTTAATGTATCAGCCCCTTAAGGTTTAAACTGAAGAGCTTAGTTTTATAAACCATCCTGTTTGAACCTTCTCTGGGACTACCCTCTGGTTAGCATGACTAAATGTCTTAGCAATGAGTTGTTTATAAAGCTAACTTATTCACAATTTGACAAGGTCACTACGAAGTTTGGCTGTCATGATAGGAACTGGTGTTCTCTTTTGCTTTTCTCTCCCATTTAGGGATGGTAAGCAAGCTGAAAGACAGTTCGACTTAGCTCAATTGGCAGCAGGGTGGAAAGGACCACGTTTAATCAGGCAAAGAGACTTCTGCTATAATTGGTCAAGTCTAAGGCCAATTAGAGCAAGGGAAGTTTTTCATGGCAAAAATTAAGTAGGGAGGCCACAAGAGGCTCCAGGCACTCAATGTAGATTATCTTATATTCAATGTAAGTTATAAAAAACACCAGGCAAGCTGTGGGTCTAGGGAACTGTGGCTAAGCTATGTCTACCCTAATTTAAAATAAAAAGAATGTGTGGGAACAAGTGCAAACCAATATTCTTGACATGAATGGGACACTATTAAGATAAATTTCTACAGATTGCAGAATAAAAACTTTGCCCTTAAGGAAAAAATAGCTGGAGAGGAAGAGGCCAGGGAAGGGTTAAGACAGATTACAACAGTCAGTTATTAATACAGATGAGCCGAGGCCAGCTGATGCTATCACACTTCATCATTAAAATTCTCAGTATTGGAATACACAACAGTAAGTTACTGCAATGGTACTTTCCTCACTGTGGCAAGAGGCGTTAATTTCCAAGGCACCAAACAAGTGACAGTGAGCTTCAGAGGGGCTCAGTGCTGAATGATTGGATTGTAATTATTCTGAAAGGGCTTTCATCATCATTACCCAGCATTCTGCAGATGCAGCATGTTTGAAAATAAACTGTGGCCAAACTAGAGCCATATCGTTTCAGATTTGAAACATCAAGCCTCTGGTTTGCTGATATATTTTTGTGTATGCAGTGTAGACAAACACAAATGTACTCAGTCTAGCATATATCATTTTAAAGTTGTTTAGCTATTGCATCTGCATCGGTGCAGACAAGGAAATCTATGTGCACAGTTCTTAGGCCATGAGAAATGCAGTGGAGGAGAACATTCATTCATTCCTGGCTTCATACATTCCTGCAACCTTTATGTTAAGCACCCTGCACTGTGCTGTCACAACAATGAACAAGATGAATAAAACCCTGCCCAGAAAGCATTCCCTATCCATAGAGTTCTCACGGCAAATGTTTGGATTCTCCTCTTGTTTACACCCCAAATAGACAAGCTAATTATCTGTTTACTCTGCCAGTTTGCCTTAATTATAAGACTTTCAAGGCCGTTAGCAGATGAAGCTGTTTACATTTCACAAGTAGGTGTGAATTTCACCTCTCTGACCCTTCACTCCTCTTGCCCTCCACTGGGGCTCAGATGGGAGGACAGGTGGGCAGCGCAACAGGATAAATAGTGATTCCTCTCTATTTCTACATAAAAAGAAAATAAAGCAAGTGCTCTTGAGAAAGTATCAGTAACCTTGCATCATAGCACACAGTTCTAAATGTCAGTTTTTACAAGTGTACATAACACGTGTTCATGGATGATTGTGAGATTTCTGTGGTTTGCAATCTAGTTATGGGGCAGTGGACACAAGGACTGGTTAATTGTAGCAGTGGGTAAATTGTAATGAAGAGGCCCAGTGAGTGAGGCCAGCATTAGACACTAGAACCATTCCAGGAAGGGGTATGTCACTGTGGAGACGTGGAGCTGATTTGTGAGTGTAGGGAAATGAAATGGGAACTAGATAGGGAGAATTGAAATAGAGTGGAGGTTGGGGGGGAAAAAAAGTATCATCCTAGGAGTTTATTTCCTAGTTCCCATTTCACCTTTGTCTTCAACACCACCCCCTACTTTCATCCTCTTCTCATTCTGATGTCACAGTATATCTGTCTATCCCTTTCTCTTCATCCCTCTACCACCATCTTGGTACAGGTCATTATCTTAATTAAAATAGCCTCCTGGTGGGCTTCGTTTCCCTTACTCTTTATTTCCTTGATCTTTCTGCTTCAACCTTAATGAAGCAGCCAAATTTTTAAAAAATGTAAACAAAGTCACATCAGTGTTCTATTTAAACCTTCCACTGCACATAAATCCAATCTGCTTATCATGGCTGGCAGACGTGTGTTCCCCTACTAGGCTCTCCCAACACAGTTCCTGTCACTTAACACTTTCCTCCATACATTTCAGTCACACTGGCCCTCTCTTGGTTCCCATAACTCACAAGGTCTTTCCAGGATCAGAGCCTTTGTCCTTGCTGGATAATATTACATTGTAATGCTCTATGTAAAATGATACTTAAATACATCATGGGAGTCAGAATTGCTGAGTGTATTTTAAAATTATTAGATAGGTGAAAATTATATCTACATTGTACAACACAGGGAGTTTTTGAAGGTGTGATAAATGGTTCAGCTAACTTATCCAACTTCTAATTAAAAATTCTAGAGGTCCTTGCAGGATACTTTCACTTTCATTGTATTTTCAACTAGGAAATGGGTTATTATTACCAAGAACATACAGGTGAGGAAACTGTGGTCTAGAAAGATGAAGTTGCTTATCTGAGATCATGCACCTAGGGTAGTGGCAGAGTCAGACTTTGAACTGAGGTTTTCTGACTTGGTAATTTCTCACTTGAGTCCATACTACAAATATTGGAGAAAAGTGTTAGTTTTTATGTGACCTGAAATTACAGAGATATTCAACTTCCGATGTCTTTAATAAAATTTCACCTGTAACATCACATGGTTTCAAGTCTTTTTACTACAATGTAAGATTGGATAAGTGAACACAGCCAGGATTCCTTTAGTAGTTGCTTTCACCTAGTAATAATTGTGATGGTTCTGAATCAACTGGAGCATATAAATGGTATCAGTTTGCTTTTTATTCTCTATCAGATACTATTTTCAATCTCTTTGGTCTATGAGTGTTATTGCTTTAAACACGGATTTTCAACATGACCCATTAAGTGGTTATATTATTCTAAAATACTTGAAGAATACATCAGAGGTAAGTGTTAAGCAGTTGGGTCTGTGAATTGAGATGCAAGATGGTTCCACTTATACTGAACTCATCACTGTAAACTCCTTTGACAAGTTCTAATAATTGCTAGATGCTTTTTCAGGTAATAGCTCAAAGAGAAAGAATACTTAAGCCAAGGCTTTTGTTTTTTTTTAAGCAATTCATTAGCATATGCTAGATGAGCGAATCTACAGGCTAGATAAAAATCTAATAGAACTGAACTTGTGTTTGAACATTAGCGAAGTAGCAAAATGATAATGATTGGTTAGTATTATGTATTTACCTCATTAGTGGAAGCTGATGTTTTAGGATTTGGGAAGGAGACTGGATTGCAGTAACTCATTTGCACGTTATGGCTCAAGCAGAATCACTATGGGTATTACGAGTTGACTCTCTTTTGTTCTACTACTAATTTACTGTAATACTCTGAGGGTATCCATTAAGGCCAGGAATTGATCCTCAGCGTTTAATTGATAAGCTCAGTGTCTCTCTTTCTAACTCATTAGATTAATACCAAGAATACTTTCCAAAAGGAGCCCAGCAGGGCAGGAAGATCCTATATGACAGCAGTTAGTTCTTACGTGTAGAGCAATTTATTCTCCAAGGGCTACTTAGTGAGCCCAGTGGTAGTTCAGGGAAACAGATGAACATTGAGAGTATAGTTTTTTGTGCCTTTGACTTTCCTGAAAGATCTAGTTCTTTTAGCGATCACTCTTTCAATATTCATCAGATTTCCCTTCCTCCAAATTTAGTGTTATAAAAAGAATCCCTGAAACATCTAAAGTTTATTTACACAAGGTTGTATGTATGTGGCTATGGAGGAGGAAGTAAGGGTAGAAATCTGAAAAAACACACCAATGGAAAATAGAAGATACAATGTCTTGCATTTCATATGGCCAAACCAAAGAGGGGAAACATTTCAATGAGAAGGGGAAGTTACATCACTCATTGAATGGGGAAATAGTTCATTCTGTAGCTATTAATATTTTACAGTTTATTAATGACCAAAATTCTTAAAAAGTTATTTCTTTCTCTCAGTGATGAGGACTGAAAACTGGGTCTGAAAGAGGTCATGTCTCCTCAATGATTACCAAATCGTGAGGATGTTGAGAAGAGTTCCAACCGTTATTTTGTCTCATCATCTCTTAGTTTATCAAGTTGGATTATATCCATTTTATTCAGTAATACCTGTAGTATCATGACTTGGCCACTTCCTTCTTTTCTGAGATTATATCCTGCTCTCCTCATGCTCAAGCTCTAATCACACAGATCTTTCAGCTTCTTTCCCATCTTAGGAAATTTGCATGTACTTTTAGATCTAACTACAGCATTCTTTTATGCTTCCCTTCTGCCTGGCTAACTGTTACTCAACTCTTAGGTCTTTACTTTAGTGTCATTTCCTTGAGGAAGGTTTTCCCGAGCCCCCATCCCTCCCTGACTAGGTTTTCTGTCCTGTATGGATATAGCTTACCCCACAGTAGCCCACACTTTCCCTATATAGCTCTTAGCAATTATTAACTTAAGTCACTGTTTAGTGTCTATCTTTTTCATTGACTGTGATGTCCAGGAGGGAAGAAAATATGTCTGTGTTGCTACCAGCACCTACCAATCCCTAGGATATAGTAGATGCTCAATAAATAATTATTCAATAAATGAATGGTATCTATGCCTAAAGTTAATGTCACAATTGTGAGTGGGGCATAGTTCTCTAGATTTCAAAAGTCATATGCTTTGCATTGTAGGACACCATTGCATGCCTGTTACCTGGCAATGACTTTCTACCTTAATGGGAACAAAAAGTGGTTTGCAGTCGTTAAAAATGATAAGTGAAGCAGGGACCAAGTAAATGTAAGGAAAGAGGCAGAAGGGAAAGAAATCAAAATGTTAGGAAAGTAAAGGGATATGAAACTTGTTAGGGGTGAACCAGTTAGTTAATGAGAAGGAAATGAGCAAATTACTAAAAGCAACCACAGTCCAATTGGTATTTCGAGATCAGGCCCTTGGGCCAGAAATGTGTTGCTTTGCTGGAAAGGTCATTGTAATATATTCACAAGTCCTATTATAGACTAAGTCAAGTCACATGACCTCTTTGTCCTCAGTTTCCAGTTTTGTAAATGGAGCATTAGATTACACAAGCTCTGAAGTCTCCATCTGGAGACTCGGAATTTATTGTCTGAATGATATTGCAGTATCAGAGAACTAGATTTCAAGGCCCTAATCTAGGAATAAGGAGCCTTGGGGATTGCTTCTTTTCCCAAGTGCCCATGTTTTCATGATCTCTCCCATTCCTCGTTACGCATGTTTCATAGCCACGGATGCATTTCTTAATCCTAGCTGGACCAGTGGTATCCAAACCGTCAGTACCTGTACATGGGGGTTACTTAGGAAGCTTGTTTAAAAGCAGATTCCTGGGTCTTACTTTTGAATAATATGGCTGAGAACTCTGATATGGGTCCCATGAGTCAGAACATTTTTACACTCTCTGGTGACACTAAGGCAGCAGCTATCTTATGGGTCAGCATTTGGGAAATACTGGCTTTTTTTCTTTGGTTGCTCTGTATTATCAAAGAATATTTGAATCAGTTTAACTCTGCCCTTATAAGGAAAGGTTGAGGTCAGCAGGAAAAGTATATTGGATTATATCTAGGAAGTATTCTTGTTCAGTAGGCCGAAATAGGGTGACTGGCTTCTACCTTTATGCTTCAGTGGTACAATGGGCCTGGGTGACCCTGAAGAAGTTAATACTGAACCCTCTTATGCACTAGATATTTATAGAAATGCAGACTTTAAATTATCCTGCCTTATTCCTAATTTGAGGTACATCTAGCTTCTCAGTCTACCCTCTTTCGCACCCCTTATGTTTGGCTACGGCATTTGTGGAAGTGTTTGTCTTTATTTCTTGTCATGTTACTGTTTGTTATTAAACAGTGACTGCATTTGCCCCCAGACATGACTATGCTTTAATGGTGGGTGATGTGATTGCCTATATAAATTGTTAAGGCACTTAAATACTTCTGGAGAAACGTGTCTATATAAATGGAAGCCATTATCAGTGTGCTTAAATTGGAATTTCAAGTTTGAGTTTGAGGTCTTGGGATGGAACCCACTTCTGATTGCAGGGGAATCAACATTTCATATCATCAGTGAATTAACTCACTCGAGTTAAGGCACTGATTCTGAACATTGCTCTCTTAAGTATCGAAATATCCGACCAGTGGTGAAGGCAGGGAGGCAGGAACACATATGCAGACAGATAAGAATGTAGAAGATGGAGTTCCATTAAGTTGACTTGTGATGCCAGGTGTGATCATCCAAAGACCTCAGCGGGTCAGCCAGAGTTATATTATTGTCTTCTCTGGAGGTGCTAAAATAAATACCAAACTGGACTGCTCAGAACTCATAAATAGGAAATGCAAGATCTCTACATTTTTTCAGAAGGAGCACATTTTGTTCTTATTCAATAAAACACTTCCCCACAACTTCTGTTTGTACTTAGCTACCAGGTTAGCCCCCCCGCAGTGAACACAAACTCCTCTTTCACTACAATTCTTTATCCAGCCCATCCTCCTTGTTATAAGTCAAATATGCAAGGCATAACCCCTTCTCAGGGGACTTCTTGTCTCCCCTGCCTAAAATCTCTTCCCCCAGGTAGGATGAGTCACTCCAACTCCTCCTTGAGGTCCTTGACCAGTTGCCAAGGGAGCTTCCCCCTAACTATCCAATTAAAATGCACTCTCATTGCCCATTCCTGGCATCCCCCAAGCCCTTTTTTCACTTCTTTGATCTTCATAGCCCTCATCACTATTAGACGTAATATAAACATTACCTATTTATTGATTTATTATCAATTTCCTCCCTGAAGCATAAGAACAGGGATTTGGGCCTGTATTCATTCACTCCTATATGTTCAGTATCTGGAATCATTCCTGATGGTAGTCATTCAGTACATTTGCCGAATGAATGGTTGCATGACTGATGAATCAGCCAATATGCTAAACCAAACTTCATGCAAGTAATTGACAGGAACTTATCAGAAATGAGAGAAAAGAACCCACTTAATTGACCTTAACTTTAATTGAATTTTCATTGTAACTTAAAGATACTTATATTCATATAGTTGTTCTTTATTGTCTTCTTGTAAAGTCCTAGGAAAAGGTCCTTGTAGGCTTAGATAATTCCAATATGTTGGCCTCAAGGTATCACTTGGGTCTTCTACAAGTCTGCTTCTGAAATTACCTAGATTAAAAAAAAAAAAAAAACTGGGTAGGAAATGTTATTTATTTATTCCAAAAAATTAATAAATTTCCATTTTGTGTCAGGTTTTGGGACAGTCTATAAGAATACGATGGAATCCAGGTCTGCACAGAAAGTCCCTGCTATTGTGACTTTAACTTTTAGTTGAGTAAGATTGGACAATTAAACAAGCAGTAAAATGTGAAAATTCTAGGATATGCTATGAGGGAATAAGTAAGAGATATTGCAGGAATCACACACATTTTACGAATATCAGATAGAAGAATGGTGGCTGGGAGCAGGACCTCAGGTATCCATCGTGGGAATAGAAAAAAAGGGGGGGGAGGGGCAGATTCAAAATATATTTGGGCAGTAAGACCAACAGAATTTGGTGACTGGTAAGATATAAGAATATGAAATAAGAAGAAAGACATTAATGAGATTCTCAAATTTCTGGCTTGTATAACTGCATGAACTCAGCAGGATACAGAACCTTGAAGAGAGAGTATAGTCTTTAGGACTATGAGAGAGAATTAGTTCAGTTTTAGATATGTTGGGTTTGAGAGGCCTGTCCAGAATCCAAGTCTAGGTATAGGTAGACAGTTGTTTAAAATCGGAGCTCAAGAGAAGGTCTAAGCCCAGGATACATAGATCTGGGAAGCATTACGATAGAGATAATAATTTAAGTCGTTGTTGATGCGAATCACCCTGGGAGTGTGCATTCTATGACAAAAAGCAGTTGGGCATATCAGAGAATAGCCTCACTTAGTTGGTATAAAAAATGCATTATGAGGGAGAACTGTATGACACAATTTTGAAAAACAAAGGAGAAAAAATTACCCAAAACAAATTTGATTCCAGGCAACCACCCTGCATTGGAGAGTCCAGAACAGTAAGAGCAATACCTACACATTGATTGATTTACTATTCTTCTTATACCAGTAGCTAGACCAGTTACAAGAGAAATTATATATTCCATCTCCAGGGATAAGAAAACTTAATGATCTACTACTTTTAGCTCTGTGGCTTCTACAAGAGAGTGTATTTGCATTTTTATTTTATTCTGTCACTTGACTCAGTAGCCAGGAAATAAAGTCTAGAATTTTAACTGGAGATAAACTATTATTCCCATTTAATTATTTTGAAGGGACCTTAAGTGATAAGCTTATGCATATTGCAAAGCTCATACACAAATTACTTGATAAGCTCAGTCCACAAAATGAGCTCCATTATGATGTTGCAATTATGATAAGTTTATTTGCCTGTTCTTTCAGAATCACTGTGTGTGTGTGTCCCTACCGTAAACACAGCAAAATAGTTAATGTGATTTTGTTTGTCATCTGCTGTAGAATAAAGAATATTGACACGATGCTCAGGTATCCTATAGTTTAACATTAATGGTCATTTATCATAACACGTAATTTATGTGCATTTGCACATGCAAAGGGTTATGATATCAGAGGAATATTTATCTCAAAAATTATGAATTTTAAAATTTGAACATTTTCTGAGAATAGACTGTCCTTATATTACTCGTTTATATTGGTTTGGCTCATTTCGTGAGACTGTTGAAAAGTCCTGTGGCATGGCTATTAAATAAAAATAAACATTCAACTTTAGGCCATGCACTGAAGTCGGAGAGACACTAGTTCTGTCTTGAGAAAGCAGGAAGCTCTTTACTACAAAGTGATTTTCAACTTGGGTTTTGAAGGATGAGTGTGAGCTACGTAGACAAACAAAAGTAGCACAATCATTTCAGGTAGAAATTTCAGGTAAAATGCAGCATGTGCAGAAGATCTAGAATCACATATGGTTGATCCATTTTAAGGATTACAAAGCATCATTTAATGAGGCTGATGGGTAGAGTAAATGTAGAAGAGCTGTAACTGATGAGGCTGGAATTGTTAATGTTCACCAAATTTCAGGTTAGCTTTCATTTAAAATTAAATTGATCTCCTCCCTCCAGAGATGGAATTGTGGAATTGGTAGTTTTGAAACCCATAACTTTCACATTTCAAATAAGTCCTGTTCTCTAGTCCAGAAAGAGCTGTGAGTCAGTCCTATACAATCATCGCACAGTAAAGCCAAAGCTTCGTTATGGTTCCAAATTAGTTTACATTTTCAGTGTTTCTCATAGAAGGAGCTGATTTTCCCAGTTGGCCTCACAAGATCATTTAAAATCAATTCAAAATGGTGCCCAGGAGACTATTCTACTTAGAAGAGTTTTAGAAACCACATGTGTTTCACACATATCAGAGAGCAGCAGAATGCTTTCTAAGAAAACCCACTGGAACTGCATCCCAGATGTCTAGCTTCTGCCACTAACTAGCTGAGGGAACTTGGGTTTCTGGACCCAAGTCAGTATTTTGGCTTCAGTCTCTTTATGTATAAAATGGAGAAGTTCAAAGAAACAATTTTCAGGGCCCCTTCAGCTTCTGTATTATGCAAGTTTATGATTTTACTTTCCTGAACATTCTTAATTCTCTTGGACTGATAGAAACACACAGTGATAGAAACTATTCGTATATTGAATCAATCACCTTTCAGTCCATATCTTGTGTGAGGTTCGAGGAATGTAATAGTATATAAGGAAAAAAAACAACAGAATTAGTCCTTATAGGCATGAAGCTTACATCCTGATTGGAGGAGGAGAGGGGTTTTAATGAGATAAACACAGAAATAATCTGTGGATGAAAAACAAATGGGGAAGAGCTGGGAAAGAATAAAGAAAACCTCCAGGGACCATGTGAGCACACAATGGGAAGAATCTGATATTGTTGCCACGGGGACCCAGGGATGGATGTGTTGGGCACTGAGCCTTGTCAGGGAGGGTCTCTCTGCAGAAGTGACTTTTGAAGGAAAGAGATGGGCTTGAACCTTCTCAGAATGGCTTTGTGATTGTGGTCAGTCCTGGGGAATCAGCAGCTGCCTCAGGAGCAAATGGCCTTGCGATCTATAAAGGTCAGGAAAGCAAATTACAGGCCATGTTTTATGGGTTTACTAGAGTTGTATGTACAATTCAAGATAAGATAGAAATTTAATTTCGGATCATGAAAATTGATTTAATGGCATTCAGACTTTTTGATTAAGAACATGAATGCAAAATCGCATATTTTGTAACTTGGCACATTGAGTATTTCTCCAAATTATGTTTCCAGATAGCGAGTCAGGCTGTGCACCAGGTCCCCACTCCTTTATTAACACCAGGCTAATCTGAGTCATCTCAGAATAGCTGTACTTGTTCATGTCTTGTTCCTGATGTTGCTGTTTTGGCATCTACCTCTGCCTCTGTGTGGCAGGTCTGGATGAGCTGTAGGTAGTAAAAGGGCAGCTTATCGTACCTCAGGGGAGTGTTGGTTGGAATTGGACATAATGGAGTGCCCAGGAGCTGGCCTGGGGGTCATTCAGTGGTTTTCTTAGTGACATAAATGAGAACAGGAAGGCAGCACATAGGTGGCCTTTCAGCCTACCTGTGATAATCAAGTCCAGAAGCATCTAGACTAGATCACCTGATAACTGTAATTAAGTAAACCCACCTGCTTAAGTTTTAATAAAAACTATTTTCTTGCAATTTCATTTAGAATTTTTTACTGTGTAGAGTTTGACTTACTTGAGGGTATGCAAATTAAAATATCTAGTGTATGAATGGATTTGGAAATTAAACCCCAAATCTGAGACTTGCTGTCAGTTAAGGAGTCAGGAGTGTATGTGATATTTGAAGCTACGGGAATGGTTGAGATCACCCAGGTAAAGTATATTCTTTATCATATTTTTTTTTTCAGAAATGATCCCACTTTTGGGTAGGTGTATATATTTTTCGTGGGACAGAATTACCTCATACTATAGTAAGAGAAAAATGTCTTCTATCTGACCATCTATGAATGAACTGAGAAAAATGTTCTCAGGTCTAATCTAGTGATTTATTTTCCATTAAATACCTAATCATGATTTTCCTATATTCATCTTAAGATGGAATTGAAATGAAGACATTGAAGTGTGTACTATTTACTTACTTTTGTCACATAAAAAGTAATAAAACTTACTACTTTTCAATTGCTGTCTGAGTCTCTGCGGCAATGATCTTGTCCTATTTATTACTATAACTTCAGTGCTTTCAGTGTTGAATAGAATTTATTTTTAATTTTTAAAAATCATGCCAAAGGATTTTTTCACCATGGTATATAATAGAGCAAATTGAATTACAGTTAATAAAATATTATACAGCCAAATATTCTAACTAGAGAGTCTGCCTCATTTTTACAATATAATCCCTTAATATTTACTTTTGTTCTGTATTCCTGTGCAGCATATGTTATAGAATTGCCCTGTGGGGCAGCTGTGTGATTGGGTGATTGGACTATAGTATTTTAGGATACCAGTGGGCTCCTATGGATTGGTGTGCAATTACGTGTGGATGAACTAAATGAACTAGTCATGGGATAGAACTCTTTGAAGAAAAGGCAGACTCAGTAGCAACGATCTAGGCTGTGTTTTAATTTGAGGCTCCTTTTTTTAATTGCTTGCCCTCAATGCTGGAAAGATGTTAAGGAATTAAGGAGAAATGGCATAAGGGATACATTGAAAAATTTTATATTTTCTTAATGTGGAGATGTTATGAGAATATTTATAAGCAAGGCTTGGAAAACTTTTGAGAAAGGTTTAAGAACTTTAAGACAACCTAGATTTGAGTTTTAACTTTGATTCTTACACTCTGTGTAACTCTGAGCAAGTTACTTAATATCTCAGAGTGCATTTTCTTATTTGTAAAATAGAGATAATAAAACTCCTTCATAATGTCCTCATGAGGACGAGTGATCATGTATGTAAAATACCAGCATAGAGCATTGTCATATGGAACTGGTAGGTCTGGCTCCACTGGTACTTTGCTCCAACAGTGATCTGGGATTTGTAGTGATGAAAGAAGTGATTTAACTTTTATGACAGCCATTGACTTTTTGGCCTACACCGAGATTTTTCTGCTTTAGACAACTGCTAGAGGGCATTTCTGCCAATGGTTTTACCATGAACTACCCCACTGAACGGTAGCCAATTGAAAATAAATCTTAGTGATTTTCTTAGGCATTTCAATTCTGAAACTAAAGAACTTAGATGTATTATTGAACATTTCCCTCAATCTTCTAAGCATGTTACATTTGGATTCACGTATTTCTGGGTCAAATGGCAGCCAATTGCAAGGGCCTATCCTATCTTCATTTTACGTTAGTCATTTGGTTGATGATGATTCCCAGAATCAAAGTTATAATGAAGTTGATCTTGGAGATTAGAAACAATTCTTAGATGGCAACTTTACTCTTATAAAAATCTGAGAGTGTCTACTGCATAAATTCAGCCATGAACACTTACAGATGGAGAAAGGTAGCTTAACTTAATGATGGAGAGCCTAGATTTTGGAAGCAAGCATCTTGGGTCAATTCTGGATTTTACTGTTCATCAGATGTAGTAAGCTGTTAGCCAACTTCCTTAAACCCTGTGTGCTTTTGATATCTTTTCTTTTAATATAGGATTGCATAGATTAAATTAGCTAAACTATGTGGAGATCTTAGAACAGTCATATAGGTGGTCAGTAAATGCTAGCCATATAAGCATGTTGTCCCCAGACTATCAAACAACCACAGAACCACCATGCTGGCCTGTTGTCTGTGTCCCTTGGGGCCATTGTCCTAACCACTCACTCTCTTGATTTGCATTTTTAACAGGTAGTATCTGGTATGTACACTCATAGCTGAGAAATAATCTCTGTTGATTAGCCAGTCAAATTACTTGAAACACCTCTCCAGATCCCATTCAGTACATAATTAGCGCTTATTTCAATTTTGCTATCCATTATGCAAATTCATTGCAGGCGTGCATCACAACTGGGTAGTATGTGGCTCGTGATTTTTTTATTGGCGGTCATTGAGATGAGAGATGGGCAGGTAGTAGGAAGCTTCTGCCTAGCTTAATTTGGTGACACTATTCTCTATTTTGGCCAAAGTATCAGTACCATCACATTAGGTTTATTATTACTGTTAATTAGATGTGAGTGTCAGAAAAGTGTTTCCAGTTGTGGAACTGATTAAGTGATGGAGCAGTTCCCCACAGTTGATTTGCTTAAGCCAGACTGAGCAAAGCATGGAGTCAACACATCCCAGGGAGGAGGGGTATGAATTAGGTGGTAGAGTAAATGTTTTCCATTTCCTGCTACATTATTTGATAATGAAATGTGCAGATCCACTGGCACTGGAGGCGGCCTGTGTTCTCTGTGCAAATGAATGAGATGTTCAGGTGCATCATCACAGTCGTTGTCCAAAAGGGAAAGCACCGTCAGCAGCTACCACCTGCCCAGAGGAATCAGCAGAAAAATTAACCTTCTGTGTTGGGTTGTAGTGCTGGGAAAGGGTTTCGTTTTCAACCCAAGCATGCCAACAACTTTGTGCACTTGGCTGTTTGAAAGATCTAGTAAAATTTGGGTGACATAAAGTGACATTGCTATTGATGTGTTTTAGTTACATATTTTGTTCCAGAAAAAAATCTGTGTCATCTATCTATCTATCTATCCATCTATCTATCAAAGCAAAATGTACCTCATTGGTTTTGCTGTATCCATCCATATAGTAGTAAAAGTGATGGCATTGTAGTAAAATATACCAGGCTCTGAATTCAATTTCTAGTAAGCAGTTGATAAATTTGGGGCATGATATTTAACCACTCTAAGCTTCAGTATTTTAGGGGGTGTGGTGGTATGGGTAATATTGGGCATCACATGGCATTGTTAAGGGTGAGTTGCAATTGTGTTTGTTAAATGCCTGGCGTAAGGGAAGTGTCATACATATGTTGGTTTGCCTTCATTTCTCTGACATAACATGGACCATATTCAATCAACTCAACTTGACAGATATTATCTCCCCAGAACTGTGCTAGATTCTAGGAAAACAGTAACAGAGAAGACAGACATAACTCCAGTCCTGTTTGGCTCACAAATTATTATGAAGACACAAAGATGAAAGGAAAACGTGCTGGGTGGGCCTATAGCAAGGGGACTGGGGGCCCAATGTTCAGGGATAGCCTCCTTGAAGTATTTTCAATCTGGGATATGAAGGCAGAGTAGGGGAGTTAGGAGAAAGAGCAGTGGGGCTCAGAAAAGAGAGCATTTCTAGCAGAAGGCACAAATTATAGGCACCTTTGAGTAAGTGAGTTTACTGAAAATAAAAATGTAATTTTTATTTTATGGAAGCGTACCCACCCACCAATGACAATTCCATGTGCATTGTGTTGGGCACTATAGCATGAAGTTTAAAGGTATGATTACAAGTGATTCTGTGGCCAAGGTATGTATGTATTATGTATTAAGCAGTAACATTGGCATGATACATAAACTAAGTATTTTCACCATGCACTTGCTCATTCTAAGGAACAGTGGTGCAGTCTACTCTAGGGACTAGGGAAAACATAGTTAAACATGTGTGGCTTTCCCATCAGACTTTGAGGACCAAATAGATTTATTAAGTACTTTCTGTGTTCCAGGTTCTGTGCTAAACACTTTATATGCAACATCTCATTTCACTCCAAGAGGTAAGGACTATGATTTTGCTGATCTTTGGATAAATAAATGGACACTTAAAGTCCATATATCATTTGTCCAAGCTGACAAAGCTAGAAACTGGATACAAAGCAAGAGAAACTTTGGAAGCTTCATTAGTAGCCATCAGGCTATCCAAACTACCAGACATCCATTCTCCTCCAAGTTTGAGCTAAACTGAGCTGTATTAAATATGGCAGGAAGAAAAGGACCGTCATTTGGTTTCCATAGAAATTCCAAGTAACCCATGGGGCAGAGCCTGGGCAGTGGAGCAAGGAATTCAGAAGCTGCCTGACATGGTACAAGTTATTGAAACTCTCTGAGCCTCAGGTTCTTCTGAAATGGCAATATTAATAATGTTTACCCTCATCTGTAAGTTGTGAGGATGAAATAAGATGTATTGTGTGTAACATGTTGAGGGCATTACTTGGCACAAAGGAAGTGTCACCTCCCGGATCTAGCCCCAAAGTCTGTGAGGTCCTCCACAGAACAACATCCCTGAATCATTAATAAACCATGGGAATTGTTGAGGGGATTATAGGGGAGGAAGACTTTTCCTTTATCCCTTCTTGGTTTTGTGGCTGGCGTAATCGTTAAATTAACATAGGACAGATTGATAAGAGAAGAATACATTTCAATTTCATATACACAGGAGGTCATAGAGGTCCGATACTCAGAGTGACCAAAGCAGGCAGTTTTCATACCTTTTAGACAAACCGTAAATTTGTGAGGAATTTATGTGAGGACAAGACAAAGAAATTTGGGTTTGGGGTAGTAAATTAGTAAAGAAGTAACAGGTTTGTTGACATAGCCTTCTCAGCCTTGAATTCCCTGTCTCTGGTGATGTCTCTCTACTGCCTGGTACAGGGAGAGTACCTTTCACATGGGAGACTGATTTTCTGTTTTCAAGGGGACAGAGGAGGGTCAGAGTGTCCTTTTCGTACCAACTGCTCCTTAAGTAAATTTCATTCAAAATAATCAATATGCTGAAGTGGCATATTTGGGGGCAGCCTGTCCTGAACCCCGTCAGGGTTCAATAAATAATATCCCTCTTCCCTGCCTGGGTTCTAGACTAATTGAGAAATAAGTCAAAAATAATAGAAAATACTAAGGCCTGTGGAGGAATCATGTCTTCACTGGTGGTAAAGACAAGATTAGGGAGCATATCTTAGCCTGAGAGCCCAATAGGTGGTGTTAACCCAACCCCACATTGGATAGACTTATCATCCAGTTAAAGACATCGCTGGCTGGGGAAGCTGACCACATGGAGGGGCAGAGGAACGCCTGCTCCCAAAGGGAAAAGACTGAATATTTTATTCTTCCCCAGTCTAACAATCATGTAAGTCTCCTGTCTCGCGAGATGCAGAGTAGACAAAGGTGGCGTGGGGGTCATGAGAAGCCAAGGATATTACCCTGACTCTCTATCGTGTAGTATCAGGAGCAGGGCATTAAAGTCTCCTTGGTGAGACCACCATTGGTGAGAGCGCTGCAGCCTCCAACGCTGAGACTTAAATGACCTGTGCAGATTCCTGTGCAGATCCTTCCCTGACAGGTCTGGTCTCTGGCCTGGAAACAGGAGTGTTGGGACTTCACACATTTTTCTGATCCTGTCCTGGAAGCATGCTGACTCCCTGACAAGGGACATCTGTGGTTGTAACACTCAGGGTCTCAGTTCCAGGAAGAACCTATGTCAACCCCTGGTGAAGACCCTGGCCTCAAGCTCTGTTATCTTGAGTCCCTTCATTCTTTTGGTCCCGGGCTGACCCACCCAGGGGTATGTTTGGCTCCTGGTCTGCCCTGTGGTTTCTTGTCACATGAGCCTCTGACTTCTAACCTCTGACCTCAGATCCAAGTGCAGCTGGCTGCTGGCTCAGTGACCGAGTCCCTGAGATGGCAGCCAAAGGCATAGGCATCCTGTACTGGTTGTCCCTCTTCCCTCCATGGACATCTTCCTAACTAAGGGGAAAGCTGTGGGCTGCTCGGCTGTCCCACACCGGCCCCTCTGTCGCTTCTTGATCAGGAACCACCTGCAGGCATGACACACAGGCCACTCCAGTCTGGCCCCTGATGGGGCTACCTGGCCACCTAGGAGGACAGGCACCCACACTGAGAGAGAAGAGCTCCGTTCTGGGGGCTGAGTGGCCGCCAGCAGCCATGGTAGGGAGTGGGTACACCCCACACAAATCACACAGGAGGCCTCAGGTACATGCAGTGTCTGATCAAAGCTCAGGCTGACGGTGAGCCAAGGGTCAGCAGAAGTGGGTGTGGGGACAGAGGACTGACCACGGTCTGCTGTCCTCACAGACTAACAGGATGAAAGGTGGTGTTTGATGCTAATGAGTTCTCTGACACTCAGGCAGCCCTGCTGGGTTGAAAACCTAAGACATCATTACTCTAAATTAGCAATTCCCTCTGCAACAGCGGAAAGACACCGGTTATTTTCTTACACTCACATAAGATGTACTGTATTAGACTCCACACAGATCAAGCATTTGGGGCACAGCTAGCAATGCAATGTAAAGTCAGGTTTTGACACAGCATTTCAAAAACGTCAACTTTCATAGTCAGGATTTTTCGTAGGTGACCCCAAATGTTCATGGCCATGATTTTAACTGAAAGGTATCTTACACCTGTTGGTTTCACTGACATGCCCATAAGAATCCTGTGAAGACAGAAAAGGTATTTAATACCACTGTACATTTAAGAGTAGATAAGGGTCTCATTAAGCATCCAGATGTAACAGTATACACCTCAGAGAATCTTACCTAACGTGTGAATATGAGTATTATAATATTTTTCAAAGTTCTACTAGTAACCTGTTCTATAGGATATAACAGTACTCAGGGAGACAAACAAAAATAAGCAGGAGGCAGTCTCATTAAATCAGTTTAGCAAAGTTCTTTGCTATAGGATTTCTCAGTCTTTACTATGTTAATGTTTTAATGTTATATTTAATGTAAAAATTATGAAACACATGGTGTAATTTTGCTCTGCTGCAAAAAATGGACTACTGCTCCATTTAGATGACCCAGAGCATATGGAAACAGTATGTTTAAAACTAAAATCATCAATTCTCCCTTCTCCTTGCAAGCAAGTTCCAGGATGCCTTTACTTCCTCCATCCCAATTAATGGAAGCAGCAAGTAGGTGTTTTGCAAGGATAACACCTGAGTCACCTTCAGCTCAGCTTTGCCATCTTCTCTCCCTTGTTCATTTGGTTGGCCACCGTGTTGTATTGATTCTTCCTCAAAAAGGGAACAATTTTTTTTTTAGTAAATAAAATGCCCTTTTCTTTGATTCAGGCCCTTAATATCTCTCTTTACTACTAAAATTTCCTTCTCTGTGTTCCCATAGCAATTTATACAAACATCTATTATAGCTCTTAGCAAATGGTTTGATAGTCATCTGAGTGTTTGTATCCTCTGCAAGACAGTGAATTCTGAGAGGGAAAATATTATGTATCATTATTTTTTATTTATTCTTACCATAGAGTCAGCCACCTGCACTATACTTAACAATGTTCGTTAAATAGCTGAATAAAGCCAGGCATCCCATTAACCTCTTTTCAAGCCTTTTAAGACTAATTGGAGAAAAATGAGTGAATCACCATTTGGATGTGTGGCTGTTGTTCATTAGACAGGCAACCCAGATGCAGAATAGAAATTCTTAGTTCAAACTGCTAAAAATGTTGAATAAATGGGTAAAAATCTGTACTGGGAAAACACATACAAAAATCTTTACTCCAACATAGTTTATATTTTGAAGACTGCTATTATAAACGTCTTCCAACAGAAGCACATAGAGGAAAATTTGAAAGTTCTAGCCATACATTAATGAAAAGAGAAAATTCCAGAAAATATCCACACAGTATGATTCTATTTCTATAAAACAAGTTTGCACATACACAGAGACACAAATGCAAAGTAAAAAGATGAGAAAAGTATATAAAAAGTGGTTACATCCAGGTTGAAGAAGGGAATCAAGAGGGTTAGGGAGGCAGTGAAAAGAGACTTCTAGGCCAAGCTTCTATTTCTCCAGATTTTTCTCTGACCCTTAGCACTCTGGAACAATGGTTTTGTTCCCTTCTTCAACTCCCTCATTCGCTTATGGGCCTTGCCCGTTCTGTCATCCAGCACAGCTCTTGAGCTTTTTATTGCAGCAATCTTGCTTCTAAGTCCAATATTTCTTTTTCTTTTTAAAAAATGTCCATGCAAGCCAGTTCTTCTCTAATGGATAGGATCAGGTTCTTAAGTATCGCAGAATATAATTTTAGCTCTTTCAAAGGGTTCTGTTTGCTCCATGAAGTCTGGGGTCTTGCAGATCATGTTTTTCCTGTGCACTGAGTTCGATCATTTTCATTGCGGCATTATTCAAGGGTTTGATAATTCTAGATTACTTCCTCATCTTTCGATTGGAAAATAACTGCTCTCTGATGCTAATGAACTGATTTGCCTCTGAAAGTGTTTGATGGCCTGAATGTGGAAGGAAGGAACAAGGATAGCTTTTGTTCTGGGTGTGAGAGTCCCTTTTTATTTACATTTCCTTCTCCCCGCACACTCCCCGCTCTATACTGGGGCCAAGGTGTCAGCTGACCCTTCTTTGTGTACCTTTCAGAGGGATCTCAAAATTCCCAACAAACCTTCCAGGTTTCTAAATGATGAGGTATAGCCTGACACCAAGAGTGTATGCTTTGGAATCAGACACGCATTGGATCTAAGGGAGAGGATCCTAGATCTTTTGCTTACCAACCGCATCAACTTGAACAAGTGACCAATTTTTTTTCAGTGCCTCGCTTCCTTACCTGTGAAATTGGGGAAAAGTAATAGTATCCTTCTCATAGGCTTATTGTGGGAATAAATGCGTTAACTCGTGTAAACAGTATCTGGCACACAGCAACCGCTCAGAAAGGCTAGGTATTGTTATTCCAATCCTCTTAAGAAAAAAGTGAACAAACAAACAAAAACAAAGCAAAGCAAAAAACGCTTCTTTATTTGAAGAGACTTTAGAATCAGGCCTGTGTGCCTGGGCTTGGCTTACTCACTTGGGGCAATTCTCTCTTTTTTTTTTTTTTTTTAACATCTTTATTGGAGTATGATTGCTTTACGATGGTGTGTTAGTTTCTGCTGTATAACAAAGTGAATCAGCTATATGTATACTTATATCCCCAGGGGCAATTCTCTTTTAATCTCATGTATTAATTCTCATTTTCTGGATATAGAGCAGAGCATGTATGCTTAAAAAATCATATCAAAGCCCAGTGAGGAGATGAATGAAGCAGGGTGCTTATTTTTCCTTCTTGTTGAGATGACGATTTTGCCGGCCCCCTGCTTACGGATGTCGTAAACAGAAAACTTTGCAAGATACGTAAACTTTTGATACAAGAGTATAGGAGCCCAAAAGTAATGTTTGTGACTTGTGCCAATAATGACTTTAAGGAGAGCAAATCCTGCTTAGAAAAAATTGCACGGTTCGGTGCAGTCCTGATGTGCATATATTTGTGTTTAATGAATTTGATATGACTCTTCTTTGCTGTATCCACGCAGCCTTCATGACCTGTCTCCCTCATTTCTCTAATATCCTTTTATTCTGCAATCCCCCTCTCTTCCTCCAGTTCAATCAAACTGGCCTCCTAGCTGATCTGTTAACCTGTTGGGTATCCTTCCTCTATAAGGTTTTTGCTTTTTCTCTATTCCTGCCTGGAGCACACCCCCCAGATACCTGATTAGCTAATTACCCTGCCTCTTCCAAGCCTTGACTCAAATCTCACCTTGTCAATAAAGCTCATCTTGATTACCCTCTTTAATACGGCAACTGCTGCCCTTGACTTCTTGCCACTTTCCTTACCATACTTTTGCTTTTTTCAAAAACCTATCACCTTATAACACTAAATAATTCACTTATTTTTTGTGTTTATTGTAATATAAGCTCCACAAATGCAGGACGTTTGCTCTGTGTGTTGATGCGCTCCTAGTGCCTAAAACAGTACCTGGCCTGCAGTAAGTGTTCACAAGATGATCTTTTGCAAATGATTGAATAAACATATAGAATAGTGACCAACTCACTAATGCCAGGTATGAATTTTTTTAAACCTACTTGTGGAAAAAGATAATCAAAATGTTGGCAGTGGTGCCAGCGCTACCATCACATTGTGAGATATTAAAGGGACTGAGCCATATTTGTTTATTTCTAATGAGTAAAATATTTATTCCAGATCCAAGCATATTGGCAAGAAAATTAGTGACATATTACAGTTAAGGTGGTAGTACTGCATTTGTGGTCAGTTTCAGGGGGTCATGTTGGGTAATCATGTCCTTCCTCACCTTAAAAATATCAGACCCTCCACCATCCAGTTGCAGCGATGCCGCGGCAGACATGCATGTGCTCTGTTCCTTCTATTACTGTGATCTTTTCTAACAAGTCTGTTTATTTTTGCTTTGCGTAGATGGATCTGTGGGTTTTACAAAAAGTCGATTCAGATCATTAAATCCTACACAAGGCTGAATAACAAAACAGAAAAATCTGTCCACAAAATGCTAAAATCCTTCCTCTGACTCAGAACCTTGCTTTTCTCAGTCTTTGAGTCATCACGTGGAAGATGGTTTTATTTGTTTAATTCCAGATTTATGGTGACTTTTGCCTGAAATGGATGTGTGCAAGGAGGAATAATTTATTGGGTGAGAAAGATCAGGCTTTAATTTGCAAACCCATAAAATTCTTAAGTGGTTTTCTCAACTTAGGAGGAAAGAGAGTGAGATATTAGTTATATTCTGTATATAATAACCACAAGCAATGCCTAATATAAGAATAGCAAGAGTAGGGAAAGGGGAGAGAGCATTTCTGCAGAGATCTGCTTTAGCTACCTGAAGAGTGGATATGTCCCATGATACGCTGCTCCAAAAGCGCTAAGCTGATAAGAACCCATCATTTGAGGAGGGAAAATAAGGAACCACTTTTTAGGAATGCCATGGAGGGAGCCAAGGGGTTAAGCATCCCCTATACTTGAGTCAGGCAACCCCATCAGTCTTCATCGTCCTCTTTTAATGCCACCGCAAGTGAACTGAGTTAAAAACAATATGTTTACTATGCCATGAAGTCAAGATAAACACCATCTCAATAAACATATAATCTGTGTAGAATATGTTCCTGATAAGGGAACTTCATGTGGACCCTCCTAGTGTCCTTTCCAGTAAGCTTGCAACTAGGTTCACGGTGAATAGAACTTCTGGGGCTACAACTGCCTGTGAAGTATACTTGAAGGTACATCCTATAACGGTGTTGGTAGGGATGAATCAAAGAATCCCCTCAAGCTGTGGTTGGCAGGAGTGCAGGAACTAAGCCCCTTTGGCTTGTGTTGCCCCAGAATTAAAGCTCAGAAAGAAAGCAAAGCTAGGTCATTTGCAGCACAGAGTCACTCCATTGGAATTGTCCATCTAGACTTTCTAATACAGTTTCTAACACCATCAAATGAAATGGTTATTGGAACCCTTTTTACCCCCACTTCATTGTCCTCTTCCCAAACTACAGAACCACACTTCTCACCTGCTCTGAGCCCAGCCTGAGGTTCTCAGTAGACCAGCCATTAAATATAATCATACCATTCTACCTAATTGTTTTCTAATTGAAAATTTCAAAAAATTCTTCGTGCCAAGTCCTTTACACTCTGTTTTATTTATTTATTTTTTGTGGACCTTTACAATGGCCCTGCCATGGTCCCAATGAACAACTGAAAACATGCCATGCAATTGTATGTCTTACTACATCTTAAGATAATAATGGCCTGCTTCTTTTTTGCAAATAATATAAATTTATTCTGCAATGTATACATTTTTTTAAATAAATTTATTTATTTTTATTTATTTATTTTGGCTGCATTCGGTCTTCGTTGATGTGCACGGGCTTTCTCTAGTTGCGGTGGGCGGGGGCTACTCTTCGTTGCGGGGCGCGGGCTTCTCATTGCAGTGGCTTCTCTTGCTGCGGAGCACGGGCTCCAGACATGCGGGCTTCAGTGGTTGTGGCGCATGGGCTTAGGTGCTCCACGGCATGTGGGATCTTCCTGGACCAGGGCTCAAACCCATGTCCCCTGCATTGGCAGGCGGATTCTTAACCACTGTGCCACCAGGGAAGCCCCCTGTATACAGTTTTGAATGTCTGAAAGTTTACCAGAATTTCATTAATATTGCCTCTTCCAGAAAAAAGAAAGTGTGCATTTTTAATTTGCCTTACACACAGAAAACTTTTATTCTTTTGAAAACGCTTTATTCAAGCCTGATAATTTAATTTAAGTCACCAAATAGTTTCTGAGCACATGCTTTCGACCAGACACTGTGCAATGTCCTAGGGAAAGAGAAGTGACTGAAAAATTGATCTTCTTCTCAAGGAATGATAGATTTAAAAATAAATCATAATATAAGGTGATAAGGACCACAGAGGAATTAGGTACAAGGACCAGAGATAATACAGAGGAAGACATAAAAATTGTACCTGATAAAGGAGGATGAAATAGGGAAGCTTTACAGAAAAGTGTTTTCTCTTTCATCCTCAGCATCTAGAACAGTGCCTGATAGACCATAAATACCAGAATTATGGGTAAGTTTTGAAGGCAAGTTAAGGTTTAGTTTTATGGGTGTATTAGTTTCCTATGGCTGCTGTGACAAATTAACACAAACATGGTAGCTTAAAATAGAAAAGATTTATTCTCTCACAGTTCTGGAGGCCAAACTTCTAAAATCAGTTTGAGCAAGAATTAATGGGTCAACAGGGCTGTGCTTCCTCCAAAGGCTCTAGGGAACAACATGTTCCTTGCCTCTTCCATCTTCTGGTGGCTGCTGGCATTTCTTGACTTGTGGCCACATTATCCTAATCTCTACCTCCGTAATCACATCTTTCTCTTCTTCTATGTGTATGTCAAAGCTCCCTCCACCCCTCTTTTAAAAGGACACTTGTGATGGTATTTAGGGCCCATACAGCAATCCAGGTTGATCTCATCTCAAGAGCCTTAAGTTAATCACACCTGCAAAGAGTCTTTCCAAATAAGTTAACATTTACAAGTTCCAAGGATTAGAACCTGATATCTTTGGGGTCACCATTCAGCCCACTTCAATGGACAAAGAAGGAAACCCCGAGAGTACAGGATTAAGGGCCCATCATTGTGATAGGCATGATGTTAGTGAGAGAAAAGAAATACTGTGCCACGAAATACCATTTTTAGTAAGTTGATTTGATGATGATGGTGAGTAAACACAACGTACTTCCTAGTCTAAGACAATCCTATGATATTTGTTTGCTAGAAATTCATCCTATATTTATTCCAAATCCTACATAGATTCCACATTGTACTTAATACCTGAGGTTACTCATAGCTTCTCCCTCAGTTAAGTGATGAAATCTCCTTGATCTCTGCTTTAAGCTTTCAATCATTCATTCCTAAATGTATTCAGTACACATTCATTGAGCCCACAATGCGAGCCATGTGCTATATTCTAGGGATGCAAAGATGAGGGGGAAAAAACCCAATACTAAAGAGTACCCAGCTCAGTTGAGTGATGCATGCACTCAACATCTAGCAGATGAGGAATGCACGGTGTGCTGTGTTAGCTCTAAGTTTGTTGTAATTTAATAGTGCTATTATGGAGATGACAGTTTGCATCAGATTTTTAAGGGTAGTGGAGTTTCCAAGGCAGCATGGAGGAGAAGGGAACCCAAGCAGTCGGGACAGTGTGAGAAACATGCAGGGTTACTAAGACTTACGGATTTGGAAATCTACAAGTAGCTTGATTCACCTAGAATACAAAATGGAATTGGTAATGGAAGATGAAGGTTGAGAGGCGGGCACGAGAGGACCATGAAAAACCGTATTCATTATGGATAGGAAGGTTAATCCCCAGTTCCAATTCTGTTTGGGCTTATCAGATACAGACTACGTCCTACATGTAAAATAGATAAACAGCAAGGACCTACTGTATAACACAGGGAACCATATTCAATATCTTGTAATAATCTTGAATGGAAAAGAATCTGAAAAAGTCTATATATATGTATTATATATTTGAATCACTTTGCTGTACACCTAAAACATTGTAATCTACTTGTATATTGTAGATTATTGTATATGGTATTACTATTGTAATCTACTTCAGTAAAAATATTTAAATTATGGACAGGAGTGAATCCTGAATATTAGAGCATAACAAAACCCTTACCTTATTACCTCATTTTACTGATTGGCTAGTAGTGTGGGTTTACTGATAGCACGATTTCCCTCCTTTTCCCAGAAAGGAGACCAATGCCTTTCATATAAATGACCTTTCAAAGACCTCCTATTCTATAGGGTTATCCTTTGACTTTGGTTACTTCCCTCTAACTTTGCACAATATTATCTATTTATGAAGCATTATGGCACTCCAGGAATTCATTAGTTTGGTATTGGAATATTAGATTATGGAAATTTCTTGAAATATCCTCTTTCACATTTGAAAATATTTAGTAGCACTAGTGGGTGGATTTTAGAGGTGAATTACTCTGTGCACATTTTGGAGATAGTTTTTACAGCATTTTTCTATGCTAACTAGACTTGGGTTCATAAAGTTGTGCTTTCTCCTGTGGTGGCTAAAGATATTACTACTGCCCCCCACTGATCCAGGAGTTTAATTTCTTTCATTGCTCTGTGGGCTATCGGGCTATCAAGGACTTCAGAGAAAACAAGGGTTGAAATCTGGATTTTACAGGCTGGAAGAACAATCAGCATAAGACAGCAGAATGGCGTGGGCTGTGATTTGCTATTAGTCTGGGTTTGAATCTGAGTTCTAACATTTGCTACCTCTGTGACTTTGGAGACGTCATCTCCTCTCCCTGAATTATCAGTTCCCTACTTGTAAATGAGGATGACAATGTAGTCTGTATCATCAGCAATATGTCTTCACATAGGTGTGGGCAGTGTACAGGGAATCCGCAAGGGCTAGTAGTGACCTCAGTGGTCTTTTACTACCTGTGGACCTGGAGGGTGAGTGAATGTAGTGATTATCTGAACCTGAAATCACAGAGAGCTGTATGGAAAGCGCTGCCTAACTAGACCTTCTGCCCAAGGACTCAGCCAGCTGTGATCTTTTTAGAAAGGGAACAAGGAATATAAAGACCCTGACCTTTCTCTCCTTCCTCCTTTCCATGTTCTGCTAGTTTTTCCCAAGTGACAGCCAAAGGACAAAGGAGCTAATAGTTCACACAAGTTCACAGATAAGGATGAAGGGAACGATGGATAGAGTGGATATACCTGGGCAAACGGAAGCAGTCCCTCATGTAGTACTAACTACTTTCTGGGAATCTAGGAGAATTAAATGAGATAATACATGTAGAGCATTTTACATTCACCTTAATATGTTAGCCATTATTTAAAAATGTTAGCCACAGTTTTCTTTTTCTTTCTAAATTTTTTATTTAAAATTGTTTAGCTGTTAGCATAATGAGGTCTTTTTTAATGTTTTGACTTGTAGTTATCTATGTGTAGAATTATTTATGGGAGATCTTTGTTAGAGACCTAAATATGACATTCCTGTTGCCACCACGTGTGAAATGCTTGCTTACAGCATAGGGAATGTAGAACCAGAGGAGCCTGGGTTTGAATTTGTAGTTCCATTACTTCAGGTGTATGAGACCTTTACAAGTTGATTAACTTCCTTCAGCCAGATTTTTCCATTGTAGAGGAAGGATGCAGACGAGTGTTCCCTTGTGGGATTCCACGGGTCCATGCTTGCACCCGTGCCACACAAACCCCCACCCTGTGTGCTCACTAAGTTGTCCATTTCCTTCCTCGTGTGGATGCCCTGTCCTGTCCGCTTCATTGGGACTCAGATTATTAAGCAAGAAGCTATTGCTCCAGTGCCTTCAATGCAGCCCGTTCCACTTAAAATCCAAAACACCTGCTATGCTTTATCTACTTTTTATATAATCAGCTGTAATAAGGATTCTGCGGCCAGAATTTAGCTGACAATTTTGTTGGTGATGAACTAAGCTGAGGAGAAACTAGCTCAACTCTTTTTAACAGGTAGGTCTCCTGTGGAATGAATGTGTAGCAGAAAGTTGTGAAATCAGCAGACATATTTCAGAGACCCAAACTGCAAAGAATGTTTTATTAAGAGATGTGTATAGGAAGCTTACTGATGGCACTAAAATGGACTAAGGTGTATTTGCTTTCTGTGCGTCTACGTTGGGGGGAGAAAGAAGGGGTTATGGAAGGATTTCCACCAAAATATGAATTGTGCTTGTGCCTTGGTGGTTGGATTAGGAGATATTTCTACTTTTTCCCTAACTGAAATTTTTTTCTCTTTATCTCTTTAAATAATATTTTGTTTTATTGATAAGGATAAAAGTGATAAAATTATTTTACTTTAAATTATGCTTTTAGTGGAAAAAAGGACATCAAAGATCATGCTCAAGAAACAACAGGAGAGATTTAGATTGCATTTGGAGAAAAAAACTCTAATATCTGAAAAGTAATTGATGTTCAAAACGTGGAATAACATCATTTTCTAATAAGCAAAGACTTCTGAGAACCTACTATAGGCTTACTACTGGAACTAAAGTTTAAGCAAGCATTCAGACTTATAGACAAATATTTAAATTATACCAGCAGTTTTTTCAACTAAGTAGAATGGGATGAAAGAGAAAATGGTCATTAATTTTTCCTGGGTGTGTCAAAATGGCATTTTTGGGGGGACTTGGAGTACAAGTCTGATTTTGGTGGTGAGAGGAGGGGAAGGACACTTTAGTCGGAGGGAAGGCCATAAACAAAGGCTTGATGGCATCTGAGTAAATGACACACTAAACACATGTATTGTCTGTTATGAAATGTATAAATCCTGACTTGTAAGACCCATATAGACAAATGTATGGTCCAAAGATGATTTAAATGTAGGCTTTTATGAAAGAAAGACAGCAAATTAACAACTCCTCTGCTGAAAAGAGGATACAGAAATACAGAAAATTATATGATTTTGATTTTAAAAAATAGTTCAATTGACCTCATCTTAGCTAAATTTAGAGAACTCTCTATATGGTCAGTGTGCTTTCTCAGTTACTCTTATCTTCTCTTTCTTGATTTTTTTCCTTCACTCCTTACACCCCTTCATCCACCAAACACCCAAAGTTACAGAGCATTATCTCCCTCCAGGATATCTCCGTGCCAGAATAAGGCCAACCTAGCAAAAACTCCACCTTTCCCTCCTTTTCACTCACCTTACATGTCCCCGGGAAGGCAGCTAAGCTCAATTACCCTACAGATTTCTTGAATTGGAATCAATTTTACCTTTGCCAGTATTATATTGAAATAACCTCGAGTAATTGAAGCTTTCTTCGCCACTTCAGATATTTGCCCATGTATTTTTTTCGTATGGTCCCACAACCCGAGCGAGCCATCGTCGGGGAGGGATGCAGATCTAGACTCTGCCGTGAGGCTGTCATTGCATGGAGCGTAACAGTAACAATTAGCATAAATGTCATCATACACCAGGCACTGGACTGAGTATTTTGTATACAGTGCCTCATTTCATCTTACAACAACACTGTGAGGTCAATGTCATTAATTCCCATTTTATATGTGTGGAAAGTCTCAGCCAAGGTTACCTATTACTATGTGATAGAACTCAGACACCAACTTGATGAGCTCTTAGATGCTGTGTTATAACTGTTGTAGGGCAGAGAACTTGTCCAGGACTGAGTTTTCTTGTTGTTTCTTGGGTAGCTTACTAATGGTGTATACTTCATAAGAAAATAAAAGACCATCAAGGTTATTTCTCTCTTCAACTTTTCATACAGTTTTCCAGAGCAAGGCGTCACAGACATCAGTGGCCATCAAGGACTGACTCCATACCTGATCCTCTGTGCCTCAGAATCGAGTTGGGTGTTTGATTCAGTTTGCATTTCTTTAATGGCAAATGATCTTGAGGAGCTTTCATGGGATTATTTGCCATCTGTGTATCTTCTTGGGTGATGTGTCTAATTAATGCTTTTTGAGTATCCGAGTGTTTATTATGTCTCAAGTTGTAATAGTCCAAAGCCAATATGTTTGTAGGTTTAAGCACTGAAAGATCTACTATAAACATCATGTCTCTGGCATCTTAAGGCTTTATTTCTCGAATTCTGTCCCAGAAAGGGGAAGAAGGGCAGTCAGACGTGGAGCAGGTTGATAAAACAAGCATGATATTGTTCTCTTAATTTTACCAGCCAAACACTGACCCTGCTGAGCATACAGCTAAATGGCCTTTGCTTTTTATGTAGCTACATGCATTTGTGAATATATTGAGGGTATTTCTCTTAGTGAGAGCCCCTCTGAGGAATCTGAGTGCTTTGGAATTTGTCATTACCATTCAACAAATGAGGACATCATTTAGAGAATTACCAGAGAAGAGGACATATCTTGGTAACTTTTTTCTAAAAAGACATTATAACTAGAAGTTGAGAAACACCAGAAAGATAATAACACTCATTTCTACAAACACAAATTTATTTCCATTACAGTTACTAAGTGATTGTTTTAAAAACTGAAATCACTCATGATATGTTAAACAGAATGAAGAGTTTGGATGGGACCCCACAAAATTTAGTTTAAGGAATCCATTTTCAACCATGAACTCATAGAATTTTTAGAGTCAGTGAAATTGTCTTATGAGATTTCTGTTCCACAAATGAGAAGATTATCTCCAGAGAGACCAACCTGCTATGTGGCCTTGGGCTAATCATATAGTAGATTGCCATATAATGCCTGACTTTTGTGTTTTGTTTTGTTTTGATTTTCCCCTGAAGAGAGCATACTTTCAAATCTTTCAAATGCATCAATTGGAAAAAAAAAAAAAACAGAAACAAAAACAAAAAACAGTCCCTTTATAAGACTGGCTCCTCCACTTTGGAAGGAAAACAAAAAATTGAGGGGCGGGGGATATTCTAGGATTTAGCACATAGCTTCTTTCAGATCAGGTTCTGATTAAAATATTTGTTAAGTGAATGTGCTGAGGAAATACAGTGGTCAAATTTCTTAACGACATCCTTCCTTTGCTCTCCTAAGCAATGCAAAGAATGAGAGGCTGGTAGAATTATTGGGTTCACTGCTTTTCTCTTTAGCAGCAGACACCTTGTTAAGAAGGAATTCTAGATCCAGTCAAGGGAATGTTCACTAGTGCTTAGAGCAAAATGTTGCCTGCTGTGAGGAGGGAATGAGTCCATGTCATCCACGAGCAGTATGGTCAATTAAGCACCTGACTCCAAGGTGGACTGATGGAGCTCTTAACCTTGAGAGTTGATGGGGGAATATTATGTTTGGTGGTTAAATTAATGCAGAGGAAAGTTAAATGGCCCAGGCTAAGACTAACAATGAGTATATTCTTCTTTCATTCATTTAATGAATACTTAATGCAAGGCCACTATTTGCCGGATGCTGCAGGTATAAAAAGAAATACAAAATAGAGTCTCTGATCTAAAAAAAGGTCACATCCTATTAAGATGGGCAGATTCATACACTCTTAATTTTAACATGAGGTTATAATTCTGTAATGTTGGTTTTTCCAAAGTCTTGTGGTACATAGAGAAGGAAGCCATTGGTTGGTTTATTTGAGGAGGATATCGATTTAGAGAATATACTCAAATAATATGTATTTGACCTCGGCCTTGAAGGATGAGCAGAATTCTGCTGATAAAAAGATTTCTTTCAGGATTAAACCTTCAGGTGGTTTTTCAGCCACTTAAATTTCCTGAATTTTATGGTACTTCGTAAAACAGAAAGGATATTTGAAATGTTCACTAAATACCAACTCTGTGCCAAGGACTGTGCTAGGTAAAGGGCATTCTGTGGTTGCAGGATTGTCCCTGTACTTACAGTGAAATATGTAGTCCAGAAAAGGAGGCAGTCAGAGACAGGAAGACTTACTATGGAACAGGGTCAACTAATACTTTCTGTAAAGGGTTCAATAGTAAGTATCTTAGTCTTTGTGGGCCACATAGTCTCTTTGGAGACTACTTGACTCTGCCATTGTAGCATGAAAGAAGTTGCAGACAATAGTAAGTGAATGAACGTGACTGTTTTGTAATAAAACATCATTGACAAAAACAGGCAGCATGCCAAATTTGGACCATAGACTGTAGTTTGCCAGTCACTGGATTAGAGTGTGATAATTTCATGATAGAGACGAGAAGGGAGGAAAACTCAATTACTAATTATGAATAGTTTAAAAAACGAATATGTAGTAGATAAGAACTGATCAGTTTTGTAAACCTAAATAAAGAGGTAAACTGAGGCAAGCTCAAATTACCAGAAATTGCATTTATCCAGGACTAGCAGAGCAATTGTAATTTGGGAAACGCATGCTATAACAGGCAACAGGGGAATCCCTTGAGGGCTTGGGATGGGCTGCATTTATGGGCAAGGAGTGCAAAGAGGTAGACGTCCAGCCAGAATCCAAGCAAAAAGTTCCTTGGCTTGGGGATGGGGAGAGATTCTTGGCACATCTAATTGGTCAGGAGGTTAGTCTTGGGTCTTCTGTAAATCAGGTATTTAATGGAAATCAATCTCTTGGTTGAGTTCCATTCTTGAGGGCGCATGCGTGAGATTCTCCATTTCATGTCTTCTGGTTCCGTTTTATATTAAAATCCTTTCACAGCTTCACTAGTAAAGAACTTCAAATGCAAACAACCTTGTGGTATTAGTTTTCACCCTTCAGATGAGTCAAAGGTTTAAAAGTGTGGCAATGCGTGAAATTGGCAAAAGCGTTTAAATTTGTGCAATTCTTCTTGAGAACTGTCTGATAGAAGGTAAGTAAAGCTTTAAAAGATAGCATACACAAAACTCTTGCTAACTGTTTGCTTTGCTCAATACACTACCTTTTGTTTTCCCCCCATTGGGCCTCATAACCATTATGTGGGGAATATTATTACCTCTACTTTACAAAAGAAGAAATTGAGACTCCAAATTGCTAAGTAAGCTGCTCACTGAGCAAGCGTCAGAGACAGAATTTGAACCTAGATCTGCCTCTAGACTTAGCCTTCAACACACTGTAACATACTAGCCCTGTGCTAGCAAAACTTAATATGTGCATTATTTTTATTGCAGCGATTCTGTAACTGGGAATTTATCCAAAGAAAATAAGACAGGTGCATGTGATTTAAGTGCAAAGTATTACAAACTCTTTAAATGTCCATCAGTGAGGAATTGGGTAACTAAGGAAAAATCCAACTATTCAATTAAATATAATATAGCTTTGAAAAGGGTAAGGTAGAGCTGTGGCTATAGACATGAAAAGATGGTTGTGGACAGGTTGAATAAAAAACAGGCTGTACATTAATTTGCATTGTATGATCCCATATAATTACATATGACCCCCATATGTATATAATTATTGTACAATATGTACAATATGTACAGTATTGTATTAATGCTTGGATACATTGAAAAAGCTTGAGAGATATGCAACAGATGCATAATAATGGTTATCCAGTGGGCATGGGAGTATATATTCAACTCTACATTTAAGCAAACAGGCCTGAATTTTTTTTTTTTTTTAAGTTTAGAATTCTTCTGTTTTGGGGCGGGCAGAACTAGAAATAAGCTCTTTTCCATTATGCATTATTTCCTTGAACCCTGAACTGGTGTCTGGAGTGTCTTGTCCTCTGTCAAATCACATTTCAATGGCTTTGGGGCTATCTTGGAAAGCAATCACTGTGTACCCTTGCTTACAGCCATTTTATTCCCAGCTGAAAGCTACAGCAGAGCTGTTTGAACATTACAGTCTATCTTGAGCAGCTGTGGTTTATGCTTTCATTCACTTTTGCTCAACATCATCTCTGTCTTCCCTTGTGCTTTAGTGGGATATAGGTGAGGCAGTAGGTTTGAAATGTCCCTGGACATCCTCTGGTTTGGAATTAGTGATCATTGCTAGTGACATTGAGCAAGTGACATCCTTTTAGTTTTCTCATTGTTACAGACTCTAGAAAGTGTGCTTATTGAACTCAAAAAATGTTTCAAACAATTTATGTATCCCTTTGACAATGCTAAAAATTATGCGTGGAAACTGACTTTAACTAGGATATGACAGAATAACCTGAAAAGGATACATTGCTCGTCAGGTCTGGCCTCTCAGTTACTATTTCTCAACCTTGGTGGCACGTTTGGAACAACTGGAAAGCTTGTAGAGAATTCAGATGGTTCTATACCCAGAGAGTATGATTTCATTAGTCTGGGTGGGATCCAGACTAATGGTGGGATGGCTTAAACATTTCCTGGGTAATCATAATTTGTAGTTGGGATTGACAACCGCTGTTCAAACTCTTTTATTTGGGGGTTACATTTTGGATGAGATATTTTAGAAAACGAATCTCCCAACCTCCTAATGGGTCTATGTCTCATCTTCAGTGGAAACATCACTGTTTTTGACCTATGTCACTCTTGTTTGGAGTCAATAAAACATTGAAAAAGCCTTGCATATGAATAGATATTAGCAGCCTTTCTTTCTTATTTTTTATTTATTTACTTATTTATCAGACTGTGCATTATTCCTCAAAGAATTTAAGGTCACATAGATGCTTCTATTCATGCAAACAAAGTAAGTGGCCTTCCTGATCCATTAATTGAAGTTCTTACTTATTAGTTCTGGAAAATTTATTATTTAACAAGCATGCCTTCAAGACTACGTGCGTTCTATTACTTTTTGAGTTTTGCTTCAATTTTAACATGTTTGTCAAATTTTAGGATCAGAGTCATTGAAATGTTATATTCTGCATTAGCTTCAGATATTATGGTAATATTTTCAACGAAAGAACAACTTTCCTACTTTATCTCGGACTTTTCCCTCTGACTCCCCTTCCCTGGCACCAAAATAAAAAGGCTAAAGTAGGAATAAGAAAGGAATATGTCTTAAATTTTCTGTAACACAGATGTAAATTATCCTTATAAAAATCTGGTTTATTATTCTATAAATAATCAGAACATATTTCTTGGCTTCTGAAATGAATGACACAAACACTGCTCTTTTGCACTATAAATGAGGAAATGCTTGTTTTTGTCAAATTATATTTGTGTAAGTCATTACCATAGTAGCTTATCACTTTGACAAGCACATGATTTTTAACATGAAACAACTCTAACTCTCCGAGTTGAATGTTAATGTCTTTCTTTTATATCAAAACATAGAGAACTTGGATTGATTTTCACTCGTGAGCCTTTTTTTGTTGTCAGAGGTAATCTAAAGTTTATCAGGAATGCTCACTGGGTCTCTCTGCAATCACTCTTTATAGGTATGCACAAAGCTCAACAGCTTACTGAAATCTCATTCCAAAGAGTGGGAAGTTTCTGTCCCATTCTCACAAATGGAACTTGCCGTCAGCAAGTTCACAAGAGCATCACATCCTTAATAACCGTAGACTATTGGTTCCTAAAGAATAGCTCCCAACTCTACTCAGTACTCTGTAATAACCCATATGGGAGTAGAATCTAAAAAAGAGTGGACATATGGATATGTATAACTGATTCACTTTGCTGTACAGCAGGAACTAACACATCGTTGTAAATCAACTATACTCCAATAAAATGAAATTAAAAAAAGAAAAAGAATAGCTTCCAGACTAGCAGCATCAGGATCACCTGGAAACTTGTTAGAAATGCAGATTCTTGGGCCTCACCCCAGACCCACTAAACCAAAAACACAGAATGGGTCCCAGAAACTTAGGTTTGAACAAGCCCTACACATGATTCTACTACACATAAAGTTTGAGCACTGCTGTTCTCTAGACTGTGAGCTCCCTGAAGGCAGGTGTCATGAGTGCCCCATCACCCCTGGGTTCCTGATGTCTAGTAGAGAGAGGGAATTGGTGAGTAAATGGAAGAATCTACTATGCAATAGCAGGAGCTGGAAACCTATTAACTGATAGCAGACAAATGTCTGCTGATATGTGTAAGATATATGATGGCAAGAAATAAAGATGAGCTAGTTTCGGACTTTCATGAATGTCAGTTCTACAGCTATACCAAAGAATAATGTAGGGTCTGCAATTTGTTATCAGATCCTTTTATTTGCTTGTAAATCTTGCCTTGAATTTATCATTTTAAGGAATGATTTGTATTAATATTAATACACAGACTAATCCTTAAGAACTAGTATTTGGCCTGACGTTAGACCTAAATCACAGCCAGTGAATTAACTCACGTTCCAATAGCATATCTGATCATGTAGAGATGGATTAACCTGGAGTCTGTCATACAGAGTGATGTAAGTCAGAAAGAGAAAAACAAATATCGTGTATTAACGCATGTATGTGGAATCTAGAAAAATGGTACAGATGAACCTAATTCCAGGGCAGGAATAGAGACATAGACATAGAGAATGGACGTGTGGATACAGCAGGGGGAAGGGGAGGGTGGGATGAATTAGGAGGTTAGGTTTGACATAAATACACTACCATGTGTAAAATAGATAGCTAGTGGGAACCTGCTGTACAGCACAGGGAGCTCAGCTCTGCTCTGCGATGACCTAGATGGGTGGGATGGGCAGGGGGGAGGGAGGTCTAAGAGGGAGGGGATATATGCATACATATAGCTGATTCACTTCATTGTACAGCAGAAACTAACACAACATTGTAAAACAATTATACTCCAATAAAAATACAATAAAATAAAATTAATGTCATTTAGTGAATTGATATGAACAATTGAAGCCTTAGGTTAATACTTTCAAACTTTTTTTTGAAGAGTTGGATCCTTTTCTTTAAGTGCAATTTTACCCAGAAGCTCTGTATATCAGAGTTAAAACAGAATGGCTTTGCTTAGAGCAGGATGAGGATGTTGCTACCAGCCTCCCCTCTTGGCTGTAGTGGAGCCTGTGTGGTTGGCAGTTGGGAGTCTGGGGTCATTGCAGATGAAAGAAGTGTAGTTTAAAATATCTTGTACTAGGAAAACACTTTCTGACCTGTGCAGTTGCAAATGACATTTATGTAATGCTTTATACTCTGCAGAGCATTTTTGCTTTGAAATCAGTTTTAACTGTTGTTGATAACTGATGATGCATGTCAATTTTGACACTACTACGCCTACTTCTAGAAATCTGGATATCATAGACATTCCTAAAACTTTCCCTCCTCTGACCCTCACTGTCCAAATGGTAATGATAGATAGATACACATACATACATGTGTGTGTGTGTGTGTGTGTGTGTGTGTGTGTGTGTACATTTATACTTTTTCCTGGATTTTTAAATTCTCCAACAGCTAATGAAAACCTGTATCACCTGGCCATTTTCTTTCCTGTCTAATTCCTTAACTTCATCTGTGACAAACAAAAAGCAAATCCTGACTTAGGTAAGGAGAGACTTCATTTGAGAGGTTACTGAGAGGGGAAAATGGCTGTGGGACCAGGGAGAGGAGGGCCATTGCAATAGGGAGAATGCTCAGACGTGAGATCTGCAAACATCATAAAGTTAGGCAGAAAGAGGCTTTTCTTTTACAGGAAGGAGTAACAAGGCTATAAAGAAGTAGGTGTGGGAAAATGTGATGAATGAGATGAACAGGGAGTGGCCTGATCAGGCTGTAAATCAGGGAATGTTTTGCCCAGAAGTGGCCCTACTCTTGGGTGCAGTTGTTAAATAAATGGTATGTGTTATCTCAGGCTTGAAAGTGGGCCAAATTCAGGGACCTCAGGGAAGAAGATAATCAAAGTTTGGTTAACAAACATTAAGCAAACTTGATTAATCAGTGAAGACAAAACAGTACAGCTAATCATTTATGAGGCAAAAACTGGGAATTTGAAAAGCCTGTCTGGCCTTATTATAGGTAAACAGGGGGACATCCTTGAATCTTATCTAAGTCATGTGGGGAAGGGTGGCTCCTTTTAAGAAGATGGCTCCTTTTAGGAAGGTGATTCCCAGAATACAGAAAGTGTGGGAGGTGGGATTTCTTAACAATCACTGTTTTCCAGGATCAGAGGGCTTAGATAAAATTTTACATCTTAATTACTCCTCATGAAGTGAGAATAATAAGTTTTTGCCATTTGATAGATGAAGAAGCTGAAGTTCAAAAGGATTAAACAATAGGCTTGACATCACAATGCAAATGTTTAAATCCAGATCTGGGGCTGGTTTCACTCTGCTGTAATGTCACAGAAAGCAGGGAGATAAGGGAGATGGACCATCTTATAAGATGGCCAAAAGATCATCTTCTAAACCTAGAACATGGAATTGCCCAGGTCAGAAAGCACTTTCCTAGAGCAAGGTAATTCAAACTATGCTTCCCTCGGTCCCAGTGCCCCACCCAAGCCTATGACACAGTCTCCAATACAGCCCAAGGGGAGGCTGCTAGCTGTATCCCACCCATTCCGAGCAGAGCAGCTTTGCTTTAACTGTCTGACATATAGAGGTTCTAAAGAGATCCAACTGCTTAAAACTTTTTTGAAAAGTATTAACTTAAGACTTCACTCTGACCCAGAACATTTCCTGGATTAACTTGAGGATTCTGCTGGCTAGATTCCTAGATTCTAGAAGTCTAATCGACTTGTTGGTGCTTTGATAACCTATTGATCAAAAACCCAGTATTCTAGGTCTACTTTCCTTTTCTCCTAAACTCAGACTTTTCTTCACTTGCCTATTTTTCTTCAATCTCCTCAATATTATTGCCATGTATGGCTCTCCATCTTTCCATCTTGGTCATAGCCAATTATATTGTATAGACCTCTCCCACCTGGATCTGCAAATTCTAGAATATTTGTCCCAGGGAACAAATGCCACACTTTTATTATGGATATGAGCAAGTGTATCATATAAGGAAAAGTACAGCCTAATTGATAAAATTTACATTGCTTGTAAGTACCTTGCCATAAATTAGTTCTACCTTTGTGACCATTTTCTAACTGGTTGTTATTCTTCACTTAAAAGGTAGAGTTGATTCCAGATACAAAATCTTGTTTATGTAGTTATTTTCTGCTTATTTTTAGAAATAGATTTTGAGTGCTCAATCAGATAAGAAAGTACCACTTTTGTATATGGTTTTTAACCATGTCTACTTTTTAGGAAGATAAATGTAGCTGTTCCAAACTCCTTCTTTAAAGCAAAATAAACAAACCAGTCCCAAATAGCTTCTGAACATAATCACAAGTAGAAGGATCTGTTTACATCCAACAGGGCTTTTAGGGGGAAGCAAAGTGTTCTCAAGATTTAGAAGCTGTCTTTAAAAATGTTCTTTGTTTTGTTTTAAAAGGAAGTTTAATTACAAAGAAAAGCTTGAGTCCTCCCTTGGGGTATAGTATTTTTATTATGTTAATAATCTTTTCATGTAGTAATTCTTTCATAGATAAAGTATACTTGTGTTTGAACTTGTTGAAATGCTTATATCCCCAGTGGTTTTTCAGAATATCTATTTAAGGAGGAAGATTGATGCAATCATGAGAGCTGACATCTGGTACAATTGGATATTTACAGTTTAGCCTTCACAGAGGTCTTTTTCAAATGACTTGTAGAGATTGCCTTATACATATTTTGTTTACAGGAATAGCATGAGTCTCAGATATCATTTTCATGTCCTGTTTAACCTCTCTTTCAATATTCAGTATCAGATGCAGAACTATCCATTCCTTTATGGTATAAGTCCACCCAGCTATCAATGTATTCTTCCCCAAGGAGTGGGGGTCAATGAACCACTCCTTCATGAAGAGATGAAGATAGGGGTCTTCCTCACCCGTCACCTGCTGCCACTTTAGACAGGAGGCATGGAGACTACACTTATACTCACCTGCAGTGTTTATATTGCCAAACACTCACAAATCTGTCCCACCACTAATCAGTGTCAAGGCCAATTGCAGCTCCTGGATCCAACCACCTCCAGACATTGAAACTTGCCTCGCCAACTGAAGGCATGCTTCTTTCAAAGGAACTGCTATCAGGTTCTACAGAGGTCAGCATAGGCTGGTCCCCAGCACATGGATCTGATTACTCCAAATACAAACTTGTAGTAATTCCCTTGGGTTCTTGGGAATTATGTAATTTCTCTCTAACATTGGAAACCATTTGTGGAGTTCAGCTCACAAAATATGGAACAAATAAGTAAATGAATGCATAAAACGGTAAAGCCCTTTTTAGAGGTCCAGTATAATAGCTTTGTTTGATAAGCTCTTTCACTTAAAACCGTCTTCCAGGTGGCATGCCCAGGGCAACTGAGAGAAAACGAGAACACTCGTTACCTGCAATAGCCTTTCTTACCTCCTACCTGAGTCCTAAAACCAGTTAGTTCCTCCCACTTATGAAAACAATTTTGCCATAATTTCTGCTACAAATTGATTGACAGAATTTTTTAGAATAAATTCCTCCTTGATATATTATAAAAAGTTCCAGAATATGATATTTCACTCTTTTGGAGAAATGTTTGAAGGCTGGCAAAATGACAAACAAAACCATTGGTAGTTACCTAGTTTTTTTTATTTATCTTGTTTCTGCCACATGTTCTCATGAGTCAGTTTTCATCTGAACAGCTCTGATTGTATATTTTGGTTGTGGTTAATTTAAATCTAAAATGCTCACCCACCAGCACCCTCCCTTCTGTGTCATTAATGATGGGGGATATACTCCTTTCAGCTATTCCAGGACTCAGCTTATCCGCAGAATTTTCTGTGATGGTGAACAGAAAATGCTTTATAAGCATATGAATGATCAGGAATAAAATAGTTTTTGTGCCATGCTTGTTGTTACAAAAAATTGGCCATGTTATTTAAAATATTGCCATTTCCCCAAAATCCATGGTATTAGTATGATATTGGTATTGTCATTCTCCTCATCCATCCTGGGTATATAAATTGTTAAAGAAGGGATTCAGTTTGTGATGGTCCCTCTAAAGAATACTTTATGACTGCTAATTAAAACCAGATATTTTGGGCTTCCCTGGTGGCGCAGTGGTTGAGAGTCTGCCTGCCGATGCAGGGGACACGGGTTTGTGCCCCGGTCCGGGAAGATCCCACATGCCGCGGAGTGGCTGGGCCCATGAGCCATGGCCTCTGGGCCTGCGTGTCCAGAGCCTTTGCTCCGCAACAGGAGAGACCACAACAGTGAGAGGCCCGCGTACCGCAAAAAAAAAAAAAAAAAAAAAAAAAAAAAAATATTTTCTTTAGATTGTGACACAAAATGAATCCAGCCATTGTCACCCTCACACTTAGACATCGGCTTGTGGTAGTGATTGTAGGGGGCAGGGCGGGTGTTGAAGCAGCAACACTTCCTCCTAGGCAATGAGTAAATGCAGATTTGTAATTAGATCCAGGAACTGAGATGAGTTGATAGCTGGGCTGTGGGGAAGAGGGAAGTATGGAAAAACAGGAACTGGAAAGGCATCATGGATCTAAAAAGAAATTGGCTGATGTGGGAGGAATTGAATCTGAAACCAGAAGCTAGGATAGAAAAGGACTCCAAGCCTGAGTAATGTCAATAGTTCTTCAAATTAGTCACATTTTCATTCAGCCTTCAAATTTGAGTAACTGTTGTTAGGAAAATATCAAAGCACGGGGCTGCAAATATCCTACCTAACATCTTTCAGACGTGCCTCCTCACCCTATAGAGTGCAGTCCAGATCCTTGACACATCACGTAACGTGCCCTTTAGAACTTGTGTACTCCCTGCCCTTCTGGCTACTTTTCTGGTATTCCCCATCTCTTTTATTCATCATAGAATAAGTTGCAGTCCTGAAAATTGTAACCAGTTCCCTCACCTCTGATCCATTGCACATATTGTTTTCTTTGCCTGGACTGCTCTAGAACACCCAACACCCACCGCTAGAAGTGTATTTTTAGTTCTTGGCATACAGACTAAGAAACCAGAAATCTTATTTATCTGTTTATTCTAGTTAGTTTCCCCCATTAGAATGGAACTTCACAAAAGTAGAAAAAGAGTCTGTGTTGTTCTTCATTGTATAGCCACTTCCTAGGATACCACCTGGCACATAAGCAGGCACTTTATAAGTATTTGTTGAATAAATGAATGGATGGGTGAATTGATAGGCTGACAGTTGGATAAATGGGTGGATGAACGGATAGACAGATGGTTGGGTGACTTGATGGGTGGAAGATATATACTCAATAAATTGTTATTTTTTTTATGTCACATAAACACTTAAAATTGCAGCTGTTGCAAAGGGCATGTATTCATGGTACCAGATCTAATTCTTCTGGATATCTGGTTGATACTTTAGCCAGAATGTATCTTGACTTTTTATATTAAAACAGTTTCTATCTCTGGAGCTTTGAGAGGGACTGAATGTCTCTGAGTAATTGATATCTCTGATATCTGAGTATCATTATATTTCTCAATGAGTCATTGATTTATTGATTTTTATAATGAGATCATGTTATCCCTAACTCACCAACTTTCAAATAATGAGACATGTGTTACTGAAAGGAGTAGACTTAAGTGTCATGGTGTTTGTTGATTTTTTTGTCATTGTTTGGATGGAGGATTTTTCTTTTTACCCAACTGTTATGGGTTTTGTCCTCCAAACAGACATGTTGAAGCCCTAACCCCAAATCCCTCGGGATGTGACATTATTTCGGAATGGGGTCATTGCTCATGTAATTAGTTAAAATGAGGTCATACTGGAATAGGGTGGGTGCTTTACCCGATGACTGGTGACCTTGTAAGAGGAGGCAAGGAAGAACCCACCCTTAGAGGCGTCAGCATAGCCCTCCCAACACCTTGACTGTGAACTTCTAGCATCCAGAATTATGAGAAAATAAATTTATGTTGTTTTAAACCAGTCAGTTTGTGGTACTTTGTTATAGCAACCCTAAGAAATGAATACACCACCTTTTGAGACAAATTACTTTGGGACATTATTTGCAGTCCAAGGAGGAGATCCTAGGATGACTGCTAAGGTGGATACATTCAAGAGGAGCTCTAATTATTTCTTAAGGAAGTTAAGAAACTTTTAGCTGCATTGGAGGTGCTCTTGGTATTGGTCCATCATTTGCTTCCTTCCTGCCTAACGGTTCTCTGAGGTCATTGGAAACCATCTTCCCTGCCCCCTACCATCTTCACCCCACCACACACCTCCAATGGTGAGCTGTGAACCTTGGAAAGATAATGTTGCAATGGATGAGGGAGCCCAGAGAGGAAACTATATTAATCAGGTGTCATCGAGATGGCCTTAATCTCTGAAAACCTTCACATCCTTTGTCCCAGGTCACATCTAAGAGAAGAAAGGCCATGGTTTTTGCTCTCATGTGTGTTTAATACTCCTTTTTATCTCTCACTGACTCTGTAAGATTAAATAGCAGATATCTAAAAATTATTTTAGGCACCACCTACCTAAAGGGAAAAGATAGCATTTTATCTTCTGAGGAGGTACATTAAAATCACATATTTAGTTTTTCTCCTGTTGATCTAACCTTTGGATTAGCAGCTGAAAGTCAGGCACCTTTTACTTTAAAAATAAATCATTGATATTCTCATTTGTATTCTAGAAACAAACAATAGCGATTTGCACTATTCTTCTACCCACATTGTCCTTTTTGGTATCTGCTTATAGCTATTAATAGAGTTATTACTTAATAACGGAGATTAATTCAGTTTATGGAAATTGAGCGACTTTCTTTAAAAATAACAAGATACATTTTACTGCATTATGATCATAAAATTAAAACATGCTCTTTGTAGAAAATTTGAATAAAATAAACAATGAGGCAAACAAACCACCCACAATCATTCTACATATTTGTCTTTTAATTTCCACTATTTTTCCATTAAGGTTTAATAGCTGTGCTTAAACTGTAGTTTTAATTTACTGTCTTGCTTTTTTTCACTTGTCATTATAACAAATTTTTTTCCCATTACACAAGCATGATGCAAGCATCATCTTAAATGACTACATAATATTCCTTCATTAGGATATATTATAGTTTGTGTATATTTTGCCCTGTTTCAGCAAATTCCTTTTAATAAAAACTTAAAACTTTTTAAAAGGTTAGAAATTACCCATTTCAAAGATATTCAAATGCAAATTAAGACATCTAATGAATGAACACCTATGTTCAAACTACATCCATTGGTTGGTGGTATTCTGTATAAGCTCTACCATTGTCCCTTTTTTCTCCAAGCCTCAGTATCCATAGAGAACTATCCTGGAGATATGATGATGATACAGTCATTTTGCTTTCTTCATGCTAAACTCTGTGGAGGATACCAAGATAACTCAGTAACAACACCTGCATTCCAAGCACTTAGAACAAAATATACAAAATAATAACTATAATTAAAGGAGAAAAGATATCCTGCATTTGTACATATACAAATGTTATTGTAGTTTAATAGGGAAAATTTTTCTGGTAGGGGCATCTGGGAACTGAATATGGAAAGGCAGAATCTGAGTTGGAACTTAAGATTAATTTGCTGAAGATACTTGTAAATTTGAGTGGGCTGAGTGGAGAGAGGACTGTGGGAAGGAAAGGTCAGAACTATTATTTTTAATGGAGACTAGCAAGTACAGAGTATCTCCGTTAACCAACTTCAAGTTGCGAATAACCAGTTCCCTCCCTGATTTTGGTAAGTTGTTATTTCTGATGCTCATGGCATATTGAATTCTAGGGCTACTAAGCCACTCTAGAGCACATTTCACTTATTTTTCTTTGTACAGACTGATTGTATGCTTAATATACTTGCTTTTGTTGCTAAAACTACTCATATCAGTGTTTCTTGTTATTTTAAATATATAGTAATTTAAAAGTATGTTAGCCAAAGAAATAAAGGTGCAAAAAGAAAGGTGGCATTTTTTTTGTGTGTGTGAATGCTAAGTTAATGTATTGAAAAAACACAACATAGATGAATCACTAAAAAATTACAGCAGAATTAGGAGTTGGAGAAGAGTCAAATGTAAAAGTTTGGAAGAAAATTTTAAAATATTAAAGGATCGTGCATTCAAATTGCTTCACAAGTATCTCTAAAAACTTATTTCATTCTAAGGAAACTAAAACTGGAAAAAGTATATGATTCATGCACTTGGTAAATCCATAGTGAAAAGAAGAAAAGGCCTATGATTTGCATGAAATGACTGGCAAACGAATGTAAATATATGCATTTTTAATAGATCAAAATGTTTAAAATTTTATGTATAATTTTTATTAACCTGCTTTTTAATATACTGCCCAATCAAAGATGAAAAGCAAATACACACTGAGTAAAGGAGTGATTAGGTCATGTAAGGATTTGGATTCTAGATTAAGATGTTGGAACTTTAGCTGGGGTATATGTGGAAGGTACTGGCTGATTTGGGGTGGAGCTGTGGCATGACCAGGAGCATCACCCTATGTGAAGAACAGTCTGGCAGGCCGTCTTGCTCAAGATGAATTGGAAGAGTCCAAGACTAGAGGCAGGGAGAATAGTAGAGACTTCTGTGAAATAGGACAAGTAAGGTGTAAATATGGCCTGAATTATAGGTAGTGAAAATGAGGATAAGAATTGATATTTTTCAGGTATAACACAGTATCTGGCTATTTGAGTAAATGTCGTGTCAATGAGATGATACCCAGACTTTAGGCTTGAAATATTAGATGGATGAAAGTGACAATAAGAACAATGGGAAACAGGAGGAGGAGAAGCACAAGTTTCATTTTGGATCTGATCAGCAGAGAGTTCCAGTTACATGCCCCATTCCTACATCCCAATCCAGGGCATTTCATCTCCCTTGGACAGCAGACAGCTGGAGACAACAATCCAGAGCTTGGTAATTGGGACTCATTTACAGAGAGGAGATAGTTGAAGCCATAAGAGGAAAGATACAGAAACAGTCTGAGCCAAGCGATCCCAGCCTCACACAAGTAAATGCAGTTGAGAGGTTAAGTAGGAGTAATTAGTTAAGTATTATATAGAGAGGGAAAGGCCTATAATTTATGACAAATGAGTTGTTGTTGGTGACCTTAAAGAATCTGTTTAATATAATGGTGGGATGCTTCAAGGAGCCAAGGAAAAAGTCTTTGGGAGGGTCATGAAATAGAGTAAGTGAATGGGACTTCTAAGAAATTGGCCTTGAAAATGAAGAATTAAATAAAAGTACAATAATCATTTGAGGAAGGGATCCTTTTAATAGTAAGAGAGGTCTTAGGAAAATGTTACATTGAAGAAGATAAAACTGCTAATGAAGAACTCATCTGAATTTTGACTTGAGAAAAATATTTTGTTTGTCAATTACAGTAAAACACATTTATGCACCAACTAAAATAGACTTCTTTAATGTCATGTGAATAACGGTAGTCCACTGGGAAAGTGTCTTTTCTAAAATAATATAAAGAGATTGAGCTAGGATTATCTAGAAATATCTGTATATGTATATTTAGGACAAAATTATAATATGAAAAGAAAAGTAGAAAGAGAAAAAACACATACTTTACCAGATTTTGGGAAGTGATATGGCCTAGAGCAGTGTGTTCCAAATCATTGAACATGTGCTATGCAGTTGGGACTCAGAACAGAAAAAAGTTTCATTTTAAATAATATTTAAATAATACTGGGGCACATAAGTACAGTGAAATTCCATTTTCAATTTCATTTCATTTCATCTGGATTATGTCAAGGAGAAAGGCCCAGTTTGGTGTTAATAGGTCTTCAACTTGCTAACCTCTTTTTACATTAAAAGAGAATGGGCAGCCACCTCAGAGTATATATGAATTAATGATATTTATCAAGAATTTAATCATTTGCTTTAATTAAATTAATTTTATAGTTATATTTTATGTAATGAATTATATTAGTTTTCCAATTATGTTAAGACATAAAGTCTCATTTAAAATAAGTTTAAGCTAAACAAGTGAGGTAATTAAATACATACTCAGTAAATAATAGTATAGATGATGGGGTTATAGCCTCACAGTAGTGAAAATGGTACCAAAAGACAGGGGCTTGGGAAACATTGTCTTAGAAAGAAGTTTTAATTTGGGAATTAGAAAACATTTGATCTGCCAATGGTTAATTTGTTGTTTTTTTGAAAAGTTTATGACCGTTCAGAGCTTTAGTGTCTGTTTGTCAATCAGAAATACTCATTAGGAAAGTGACAAGGTCACATGAACTAATCCATGATGAACTAATTGCACAATTTTCAGTAGTAGGTCTCTAAAATGCATTACATGTTTGTTTGCATTCCTGCTTGTCATGAAAGTTGTGATTTGCCCAAGAAAAACACATTCTAGGAGAGAATTTCATCTATTGACTTAACTATTGAGCTCTTAGTCTACGTGGCAGACACTGTCCTATCTTTTGAGAAATACCCAGATCTGTTCTCCTATAGCTTACAATCTTGTGTGAATAAAAATAAATTGCCAAGTATTGCTGATTCACTTTGTTATAAAGCAGAAACTAACACACCATTGTAAAGCAATTATACTCTAATAAAGATATTAAAAAAAACAATAAAATAAACTGCTAGTTCAATTCAGGTATTAAAACCTATAGATGGAGGTCTTAAGCAGATTCATCATATTACCAAGCTATATTATTTCATTTTGGCTGCTACACAAGTTTAGGACTGCCAAATGGAAAGAGATTTTTTTTTTTCCTTTTGGATGTATAAAACACTTTAAAGGTTCTTCCATGATAAGGTAATTATTCAATTCATATGATTGTTAAAATAATGAAATGAATATACGTGCAAAGCAATTGCTTGACATTAAAAAACACATTTTAGTTTCATCATCATCACAATACTTTGTGTTTTAGATAAAGATAGTGATCACCTAAAGCTAAAGTTGGAAAATCTCATTACTACTGGGTTAACTGATTATCTCTTGGTTTTAACAAATGAAGAGTATCTTCATGTCCAATCCATATTGGACAACATGGATTTTTTAAGGTCTTCCTCATGTGATTATATCTTAAATATTTTTATTCTAGGACTAAACCTGGACTTTTATCAATATATGTATAGAGGTTATCATCAGAAAAAAAATATCTGGTTTCTCTGGTTTTCACTTCAGATTCTAATGGCCAGAGCCTGGAGACAGATCACTTCAGTTACCCCCCAGGCATATCTTTGACCACATCGGAGCGATTCTGGACTATAGTTGGAACTGTGTTACCATGGTTTATTTTCCCTGTGTCCTTGAGACAGTGGTTTATTTTCTCTGTGTCCCTGTATCCTGTGCAAATACCCTAATGGTCCCAATGTTGTGGCTGAAAATTCATATACAATAACTTCTCAGCCCTCAAACTAATAACTGCTTTCCAAAAAAAAGTTATCGTTTTACACACCTCATATGATCAGGTACCCTATCCCTCACCCAGCCCTGGGATTCTGACTCCCAACTCTCTGCAGTACTACTTAGCTTATTATTTTAAAGACACCATATATCTGTTTCCATCTGTTCTTTAAAAATCTATAGGAGTAAAGTCTACCCTGATTCGTGAAGAATAGGCTTGATACAAATATGTAGATAGTTTCCAGCTTCGGTTTCCCAAATTCTTGAAAACTGCCAGGCTGAGTGAAAGGGTTAATGAATAGAGGGCACATTTTTTTTCTTGGATTTTTAACACAAATGACATTTTTATTCATAAATAATCACCACTGGGCTTCCCTGGTGGCGCAGTGGTTGAGACTCTGCCTGCTGATGCTACGGGACACGGTTTCGTGCCCCAGTCCGGGAAGAGCCCACATGCCGTGGAGCGGCTGGGCCCGTGAGCCATGGCCGCTGAGCCTGTGCGTCTGGAGCCTGTGCTCTGCAACGGGAGAGGCCACAACAGTGAGAGGCCCGCGTGCCGCCAAAAAAAAAAAAAAAGAAAAGTCAACACTAGAATAGAACAACTAGCATTGATGTTAATGACTAAACGTCTATGTTTACATTTGGTTAAGCTCATGGTGAATTAATAAATGTTGCAGAATGGAGAAAAGGCAGTTCTCTAGCCCACCGGCACTGTTGAATGAAGCATGTACAACAGAATTCTTTGGCATGTAGAACTTGGCCTATATGTTCTACTGAAAAGTATTTGGTATAGGAAAGAAGTTTGGATTAGGGGGCAGAAGACAGAGTTCTAGGCATGTTGTCCTACTTACTAAGCATCGGAGTATCATAGGCCGATATCTCTAATGCCTCCGTTGCTTCATCTCTAAGTTGATGCTAATAATATCCACTATTTCTATCTAGATTATAAAGTGAAATAACATATATTAAAGCACTCTTTAAGAGGCAGCTTACCATTTTTGATAATTGTGTTCATCGCCATTATTATTATCTTGAACTCGTTTGAGGGTATAATTGTATCAATTCACCAAAAGAAGCCAGTAGGTTGTTTCTGTATACAACTGTGCATAACCTTAGGGATAGGCATTTAGATTTCAAAAATCAATTGCCTAACTATAGGAGAGAGAGGACACGCTGTGGCAGTAGTTCACATAAAAACGTTTATGGGGCATTGAGTTGATCTCAAGCTTAACACGAATCCACAGTGAGACGTGGCTGCAAATTTCTGGCATTATTAAGAAGAAAAGAGTTTGCATGGCATGGGAAGTTGCAGTCTCATTCTCTGCATTAATCCAACCACACCCAGAATACTCAGTGCAATTCCAAGCATGCATTTTAAAGAATTAGAGGGAAACTAGAGTGATTCCAGGTTGATAAAATTTGTGAGGAGGCCTAGAAAACATATCACATAGGAAAAATTTGAGTGAACTCAGGGAAGCTGAGAAAGAAGGAGTAAATTTATTCTGTCTTCTTCTGAAGCTAGAACCAGTGGTAGAATTAATAAAATACCACATTACATTTCATTATGAGAAAAGCATTTATAAAATATAGAGTTGCTTGAGAGCAAGAAAAGATGCCTCACTGGGTAGAGAATTTACTGTCTTTGGAGATACTTCAAGAGAAGTTGTATGACCTTCACAAACACCTATATCGTATGGGCATTTCCAGTCGTGTTGGAGTTTTCATCGAAGATCTTACAGATCTTCTGACAGTTCAGTGTATATAATAAGGCTATTGTACTCAAGATTGCTATAATACATTTAGTATATCCAAAACATCATTTTCTGAAACCCATGGCATCCCGATTTCAAGAGATGCTGCTCTATTCAAAATATAACCTACCGATAAAATACAATTGGAGAACCCCATCTTCTATAACTCATCTTAGAAAATGATGGCACACAGCAGTAGACTGAAAACTCTTCTAATGATAAAGATGCCTGTTAACTGTGTTTGGCCCAATTTTTCTTAACTTACTTGATCATGCAATTTTATTTATTCACTCATTCATCTATCTGTCTATCACTATCTATCTACCTACCTATCTGCATATAATCTCTTTGTACCAACTGTGGAACTAACAACTGGCTCAAGAAACCATATGGATATATGAACATTCTGGATAACTTTCTACAGGAATTATCCAAATCCCTTTTTAAAATGTATAAGATACATCTTATAAGTTGAAATTTGGAGCCATTGCTATTCTCAAACGTGAGGCAGTTTGCAGAATTCAGCTCAATTCATCTAGCTCCTGGGATGGGAGGAGATGAGATAAAACTGCGCACTTGAGTATCAACACTTCCCAGCATCATTCCAGCTATTAGCAATGACTACTAAAAAACTTAAAATTGGACTTGATTCTCAACAGAACCAATAGACCCAATATAAATATTTTCCACCCTGCTATATATTGAAGTGTTGAACTGTTACCTTTTCAAAAACTGAAGTTCTGAATGAGTCTACAGAGTTTTCCAATATTTTCTTGATAGCTCACCTTGCTGTTTCCCTTCAGCCCCCATCCCTCAGGTACCAGATCCTTGTTTTTGTTTCTTCATTACTCCAGTTTCCTAGTGTACTGGTTGCAAGGAGTAGGGGGATTCTTATGCTGGGTACCAACAATCTGCCATTGTTCTGACTTTTCTCCTAATTTATGCCAGCTTCAGGTCATGCTGCATCCCCACTTTTTCTGTGGATTTTTCTAGGTGAGACTATTTGCTAGTGATGCCGACACCACCTCTGCTGTTCCGTTCTCAGGCAGACTCTCCCTAAATTGTTGGCTGCTTAGAACCAGAAATCACTGACCTACTTGGACTTGATCTCTGCGTCCCTTATCTAAGTTGACAGTATTTGCTCTATGACTGCTAACATCTCCTTTCCTCAACGTCTTCCCTTTTATTACAGCCTCTAGCATGTGGCTAACCACATACTGGCAATGTGTGTTCTAACCTCATCCTATGATCTGAGTCTGACAGGGTCCAATAATATGGTCATGCTAATGAAGAGCCTCATTACAAACACACATCGTTACTCTATTGTGTTGGCTTATACTCATCTCTCCACATGATTATATTCTAGGTTGAATTACCTAACAAGCATTTAATTGTGTAGTAGAGGCTGCTGGGTAATGGGGAGGGGGAGACACAAAGAAGAATTTCAATTAGGTATTTTAGGGAAAAGAGTACACAGATATATGTGTGTTGGAAATTTGTCAGAGCACCTGAGTACAGAAGTAGCCATTTTCAGAATTCAGAATTGGAACACTGACGTAAAGGACCTACTGTTTATCAAGCCTGTCCCTTTTCAATGTGAGAGAGGTTAATAAGACACAACCACAAGTCATTAGCTTTGTGAGACTGTAATCACAATAAGATCAAGGACTGACTTTCCTTGCACCCAGTGTATCCTGTAAAGTCATGGTTCCTGCCACAAACAGATGGCAATCTAAAAAAAGAATAATTGCAGAAAGTTTTAAAAAGGGTATCTTTATGAAGAACTATGGATTAAGAGAAACCAACACGAGTTGGTAAAGCATCTCTAAGGCTAACAACCACAGGTGGCCTCCACTAACCTCGGACCTGAAAGGGCAAAGATAGTGAGTGGTTCCCAGAAGCCCATAAGAGCTATAGCATTAGGAGGGGACATTTTAGCTTTGATTCTAGCCCTGGCAGTAGCATCCAAGGTGGATGTCCTGACAGCTGTACCAGCACCAGTTACCAGGGTCCAAAGGCAGCACTGACTGGGTGTTGTTTCAGATGTCAATTTTCCCTTAATTTCTGCTGATTTTCAAGGCTTTCTTTCAGTCTCCTGTTGATTCTCTCTGTTCCTTCATATCCTTCCAATAAATCCCTTTCCTGCTTAAGTTAACCAGCATTTGTTTCCACTGTTTGCATAGAAAAAAAAAATCTTTTATATTTGTCTAAAGGACCCAAAGATAACAGATCAAAATTTAGCTTTCTCCTTTAAAATTCTGAAAGAGGATGCTGCTACCACCCTTTTCAAGGTAAACGTTTCTACGTAATTCTACTTAGGTCAATTTTTAATAGCTAGAAGTGAAAATTCAGCATTACAAAAATGAAACTATCATCCCCAAGCTCACTTACACAAGAGTTGTTTATTTCAATAGTTGAGCTCTGTTAAACATAATCATGTTAAATCTGAGTGAGGCGAGATCCAATATGGATTTCAAGTGTGATCCAACAAGAAAGTCCTCATAGGAAACACAAGATTCACAATCTGGAAAGTCATGGAGACTGCCTGGAGGTACCTTACTCCTCTAATTTGCATAGACAGAAACCCTAATCCTTGAACTTGTGAACTCTAGATAGTGAACTAGTCTCTTGAGACATTAGAGAGGGTTATGGTTAAGGCAGTTTTACTCACCTAGTGGGATTACCATCATTTTAGATAAACCATCCCCATGTCTTACTCAAGTGCATCAAACTCCTCTTTGTGAGTTCTTCCAGAAATAATTTAACTTTGAGTAGCTCCTCCACTCACTAGCTATGTGACTTTAGGGTAGTTAATCAATCTCTTTGCATCTCATATTTTTTCTATATGCAATATTGAGATAATTATAGTAGCTTTTTTATACATTGGAAAGGGGGATTAAAATGACTATTCATACATTGTACTTACAACCCTGCTGGCCCTAATGAATGCTCCATAAATGTTAGCTAAAAGATACATGAATGTGACCGGCAAATAACAACCAAGAAATACAGTGAAGCAATACAGAAAAATAAGAGAGGAGGCAAAGAAGAGCCATGGACAATGATAAATTCTTGAGAGTCTGGTAACTATACACTATCCTTGAGTTAACCATCTCTTGTATTGACTACACAATTCACAATGTCCCTTATAAGTAAACAAACAAGCAAAAAGAAGTAAACACAGAACAGATACTTAGGAGCAGCACAACTTTTTTTTTTTTTGTATAAAGATGGGACAGGGATTTCTTTCAGAAGCCTTCATAAATAAATAGGACACTGTATGATGTAATGAACAGTGTCCTTGGCAAATACCCTTACAATGAGTGATGAGCTCTACAGGGCTGTTTATTTTTCAACAACCCTCAAACTAGGTCAATGGCATCACAATGAAGTTTGTTTAACTAAAAAGACAGCATTCTGCTACACGCCAAGTGGAAGAGGTTCTGGGTATGGAAGAGAGAGAATTGGAAGTGGGGGATTGGTTTGCCTTCTCAGAAGAGAGAGAAGCTACTCAATGACTGGTGGAAGGGCCATCAGACTGGAAGAGGTGAAAGTGAGTGTATCAATTGAGAAGTAAATCAACTGGTCATCATAACAGAAAATTTAAGGGTTTTAGGGGCACGTTAAGTGTGGCTGGTAGAGAAAGGAATGGACACTGGCCAAAACCTAAATAAAGAATAGATTCATTTCTGAGCTCTTGACTTTTGTTAAGAAAGGACCAAGACACAAATTCTGCGTTGCTGTCTTTGACATTGGTCCCTACCTCCCAGCTTTCAACTTTAGACTACGGGGCTTAGAGTTCAATCTGCAGCATGTTGAATGTTTGACAACTTTTGGGGGCTGAGGAAACTGTCAAAATAAATTGCCTTCATAATGCGAGAGGGAAGCCATCTCCGCATCCCTCTCGATACAGCAAATGTGCACACTCAGCTAGAAAAACAGCATTGTGCTTCAGCAGCCCACTGGATTAAGGAGATATATTGGTCACGGGTGAATTTCCAAGGACAGCCTTCAGAATTTCATCGCAGTTCTTTGGTATTTGCGTATAAGTCAGTTTCATTTTCCTGGGGCAATGCCTTTATTATTAAACATCTACATTTAATAAAGGAATGAGCCATTCTAGTGCTAGTAATTTTTAGAATTATTGCCGAAATTGTTTCTTCCTTATCTTAGGTCAGTCACCTTTAATATTTAAATGCTGACCTTTAACATATGAGAGTTTAGCTGTTATCAATATCTTTGACTATTAAAATAGGTTTTGTGATCCATCGAGTATTTAAATCCCCATTTTTATTTTAAATTCTAGCACTCTGATAATGAAAGTAAAATAAGTTAGTGTGAATTTTACTTTAATTCCTAACTAATAAAGAGATTTCCTTCCACTTTTGACGTACTTCTTTTGGGCCATTTTGTTCATTTTTTCAATAATAATCATCAGGGAAGGGAGGCAAAAGATTCGGTTTGTACTTTTCACCGATTTAATGTCACAGCAAGATATCCTACAACTTGAGCATGTCTCTGACTTTATGTCCTACTAAATATTTTCATGAGAACATTTAAATTGTTACGTTAAAGGAAATAAAAATAATGACAACATAATGCTTAATCCTACCAATCTTAGAAAGCAATGTCCTTTTTATAGGCCACTTTATTTGCATGCATAAATTTGCATAATTCCAATTACGGTATACAGACTAATATTTGTGTTCTACTATTTTCACTCAATATTATATCATAAAATATCCGCGATTTTACTTAGATGTCATCATTGCCATTTTAAAGCTTGCCTAGTATTTTGTCGTATTCAACATTTGTATCAGTAAACCATTCCAAAACTTAGTGGCTTAAAGTAAAACCGTATATTTAGTTCTCAGGACTGCAGGTCAGCAAGTGGAGCTGAGCTGAGCTGGATAGTTCTTCTGGTCTCAGCTGGGCTCTCTCATGTGTCGGTAGTCAGCTGCAGGTCAGCTAGATGACTTTGCTTTGGGGACTTGGCTTGTTTTCAGCTAGAGCAATGGGAATGCCTGGGCCACAGGTTTTTCATTCTCCAGCACACTGACCATGGACCTGTTTACAAGGTGGCTGTCAGGGTTCCAATAGGAAAAACTAAGAGCTTGGGTTGGAATTGGACAAACTCATTTTCATGGTTTTCTGTTGGCCAAAAGCTAAGCCTGTGGCCAGCCCAGATTCTAGGGGTGAGAAAGTAAGTACAACTCCATTTTTTGATGTTGGAGTTGCGAAGTCACATTGCAAAGGGCATGACTGTAGGGAGGGATAGATGCTTGTGGACATTTTTCAATATTAAATATTTCTATTGTAATTAATATTGCAGGAACTTCATTTTACTTATAGCTTTTGTTTGTTTCTACTGTATAATGTCAGTAACATCAAAAAAAAATTCAGGATAAATTCCTGGGAGTAGAATAATAAAGGAGAGGTAAGAATATCATTCTTATGATAACATTAAATGAATACAGAGGTTTGAGTCATTTTCCTCAGTTTCAGCAACTGTTAATATTCTCACTTGCTTCAGTCTCATTCCTCCACCCCCTTCCCATTCTGCCCTTTCTTCAAAACAAGTATAATATATAGTATACAGTGTTGCTGCTGGAACTTAGGAAGTGCTCAATAACATTAGCTATTATTATTACTTTATTATAACATTATATTTTGCTTTCTATCACCAGACTTTCTGCAACTATGCTACCTTCACTTGTTTTTGCTCTAGGATTGGTCGATCATCACAGTTTATTCATTAAAAGAAATTATTGCTATATTAATGGATATAGATTTAGATATCAGCCATTTACTGTTTAATTTCTATGTGACTAGACTTTGTTACATTCTATATATATTAACTTAATTCTTTTGGAATCTGGCAAGCTAGGTATTTTCTTATCCCAATTTTATAGCTGAAAAACCTGAAGCTTAGAGAGGTTAAATAGCTTGCCCAAAGTCACACAGGATGCATGTGGTAGAGCTGGGATTTGAATCATGTTTATTTGAATCCAAAGACTATAGTCAAAAATACTCTGTGTTTGTCTTTCCTCTTAATGATACATATTTATATACAGATCCATTTAAATCTAATACAATGACTAGGTACACAGTAGGTACTAAATAAATAGGGACAGGATGATCCTAAAGGAAACAGACCAAACTTCCGGCTCAGAAACAAAAATCTTGCCTGGGATGTAGGCAAACAGGATTGGTAACATCTTCCAAAAAAGGAGGCAAGGCTTCAATGAATAGATTGTGATTCAGGAACATAGCTCACTTCACCAGAAAGGAAATTGACAAGGACAAGAGTAGGCCATAGGCTGGAAGACCCAGGTTACCAGGCAGATAATTCAGATTAGAACTTACAAATGGGGCCAAGGTAAATCTTGGCTATCAGGTCTAGGACACACATGCTGTCTAAATCATGAAACGATGGTCAGAATCCAACATGAGATGGATGATTAAAGGGAGACTAGTCTCAATAAATCTTGGTGCTGATTCCAGTGGACCACAAACCTGGGGAGAGGCTCAGCCTCCTTGGTAGAGAGGAAGATTACAGCCAAGATATCCTGCAAGTTACCTAATGTACAAGATTTTTTTTCGTTATCCTCATCGTCTAGTGATTAATCATTTCACATTGAAACCTCCAGCAAATTTTAAAAGATGCAGAAAATCTCCTTTTTGAATTGCTGAGTAGCTTCCAGAAAACTGGCTTTAGACAAAGCCATCATATCCCTCCAAACCTTGCAGTAATGATAGAACACATGCCGCTTAATGTAAACTCACAGCCCGGTGCTGAGCAGACACGATTAGGCTGTCATCTTCCCCAACAGCAGCAGCAGGAGAAAAACAAATAAGTAAAATCATCTTATTCATATTTATTAGGGGGCTTTGCAATTGGCCTGATGCCCTGATGTAGTTGACATTTTTGCTTGTTGTCTTGACCCATGAGCTGAGGACCAGTTTAAATCAATCCATTCATAACCTACAAAAAAAATCCTGACTTTTATAAGGTGATACCACCCCAGTGTTCCTGTTTCTTAGGGCTTCACCAAATGCTTATATTCATTAATTATGAAATTGGTAAGCATGCTTATTTTTTGTAAAATTTAAAAACATAATAATATGACTAAACTTATAGGCAAATAAAATCTTTAGAAAGTTCACTTGTTTGTCTTTTAATTCTGTTTGTGTACTGTAACCCAGCATATGCTAATTTATTTATGCACAGTCATACACACACACATTGAAAAACATGCGTATGTACCCATGCATATACACACGCACACTCCTATCTGTGTTTTTCTGACCACTTGGTGGAAATCAGAGTCCAATGAGAACTCATCACAATCTCAAGTAAATTGAATGTACTCTGGCTGCCTTTTTATTTGTATTTTAGAAAAATCTGTGCCAGTGCCTTAATTCTCGGGTATGACCATTACGGAAAAGACTTTCCCAAAATATGCATATAATGATGTGCAAAAGGCAAGAAGGAGGGAGAACATGAGTGAAACTATAAAATTATAGTAGGTACCCTGTCATCTGGAGAGAAACAGACACACATTTGCTTAGAGAATTTTATAGAAAGGAAAGAGCTTGCTCTGTGTCCATCACCTTGATTCAAAGCCATTACTCCAGCTCCCGTGACTTGATTATGGAATACACCTGCAGATTGACAAGAAAACAGGTTAAAGTTCTATAACCTTCTTGCAAACAAACCCAGGCCACCCTGCTCACCTGAGAGACAGGATTTAAGGCAAAAGAAGAACCCATTCTCCTAGTTTATCCAGATCTCAGCCTTCCTGTCCGGGGCTGTCAAGGAGATGCCAATTTCTGCCAAAGTGCCTGCTCTCCAGGAGATACTGAGATTATTAACTGGCCACAGAGGCTCAACTTATTTCTGTCATGAAACAATCAGTGTCAGCACGTGAAGAACTTACCTCATCGGAGGCAGAGGTGACATCTTGACACATCAGCTTGCCAGAGAGTCAGCAGGACCATGATAGCTCCTGGCTTTTGGCATCCTGGATTCATTTACTTCCCAAATCGGTAATGCAGCGAATTAACCTTGTCTGAGGAACTTTTGCTTATATTTGTAAGGGTCGATGGGTATAAAATAGATAATAAGCAAAGTATTTCTAAAACGTTTATCATCATCTCTCAACTTGCTTGTTACTAAACCTCTTCTACTAGAGAAACTTTGTACTATGAGAAATCTTGTGTCCGATGCCTGATGGGATAACATTGAATGTGGACACATTTCTAGACTCTAGGATGGATGGAGCATTTTTCTGTAAAATTGATGCTGACAGATAGCCTCCACAAAGGTACTGATGAGCTTTATACTTGTACCAACATCAGGTATGCAAAATCCACACAGCGGATGGCTGCTTTTACTCGTGCTTCTAAATTAAGGCTATGTATGTGCCACAGGTGCTCTGTAGCCTCTATAAGTCCCTTAGTTCCAATCACAGTGGAACAGCCTTTCTGTAATTTAATGTTCCAAAATTGTAAGAAGCTATGGAGATGCTGAACTTTCATCCCTTCACCCCTCCATTTTAACTACTCAGACACTTGCATGTATTTGTATTGCCTTTTTCATTCTTCTTCTTTGCCAACTATGGAAAAAACCCAATTAGATTTTGATAGGATAAAGTGAAAGCTAGAGGAGATTTTTTTTCACCTTTTTTTTTTAATTGGAGGATAGTTGCTTTACAATGTTGTGTTAATTTCTGCTGTACAGCAAAGTGAATCAGTTATACATATACATATATCCACTCTTTTGTAGCTTTTCTTTCCATTTAATTCACCAGAGATCACTGAGTAGAGTTCACTGTGCCATACAGTAGGTTCTCATTAGTTATCTATTTTATACATAGTAGTGTATCTGTATCAATCCCAATCTCCCGATTTGTCCCATCCCCCCTTCCCTGCTGGTAACAAGTCTGTTCTCTACATCTGCGACTCGACTCTATTTCTGCCTTGCAAACAAGTTCGTCTGTACCATAACAATTGGTATTTTATCTGAAGTAAGTGGAAGTTCAGAAAGAGTGGTGGTTACTAATTCCGATATGTTGACAGAAAGCAGCATTAGTGACTCCCTCCCCCAGGCCAGGCACACTGCTGTGTGCATCCACATTTTGTAATTCACTGGCATCTCATAAAAACCTTGTGAGACAATTAATGATGAGTTTTATTACCTACAGCTTCAAGGAGGCAGAATGGAGGGGTTGTGAAGAGTGTGTAAGGGCTGTGGAAATAGCTTGCTTGCTCAAATCAGGATGCTCCCTCTTACTAGCTGTGTGACTTGAGACCCTTCAATTTCTTCATTTATAGAATGTAGATAATAATAGCACCTTCCTCCTATATTGATGATGAGGATTAAATGAATTAAGACATAAATATATTAGTATAATGCCCAGCACAGTGGTTCTCAAAGTGGTCCCCAGACCATCAGCATCTGTATCTCTGAGAACTTTTTAGAAGTGTACATTCTTTGATCCCAACATAGGTATCCTGAATCAGAAACCCTGGGGGTGAGTCTTATTAATATGTGTTTTCACAGGCTCTCCAGGTTATTCTGTTGCTTGCTAACATTTAAAAACCACTGGAATAGGACACTGTAAGTACACAAATGCTAATGAGAAAGAATGCTCCCTTTTACGAAAGAAACCAGTTCTGACCTTGTATATTCAGTATTGAAACTTTTCCAACATTTGGATTAATATCAAGTGGTGAAGAGTCAAGGAGAGATGAAATATTGACATTCAGTCCTGTACAAAGATATTTTTAATAATGGGGTGATAAAACTTGCAAAAAGTAATAGTGAAAAGTTGAGCACAGCATTATACACATCAAAGGCTGTAGATATTCACCACATGTGGGCTAATTTATTGTCCTCAGGTATATCAGGGATGATAACAAAAGCTAAAATTTAGCTTAAGCTCTAAGAGTACAGTTTAGGAATAAAAGCTCAGTTCCACTATTTGTCATCTTACTGAGACTGGATAAGTTATTTACCTTCTCTTTTTCTTCATTTACTCTTCTGCAAGATGAGAACGATAATCATACATAATAGTTTGTTGTGAGAATTAAATGTAAAGTGGAAACTGCAGTCCTCAAAAAAAATCAGTTCTCGAGAAATATCAGTTATTGGGACTTCTCTGGTGGCGCAGTGGTTAAGTAAGAACCCACCTGCTAATGCAGGGGGCATGGGTTTGAGACCTGGTCCGGGAAGATGCCACGTGCCACAGAGCAACTAAGCCCATGTGCCATAACTACTGAGCCCACGCGCCACAACTACTGAAGCCCACGCACCTAGAGCCCGTGCTCCACAACAGGAGAAGGTACCACAATGCCTGCTCACCGCAACGAAGAGGAGCCCCCACTTGCCGCAACTAGAGAAAGCCCACGTGCAGCAACAAAGGCCCAACACAGCCAAAAATAAATAAATAAATATAAAAACATTTGAATATAAATATATAAAAGTTATGTATATTTTAAGAAAAGAAATATTAGTTATTATTATTATTAAGCATGACTTTGTGCTCTATATGAAATCATTTAATCTTCTCAGTAACCACACACAGTAAGCACTATTCTTATGGTCCTCCTCTTGTGGATAAGGAATTGGAGAGTCAGAGATTGAAAAACAAGCCATACCTCTCTCAGCTATCATGTGCTAGAGCCAGGATGCAAAGTGTAGGATCTAATTCCAGAGCTATCCACTGAAATAAAGAAGGGCATATAGTTGTTGGTATTTCTGACTTCCCCTAGAGCAATAAAGAAAATAATTAGGTCAAGAAGAAACCTGAGAAAGATAAACTCTGAGGCACTGGTCAAGGTTCTCCAGGAGGAGAAGATGGCATTGCTTTTTGTCTTTGATACATCCTGTCATGGTGGAGGAAGAATTAGAGACCATTATCTCAAACATTGATCTTAAAGAAATAAACAATGTTGGAGGAGAAAGGAACACCCTAAAGTTGAGGCAAGTATTCCCTTCCTTGTCCTTATTCTTAAAGAGATGAATTAAAGAGGTTACTTTGGATTAGACTTAAGAGCTGCAGTGAGGACAAATTATGTTGTGGGAAGGGTTTGACAAGCCATTTGATTCCTTTAGCAAATCCCCTTCCGCTTTTAAAATATTTTTTTAAGTACCAGCATACAGGTACAATAGAAAAGAGAAGATATTTTGAGACGGCAGAGGAGACTTGCCAATATTTTGGGTTTGTCACTTGATTAAATCATAGCTCAGAGTCCTTGAGGCCTCACAAGAATATACAATGGGAAAAAGACAGTCTCTTCAGCAAGTGGTATTGGGAAAGGTGGACAGCCACATGTAGAGCAATGAAGTTAGAGCAACCCATACATAAAAATAGACTCAAAATGGCTTAAAGTCTTAAACATGAGACATGATACCGTAAAACTCCCAGAAGTGATCATGGGCAAGACTTCCTCTGAGATAAATCATACCAATGTTTTCTTAGGTCAGTCCCCCAAGGCAATAGAAATAAAAACAAAAATAAACAAATGGGACCTGATCAAACTTACAAGCTTTTGTACAGCAAAGGAAACCATAAACAAAATGAAAAGACAGCCTACATAATGGGAGAAAATATGTCAATGATGTGACCAGTAAGGGCTTAAGTTCCCAAATATACAAACAGCTCATACAACTCAACAACAAAAAAACAAACAACCTAATCAAAAAATGAGCAGAAAACCTAAATAGACATTTCTCCAGAGAAGAAATACAAATGGCCAATAGACACATGAAAAGATGCTTAACATCACTAATTATTAGGGAAATGCAAATCAAAACTACAATGAGGTACCACTTCACAGCGGTCAGAATGGCCATCATTAAAAAGTCTACAAATAACAAATGTTGGAGAGGGTGTGGAGAAAAGGGAACCCCTCCTACACTGTTGGTGGGAATGTAAGCTGGTACAGCCACTACGGAAAACAATATGGAGGTTCCTCATAAAACTAAAAATAGAACTACCATGTAATCCAGCAACCCCACTCCTGGGCATATATCCAGACCTCTAATTTAAAAACATACATGCACCCCTATGTTTATAGCAGCATTATTCACCATAGCCAAGACATGGAAGCAGCCTAAATGTACATCCACAGATGAATGGATAAAGAAGATGTGGCACATATATGCAGTGCAATACTATCAGCCGTAAAAAAGAATGAAATAATGCCACTTGCAGCAACATGGGTGCAACTAGAGATTATCATACTAAGTGAAGTCAGTCAGAAAGAGAAAGACAAATACCATATGATATCACTTACATGTGGAATCTAAAATATGACACAAATGAACTTTTATGAAACAGAAACAGACTCACATGGAGAACAGACTTGTGGTTGCCAAGGGGGCTGGGTGGGAGAGGGATGGAATGGAAATTTGGGGTTAGCAGATGCAAACTATTATATATAGAATGGATAAACAACAAGATCCTACTGTATAGCACAGAGTACAATATTCAGTATCCTATGATAGACCATAAATGGAAAAGAATATTTTTTAAAAAAGAATGTATATATATGTATAACTGAATCACTTTGCTGTACAGCAGAAATTAACACAACATTGTAAATCAACTATACTTCAATAAGAAATAAAAAAATAAACAAACAAAAACAAAGCAAACCAAAAACAAAACCAAAAAAAGAAAAAAAAGTCCTTGAGGCCTCAAAGTTGTGACCCTGAGGCCAAAGCAATGTGGATTTCCTTCTAACTTTGCTTCTGGTTCTGAATAAAGCGTCTGTGATTTTTCTATAGCGTATATATATAAACCATCTCTATCGTGACAGTTTCTCCCAATTCATGATTATATGGACTTGCTTTAAAAAGAACATGTGAGGGCATGAAGCTATTTTTTTAGTAGTTGACATCCATCATTAAATGTAATCCTCACCAGTGTTTTCTGAATTTGAGTTTGATGGTGAATGTGGGTATGCTGATTTTTCCAAGCAGCACCTCAAGCATTAAGTATATCAGACATCCAGTAAACACATTTTCTATTGTTCTTGATAGGTTGTTAGTTTTTACGTAAATCAACCATCATAATGACCTGGGTTATTGTGGAATACAAGAAAGGTTCACTTCACATTTAGAATACATGTTTCCAGTGGAAATATTGAGAATCTTTTAAAAGGAGGACATTTTCTGTCAAGAGTCAATAATTCAGACAAAAGGTAAAGCTTTATAATTAGCAATATAATAATGATTTTATGAAAATGCCATTTTATTACCTTCACCCACACATAATACACAATTTAATGGACAGTAGTACAATTGACAAGTGGATTTCTTAATGGACCTACCATCTGAGACTATCTTAAAGAATAAGTATAATTCTGAAGGAAGTGCCTCCTAAAATTCAGACTTTGGGGGAAAGATGAACAAAGAGAGATACTTCTCTGCCTTTACATGAGATAATAGCACTAAAGAGAGAATCTCGATGGTAATCAAGTAGGGACGCCTTGTTTGTAGATTATAAAGCAGTGCCAGCCCCCCAAGCCTTAATTACGGTAAGGCTCTACATGAAAGAATGGGTAAATTGGCAAGAATTTGGCTATATCAAGTAAAGCTCAGACAAGTACTGCAAGAGTAAGTGAAAAATGAGGGTGCAGACATCAGCTTGTCTGTTGTGATGGTTACATGGTTTAGAGGCTGAGGGTGGGGCTAGGAGAGAAAAGGCTTGGAGGATCCAGACACAATATAATGATACAACATTTGTTGTACTTGATAAGAATCACTTGTAACTAGCCCATTAATTCTTATCAGGAAACATTTTATTCTCAAGTGTTATGTTGAGCATTTGCCCTGAAATTATGTTTGTACTCTTAATTGGCTTAGAGAGCGCTTTTTTCCTTTTTTCCTCATCCCATAAAGGTAAACTTAAGTTTCTCAGCGACATAATCAAACCTTCTTATTTAAGTGTCCTTGAAATTAATGAATTTGATATATTCTGTGGATTCTTTTTTAGCTTCTGTTTTAGAAGTACAACATAATTACTCTCTAAAAAAACCATAAATGACATATTTTAATTAGTATGCCAATTTATATTTGAAGATATATTGCTATAGCTAACTGTTTTAAAAACACTAATTTTTTTTACAGTTTTATAAGAAAAAGTCCAATAGCAAAACTATTCAAGAATTCATATTAAATGCTACCAATTAAGTAACTGCAATGAGAGGTGTTTATTAATACTATTCTCTGATGTATTCATTACTTTCACTACAGAAATATGAGAAATAGCATTCAAAAGAATATTTATAAACCAAATGATGACTTAAAACAAAAGCAATATGGGCTTCCCTGGTGGCGCAGTGGTTGAGAGTCTGCCTGCCTGTGCAGGGGACACGGGTTTGTGCCCCGGTCCGGGAAGATCCCACATGCCGCGGAGCGGCTGGGCCCGTGAGCCATGGCCGCTGAGTCTGTGCGTCCGGAGCCTGTGCTCCGCAACGGGAGAGGCCACAACAGTGAGAGGCCCGTGTACTGCAAAAAAAAAACATAATAATAAAATAAAATAAATTTGCATTGTCTAATAATGTAATGATGTTGAGACTATTTGAATGCTTCCTGACTCTTCGTGTGCCTTCATTGATGAAATATTTATTCAGATTTACTGTCCATTTTTTTAACTGGGTAATTTGAGTTTTAAGATTTAAGTTTTAAGATTTTATTTTTACATATTCTGGATACATGTCCCTTATTGGATATGTGTTTTGCATATATTTTCCCCCAATCTGTGGCCTGTCTTTTTGCTTTCTTGATGATATCTTTTGAAGTGCCGAAGTTACTAATTTTGATAACATCTGATTTGTCAGTTCTTTTCTTAGGTTGCTTGTGCTCTTGGTGTCATATATAAGAAATCTTTGCCTAACTCTGATACAAAGATCAGCTCCTGTGTTTTCTTTTAGGAGTTTTAGAGTTTTAGCACTTACATTTAGCTCTATGATTCATTTTGACTTAATGTTTGCATACAGTTTGACGTAAAGGTCTAAATTCATCTTGAGAATGTGGATATCTAATTGTACCAGCATGATTTGTGGTAATAACTATCTTTCCCTATTAAACTGCCTTAGCATCTTGTTTACAAATCAATTGACCATAAATGTAAAGTTTATTTCTGAATTCTTAACTCTTTGCCAGTGATCTATGTCTATCCTTTGCAAGTACCACACTGTCTTGATTACCACAGCTTTGTAGTAAGTTTTGAAACCAGAAAGTTCAAGTCCTCCAATTTTGTTCATTTGTTTAAAAGGATTGTTTTGGCCATTCTTTTATGCTGTTTTAGGGAACATTGCTTTATCCCTTAGGCAATGGAAACAATTATTTATATATAGATTATCATCTCTGTCATACTGTCAGCTTCTTTAGAGAGGGGAGTTTGTCCTACTCATTGCTCTCTCCATAGCAGCTGGCACATTGTATAGCCTCAAAAGATATTTGTTGAAGCCATAATATTTACATTATGCAAGGTGACATTACAATTTCTCAGTGTAATTATTTCATATATACTGATGAGATTGGATAGACTGCATTGGAAAGAACAACGGGTTGGGAAATGGAAACCCTGATTCCAGTCCTTCATCTGTGATAGACTAATATTTGACCTTGAGAAAGTGAGGAGCTATTCTGAGTCACAATTTGCACGTCTATGAAGGTGACATTAGTGTTAATTGTTTTCCAGGATATGTTCTGGCTCTAAAATTCTTTTTCTTTTTCAAAGTGACTCCTTCATTTTATTTATTTATTTATTGGCCACGCCACACCACTTGCGGGATCTTTAGTTCCCCGACCAGGGATCGAACCTGTGCCCCCTGCAATGGAAGCGCAGAGTATTAACCACTGGACCGCCAGGGAAGTCCCTGGCTCTAAAATTCTTTGTTAGTGTAAGATGGCTTTACCAGTCTTAGGAAAAATGATATTTTACTGACCAATTGCTATGGGACAGGTAGTACAATAAAAGGATAAAAGACATGTAAAGGATGATCTGTGTTATCAAGGAACTTGTAATCTAGATCAGGTTGTAAGATATACAGATGTAAAATAATGCTTTATTTTCAACATTCATAAGCATCATTATTATAGAATATTATACCTTCTTTTCTTTTATGCCTTACCTTTGATATGGATGGCTTCCTTTTACGTTGACATTCAGGTATGGAATGTCATTCTGCAAAATTCCAGTTATACCTGGCTAGTCATCAGCATCTTCATTTTAATACATTTTGATTTTTCTTAGTGCGCAAGCTTTGTGGATCAAGCATAGGAATTTAGTTACATTAGCATTCTTTGTTCCTCTGCTTTAACTTACGTTACAGAACAACTATCTCATATGCCATATTTGAGATTTTGGGAATGAGAACAGAGTTGTTTAAATCCAGTGAGTGCATTTCCTCTGCCCTTTGATCAGAAGCATTGCGTGCAATCTAAAAATGTTAGAGGAAGAGAGAAATGGGATGAATAACCCAAATATAGTATCTTATTTCAGAGATCATTTACTATTACAGCAACCAAAGCAACCACTTCTCAGAAATCCCAAGTAGGCAGCTCTACTTTCATGGTTTGCATTATGATTTTTCCTTTAGTATAAAAGTGGTATTTTAGGGCCTTCCCTGGTGGCACAGTGATTAAGAATCTGCCTGCCAATGCAGGGGACACAGGTTTGAGCCCTGGCCTGGGAAGATCCCACATGCCGAGGAGTAACTAAACCCACGTGCCACAACTACTGAGCCGGTGCTCTAGAGCCTGCAAGCCACAACTACTGAGCCCATGATCCTAGAGCCTGTGCTCCGCAAGAAGAGAACCCACTGCAATGAGAAGCCCTGCACTGCAATGAAGAATGGATCCCGCTCGATGCAACTAGAGAAAGCCTGTGCACAGCAATGAAGAAAGACCCAATGCAGCTAAAAATAAAAATAAATAAATAAATAAAAAATGAAAAAATAAACAAAAAAGTGGTATTTTAGCCACATAGTCCTGTGGTTTGTTAGAATATATTTCTCTAAGAGTTTGTATATGGCATCAGAAATTAGTTACCTTTTAATGAATTTTGAAAAACAAGCCTCAGTGGGAGCTATTTAATTTTTCTTCTTCAAAAAGTTATTCTTCTGTGGATGTGCAGCCACAAGGCAAGAGTACTGGAGAGTATAATTGACTAGAAACACAAGTTACAGCAATGAATCAATCGTATTACCCATGGAGGATAAAATGCAGTAAGTGGGATAAACGTTTCATATTCAAACTTCTTCAGAATCAACCTTACTAATAGTAATGACTGCTTCTTCTTTCTGTAAGGGGGAGAGTGTAGAGTAATACCAAAATTGCCTTTTCAGTGAAGAGAAATTTGGTATGTTTAATTCATTTTGTAGGTTTTGCCCTAAGGGTTTTACACCACTACCAGGTCTTTTATTAAATTTATTTTCTTAGGTCACTAGGGCACAAGCAAAAATTCACAATCTGTTTTATTTGAGACTCACAGAAAGTTATTTGATATAGATATTTAGTACTGAAATGTTTATTCCCAGAATGTTAGTCTTAGAGTTTTAGGAATGTATTTCAATATCTTTTGTACAGGTTAATAATTTTGCAGAAAGCAAGCCATCTGAGCTATGCTATTATTTTATAGGTTAATGAATCTTTTATCCATAAAAAGAGCCATCAGAGACTGGCTAAAAGGTTACAGTGACTTTAAAATTGAAGAAAACTGAAGGGATCTGGGATATCTGACCAATGGAAGAATTGACAAATATAGTCAAGGATGTTACATGGAGAGTGACCACAGTGATTTTCTCTAGAACTTCTAAGCACAAAATTTATAACATGAAATCTCTTCATTGCCATGACCTGTCCTCCCAGAGTGGAAACTTGGGGTTTGAGGGAAGGAAGCAAAGCAAAGAAGCAGACTATATGGGTGTGCCCCCCCAAACCTAGACTTACTTTCTTCACCTTCCTCTTCACTTCTAGAGCTCGCTGTGCTTTCAAGAACGTTGGGAAAGCCTACAGCTCTAGAACCTTATCACAGGGAGGAGTATTTAAATAAGTGGAGGTTACAGTGGCACAAACACAGGGAAGCAGTGAGGGAAAGGGTTAGATTAGAGATGCGCAAAGCACCAGAAGGACGTAAAACTAGGAGGGTTCAAACTTCCGATGGCCACTGTGTAAGCAGGGATGTGAGGCAGGGTCGCACCTGGTTCATGCAGTGTCTTGGTGTGATTCAGGAAATGAGTCCTTTATTCAAGATCTACCTTTTGGAAAATTTTTGAAGTGAGACAATTTGTGGCCATCTACAGGGAAAGTATCATAATAAATGTATAAATCCCTGATGTCTAAGAAGTAAGCTACATTCCTTTAGAGGTTGGTAAAATTGCTCCTGGTAATCTCTTAGAACGGAGTAGACAAATTATCTGAGGGATTGGTTCCAGCTATTTTATGAGGTGATATTGGAGGTACCATGATGGTTGTTCCACAGGCTACTAGTAGTCTGGAGTACCTTTGGGGTGTTACTATTCTCAGTTTGGAGTGGCAGCTATATCCTGGGAGCTCCCTCAAATCTCACATAGTAGTACACTGTTCCTATCATGGTGGTAGGATGGCTACCCATAATCAATACGTACATAATAAGACCATGGTAACACTTCTGTCTAATCCATATTTAGGAATCCTTAGTTTGCATGAAGAGCTCATCGTGTTGACACAACCTGGCATCTATGGGATGGAACAGAGGTATTCAAAATGGAATCATATATTAGAACTCAAACAAAGGTCTTCTAGAATTCCCCAGCCAAGTTTTCCTTCCAGTGTACCATGTTATGCTTTTCCCAGTGGTGTTTAGGCTTCTTGAATATATCTTGACATGTTATGTCAAGTTGGGTGAGAAGCTGTCACAGTCCTACTCCTGGAACATGATGCACGAGCATCTGGATCCTTCCATGCTTTCTGTGCCTTCAGGAATCTTCTGAGAAGGTCTGTCCAGTGGCTTGGCCACTTGAGAATCTGCCCTGTCACTTAGGAAAAAACAGTGCCTCTGTGGGTAGGAACTTGGGACTTGCCTTGTTTCTAAACCACTTACCCCTTCGTATTCATTCTCTTTTCATACCTTTGAAAAGCATATAAGGTATTAGAATAAAAATATCCTGGAAATGGGAGTTGTGCTCCATCAAACGTATTCTTGCTGCAGCCAAGTTGATCTTTACATGCACTAGTTAGAATACGTCATTCTCCTAGACAAAATCTTTCGGCAGCCTTCCTTTTCTCCTTGAATAGAGTCAAAATTTCTTACTGTGGCTTACAAAGCCTTGTCTGGATGCTACAGCCTTTCTTTAACACCCCTCCCCAGGCTCCCCACCCCCAAGCCATTACATTCACACATATCCCAGCTAAGCAAACTGGATAGACACTCCCTCTAGGCCTCTTATTTCTCTCCTCCAATCTTTCTTTCTGTCTTCCCTTCCTTCCTCCCTGTCTCCTTGTCTGTTTCCCTTTGTTTTTGTTCATTATAAACACAATGGAACACTGACTCAGTTGCCACTGATGAAACAAATGATCTTGGAGAAAAGCGTATAGTCTTTAAGATTACCCCCAGAATGCTGTTCATTTTTCATCCCATTGATTGCTGCTGATGAAAGTCTGACTGATGACTTGTCTCCTGGCTTCTATGATGGGATTGATATCTTTATATCCGCTTTAGATTACTTCATGCTTATTTATTGTGTATGTACTTTTTTCCCCTTTGAAATAAAAGAATAATATCAAGATTTAATGGTGCTTGATTCACATTATCATCCTTGACCTAAGTGGCTTGGAGTAATAAGGTGAAGTACCGTAAAATGGGAAAGAATATTAATCATCTAACTTTTGAAAAAATAGAATTCTGTACTTTGCATATTCATTCAAGCTAGAGTGCCCTGGATATGTTGTATGGTCAATTAGAGTTAGAGTTAATTTGAGCAACCACTAGAATACAAATTCCATGAGGTCAATACTATATTTTATTAATCTTTTTGTCCCTGATATTTCAGAGGGTACTGTCCTTAGTAGGCGCTCATTAAATATTGAGTAAGCGACCATGTACATAGTGAGGAACAATGTAGCATAGAGGGAATCAGCATATGTGTTTGGGTTTTAGGAGTAAAAATAAATTGTTGTCCTCTTCTCACTCTGAGGTCTGAAACAGTTGAAAAATCAAACATAGGAGTCAGACAGGTAAAAAATTAAATATCAGGTTCAATGCTAATAAAACTAATTCTGAGAATATTTCTTGACCTGCAATCAAAGTGTGATTTCCTAATATAAACCCTGCACCCCTGAACTAAAAAAACTTAAATAGTCTGTCAGAGATATGACTACATCGTTCTCGTCTCCATTCCAACCCAACTCCTGTCTCTACCCCAGGCCTGGGGACAGGCTCTGCCTCTGTAGGAGAGAAAATGTTAAACAAACTTCTGAGAAGAAGATGGGTCCACCTGAATGAAATCTCAGTGTACTGAGCTACAGGGGCCATGTTCCTTTTCTCTATCTCTTCATCAGCTAAGTCATTCCTCCTCCCAGGGAGAAGAGTTCTGGTGAAAGAAACCTTATGGGTTCCTTTCCATCTAGGGAATTCTTTCTTCTTTATGAAAACACAAGAAGTAGGCATTAAGTATTCACAATTTCCTCTTCAAAAGTTGGATAAAAAGGAAATCTGAAACTTCTTAATGGACTTAGAGGAAGATATCAGAGAAAGGTCAAAGTTGTATGTTAAGACTTGAAACTCAGCCTTTAAGCTTTAAACGAGTTACACAGAAGAAAATAAAGCCACTTGTCACATTCTCTATAATTATTTTTGACCTATTTTTAAAAAATTATTCAATAAATAAATATCTACTGAATATCTACTATGTGGCAGTTGCCGTTCTAGGTAAGAGGGATGGACCTTTAAACAAGAGAGAGATACATCTTGACCTTGTATAGACCTTACATTTCAATGCAGAAAACAAAATAAAGGCAAAAAGAGAAAAAAAGTACATAATATAAACTAAATAATGAAAAGTACATTAAGAGCTGTGAAGAAACATGAAGTAGTGTAATAAGTTAAGGAATGATAAGAAGTAGATAGCTATTAACATGGGATCATTGGAGAAGGATTCTCTGAGAACATGATATCTGTGTAGGAACCAGAAGGAAATGAGGAAACCAATAAAGCAAAGTTCCAGGCCAGGGCGTTCCAGCCAGAGCTAATAACACGTGCAAAGTTCCTGAGGCAGAAACTAGCTTGTGAGGGGAATGTGGCTAGTTTGGAATGAATAATAGGAGGTTCTTTTAAAATCGGAAAAGAGTAAGGTCTGGTACTTCGGATTTTTTTTTTTTTAACATCTTTGTTGGAGTATAATTGCTTTAAAATGTTGTGTTAGTTTCTGCTTTATAACATAATGAATCAGCTATACATTTACATATATCCCCATATCTCCTCCCTCTTGCGTCTCCCTCCTGCCCTCCCTATGCCACCCCTCTAGGTGGTCACAAAGCTGATCTCTCTGTGCTATGCGGCTGCTTCCCACTAGCTATCTGTTTTACATTTGGTAATATATATAAGTCCATGCCACTCTCTCACTTTGTCCCAGCTTGCCCTTCCCCCTTCCTGTGTCCTCAAGTCCATTCTCTACATCTGCGTCTTTATTCCTATCTTGCCCGGAGGTTCTTCAGAACCTTTTTTTTTAGATTCCATATATATGTGTTAGCATACGGTATTTGTTTTTCTCCTTCTGACGTACTTCACTCTGTATGACAGAGTCTAGGTTCATCCACCTCACTACAAATAACTCAATTTCGTTTCTTTTTATGGCTGAGTAATATTCCATTCTATATACATGCCACATCTTCTTTATCTATTTGTCTGTCGATGGACAATTAGGTTGCTTCCATGTCCTGGTTATTGTAAATAGAGCTGCAATGAACATTGTGGTACATGACTCTTTTTGAATTATGGTTTTCTCAGGGTATACACCCAGTGGTGGGATTGCTGGGTCATATGGTAGTCCTATTTTTAGTTTTTTAAGGAACTTCCGTACTGTTCACCATAGTGACTGTATCAATTTACATTCCCACCAACAGTGCAAGAGGGTTCTCTTTTCTCCACACCCTCTCCAGCAATTATTGTTTGTACATTTTTTGATGATGGCCATTCTGACTGGTGTGAGGTGATACCTCATTGTAGTTTTGATTTGCATTTCTCTAATGGTTAGTGGTGTTGAGCATTCTTTCATGTGTTTGTTGGTAATCTGTATATCTTCTTTAGAGAAATGTCTATTTAGGTCTTCTGCCCATTTGTGGATTGGGTTGTTTGTTTTTTTGATATTGAGCTGCATGAGCTGCTTGTAAATTTTGGAGATTAATCCTGTCAGTTGCTTCATTTGCAAATATTTTCTCCCATTCTGAGGGTTGTGTTTTCATCTTGTTTATGGTTTCCTTTGCTGTGCAAAAGTTTTGAAGTTTCATTAGGTCCCATTTGTTTATTTTTGTTTTTATTTCCATTCCTCTTGGAGGTGGGTCAAAAAGGATCTTGCGAGACCACTTCTGGCGTAGCCATGGTGGCTAACCAGCATCCCGTCTCAGCTTCTCCCTCTAGAGCTTGTGGACAAGGGTATAGGATCAAGGATTCACACTGTGATGAAGAGTGATAAGGAGATTGTTTGCACACTTATGGGATTTGATGACTTTGTCAGTATGGTACTGGAAGATGTCACTGAGTTTCAAATCACACCAGAAGGAAGAAGAATTACTAAATTAGATCAAATTTTGTTAAATGGAAATAACATAACAATGCTGGTTCCTGGAGGAGAAGGACCTGAAGTATGAATAGATTTCCTTGACTTATGCTAGGTTCTGTTTTGTCTTATAATGACAATAAAAATATAATTTTTATTTTAACCTTTAAAAAAAAAAGGATCTTACTGTGATTTATGTCATAGAGTGTTGTGCCTATGTTTTCCTGTAAGAGTTTGATGGTGTCTACATTTAGGCCTTTAATCGATTCTGAGTTTATTTTTGTGTATGGTGTTAGGGAGTGTTCTAATTTCATTCTTTTACATGTAGCTGTCCAGTTTTCCCAGCACCACTTAGGCTGTCTTTTCTCCATTGTATATTCTTGCCTGCTTCATCAAAAATAAGGTGACCATATGGGTGTGGGTTTATCTCTGAGATTTCAATCCTGTTGCATTGATCTGTATTTCTGTTTTTGTGCCAGTACCATAGTGTCTTGATTACTGTAGCTTTGTAGTATAGTCTGAAGTCCGGGAGCCTGATTCCTCCAGCTCCGTTTTTCTTTCTCAAGAGTGCTTTGTCTATTCAGGGTCTTTTGTTTTTCCATACAAATTGTGAATTTTTTTTGTTCTAGTTCTGTGACAAATGCCATTGGTAGCTTGATAGGGATTGCACTGAATCTGTAGATTGCTTTGGGTAGTATAGTCATTTTCACAATGTTGATTCTTTGGTACTTTGGATTTTAAAACAAACGAATAAAATTTTTTTTTTTTTCCTGAAGGTAGTGGAAAACCACTAAATGTTTAGAGCATAAGAGTAAAATGATCAAATGTAGTTTTAAAAAAACCTTACTGGATGCTTTCAGTAAAATGGCCATATCAATGCTAGAATGGAAGCAGCCAGACTCCATTACGATAATTATCTAGGGGAAAATAAGAGGACTTTAATAAAAAAGCATTTATGGACATATAGTCATATGATATGCTATTCAAAGGACATGGTGTTTTTAGGGGAGCATGTAGAGAAATCATAAAGCAGAAATGAAGGGCAATAAGTACACATATTCTACTTCTAAGTATTTAGAGTGGAAGAAAGAGAGAAAAGCAAGCAAGAGGGAAAAGGAAGGAAGAGAGAAAGAGAGAAAAGGAAAGAGAAAAGCCAGGAAGAGAGAAGGAGAGAAAAGGAAATCGTGTAAAGCAGAAATGAAGGGCAATAAGTACACATATTCTACTTCTAAGTATTTAGAGTGGAAGAAAGAGAGAAAAGCAAGGAAGAGAGAAAAGGAAGGAAGAGAGAAAGAGAGAAAAGGAAAGAGAGAAAAGCCAGGAAGAGAGGAGAGAAAAGGAAATCATGTAAAGCAGAAATGAAGGGCAATAAGTACACATATTCTACTTCTAAGTATTTAGAGTGGAAGAAAGAGAGAAAAGCAAGGAAGAGAGAAAAGGAAGGAAGAGAGAAAGAGAGAAAAGGAAAGAGAGAAAAGCCAGGAAGAGAGGAGAGAAAAGGAAATCATGTAAAGCAGAAATGAAGGGCAATAAGTACACATATTCTACTTCTAAGTATTTAGAGTGGAAGAAAAAGAGAAAAGCAAGGAAGAGAGGAAGAGATAAAGGAAGGAACGAAGGGAGGGAGAGAGGGAAGGAGTGAGGGAGGGAGAAAAGGGAAGGAAGGAAGAAAGAAACAAAGAGTTCAAGGCAATTGATCACCAAATAGTTGATGTGCTCCCACCATAAATATGATGGCATTTTGATTGGCTCACAAGTTATTGCTGCAGGTTGGACTCATTCTCCAAACAAAGTAATAAATATTACCTTTTAGAGTTATATTCAGGCATGTTGCTGATGAGAAAAAAATCAGCTTAGGTATTAGATCTGCCTGTGGATACCTGTATGAGTTTTGGATAAACCTCTTAATGATCCTTTCTTTCTTGTGAAAGATGGATGGGAAAATGATTGAAGAACAGAGATGTACAGAATTTGATTGAGATGAAGTGGTTTTGCCGAGCTGATTACATACTCCAGAGGCACTTGGATAAATAATAATCACTGTTATTAACAGATTACCTCTATGGATACATACATACATCACAGTAACATAATACCACCAGTAATCACTGTTTAGTCAGACACATGCTGTGTTCTAGGAACCGACGAAATACTTTCCATAAAATTTCACAGAGAGCTCCACTCACACTTACCTGTTCTAGAATTGAAAGAACATCTTTTAAGTTATTTTCATACTAATGCAAAATGTATTTCATCATTGCAAGTATGTGACATGAGGTATCTCAGTAAGCATCATTCTGATGCCCTCTGATCCACTGCTTTACTAATTATAGGTCTGGCTGTCAGCATGTTCAATAATTTTGTAGTTAGACTAAGCAGCAGGATGTTAGACTGAGTCATGCATAAATACGACAATGGACAGTATACTTGGTTGGGAACGTGAGGGAGTCATTCAGCATTGACAGAATGAATTGATTAGAGGCAGCTTCATTCTCTTCCATCTGTTATCCCTCAATAAATTCTCTTCCAGCTGTTATCCCTCAATAAATCTCAGAGTGCAGTGGCTCTAGAGAATGCCCAACATGACTCTCTCTGGATTCAGAGAGGCCATACCATAACCTCTTAAGGAAATTAGCCCCGTTGAGATGTGGATCATTCACTGTACAAATGTCTGTCAACGTGTAATGGTGATTGAGCGTCCCTGGCACAAAGCACTGACCAGGCACCGTGAGGAATTCAAAGAGAACAAATAATAGTAATGTGGGGTAGAAAGCTTCCATTCTCATGGGCTGCTTCCTCTGGGACTCATTCTTCTTGAATACCTCATGTCACTAAGATAGCAGACATCAGTGTCTGAGTGAGCTCAGATGTGTATTTTTTATTTTTCTAACAAATGGAATTGGGGGTTTTATTTTATTTTATTTTATTTTTTTTTATTGGAGTATAATTGCTTTACAATGTTGTGTTAGTTTCTACTGTACAATGAAGTGAATCAGCTATGTGTATACATATATCCCCTCCGTCTTGGACCTCCCTCCCACCCCCCCATCCCACCCATCTAGGTTGTCACAGAGCACCAAGCTGAGCTCCCTGTGCTATGCAGCAGGTTCCCACTAGCTAGCTATTTTACACGTGGTAGTGTATTTATGTTGAACCTAATCTCCCAATTCATCCCAGCCTCTCCTTCCCACCCTGTGTCCACATGTCCGTTCTCTACGTCTCCATCTCTTTTCCTGGCCTACAAATAGGTTCATTTGTACCATTCTTCTAGATTCCACATATGTGTGTTAGTATACAATATTTGTTTTTCTCTTTCTGGCTTACTTCACTCTGTATGACAGACTCTAGGTCCATCCACATCTCTACAAATGACCCATTTCGTTCCTTTTCGTGGCGGAGTAATATTCCATTGTATATATGTATCACATCTTCTTTTATAAATGAAAGATTCTTATCATAAAGTTAATTAGGTTGAACTATACAAAAACGGCAACATCCATACATTTTTGCTGTATAAAAACTGCGAATATTTTTATGAGTCAACCTAATAGTATATTTTCATTGTAGAAAAAGAGAAAATATTTGAAAGAATTGAAGATGGAGAAAATATTTAAAATCCTGCCATGCAGAGATGTCTATTATCATTATATTTCCATATTTCATCCCAGACTTTATTTTATGCATTTAATGCAGTTTTGATAATACTTTATTGGTAATGTTTTGTCCCACTCATTTATTACTTCTTGATTTCAAATTCTGGCTAACAGTTTTCCAGCTCTGAGAAATTGTGTATATTACTAACCTCATCTGTACAATAAGGCTGAATGGATCTTATTCATAGGACGTTTATGGGACCTAAAAGAGGTAATACATGGAAAGTGCTTAGGACATGCCTAGTACCTGGTTAGTTTTCAAAAAGAAATGTTAACTCTTAGTATTAAAATGGAACAAATATGTATCTGTTATTGCAAACTCAAAATCATATTTAATGACTACATGATATAATAACTCATTATATGAATGCCTCTGTTTATTATACTTATTGTAGGCCATCTAGTTATTTTCCCCAAGTTTTGCTCAAATAGTACTCAAGTTACACTTTCTCATTTATTGAGAATAACAGTGAGACTTGTGCTTTGTCCATAAAGGAGATATAGCTTGAAGAATGGCCCTAAGGAATTCCAATTCTTTCTATTCCAAAAGGATGGGAAGAGTAAGACTTTTAGAATTAGAAATTCCTGAATTCAAATTCTGTCTGCCCCTTACTGGCTGGGTGTCATTAGGACAATTGTTTAACCCTGTAAGCCACAAGCAACTTGTTCACTGTTGGTGTTAGTAGTGAGCCCATGATAAAAGTGGTTCTCATTATTAATGCCAGAGGGACATTATTAAGAGGCACTGTCTTCCATTTAGTGGTCTTTGTTTTTTTGTTTAAATGAAATGTATCAGTAGGACTAAGCTGCACCTCCCGCCTATATAGTAATGCCAATAGTTCTCCTGATCTGGAAGGCTAACCAGCGTGCATCTCACCTTTCACCAACACAAAGGGTCCTCAGTGACAGCTGGACACCCATGGTCTATTCTTTCTTGTGCTGCAGTGTTAGTGGTTGACTAATGTTTATCACGAAGTGGCAGGTGTCCAGGGCAGAGTGGCTGCAATGGTCAGTGGTAGAAAAGTTCAACTGGGTTAAGTTTGCTCTGTGTCCTCAGAGATGTGATATTTCTTAGTTATTGTTTGACGACTATCAAGTGCATAGATCTTTTTGAGGCTAAAATTATGTTCGTTTGTCTAATTTAAAACAGCAGTGCATCTTCATTATAAAGAAATTTGAAAGAGATAAGTAATAATAAAAAACAACAAAACAGAACATGTAATTCCTTCCCTTACCCCAGAAATGAAGACTGTGAGATGTGCACACCTTCATGGTTAATTTTTCCGGATGGTGTTCATTTCTCTCTTTGTCCCTCCCTTCTGCTCCCTACCTGCCTCCCTCTTTCTCATATCATACATACTCTTGATATGTTGGTTCGTCTCCCTGTATAACTCATGTTATGCACATTCTTCTTACACTAGATTCTTACTTAACGATATATAGCAAACATCTTCTAAGCCAATTAAGTTGAAAATTATCAATTAATTAGCCAATTAACTAAATGGTTCTGCATATACTTGCAGTATCATTTTTAATGGCTAAATACTATTTCTTTAAATACAGGTAGCAGAAAAGTTCCTATTGTTGGACATTTAGCCTGTCCATGAAAACATTTTCTTTGGAATATCAACATTCAATTCTTATAATTAAATTTTGTTTCCAGTCATCTTATTAATTGCAGATATTCGTATCTACTAGCACAGTATTTATATTTCCAGTGATCACTTCTAAATGTTTATTGCATGGTTATTTTTCGTCATATTTCTAAAAATTAGAAGTATATAATTTCTTTCATTATCCCTTTTGATTTTGATGAAACATCTGTTGTTGTTTTAACATAATTTGCAGTCAATTCAGATGGTGGATGAATATGGTATTGGTAATTTACAAGAAATAGCTAAAAATCTATGATCCAGACATTGTAAGTTACATGTCAGGTGTACAACTGAGGATATTAGATGCTGTATTAAGAAAAGGCAACATTAAATCAACTGACTCCAAGCCAGACTTCTTTGTAAAAATGCACCAATATTTTTTAATTGTTATAGATTTAACAGTCTGAACTACACTAAACGTTTGAATAGAAGATTGCTTGAGCAATGATCCTGTGAAAGCTGGCCTTTACATTACCTGGGATTAATGGTCAGTTCCTTGGTTAATGTCCTGAGTTTTCTGGACCAAAGAAAAAGTCATCTGTACTCTTACTCACCAGTCATTAACTGGAGTAATGATGGATTTGGTGAAAGCATCATTGCTGCTATGACAATAATTGGCACTTTTAAGAGCTATCTTGCTTATTTTATTTTTCTTGATTGTTTACTTTAGGTTACTCATCAAGTGGCCATTTGAAATAATTGCTTATTTTTAGCTCCATAATTATCAAATGTCATTTATTAGGACACAGGCATACAAACCTACACGTTTAAATGCTTGTGTACAGAAAGCAAATAAGAAACTATGTAAACTCTATACTGACTGGATCTAGGATGTAATTATTCTTCGTATGTGTGGATTCCAAAAATATTTTCTGAGCCAGTATTAAATCCTAACAGAAATATGGGATTTTATGTCCGGCATATGTGTACTTGTACAAGAGATGGTTATATAACTAATTTCCAAGACGTATGTATGTGAGATTGTTTTTGTAGGGAGCCAGATTGTAACACATAGCTTGGAAATAACAGGAATCCTTTAAATAGTTTCCTATGTTTTTGTTATTTTAAATCCAAAAGAGATAAAAAAAGAAGTTGGTTTCTTATCTAGACTCTTCTGCTAATCAAGTCCTCTAACAAAGGTTCAGTAGTATTGGAGACAATCTCCATTTTATGAATAGTCTCCTTCAGGACTTAACTTGAGGCGCAGTGCAGTTTTTCTCATACCTCATTTTCCTCTCTGACCTATTTAAATTATTACTTGTTTAGACTTTGGGAAAAATAAGGAAAAAATTACTGCCCTCTTTAAAATCGTTGTTTAATTTTATTTTTCCTTTTCTTTTTCTCCTCAAATTATGATGTTGGTGGTGAAGCGTGGTTCTTAAGCCAAATCTTAACCCTAAAGATACTCCTACTGCTTCAGTAGCCTATAAACTGTTTTCATTCTCCCAAAGAGGCCACTTAGTGGCTGTTCATTAGGAAACTGGTTTAGGTAGTAGGTGTTATCAGTGACTATGGAACAGACAAATGACAACTACCATTATTTACTGATAGTGTGATAAATACCAAAGCATCGTATTAGGCATTTTACATATAATCTTCTTCAAGTTTTACTGAAAGCCCCCCAGGAGATAGGCATTATTGTCCAATTTTTAGAATAAAAACCCAAAAATCAGAATTATTTAACTATTCGCTTGAGACTCAGGCCTTGGTCAGCTCATTCCTTTTTTTTTTTTCGGCCACGCGGCAAGTGGGATCTTAGTCCCCCCACCAGAAACCGAACCCACGCCCCCTGCAGTGGAAGCTTGGAAGCTCAGAGTCTTAACCACTGGACCACCAGGGATTTTTTTACTTACTAGATGAGCTTGATCAGATCACTTCTTTGGGCCTCGAATTATTTGTTGTCGAAGGATAATAGAATATACATATCATAGGGTTTCTAGAGAGATGAAAAGAAATAATGTTTCTAAAGGATACAAAATAATAACTAAGTGTTTGGTATTAATACCCGAAATCACACTCCACCTTAGTTTCTGGGAGTGTACCACAAACAAACTCATTTTATTAGAGAACTCATTAATTCATCATGGAAGCTCTATAAAGGAAAATTTGAAGACAGTGTACTATGAGTATTCTGGGACATAATAAGATGCATGTAGGCATGGTGATTTAAATTCATGGGGATTTTCAATAATTGATGAATTAAATATAATTATAGATTGTGAGAGTAATGAAGGTAAATTTGGTTATATAAATGATTGTCTTCTTCTATATTCTTTTTCTTATGTAATTAACTTGTTCCTTTTAGATAATGAAACAATGCTCTCAGTTTCTTTGTTTTGTTAGTATGCCTCACATAGTACTAGGATATTAAGTGCCCATTATATAATTATGATAAAGTGCCTTTAAAGGGTGTCTCTGGACCACAGATACCCTGTATGCAGAGAAGGTTAACACAGACCTGAGGCTGCTGTCCTTAGACAGGCTTGTTTGTGAAGTTGACTCTTCACTGGTGCCTAAACTTGGATTTGGGGAGAATCCCTACCATTCTCAGAATTGAGAGTGACTCATTGCAACTAAGTGAACAAACAATATGGTTTGTGTTGAACAACTGCTTTCTTTTTATAAGTCTGGAATTTTGGTCCATGCCAGGCAGAAAGTGCCTAAGTAGTCAGCCCCCAATAAAAACCCCAGGCACTGAGGCTCTAGTGAGCTTTCCTGGTAGATGGCATTTCACATGTGTTGGCAAAATTCATTGCTAGAGGAATTAAGCACATACAGTGTGAACCCACTGGGAGAGGACTCGTGGAAGCTTGTCTTTCATTCCTTCTCGAATTGGCTCCGTGTGCCTTTTGCCTTTGCTGATTTTGCTTTGTATCTTTTTACTGTAATAAATCACAGCCATGAATATGACTATATGCTGAGTCCTCTTTCTCTTCTTAGCAAATCACTGAACCTGGCAGTTGTCTTATGACCCCTGAGACACCCTAGATAAAGAATCATCAAGATGTCTGAATCTGCACACCCACACCACCTCTAGGAAATGGTAAACCTTCAGGTCATTAAAAAAAAGAGGATAGGATTGGAATGAGGTGTGGTGGAGGGAGTGGGATGTGTGATAAAAAAGTGAGAGAACATAAGCTGTGAGGTAGAGAGGATAATTGGAGATAGAAGGAAGGAGAAGGTTATTAGTGCCTTTGAATGATTAAATAATTATTTCTTCTTCCTCTAACTTGTTTTAGAGCCAGTTGAGAAATAAGGCATAGGCAGAATGTGGAAGCCAGATTACTATCTTTATTACTTATAAAAACTGTATTTTACTTTATAAAGGCATAATTATTGAACTCCCAATGGGTTTGCTATTAGAATTAGAAATATTTACCTATCCTAAGGGATTACGTATGGCTTGTTCTGTCATGTCCTTCAGTTACTCTTATGAGTTCTTTACTAACACAAGGAAACACCAGTAATGGAGAAAAATATCACTTAATATTAGAGACTCTGGCAAATAGGAGGACGGATGATTATTTCACATGCTCTCCATTACTAAGCAAGATACAAGAGAAGTAGAGTCCAGTGATGTGGAAGGATTTTTTTGTTTGTTTGTTTTGTTCTTTTAACATCTTTATTGGAGTATAGTTGCTTGACATTGTTGTGTTAGTATCTGCTGTATAACAAAGTGAATCAGCTATACATATACATAGAGCCCCATATCCCCTCCTTCTTTCTTTTTTAACATCTTTATTTGAGTATAATTGCTTTACAATGGTGTGTTAGTTTCTGCTTCATAACTAAGTGAATCAGCTATATGTATACATATATCTCCATATCCCCTCCCTTTTGCGTCTCCCTCCCACCCTCCCTATCCCACCCCTCTAGGTGGACACAAAGCACCGAGCTGATCTCCCTGTGCTCTGTGGCTGCTTCCCATTAGCATCTATTTTATATTTGGTAATATATATAAGTCCAAGCCACTCTCTCACTTCGTCCCAGCTTGCCCTTCCCCCTTCCCGTGTCCTCAAGTCCATTCTCTACATCTGCATCTTTATTCCTATCTTGCCCCGAGGTTCTTCAGAACCTATTTTTAAGATTCCATATATATGCATTAACATACGGTATTTGTTTTTCTCCTTCTGACGTACTTCACTCTATATGACACAGTCTAGGTTCATCCACCTCACTACAAATAACTCAATTTCGTTTCTTTTTATGGCTGAGTAATATTCCATTGTATATATGTGCCACATCTTCTTTATCCATTCATCTGTCGATGGACACTTAGGTTGCTTCCATGTCCTGGCTATTGTAAATACAGCTGCAATGAACATTGTGGTACATGACTCTTTTTGAATTATGGTTTTCTCAGGGTATATGCCCAGTGGTGGGATTGCTGGGTCATATGGCAGTTCTATTTTTAGTTTTTTAAGGAACCTCCATACTGATCTCCATAGTGGCTGTTTCAATTTACATTCCCACCAACAGTGCAAGAGGGTTCACTTTTCTCCACACCCTCTCCAGCATTTATTGTTTGTACATTTTTTTTTTTTGATGATGGCTGTTCTGACTGGTGTGAGGTGATACCTCATTGTAGTTTTGATTTGCATTTCTCTAATGATTAGTGATGTTGAGCATTCTTTCATGTGTTTGTTGGCAATCTGTATATCTTCTTTGGAGAAATGTCTATTTAGGTCTTCTGCCCATTTGTGGATTGTGTTGTTTGTTTTTTTGATATTGAGCTGCATGAGCTGCTTGTATATTTTGGAGTTTAATCCTTTGTCACTTGCTTTGTTTGCAAATATGTTGTCCCTTTCTGAGGGTTGTCTTTTTTTCATCTTGTTTATGGTTTCCTTTCCTGTGCAAAATCTTTTAAGTTTCATTAGGACCCCTTTGGTTTTTTGTTTCTTTGTTTTTTTCCATTCCTCTTGGAGGTGGGTCAAAAAGGATCTTGCTGTGATTTAAGACATAGAGTGTTCTGCCTATGTTTTTTCCTCTAAGAGTTTATAGTGTCTGGCCTTATATTTAGATCTTTAATCCATCTTGAGTTTACTTTTGTGTATGGTGTTAGGGAGTGCTCTAATTTCATTCTTTAACATGTAGCTGTTCAGTTTTCCCAGCACCACTTACTGAGGAGGCTGTCTTTTCTCCATTGTATATTCTTGCCTCCTTTATCAAAGATCAGGTGACCAAATGTGCGTGGGTTTATCTCTGGGCTTTCTATCCTGTTCCATTGATCTATATTTCTCTAATTGCCTTAGGTGTAAGGTTAGGTTGTTTATTAGAAATGTTTCTTGTTTCTTGCGTTAGGATAATATTGCTATAAACTTCCCTCTTAGAACTTCTTTTGCTATATCCCATAGGTTTTGGGCCATTGTGTTTTCATTGTCATTTGTTTCTAGGTGTTTTTTGATATCCTCTTTCATTTCTTCAGTAATCTCTTGGTTATTTACTAGTATATTGCTTAACCTCCGTGTGTTTGCACATTTTTACACTTTTTTTCCTGTAATTGATATCTAGTCTCATAGCGTTGTGGTTGGAGAAGATACTTGATACAATTTCAGTTTTCTTAAATTTACCAAGGCTTGATTTGTGACCCAGGATATGATATATCCTGGAGAATATTCCATAAGCACTTGAGAAGAAAGTGTACTCTGTTCTTTTTGGATGGAATGTCCTATAAATATCAGTTAAGCCCATCTTATTTGATGTGGCATTTAAAGCTTGTGTTTCCTTATTTATTTTCATTTTGGATGAGCTGTCCATTGGTGAAAGGGGGTGTTAAAGTCCACTACTATGAATTTATTACTGTCTGTTTCCTCTTTTACGGCTGTTAGCATTTGCCTTATGTATTGAGGTGCTCCTATGTTGGTTACATAAATATTTATAATTGTTATATCTTCTCTTGGATCAATCCCTTGATCATTAGTGTCCTTCTTTGTCTCTTCTAATAGTCTTTATTTTAAAATCTATTTTGTCTGATATGAGAATTGCTACTCCAGCTTTCTTTTGATTTTCATTTGCATGAAATGTATTTTTCCATCCCCTCACTTTCAGTCTGTATGTGTCCCTAGGTCTGAAATGGGTCTCTTGTATACAGCATATATACGGGTCTTGTTTTTGTAGCCATTCAACCAGTCTGTGTCTTTTGGTTGGAGCATTTAATCCATTTACATTTAAGGTAATTATTGATATGTATGTTCCTCTTACCATTTTCTTAATTATTTTGGGTTTGTTATTGTAGGTCTTTTCCTTGTCTTGTGTTTCCTGCCTAGAGAAGTTGCTTTAACATTTGTTTTAAAGCTGGTTTGGTGGTGCTGAATTCTCTTAGCTTTCGCTTGTTTGTAAAGGTTTTAATTTCTCCGTCGAATCTGAATGAGATCCTTGCTGGGTAGAGTAATCTTGGTTGTAAGTTTTTCCCTTTCATCACTTTAAATATGTCCTGCCACACCCTTCTGGCTTGCAGACTTTCTGCTGAAAGATCAGCTGTTAACCTTATGGGAATTCCCTTGTGTGTTATTTGTTGCTTTTCCCTTGCTGCTTTTAATATGTTTTTGTATTTAATTTTTGATAGTTTGATTAATATGTGTCTTGGCATGTTTCTCCTTGGATTTATCCTGTATGGGACTCTCTGCACTTACTGGACTTGATTGATATTTCCTTTCCCGTATTAGGGAAATTTTCATCTATAATCTCTTCAAATATTTTCTCAGTCCCTTTCTTTATCTCTTCTTCTTCTGGGACCTCTATAATTCGAATGTTGGTGCATTTATTGTTGTCCCAGAGGCCTCTAAGACTGTCCTCAATTCTTTTTATTCTTTTTTCTTTATTCTGCTCTGCTGTAGTTATTTCCACTGTTTTATCTTCCAGGCCACTTATCCGTTCTTCTGCCTCAGTTATTCTGCTATTGGTTCCTTCTAGAGAATTTTTAATTTCATTTATTGTGTTGTTCACCATTGTTTGTTTGGTCTTTAGTTCTTCTAGGTCCTTGTTAAATGTTTCTTGTATTTTCTCCATTGTATTTTGAAGATTTTGGATCATCTTTACTATCATTACTCTGAATTCTATTTCAGGTAGACTGCCTATTTCCTCTTCGTTTGTTTGGTCTGGTGGGTTTTAACCTTGCTCCTTCATCTCTTGCGTATTTCTCTGTCTTGTCATTTTGCTTAACTTACTGTGTTTGGGGTTTCCGTTTCATCGGCTGCAGGTTTGTAGTTTCCATTGTTTTTGGTGTATGCCCCCAGTGGGTAATGTTGGTTCAGTGGGTTGTGTAGCCTTCCTGGTCGGGGGGGAACTGGTGCCTGTGTTCTTGTGGATGAGGCTGGATCTGTTTTTCTGGTGGGCAGGACCAAGTCCAGTGGTGTGTTTTGGGGTGTCTGTGATCTCATTATGATTTTAAGCAGCCTCTCTGCTAATGGGTGATGTTGTGTTCCTGGTCACGAATTGTTTGGCATGGGTGTCCAGCACTGGAGCTTGGTGGTTGTTGAGTGGAGCTGGGTCTTAGCACTGAGATGGGGATCTCTGGGAGAGCTCTCACCAACTGGTATTACATGGGGGCGGGAGGTCTTTGGTGGTCCAGTGTCCTGAACTTGGCTCTCCCACCTCAGAGGCTCAGGCCTGACATCTGGCTGGAGGACCAAGACATTGTCAGCCACAAGGGTCAGAAGAAAAGGGAGAAAAAAAAAGAATGAAAAATAAGATAAATAAAATAAAATAAAATGGTTTTTAAAATAAATTTAAGACATTATTGAAATAAAAAATAAAAAAGTATAAAAGAAGAGAGCAGCCAAACCAATAAACAAATCCACCAATGATAACAAGTGCTAAAAACTATACTAAGATAAACATAAAAATCAGAAACTAGTCAGTCACGTATGGCAAACCCCAATCTACAGTTGCTTCCAAAGTCCACTGCCTCAATGTTGGGTTGATTTGTTGTCTATTCAGATATTCCGAAGATGCAGGGCACCTCACGTTGATTGTGGAGTTTTCATCTGCTGCTCCTTTGGCTGCAAGGAGAAATTTCCCTTTGTCCTCTTTGTTCCCACAGCTCCTGGGCTTCAGCTTTGGTTTTGGCCCTGACTCTGCATGTAGGTTGCCCTCTGGTGGCTGTTGTTCACCCAGCTAGGAGGGGGTTAAAGGAGTGGCTGATTCGGGGGCTCTGGCTCACTCAGGATGGGTGGAGGGAGAGGTACAGAATGCAGGGTGAGCTTGCAGTGGCAGAGGCCAGCATGACCTTGCAGTGGCCTGAGGCATACCGTGTGTTCTCCTGAGGAAGCTGTCCCTGGATCACGGGACCCTGGCAGTGGTGGGCTGCACAGGCTCCCGGGAGGGAAGGTGTGGAGAGTGACCTGTGTTTACACACAGGCTTCTTGGTGGCTGCAGCAGCAGCCTTAGCATTTCATGTCCGTCTCTGGTGCCTGCGCTGATGGCCACCGCTCGCGCCCCTCTCTGAAGCTTGTTTAGGCAGTGCTCTGCCTTCTGTCGGTAGATAGGGAAGGACTCCTCTCTCCTCGGAGCCCCTGAAACAATAGTCTCTTGCCTCTTACACAGTTCCAGACTTTTTCCTGGACTCCCTCGTGGCTAGCTGTGGCGCACTAGCCCCCTTCAGGCTGTGTTCACACAGCCAAGCCCAGTCCTCTCCCTGGGATTTGACTTCGGAAGCCCGACTCTCAGCTCCCAGCCACCACCCTCCCTGGCGGGTGAGCCGACAAGCCTCTCAGGCTGGTGAGTGCCGGTCGGCCCTGATCCTCTGTGCGGGAAACTCTCCGCTTTGCCCTCCGCACCCCTGTTGCTGCGCTCTCCTCCGAGGCTTGGAAGCTTCCCCTCCACCACCCCCATCTCTGCCAGTGAAGGGGCTTCCTAGTGTGTGGAAACCTTTCCTCCTTCACAGGTCCCTCCACTGGTGCAGGTCCCATCCCTATTCTTTTGTCTCTGTTTATTCTTTTTTCTTTTGCCCTACCCAGGTACGTGGGGGAGTTTCTTGCCTTTTGGGAAGTCTGACGTCTTCTGCCAGCGTTCAGTAGGTGTTCTGTAGGAGTTGTTCCACCTGTAGATGTATTTTTGATGTATTTGTGGGAAGGAAGGTGATCTCCACATCTTACTCCTCCACCATTTTTTGGTGTGAAAGGTTTAACGTCAGGAATTCACACCCGGTAAAGTCTCCTCTGTAAGGTCAGACGTATTTTCAAAATAATTTGTTTCACGAGGAGGCTCCAAGGGACTTCCAAGCCAAAGTCAGATATTCAGAGTCAGTTCAGAGACAAATCTGTTAAAAAATTAGAATATTAAAGAAAGGATTTTGTTATAGGTGGATCTTATGGATGTTTCTGAAATATCTGGAGTATTTTGATGTATCCTGCTCACCTGCTATACGACAAGTATACTGTCAAACTTATTAGTGTGGCTACAGGTTCAGCTATTGTAGTAGAGATTCCAAGTAACAGCAAATTAAAATATAGTCTATCTTTGATATCACATCATAGTCTAGGCTAAGCAGGTTTGGGTCCATGATGTTAGGAACCCAGGTTTTTTCTGTCTTCTGTCTTCCCTAGGGCATTGCCATCTATACATGATTGAAGATGGCCTATCGCTTCACACACGTTTTTGCCAGCAAGAAAGAAGTATAAATTTCCTCAATTTAGGAATATTGCCTGGAAGTTGCACATTTTGTTTTCCTCACATCATTTGTTGTGATCTTGGGCTCATGTCCATACATAGCTGCAAGAGAGTCTGGGATATGTCTTTTTCTATATTCTGGAAAGCTATGTATCCCACTGAACAAATGGGATTTTATTGCTATCAAAGAAAATAAGTGTTATTGCGGGGCAACCAGTATTTATTTACACACTCCATCCCTTTAGCCATCTAAATATCTCAGTTCACCATCCGACTCCATTACCATTCTAACACATTCACCCACTCCTCTAATGGAAAAATTCCAAACTCTATTCTGGGATATCTGATTTTATAAAGCCTTCTTCATATTTTTCAACGTGATTTAGATTTTGTCGATTAGATCTGGGGAGAAAGAGTGAGATACAGGTCCCACTGTCCATTTGGTGACTCTGTGGGTATAGAACATGCATTTTGCAGTTGCAGACTGCAGTAGACTCAAAAGAGTTCTTGAGTATACATCAGTAGCTGCAGTTTACTGAATTGTGGCAGCTTCCCTGGTTATGGCTGTTTTATGATTGTGGAATCTTTCCAATATCAGCTGCTTCCAGTGATGGCAGCAATTGTGTGGTTCAGAAGCTAGCAGCTATCGTAGGAACTTCTCAAGTTCATGAGAAGCGTCTGATAATTAAAGATTCAGAAAGGTCCTTGGAGTCCAGATTCTGTGTTCTGGCTTTAGGAGTAAATTCTTAAAACATAAAGTGATCTGTTTCCTCCACTTTTCCAGTGATTCTGTGCACCATTTAGCATGCTGTAATAACTCATTTCCACTTAAACTAGCTGGTATGAATTTTGTTCTTGGCAACTGAACGCTTCTGACAACTTAGTAGAGCCATCTAATAAATAAGTCACCTCACTTATTTGTTCCTTCATGTGAACAAAAGATGCAGTGCCCTCAAACAACTTATAGTCTAATAACTGATAGCTAATATTTACTGACAGTTTGCCATGCGCCAGACATCTAAGAGTTTTTCCAGTGCTAAGATATTGAATGCCAATAATCACCTATGTACTAGGAATAACTGTATCCTCGTTCTATACATGAGAAAACTGAATTTTTGAGACATTTAGCAGATCCTGAATATATAAAATATGTAGTATACAGTCGAGTTAGCATTTGAAATCAGATAATCTGGCTTAACAATTACAGCACTGGGAAGACGTATTAAAAATCATCAATAAACACGTACTAAATTAGTTGCAGTTCTGGTAAGAATGATGAAGGGGAAGTACATGATATCAGGACAATGTAGAAAAAGTGAAAAGATGGATCAAAACCATTGGGCATGTTGATGGGTGCCATTGTAAGTTCTGTGGGGGGGGGAGTAATAATTTACATTTGCATGTTTACAAAATCACTCTGACTGCTGAGTAGAAAACGGTTTGAAGTGTGAGCATGTACAGATGTTCAGAGACCAGTTAGCTGGATATCACACAAGTAAATCTGGAATGGCCAGGGTGTCAGCTATGGCCGTGGGAATGGAGAGAAATACAAAAATGTGACTGATATTTGGGAGGTAGATTGAAGAAACAGTGATGATTGATTTAGTATTGGAAATGAGAGGGGAAAACTAGTGCAGGGTGATGTCCAGATTTCCGATTTGAGAAAGTAATTAGATGTCGATGCCATTAATTCCATACTCATGGACTATAGTTGCATCCTTTGGATATAGCAGTGATAGAGTAATAGTAAAGAAGTAGAATCGTACTTAGAATTTTGTCACCAATTCCCTGCCGGAAAAACTGCATGCTACATTTTTCTGAACAAACAGTGTTAGTGAGTTCCACAATATTGATCAAAAAAAACTGATCTCTATTTCCCTAGAGACTTATTAATCTTGTTTGGCCTTATCCCATACATCACCAGGGATCAAACCTTAAGAGTAAAACTTTTTTTTTTTTCTTTTAACTTTTAACACCTTGTGAAGTTACTCTTTCATGGGGGCTGGGATTCAGATGCTTTGAACTACATTCCTTTTGTCTTAAAAATAGATTCTGAGGCCAAAGGTAAAGTCAACAGGCCTGCCACAAATCATAAAGAAAGAAATTGTAAACTCCTTTCTGTTAGAATATATAATTACTGTCATCATTAAACTAAATATTTCAGGTCACTAATAAGCCAATGAAAATAAAGCTGACTTTTTATCATTTAAATTGAGGAAACATACTGTATAAAAGGTGGCCTGTAATTTTTAAAAATTAAAGTTCTGAAACATTATATAGCAGTGCTTTACCATATTTATTCACCAATAAGTCCCATGACTGAAAAGTGTTTGTTTATTGGAGAAACTGTTTTTTTTTAGGTATTAGCAGCTTAATTTTACTGTTACATTATCAGTAGCACAGTAGTCTCCAACAGAATGTTAATGAATACAATGATACAATGATATTTTATCAACTATGGTAATATAATTTCAGCCAAACTAATAACTTTGATATTTTATGTAATGAATGCAGACTTACTGTGGGTCTTTTGTTCTTTATAATACTGAAAATCAGGCATAATGCCTCATGTGCATACATGGTTCATTTTGACAGATTGAAAAATATAATTGAAATATTACTTTACTCATTTAAGGGGAATTTGGAGTTTGATGTACAAAGATTCAGAAACTGTTGGTTTGGAGGAAAATGAATCCTTTAGTTTAAAAAGCTGAAAAACTTTTTTTTTGAAAAGTAGAGAAAAAATGAGTGCAATGTTTACGTCGTGTTTGGTGTGTCTTAAAAATCTCTTCTGAAGGGGAGAATTCCCCTTCCTCCAGGGTGACTTGAAAATAATGCAACAGGAGCTCAGCTTTGCATTGAGATTCACATTGTCTAAATATTTCTCTTCTAGTGCTTACCTGCTCACTTGCATATCTGTTACCAATCAGGTACTAAGGATAAGGAACAAGGTTTAGAGTTATAATCTCTTAAATCCATGTTTTGCTAATCATTGTTGAGTTCCATAAGGAGGTGATCTTTGCTCTCCTGGAAACATTTCCAAACATTCAGAGCCTTAGCCATCTCCAATTCCTGGAGAATAAAGGAACGGCTATCAGCAATGATGGCCACCTTGCATTAGGCACACTGGTGGGCACATTGCTTTGTTTGATCCTCCAGTACTGCTTATCAGTGGTAAGTAGTACTGTTATCCCCATTTTATAAATAGCTTTGAGAGGTTAAGTAACTTTCCCAGAAACACACAGCTAGTAAGAGGTAGAGCCAGAATTTGCATCTAGATCTGTCAGACTCTGAAGTTAAGGCTTTTATTTTATTTTTCTTTTATTGTTTTTTTACTATATGATAATAACATTTTTTTAATGCTGGAGATTTGAAAAGTCTCTATTTGTACCTCTGGTGAAAGATATCCGAATTTACACTGATTGAGGTATATGGCCCGTTAGTCCTTTTCTGTGGCCCTGGGGAAGAGTCTTCATTATTATCCTATATGTCCTCTGAGGGGAAGTCTTTTAAATACTCTGCAACCCTTCTTTTTTATAGCTTCCTTTTTCTTAACTGGGCAATCACACTTACCTCCAGTAATTGACAGCTATAAGGCAAGCTGCCATGTTTAAAGGCAACTTGGATCTCTGATGATATTCTGGGCTCTTGAAATTTCACATGCGCTTCCTCCAAAAACATAAATTTCAGTTCCTCCTGCTTCGCTGAACTTCAGAGTTGTTATTATTTTTTAGGATTTGGACTTTGAGATAGTTAGCTCTTGAATTAAAGAACAAAAAGTGTGTGTTTTTGTATATGTTGGTGTGTGTAAATATGTGATTAGAACAGTTTAGTTCTCAATGGTTCCATAAAGGAATTATTTCTTTCAAGTGTCATTGAGAAAATGCTGGTTCAACATTGCTCTCTAGTTTAAGATGCACTATTATTTTTTGTACATCTAGGAAAAGAAAATACTACTATTATAATTTTCCCACACCATTGATTGAAAGGTGCTTACTAAGTTTATATATTTAAAATTTGAAAACTAATGTCAATTTTAAACCAAAGTGTAGCAATACCAATTCGTCAATATTATTTTTTGTACTATGGATACATGTTATGATATCCTGTAGTTTTTCTTCTACACCAAAGACTTGGAATTGCTGGCTGACTTCATACTGTATTGATTGGCAGAGCTTGCCTACTGGGTTGTGATAAACGGATCTCACGGCAACATGGTGAAGATTATCTGATCAGATACATATAACATTCTTAGAAGAATGCATGGCTCACAGAAAACGCTAAACCAACAAATCAACATTAACTCTCACCATTAAAACCACCACCACCACTACCATTAACACAACTTCAAGGGAGGTACACCAGTATGAAAAAGGCAAAAATTAGTTGTGGAATCTATATGTTTTCCAAAAGTCCCAACATGATTGACTTGGGCAGCCAAGTATGAGAGCCCAGGATAAAGGTAATATGGCATTTCCTTTTTTTTCTCTCCAAGTGTGCATCAGTATTCGAGAAGAGTTGAAAACTAAGAATGGATCTGTCATTCTTGTCCTTGAGCATTGGATAGATACCTTGATTTACTTCTGTGTATATGGAAATAGCCAACTCTTGCACTTCATCAGCTGGAAAATTAAAGAAAAAGTATCTTTTCTAGTCTTGTGAGCTGAAGTTTGGGAAATTATACATGCAGATAAAATGCCTGAGTTGATCTCAGGTAATATTAGGACTTTATCTTCTAACTACTATTTGAAGTATGCTAAGCATTTTGACATGGAATTCTAAATATCCTTTTGAAAAATTAGGTTTCAACCACCTAAGTTAGTATTAATACAGAGAATAAATTTGTTTTAATTTTTCAGCTAGAATTACAAGATTTGATTTTAGAGTGTATAACATTTAGATGGAAGAAGGCCGGAAGTATCAACAGTGACATTTAAGGGTTTATATTTGCCAGACAATGTGTTTAGCATTAATACATATTATCTTTAATTCTCACAACTTTAAGAGACAGGAACTATTTATGTTTCCAAGATATAGCCAAGGACACAGGCTCAGAGAGGTTAAGTAATTTGCCCAAGATCACACAGCTAGTAATAGGAAGAGCTGGTGTGTTTAAAACCAGATCTCTCTGATTCCAAAGTTCTTTTTCTTAGTCACTACACCAGATCATGTATGCTTTTAGTTCACATTTTAGAGGAAGAGGTTAATTCTCTCATTGCTGTTAACTGGTTCTACTACTGTTTCTTTTTGGGAGAAGATCTCTTGATAGTGTTCTTTCCTTGACAACCCACGGGTTCCCTACAGGCATTAGCTCACATCAAACCCTGTGTTTTCTTTGGAAAATATTATTCAACAAATATCAATTAATATGTGAGATACTGCATTGCATACTCGAGAGGTCTGCACAAAGATATGGGCTCATAACTCAGGAGTTTACAACCTTGCAAACATCAAAAATACATGAGAGGGCTTCCCTGGTGGTGCAGTGGTTAAGAACCCACCTGCCAGTGCAGGGGACACGGGTTCAAGCCCTGGTCCGGGAAGATCCCACATGCTGCGGAGCAACTAAGCCCATGCGCCACAACTACTGAGCCTGTGCTCTAGAGCCCGCAAGCCACAACTATTGAGCCTGCATGCCACAACTACTGAAGCCCGCGCCTAGAGCCTGTGCTCCGCAACAAGGGAAACCACTGCAATAAGTCCGCACACCGCAGTGAAGAGCAGCAACTAGAGAAAGTCCGTACACAGCAACGAGGACCCAATACAGCCAAAAATAAATAAATAAAATAAATAAATTTATTAAAAAAAACCCAAAACACATGAGAGTAAGGAGCCTTGCAAACTTAGACATTCTCTACAGATTCACCCCATGAAAGTACGTATTTTATTCTCTCACACTCTTCCACTGGAATACGCCACACCCTTCCAAAGCTGGATGGTTCATGATCTTTTGCCATCTTGTCACAACAGGCAAATAGGAAAAATATGTCTTTTATCTCTGCTTCAATTTGGACTGACCAAATTTTGGTTTTCTAAGGGTCTCTACAATGTCCATTTTGCCTGTCCTACCAATGCTTTTGACACCTATGGTATAAGCATTTCTTATTAAGGAGGATATAATATATAATAATGAGACCCTTATATATAATATATATTATATATAATATATATAATATATATTATATATAATAATATATATTATATAATATATAATAATGAGACCCTCATATATAATAATGAGACCCAAAAGGTCTCATTTTACCATCATGGATGTCCTGGAATAAATCAGAAATGTGATTAGAAAGTGTGTGTCTTCCTCCATAGCTGTATCATTTATAGTGAACCTGAGGATGCAGGATTCCCTAGTAGTGTGTGTCAATGGGAAACACAATTCTGGGCAGGCTGATGAATGTGGGTAGGTTGAAGAAGTGAGTCAGCGTTCTGTGCTGTGTTCTTAATCACATTTTACCCTATAAGCTTAGTTTTTGATAAGAAAACTGCTCAATCCCCTCAATAAATAATGACCTGCTTACCAGATAGTGGAGGATAAGTTGCATTTGACATCTTTCTATAAAATATTGATATTTATCCTCCTAACCTCCTTGCAATTATGAGTTGAACAATAAGGTGACTAGTAGAATCAGATTAATAACACTTTGAGGATTAACTAGGGTTTCTTTGTCAGATTTTGTCAAATCTTCAAGATTTTCTTCATGCACAGCTAAATAGCTGTTGTGTTTGAAATTTGCTTAGAAATGTTTTTCTTTATGTCTTGTACAATCTGGTGAAAAAAAAAAAAGGTGCCCTAACATCAGTAGGCCAGTGTGACTTTCCTCTAGTGCTTTGTTCCATTACGATGCTCTGAGACATGGGGTGTGGACATTTCATATTCTAAAGGGAAAACATATAATTCAGCAGCCAAACCACTCATTGGTGAAAAGGGATTTTACATTTTGTTCAAACATATTATCACTATAATAAACACCTAACTTAGCTATATTTTGAGACCTCTGGTTCAAGGAGAAGACCTAATGGGAGAAGTGGGTGGAAGAAATCAGCAGTAGGTCAAAGGGGAAGGAAAAAAAGAGAAGAAACCATATTAGAATATGAAAAGCAAAGAAGAAAGAAAGCACAAAAGATTGGCAGGGAAGGAGTATATAAAGCAACAGGTAAGAGCAAAAGCTTTGCAGCAAATTCACCTGCATTGACTTGCTGGCTGTCTCACTTGTTAGTTATGTGACCTTGGACAAATTATTTCACCATATTTCCTTTATTGAAAATGGTAGTGGTGATCCCTGTCTGTTTTCCATGTCATTGTGAGAATTCAGTGGCATTTTACATAAAACACTTAGCTCAGTGCCTGCCACACATTTACTGTCAATAAGCAGGAACCCTCTAGAAGATTTTACTTACTCTAGGGGAAAAAAAATTGGGGAGGCAAGAGAGTTGCAGATAGAATTGGAAGTGGTAGATTTGCCAGACACTGCAGTTTCTACTGTCATTCAGGGTCAGCCACACCAAATGCAGCTAACCCCTGAGCCAGTCTCTAATTTCATGTTAATGTTGTTCCAACTCAATATTTAGAAGCCAAGCAAATGGTCTGACCCACCAGCCAACATCCATATGCACCGTGTCTCCGAGATGAGTCTCCATTGGAGCTGATTCCACTGTGTGCATTTATCTGAGTTCATGCAGTCTTGTGGCATTTCATTCTTCATGGTCTTCCTGGGAGCTGATTTCAGATGCACACATCAATTAGAGCCTAATAAGCTCAAAGCCAGCAGCTTCTCAGGGTATGAGACAAGCAACCATTGAAACCAGTTCAATCAAGGTGGCCCTTGGGTTCACAGACCCCCACCTGAGTGCCTTTTGAATGCAATAAGCACTGATGAAGCAGCTACCCATAGGGAGACCCTTACTGTACAGTATAAATATATCTATCCCAGAGCAGCCATAAATAACACTCTTTGTTTTTTATGCATAATTAACACTGAATAGTAGCTAGTAGCTTGGCTGAATTGTAATGACACATTCTCAGGCTACTTTTGTGTGCCTTAGCTTCAGAATAAAAGAATGTAAAACTATGAACCTATAGCCTGTAGTGTGTGTGTGTGTGTGTGTGTGTGTGTGTGTGTGTGTGAAAATTTTTCCATTTTGTTTGTTTATTGATTTATTTTATTCTTCTTAGGACTGTTAAATGCAACTTTATTTCTAGGAAAAACACTGGGAATCACAATGGTGAATGCCCTTTGGCTCTCCTTATTTTAAGCTGAGGTTTCCCAGCAATAGGTAGATAATAAGGTGAACCAAAACCAAGGTTGTTCTCCTTATCCTGTGGGACCTGGTGAAAGAGAGGGCCAGAAGCTTAGCAGGCAGAAATAACTCCTCAAATAAACATGAATTTTGAAGGCAGCAAATAATCTTGATGCCTGGATGTGCTGGTATGAGGTTAAGGCTGCTGGGTGAGGATTTTCTGCTGCATTCTTCTGGGACCTTTTCATTCAGTGCCTTCTTGTCTATGTAAAATAAAAACAATTCTCTCTTGTCTTTGATATTTCCATGGAGGGGTCCATTGACTTCATTAAAATAATGCAGTTTTAAGTGCAGTCTACTTCATATGGGATTCCTCACATGCATTCCCACTCAAGGATCACTTGCTTGCTTGCTTTTTGAGACACATTTGAATTAATGATACATTGGATGTGTGATTACAGCTTCTCATTTAGAAAACTTGATTGATAGATGCAATAACTCAGATGTAATAATGTTTCTTTCCTGTGATTCCATATAAGCTCAGGGTCTGACAATTTGGCCATTGTTTTCATATTAGGAGACAACTGCAACCATCAGAAATGTACCTGTGTCCAAAGTAACGAGAAGAGGACTCAATGATTGCCTTATAGACATTGTAAAGAATCTGTTGTTAAGATGAAACAATGCAGGACTGCAAGAAGGTATCAAATTTTTGCCCAGACAAGCAACTAAAATGTAAATTTTAGGGGAATTTGACCATGCCAAAAAAAATTAGCAGGAATGCCTATGAAGATACAAGTACCTCTAACTGCATAATCGCTTCTTGAATCCAAAGTTCAAATAAGAGCGGACAGTGAGCCATTTCTGTGTTAGCCTTAATTGGAGATGGTGATCATTTCCTAGAAATTTGGAGAGCAAGGTATTGTAAGAGAACTAAGATGTTTGGGTTGACATCCCATGCCTACAACTGAGTAGCCTTGCACTAATCACTTACTCAATGTCTTCCTGAGTTTCTCCACCCAGAAAAAAGCAGTAGAAATAGCGGAACATGTCCCTTAGAAAATGCCTTTGAAATGCTGTTTATAAATGCTTCAGAGTAGCATTTACGGACGTGAATTCGCCCTTCAAACTAACTTCTGGATTCGTTTTTGGATATGGGGTTAACAAAACAGGAAGTTATAAACTGTGGACACCAGAAGTCATCATGACTCCCACTATGAGTCCCATTATGTGATGATGGTGGTAATGATGACCAGGTGAATACCTTAAAAGGAAGTGGACACAAACCCCATCCCATCTGGGGGTGGTGGGAGGAGAGTGACCTATTCAATATCTCTACAGCTTCGAATAGAGGAGGAAATTGCATTTTCCTCATCACCTAGGTCTGAGCTCTCCCACTGTCTTTGTTCAGTTTAAGAACTCACTGATAGAGACATGGCATCTCTTTTCTGATCTTACAGACCCAGATATTGCAACATACTGTTTTGCTCTCGTGTTCCACATAAACCACACACATAAGACATGTAATTTATATATATATATATATATATTTATTTATTTTAGCAGACATCCTTGAAGGTTTTTTAATCTATTTTGAGCAAACATTGTAGCAACACAATTTAAATTAAACATGTCTATTCCTTCAAATCCTTGCACCTTATTTCTCCCCAAACTCTGGACTTTTGTGTTAATGTTGTTTGTGTTAGATATAGATAGAGAGAGAGAGAGAAAATGAGTGGCCCATGATAGAGGTTTAATAAAGGCTGGCTGTTGTTATTATCTAGAAGTGTGTATATATTATTTATTCATATTCTGATAAACTTATGATATTTTCTCATTGGAAATTAAAGTTGTTGAAAATCCGTTGAAGAAATTTATGAGCACCATTGGTCATTGTTAGTCTCACCTTCACTGCTGGAATTGATTCTCTCAAGGAGGAAGTTTGTTTCTTCTCTCAAGGAGAACAGCTTGCGGCAAAATGACTCAGCTTAAACACTTCCTGCAAACTGGCTTCCCCTTGGCTTCAATGAGAATTGGTGGTGGTGGGAGGAGTTGGGAGGAGACTCCAATACTGAAGCACTCAGCACAATTGTCTTCTCCAAGGCCTGACTTGGATTTCCAGGACTGTTGAAGCCCATTTCAGGAATTGGCTCCCATTATGTCTTTTTGTTTGTTGGTTTAATTTGTGGAAAACCATGCCTGAAACAAGCTTAACCTGCTAGGTAGTGAGCTTGAAATATTGCTACTCCATAATGAAGGCCATTGCTCATGGACAAGCAGAGAGTTGGTTGTTAAATTGCAGAGTTTTCAAGGACTTTCTATGAACCCCAGCTATAATTCCAAACTGGTATTTCACTAAGTCAGAGAGGACTTAAAATGGCCTATTTCCCCCGTTCTTTCTGGCAATTTGCTGTAAGTGCTGATTATTTTGTCAAGCCTTTTGAGCTCCATGCTCTGCCTATAATATCTGCAGCCTCTGATGGACTGTGGTTAGGGCAGTAAGTGTTGGAAATGAAATGTCTTGTTTGTTTAAGAAAAGAGTTGAAAGTGAAACAGTGTTTGCTCTGCTTTGGGGAAGACTGAGTAAATGCTAATGAGAGGTAATTGGGAGTCTTTATTTTAATATGAAAAATCAAGCACAGACAATGCCTACATGCCCAGAATGGCAAGGCAAATGATTTCATTATAGAATAAAGAGCACCCTTAAGATGAAACGGTCTCTGTTTATATTTTATTCAGGAGGTTTAAGAAGTCACATATAAAATGTAAATTTATCATCCTTTATGCCTATGTAGTTAGTAAATTTACTTTTAGTACTTCAGAATCCTTAATTTTGTGAAGTTTCTTTTTAAAATGTAAACAATACATTTTTAAGAAATTTAACTAAGGGCAAAGAAAATCTTGACAATTAGTTATTAATGCTTAGGACAGCTAATCTAAAATGGTCTAGTAATATTTTAAACATAAATTTATTTCAAAGTTATGTCTGAAGTAGTATTTTTTAATAATATCAAGTCCAAGGAGAGAGGTCATCACATATCCTGCAAAACTTTAATTACCAAAACAATGCAAAGCACCATGGGTCTCACTTACTATGTATACATATTGGAGGCAGGACTATTTAATTACATTTAATAAACATTCTTGAGACCCTTGTTGTATGCTTAATACTATACCAAGTAGGCACTGAGGGGAAACGATAGAGGAAGAGAAGGAAATGAGAATTACAAAATCGATATCACACGATCCACGTTTTACTTAAAGATCTAGAAGCTACCAATCTACTTTTGGACAGCTAAAACATATTCACCATAGAACTAAGCACCAACAATTCTATAATCAGAGCACTGAACAAAAGCAATAGCAATTCTAATAAAAATTACTAGAACCATTACAATATGTTTGATATCTATTCAATAAAAGCTACAGGAAACATCGGACTTCACATTGAGCATGCAGGATGATGAGGGTTATTTGATAGAACGGGATATAAAAAAGAATTGAGGCTGGTAAGTTAGGGAGACTTGGGAAAAAATGCACAAAGATCAGGGAAAATTGTACAGTGAGCACTTCCAAGCCACAGCATTTGTACAAACTAAGCAAAGAGGAAGCATGAGGAATAAATAGACATCCTCAACACAACTCTGTTTCTCTAAGCCTTGCTACTCCATTGTACTCTGAAACATATGAGCATGCCAGGAAAAATCATGTGTGAACCAACATTATTTATGCCTTATATTGTTATTATTTCCTATTTATCAAACACAAATGGGCTACTTTACATTTCAAAGACACACATTGTAGCAGAACAGATGGAATGTAGGAATTTAGTGAAGGCTTAGTAGGGAAGAGTGATTTTGTCCTAAGCCAGAAAAATGGAGTTTGGATAAATAGATTAATCTTGTATATCAAGGACTAATGACGTTATTCAATACTAAACTATAGCATTGTCAATATGCATAACAAGAATTATGTTACAGCATGTTAGGTACCTATCTGGGTGAATTGGTGAAGAAATAAAATAGTTTTAAGTGGTTAGAGCAGCTGAAAGTTATGAATCACTTTTTTTCCCCCAGAGCATTCTTTTTTTTTTTTTTCAGTACGCGGGCCTCTCACTGCTGTGGCCTCTCCTGTTGCGGAGCACGGGCTCCAGACGCGTAGGCTCAGCAGCCATGGCTCACGGGCCCAGCCGCTCCGTGGCATGTGGAATCTTCCCGGACCGGGGCACGAACCCGTGTCCCCTGCATTGGCAGGCGGACTCTCAACCACTGCGCCACCAGGGAAGCCCCCCCCAGAGCATTCTTTAGGGATGTAGAGTAGGCATGGGTTTTAAAAATCAGACCCATTTGGATATAAATCAGAGATATGTTCTTTTTAACCATGTGATATTGAGTGTCATCTTTGATTGGCCCATCTCCTCATTACCCACCTCCAGTCCATCATAAGACCTGCCAGTTCTATCTCCAAACCACACCCAATCCCCACAGCCATGAGTCTTGTTCAAGGCAGCAGAGCCTCTTTCACCACTTACTCTCATGTGATTGATCCTCCCAGATCATTCTCTACATGGCAGCCAGAATCATCTTTCAAAATGTAATTCTGATCATGTCATTCCTGTGCACAGAGTCCTTCAGTGGTCCTTAGCAAGGTTAAAAAAAAAAATCAAGCTCCTTATCTTGACTTTCAAAGCTGTTTCTTGCCTAATTCTCTGACTTCACTGGATACCACTCTCTATTTTATTTACTCCTCTGGGCCACCCTGGCCATCCTTCTGTTTCTCAGACGTACCAAGGTTACCCTTTCCTCAGGATCTTTCCCTTAGCTTTTCTTATTAATTGGGATATTTATCCCCAGCTCCTCAAAGTGGCAGCTCCTATCACTTTTTAACTTGCTTCTTCAAAGTGGCCATCCCAGACTCAGCTGTCTCTCATGCCTGCTCTCTGAGCTATAACATTCTTTCCATCACTCTGTGTCATATCACTTGATTTGCTCCTTAGCACTTATTAAATAAGAATCTTTTTTTTTTTTATTTACTTGATGATTCTGTGTCTTCTCCTCTCTCCACAAGATTCTTAGCTCATTTAGGGCAAGGATCGTATTTATTTTGTTTACTATTATATCTCCAGCACAGAAAACAATATTTGGCAATAACATTTACTGAATAAATAAGAAAGGTGTAGTTTCTCTCGTATGAAATTGGAAAATAATGCCTCTTTGCAGGACTGTTGAGATTTTGTGCCTGGCATGTTCCATGACATGCAGTACAGATGCTGCTCACCAAGAATTAAGTCCCTTTCTCTGACTTCTTATATTTGAAAATATATTCTGCTTTAAACTACTGTTGTGGGTTGTATATTAGTTTTCTTGGGAGGGGGGGTCAAAACAAATTACCACAAACCGGCTGGCTTAAAATAACAAATTTATTAACTCATAGTTCTGGAGGCTAGACATCTAAGATCAAGGTGTCAGCAGGTCCTTGCTCCCTGTCTGAACACTCTAGGGAAGGATTTGTTCTTGCCTTTTTCCAACTTCTGGTGGTTGCCAACAGTCCTTAGAGGGAGTCATTGGTTTGTAGCAGCATAACTCTAATCCCTGCCTGCATCTTCACATGCCTGTGTTCTGTGTGTGTGTGTGTGTGTGTGTGTGTGTGTGTGTGTGTGTTCTCGTGAGAGCACTAGTCGTTGGATTATGGCTCCCTTGAATCTCATCTTAACCAGTTGCATATGCAGAGGCCATGTTCTTAAACCATGTCCCATTCTGAGGTTCTGGGTGCGTATGATTTTTTGAGAACATTATTCAGCTCATTACTGGTTGTTTTCCCTAATATTATAAATTCCTTGAGGACAGGGACCATGGATTCCTGCTTATCTCTGTATGGCCACAGTAACTAGCAAAGTTATTTCCTGGATTTGATGCAATAGATTTTTATTGATTATTTTGGGAGAAGTTTTTGTGGTCAAGCAATAGAAGAAAGAAAGAGTACATTTGTATTAATATATGTAATGGAAACGTTTGCCCTATGAAGGAGAAGACAGTAAGCCAAGCAGAGCAACTAGTCACGTGGCAGGTTAATTCTTCACCCCCTTAAACAACTGTGTTATTCAAAATTTAATTCCTATGCAATACTCTTAAAGCACCAGGAGAAAATATTAATTCGAAGAAGGTATCCTGAGTCAAATTTGGGGTATTTCCAATCACTTTGGAAAAGTGAAACATGCTTCTCCTTCTATATTATTATTTAAAGTATGTACACCTTTTTATTATCAATCTTGATTTTATTTTCATAGAGTTATAGACTCTTTGGGTCTGAAAGTACCTTTATGACAACTTACAAAACTCTCCTTCACTTATCTGATATTTGAATCCCCCTATATCATCCTAGGTCTTTGTCTAGCCTAAGAGTAGCTGTGGTTTCTTGCTAGAATATAAGTATCTATATGACGGAGATTATGTCTCTCTTATCATCCATATTATCTCCAGCACCTAGTACAGTGAGAGGCATAGGGCAGACGTATGACAAACGAGAAATATCTGTTAAATGAGTAAATACATGCACATCAAATCATAGATTTCAGCAGGGTTGTCAGGGAATGGACAGATGCTATGTCAAGTAACTTAGAGAATGGTTCCAGGGTTCACTGTTAATACCTTTTCTTTTGCTTTGGTCACCCACACAGATATAATGCAAAACTGCAGATTGCAAGAGTGCTTGACTCTTACCCAAATTCTAAAACACCCATCCAAGTAGGCAAAACTAAACTTTTATTCATGCTATATATTTGCAGTCTTCCCATCTACAATAGCCCCTACCTAAGGTGATTCACAGGACAGTCTCTTAGTCCCGTGCCTGCAGTGGCTGGCTGGAGTAGTGAGAAACAACTGAGAAGGGTGAACTTATGCTAAAGAGGTTAGAGACCAGTTTGATTCCCAAAGCAAGGCCTAGACTAAAACACATTACCTGTGTGCTGATGGCACATGGAAAGTCTAGCAGTGAAAATAGGAAGCCTTCCCTTTGGGAGGCTACCTACACTGACTGATTTTTTGGTAAATGAAAAAAATCCTCAATTCCTATGTGTTTCCCTCACACTTGAGAGTATGCGACTTCTTTTTCCAGCATGTTCCCATGATATCTCATGCTTCTCTTTTTACAGCACTCACCACACTTGTGATTATATTTTTAAGTTCTGCATTCCTTCTGACTTCTACACTCCATGGGACAAGAACCATGTCGGTCTGTCCACTGCCAGGTCCCTAGTGCCTAGCATAGTGCCTGGCCTGTAGCAGGTAACTGCTTGTTTTATGGAATTAAATTTAACAGAGTCATGTTTTTGATTCCAAAAAGCAGGTTTCTTCTCCCAGATGAATCAATCAATTGAAAAGACAAGTTGCTTTCCAAATTACAATAAAAACCACCAACTCCAAATTCACTTTTCTGTAGCGTTTCAGTCTTCTTCCAAGTATGTTTTATATTGCTGTTTTTTATCCATCTTGCCAGATAAATAAAGTCACCCTGAATAATGTGCTTGCTATCTCTGGGAAGCCATATAGTTCAACTCCTCCATTTATATATTACAAAATGGCCTTGATTAAAACAATAAATGTTAAAAAAAAAAAAACAGTAGAGGGTCAACGTATCTATTAGAAAGTAAAGAAAAAGAGACATTCAATCAATTCACTTTAATTGATGATTTGATGGTAGATGGTTGGTTATAAGTTAAAAGCCCAGGCTACTCAGACGTTTGGACTGGAAATGACACAGTTCCTCTGTGTTATATTTTAATCAGCAACTGTGGCATTTTAGAGTGTGGAGTTTTAGAAAATAGTTACCTTTGAGTATCTCCAGCAATACCACTCATTGTTTAGCTGTTTTAAAAACCTCTGACTTATTTGCTAAGGAGCCAGTTAAAAAACCAACCAACCAACCAACCAACCAACCAACCAACCAACGAACATTTCTTGAGAACTCCCTTCTCTGAATGTCTTCTGTCTGATAGGGAGCAAGTTTTATGCTCTCTGTTCAGTTTCCTACCCTTGCTTCCATGTTGTTGTAAGTTGTCCAGTGAATGTTTATCATTTTAAATTAAATTTCTTTCTCAGCAGAGAAGTGCTGTATTGTTCACCTCAAAAATATAGGAAATAATTAACCTTCCTTTCCTATGGCAGCCAAAAGTCTGTGTGAGGGAATGGGTAACCGGAGGGTGAATGATAGTTGGTATAGGGATTCCAAAGCAAACGAGGATCCAAAAATGCACAGGAAAAGATTTGAGTCAGACCTGTGATTCAGAGCTGGGTTAGCAACTCATACTTGGTATCACACATTTTTGTCTGATGACTGTTCTGAGCTTAACTAATGAATAGTTCCAGTCACACTAATACAAGACTCAGTGAACAGTGCAAGAGACTTAACATGACAATTAAGTTCTATAACTCCCTAACATTGGGATTCCTAAAGCATTTCCCATTAGAGGAGACAAGTAGAAATTATTGTGCTAAAACCATTTCAGTTAAAAAACACTGAATATTCTTTCGAGCCCATATAATTAAGACTACAAAGACTTTTAACAGTTTAAATAGGAAAAACATGAAAAGAGATACAACTCCTTTAAAATCACCTCAACATGGGCCTGTACGAAGTTGCATAACTCAACACTTTCTAGTCTAGAACTATTTTGGGGCTCTCCACTTGAGAATAGTTCATTCGATTTGTATCTATATTAGTTATCTATTGCTGTGTTACAATATTACCACAAAGTTAGCAGTTTACAAAACATACATTTATTATCTCACCGTTTCTCTGGGTCAGGACTCCAAGCACGGCTTAGCTGCATCTTCTGTTGCAGGGTTTCGCAAGGATGCAAGCAAAGGTGTCATCCAGGTCTGGAGTTTCATCTGTCTGTGACCGGGGAAGGATCCTCTTCCAAGCTCACATGGTTATTAACAACCTGTAGGGCAGCAGGTCTCAGTTACTTGCTGTCAGGCAGAGACTGCTCTCAGTTCCTTGCCATATGGGTGCTTCAGCATGGCTGCTTGTTCGATCAAAGTCAGCAAGGGATAGTTCTCTAGCAAGAGGAGTATTTAATTTTATGTAACAGAATCAGGGAATGACATCCCTTCACCTTTGCCATAATATATGGATTCAGAGCAAACCCTGAGTCCTGCCCACACTCAAGGAGAGGGGGTAACACAGGGCATGAGTTCTAAGAGGCAGGGATAATTGGTAGTCATCTTATAGTTTTCTGCCATACTTGTCCATGAAATGAGAATCAGTGTCTCTTGCCTGGTTGATGGCTTTGAAGCGATAGAGCTAAGAAACATACTGTTTGATTTTCAGAAGCACAACTTTTCAATTCCAAATGTGTGTTTTAGTTTCAATTATAAATCTAATCTAGAATTAGATTTAAGGATTGGTGCGATTTGGTTGAGAAGAGAGGAATAAAAAAGAAATTGGGGAACTGATAAAGGACTTCCAACTTTTATGTCATCAAAAATATATGATAGAAAAAAAAGTTAATCTGATTATCATTTTTAAAAATGGAATGATTAAACACCAAAAGAGAACAAAAATCTCAGAATAAAGAATATTCCTTTTATTACGTGAATTTAGGTTTTATTTAAAAATTCTAGACTTTTGTTTTTATTTCTTTACTACAGACCAGTAGAAAGGTAGTCACCACCACTCACCAGTTCTCAGATTTGCATTCGGGAACTATTGTAGCATAGAGATGAGATTCTTTTTTAATAATTTAAGATGTATAGCTTGCTTAACTCCTAAAGAAGTTAACCAGATTTACAACTTAAATATGGAGCAAAATGAAACTTTTAAATATGAAAGGGAACAGAGACTATTAAAGGAAGCAGATGGAATAGACAATACCAGATGCCAAAAAGAAATGAGCAGAAAGTAGGGCACCAAATTTGGCTCTAAGGTCTTTGGCCATCAAGTTTCCTTATGCAGATGACAAGTTTGGATAAGAGAATGTGTGACTCGAACTGAGGAGAGATTATTTTTTTCCTTGGAATTGAACTCAATCAGAATTTAGCCCATGAGTTCTTCTGTTAAGGAGTCTTATCTTTCTTAGAGTTTTCTAGAATTTTGAGCAATGTCTTTTAAAGAGAGTTGTTAATATTTACAGAGGAAGTAATACTTCTTCAGACTTCTCCCTTATCCTTCTTTATCTCCTTTTAATCATTGTAACCATTGTATCACTCATGGTGGATAAGGTGGATACAAAGGAGATAGGAAGGCTTGGTACTCAAATACAGTGTTTTATCCCAGGATTATGTTACCTAATACAAAGCAGAACCTAGAGGATTTAATACAAGGTGTTAGAGATAGGAAGATTGAGTGGTTTGGGTGATTATTATTTCCTGTCTCTATGAAATCTGATAATGTTTAAAAAAATACACTTTTTTTAGGTACAATTAACATATGATAATCTTTTAAAGGTGAACTCACTCTTCTTTGTTTGCCCTTAATAATTGTATTGAATGCTAGGGCATGCTATATGCTATTGGCCTAAGGCGAAGAAAGAGGAGAAAGATTGAGTAATGGAGAGGCCAGTGAACAAGAAGGACAAGGTGGAATTTAACAAAGAGGCCCAGGCAGGCAGGAGAAACACAACTAGAAAAGCTCTCCTGTGAGAAAAGCAGAGGGAGAATCACAGGATCATAGCATTTCAAAGCCATCCACTGGAAAAGCAAAAACAGGAGAATGAAATTCAGACAGTCTCTGAAGAGCGTAGCTTGAGAAAGGTCTCACAGGGGTCAGTTTTAAAAAAAAAATAGGCCATTAGAATGTAATTGATTTTTTTTTTTTTTTATTGCCCTGAGACTCTTGCAGGGGCTGAGTTCCAGGTATGCCTTTGGTAAACTGAATTCTTCATGGTAAGAATAATTGAGTAAAGCATGTGATTGCTACAGCAATTAAGAAGTTAGAGGAAAAGTGGAATTACCTTTGTTCTGTTTCTGTAAGAGTAGAAATCAAATTTGGTTAGGCTAATAAAAAATGTTTAAAGTATTTGTTATTGTATTCATTGTTCACTTCTTTGCAGTTCAAATATGCAGAGAAATACAAGTAAGGAATGGAAGATGATCTAGATCAGTAAAATCATCAGCAATTTACATGTTAAATGTCCCAACAGATCTTTATGCAGTACAACTAGAGAGAGCTTTTGGAATGGAGGACACAGATTTTTATTAAGAGCTCGTAAAACCATGGTATCAAACTTCAGGTTGCAAAATATTGTGTAAGAAGTTCGAGATTTTTTTTTTTTAATGAAAAAAAAAAAAAGAGTCTCAGAGATTCCAACTCATTCAGCTTGAGAAGCTCTAGAACGTAAATTTATTACAAACTCCCGGGGCTTGTCTAATGCTGGCAGTCAAAAGATCACATCCTGAGAGACACTGTCTTAGAGGAAATACAGCCTTAATTTAGTCTGGAGGTAATTGTTTTCAGGCTTCTCAGTAACTAGGGAATCTATAATTCGTTTTAAGAATCACCATTTATTAAGAGCTACTATACTTGGTATTGCTTATATATTTACATGTAATTGACCTCACTACAACTGTTCAAGAAATATAATAGTATATCCAATTTACAGATAAGTACACTTAAGCTGAGAAAAGTTAAGTAAATTTTTCATGGTCACAGAGCTATAAAGTGATGAAATTGTGATTCAAATTCAGTTCTGAGTGTTTCTAAACACTGCATTCTTCCCCTCTGTGCCATGATGCTTCCCAGAATGCCTCCTTGATATTAACTGCTAATACTAGTGCATTTGGAGTTATTATCAGAGGAGATGGTAAAAATGAACCCATAGGGTTTCCCCTGGTGGTGCAGTGGTTGAGAATCCACCTGCCAGTGCAAGGGACATGGGTTTGAACCCTGGTCCGGGAAGATCCCATGTGCCATGGAGCAACTAATCCCATGTGCCACAACTACTGAGCCTGCACTCTAGAGCCCGCGAGGCACAATTACTGAGTCCACATGCCACAACTACTGAAGCCCACGCACCTAGAGCCCGTGCACCGCAACAAGAGAAGCCACTGCAATGAGAAGCCCCTGCTCGCCACAACTGGAGAAAAGCCCGACGTGCAGCAACAAAGACCCAACGCAGCCAAAAAAAATGAACCTATAAATTAACATTTTCCTCCAGATCAGTGGAATTTTCTTCCATATCCCGTCAGATGGGATATGGAAGACCCATGCTCTAATGGGTCATTGGTAAATTCTATTTTATTCATTAAACGAATGTTTATTGATTGTCAACTGTGTACCAAAAATTGTTATAGATACTTACAGACCAACAAGACAAAGTCCATGCCTTTAGAACCTTCCATAATGTATTTCTAGCCACTCTGTCCTGGAAAGCCACCATCCAAATCATTGGATTCACAATCTTTATGCCTGGGATACCACTCAAAGCCACATAAGCATTATGCCAATGCCCAGGACAGGGTATTTTCCCATTTTAGTAAATGACGCAGAAATTCTGTTACTTCTAAATGCAAAATTCATCTTAAACCTGTACATTTCTTCTTGCCTTCACTTCCACTTGGTCCAAGCCACCGTTACCTCTCATCTGAATACAATAACATCCTATTAGCCATTCTCTGATTCCGTCTTTGCTTCTATCCAATCCATTTGTAACACTGCAGCATACTGACTTAACTGAGTTAACTTTCCAAAGCTTAAATTTACGCAGGGTGTGTCACTACTTCAATCCCTTCAGTGGATCTCCATTGTTCTTAGCATAAAACATACTCTTTACAATGGCCTACCAAGCCCTGCATAATCTAGCACCTAACTCTTGAAACTCATTACAGATTAGTCTCCCCATTGTTTGCAATGCTTCAGTCACTCCCCCTTCTTTCTTTATGATCCAGCAAGCCAAGCACATTCCTGTTTTCAAGGCTTTAGACGTATTTTCTCTCCCAAGAGCACTCTTCTCCCACCAGGGTCCTTGCTCGCAACACAAGGTTCACTGCAATATCCATGGCACCTAATACAAGATCTATCAGATAGAAGAAACTCAATCAATGTGTATAGTATAATGGAATAAGAGACCAAGATTTTAAATCCTTACAATAAATCTATAGTCATCACAAAATGATACCATAGAGCTTTCTGAGATGAATGAAAATGCAAAATATCTCCCGGTAACCTATTAACCACTATACAAGGAACACTAGACATTTTCAAAAGTACTGCTGCAAGGTGAAAAAAATAAATAAATGGAAGAGGGATCAAAACTAAACTGAAAGGCTTAGCTCAACTATTTCCTCTCATGCACATTCCCAGGGCACTTTGCTGGGTTAACTCAAATTTCAATTTATTCATCTACTCATTCACTTACCTTTTCTTGAATACATTTGTTTTTAATATCTACATCTTAAAAAGAAAAGGTTAAAACAAAGTATTCTGCTGCCAAGGATTTTAGCATAAGGTAGAAAAGTTATGACGGGGACAAAAATAAGTCAAGTACAAAGTTGAGAGAGGAATGTGCTGGGTGAGAGATCTATTGATAAAATGTTTTAGAGGAAAAAGAGGAGAAAAAACTCTAGAGGGGACATGAGGGTTAGCTTTATCATTTGCCCTCAAAGGACAAAGAACTCCAAAAGCATGGGTGGATATGTCCCAAGCAGAGGGGCACCAGGAGAAAGGTATACAAGGAAGGAAGTCTGGGTACATTTGGGTTTTCTGGAACATAAGAGCTCAAGGCAAATAGTGAAAAATATAAAGAGGTGAGACTTGGGCTTGATTATACTTCACAGTCCTGACAAATGTTATAAGAAATTAGATTTTTAACTCTCTGATTAATATGGAGTGATCAGCAATCTTTGAGCGAGGAATGGGGTTACCAAGGCTCTACTTGAAGGAGCTAAACCTGGGTAATCTTTCTTAATTTAAAAAATGTTGTTATTATTTTTCATTTAAATATAATTCACATGCTATAACATTCACCATTTTAGTATGCACAGGTTGGTGGATTTTAGTATATTCACAACCTTCACCACTATCTAATTCCAGAACATTTCCTCACCCCAAAAAGAAACCGCATACCCATTAACCAGTCATTCCCCATTACTCCCCTCTCCCCAGCTCCTGACAAACAATAATCCACTTTCTATCCCTATGGAGTTGCCTATTCTGGACATGTCACATAAATGCAATCATATGATATGTGACCTTTTATGACTAGTTTCTTACACGTAGTATAATTTTTTCAGAGTTTATTCATTACGTGTCACATATCAGAACTTCATTTTTATGCCCAGTATTCCATTGTATGGATAAACTACATTTTAATGATTTATTCCTCAGTTGAGGGACATTTGGATTTTTCCCTACTTTTTGGCTAGTATGGATAATATAGCTATGAACATTCATGTCCAGTTTTGTATGAACATATGCTTTCAGTTACCTTGGACATATACCTAGGAGTATGCTGAGCTCATTATGCAGAAACAGGGTGGAACTCCACCCAAAATTTGGTTTGCATGTCAAGACTGATGTTGCCACACACATACCAAGAGGGTATGAAAAGTTTTATAGCAATGAGGCTTTCAGGGGAGAGCAAGGCAGGCCTCCCAAGCTGGCCCGAAAATTGCTTAAGGGAGAAAGAAAAGAGGATTGGCTTCAGGTTTTTATTTTGTGGTTAGAGAGTAGAGCCTGGGTGATGTTCCCACACAAGGGAAGAAGGTCGAGTAGTTTGAACCTCCCAACAGTGCTAAAAGAGGGAGTACTTGAGCTTTTGTATCAGTTTGGCCAAATCTGGAGTCCAGGAAAGAGGGAAGGTTGAGACTTAAAAGCTGTTAGCCTTCAAACATCAAAAAATGGAGTTAGATCCTATTACAGAGTAGAGTTGCTGGATGGTATGGGATTCTATGTTCAGCTTTTTGAGGAACTGTCAAACTGATTTCCACAGTGGCTGCACCATTTTACACTACCACCAGCAGTGTAGGAGAGTTACAACTTTTCCACAACCTATTGTCATTATCATCATCATCATCATATTATAATTACCTTAGTGGTATTAAGTAGTGTCTCATTGTGGTTTTGATTTGAATTTTTCTAATGACTGATGATGTCAAGCATCGTTATAGGTATTATTTGCCTTTTGTGTATCTTCTTTGGAACAACACCTGTTTAAATCCATTTGCCAATTTTTAAAATTGGGTTGTCTTTTTATTATTGAGTGCTGAGAGTTCTTTATATATTCCGAATACAAGACCCTTGTCAGATGTATGATTTGCACATGTTTTCTCCTATGCTGTGAATTGCCTTTCCACTTTCTTCGTGGTATTCTTTGTTGCAAAAAAGTTTTAGATTTTGGTAAAGTCCTATTTATTAGTTTTTTTTCCTATGGTTGCTTTTGCCTTTTGCTGTCAGTGCCAAAAAGCTATTGCCCAATTTAAGAACTAAGATTTACACCTATATTTTATTCTAAGAGTTTTATTTCTAATATTAGTGCTTACATTTTGGTCTTTTATTCATGTTGAGTTATTTATTTTATATGGTTTGATTTAGGGGGTCCAAATTCATTATTTTGCATGTAGATATCCAGAAACTGAGTAATTCTTTATATTCAGAAGGGTTATATTCTCAATTTGCAAATATCACTGTTCTTATGATAGTCCCTGTAAACCATAGACTATAACTGATCCCTTAAGATCTGCCAAATGGAAGTAATTTATAAAGAGTTTTATTATGTTTGCTTCTTTTTTTTAAACATCTTTATTGGAGTATAATTGCTCTACAATAGTGTGTTAGTTTCTCCTTTATAACAAAGTGAATCAGCTATATATATACATATACCCCATATCACCTCCCTCTTACATCTCCCTTCCATCCTATAGGTGGTCACAAAGCACCAAGCTAATCTCCCTGTGCTATACGGCTGCTTCCCACTAGATATCTATTTTACATTTGGTAGTGTATATATGTCCGTACCACTCTCTCACTTTGTCCCAGCTTACCCTTCCCCCTCCCTGGGTCCTTAAGTTCATTCTCTACATCTGCATCTTTATTCCTGTCCTGCCCCTAGGTTCTTCAGAAACTTTTTTTTTTTTTTTTTTAGATTCCATATATATGTGTTACCATACAGTATTTGTTTTTCTCCTTCTGACCTACTTCACTCTGTATGACAGACTCTAGGTCCATCCACCTCACTACAAATAACACAATTTTATTTCTTTTTACAGCTGAGTAATATTCCATTGTATATACATGCCACATCTTCTTTATCCATTCACTTGTCAATGGACACTTAGGTTGCTTCCATGTCCTGGCAATTGTAAATACAGCTGCAATGAACATTTTCGTACATGACACTCTTTGAATTATGGTTTTCTCAGGGTATATGCCCAGTAGTAGGATTGCTGGGTTATATGGTACTTCTATTTTTAGTTTTTTAAGGAAACGTCATATTTTTCTCCATACTGGCTGTATCAATTTACATTCTCACCAACAGTGCAAGAGGGTGCCCTTTTCTCCATACCCTCTCCAGCATTTATTGCTTGTAGATTTTTTGATGATGGACATTTGACTGGTGGGAGGTGATACCTCATTGTAGTTTTGATTTGCATTTCTCTAATGATTAATGCTCAAATGATGTTGAGCATCCTTTCATGTGTCTGTTGGCAATCTGTATATCTTCTTTGGAGAAATGTCTGTTTAGGTCTTCTGCCCATTTTTGTATTGTGGTGTTTGTTTTTTTGATATTGAGCTGTAAATTTTGGAGATTAATCCCTTGTCAGTTGCTTTATTTGCAAATATGTTGTCCCATTCTGAGGGTTGTCTTTTCATTTTGTTTATGTTTTCCTTTACTGTGCAAAAGCTTTTAAGTTTCATTAGGACCCATTTCTTTATTTTTGTTTTTATTTCCATTTCTCTAAGAGGTGGGTCAACAAGGATCTTGCTGTGATTTATGTCATAAAGTGCTCTGCCTATGTTTTCCTCTAGGAGTTTTATAGTGTCTGGCCTTATATTTAAGTCTTTGATCCATTTTGAGTTTATTTCTGTATATGGTGTTAGGGAGTGTTCTAATTTCATTCTTTTACATGTAGCTGTCCAGTTTTCCCAGCACCACTTACTGAAGAGGCTGTCTTTTCTCCATTGTACATTCTTGCCTCCTTTATCAAAAATAAGGTGACCCTATGTGCGTGGGTTTATCTCTGGGCTTTCTATCGTGTTCCATTGATCTATCTTTCTGTTTTTGTGCCAGTACCATACTGTCTTGATTACTGTAGCTTTGTAGTATAGTCTGAAGTCAGGGAGCCTGATTCCTCCAGCTCCGTTTTTCTTTCTCAAGATTGCTTTGGCTATTCGGGGTCTTTTGTGTTTCCATACAAATTGTGAAATTTTTTGTTCTAGTTCTGTGAAAAATGCCATTGGTAGTTTGATAGGAATTGCATTGAATCTGTAGATTGCTTTGGGTAGTATAGTCATTTTTACAGTGTTGATTCTTCCAATCCAAGAACATGGTATATCTCTTCATCTGTTTGTATCATCTTTAATTTCTTTCATCAGTGTCATATAGTTTTCTGCATATAGGTCTTTTGTCTCCTTAGGTAGGTTTATTCCTAGGTATTTTATTCTTTTTGTTGCAGTGGTAAATGGGAGTGTTTCCTTAATTTCTCTTTCAGATTTTTCATCATTAGTGTATAGGAATGCAAGAGATTTCTGTGCATTAACTTTGTATCCTGCTACTTTACCAAATTCATTGATTAGCTCTAGTAGTTTTCTGGTAGCAACTTTAGGATTCTCTATGTATAGTATCATGTCATCTGCAAAGAGTGACAGCTTTACTTCTTTTCCGATTTGGATTCCTTTTATTTCTTTTTCTTCTCTGATGTGGCTATAACTTCCAAAACTATGTTGAATAGTGGTGAGAGTGGGCAACCTTGTCTTTTTCCTGATCTTAGAGGAAATGGTTTCAGCTTTTCACCATTGAGAACAATGTTGACTGTGGGTTTGCCATATATGGCCTTTATTATTTTGAGATAAGTTCCCTCTATGCCTACTTTCTGGAGTGTTTTTATCATAATGGGGTGTTGAATTTTGTCAAAAGCTTTTTCTGCATCTATTGAGATGATCATATGGGTTTTCTCCTTCAATTTGTTAATATGGTTTATCACATTGATTTGTGTATATTGAAGAATCCTTGCCTTCCTGGGATAACCCCACTTGATCATGGTTTCTGATCCTTTTAATGTGCTGTTGTATTCTGTTTGCTAGTATTTTGTTGAGGATTTTTGCATCTATGTTCATCAGTGATATTGGCCTGTAGTTTTCTTTCTTTGTGACATCCTTGTCTGGTTTTGGTATCAGGGTGATGGTGGCCTCGTAGAATAAGTTTGGGAGTGTTCCTCCCTCTGATATATTTTGGAAGAGTTTGAGAAGGATAGGTGTTAGTTCATCTCTAAATGTTTCATAGAATTCTCCTGTGAAGCCATCTGATCCTGGGCTTTTGTTTGTTGGAAGACTTTTAATCACAGTTTCAATTTCAGTGCTTGTGATTGGTCTGTTTATATTTTCTATTTCTTCCAGGTTCAGTCTTGCAAGGTTGTGCTTTTCTAAAAATTTGTACATTTCTTTCAGGTTGTCCATTTTATTGACATATAGTTGCTTGTAGTAATCTCTCATGATCCTTTGTATTTCTGCAGTGTCAGTTGTGTCTTCTCCTTTTTCATTTCTAATTCACTTGATTTGAGTCTTCTCCCTGTTTTCCTTCATGAGTCTGGCTAATGGTTTATCAATATTTTTTTATCTTCTTGTAGAACCAGCTTTTAGTTTTATTGATCTTTGCTATTGTTTCCTCATTTGTTTTTCATTTATTTCTGATGTGATCCTGCTGATTTCTTTCCTTCTGCTAACTTTGGGGTTTTTTTGTTCTTCCTTCTCTAATTGCTTTAGGTGTAAGGTTAGGTTGTTTATTTGAGATATTTCTTGTTTCTTGCAGTAGGATTTTATTGCTATAAAATTCCTTCTTAGAACTACTTTTGCTGCATTGCATAGGTTTTGGGCTGTTGTGTTTTCATTGTCATTTGTTTCTAGGTATTTTTTGTTTTCCTCTTTGATTTCTTCAGTGATCTCTTGGTTATTTAGTAGTGTATTGCTTAGTCTCCATGTGTTTGTATTTTTTGCAGATTTTTTCCTGTAATTGATGTTTAGTCTCATAGCATTGTGGTCAGAAAAGATACTTGGTATGATTTCAGTTTTCTTAAATTTGCCAATGCTTGATTTGTGACCCAGGATATGATCTATCCTGGAGAATGCTCCATGAGCACTTGAGAAGAAAGTGTATTCTGTTGTGTTTGGATTGAATGTCCTGTAAATATCAATTAAGTTCATGTTGTTTAATGTATCATTTAAAGCTTGTTTTTCTTCATTTATTTTCATTTTGGATGATCTGTCCTTTGGTGAAAAAGGGGTGTTAAAGTCCCCAACTATGAATGTGTTACTGTCGATTTCCCCTTTTATGGCTGTTAGCATTTGCCTTATGTATTGAGATGCTTCTATGTTGGGTGCATAAATAGTTACAATTGTTATATCTGCTTCTTGGATTGATCCCTTGATCGTTATGTACTGTCCTTCTTTGTATCTTGTAGTAGTCTTCATTTGTTTGCTTTTATAGCCAAGAACTGTCACATTTTTAGACTACTTAGCTTTCTCTGTAGTTCAGTAAAAAGCTTTGTTATCTTGTTATCTGAGCCACTTTTCACCATAAACCTGTTTATCATTTCATGAGACTTATGATCAGAGCAGTGACCAGCAGAGAAAAAAAAATCGACACTGATGTGAAGATGCTGGGTGTTGGCTAGTCTCACTCCCAAATAACTGATTCAGTGATGTAGAGTGGTCAGTCAGCCTCAAGATGTACACAATTTAAATTCTTCTTCTAACGAAATTAGAAATCACTATAAGCCAGGGATCTATGGAATTGCTCTGGAATACTCCAAATGATGACTGTTCTGTCCCCAATTGCCATCACGTTTTTATCAAGAGCAATTTCTTTAATCTTCTCTTTGCCCTAGAGTCACACACTGTGATATCTGTAGAGTTGGTTACGTAGCACATACACTGTCACTGAGCAAATGTTTTATTTTCATACTCCCTCTGGAGCCTAAGAATTAGAGTCAGAAAGGCATACTAAATGGTCCCTCCACTTATTAGCTATGTGCGTTAGGTTACTTGGTCTCACCAATCTATGTCCTTGTAGAGTGAAAGAGGAAGAGGAAAGGAAATGAACCATGGTGCCATACCTGGCAGTCAAAATACATTAGCATGCGTTACAGTCATATTGTTATAAAGACGATACATAATTATTACTTTATTAGCATTTTGAAGAACAAATTAACCATTAAAGCTCTTTGAAATGATGGTGTTAACCACAATATAGTCAGTTCAAATGATCCTGCTAATAGAGCAGAGCTAGTTTGTCTGCTCTTTTTCTTTCTACTGATGAGCTCTCTGGTCTTAAATCTTAGGAGTCAGGATGAAAAATACAAGGCACACATAGTTCTGTAAGTTTTATGTTTGTTACTTCCTTCTAGTAGACACAATGGCCATAAATTGAGAAGGGTGCTGTGAGTTTTGTATGTACTTAAAATTTACCATTTAGAAAGTTACATTATTCCCAGGAGTGGGTACAGGGTGCTTTTTGACTCACCCTCATCAAAGGTTCACTTCTCACGTGGAGCTAGGAAAATAATTTCCTGATAGAAGTCAGCCCCCTACAATAGTTGGACTCTTTTGTCATTACATAGAGATTGCTAATCCAGTCTGGACAGGGACTCCTTGGGCCCCTCACGTCACTGAGATGTTTGTTGTCCTCACCAAAGCTGTATGAACTCACCATTGGCCTTCTCTCATCTGTTTAACACCAAGGGATCACATATCTTTACTGGAAGTCAGCAGGAGCTCCCAGAAAAGGAGGAACATTTGGACGTGGCAGATTAAAGGCACCAGCGTCAACCCGTCCTTCTGTCTCCATGGTCTGGATTACTCTATCCATTCAGTAGCAAATGTTGAGTAGTAATTATATTTCTACTAACTTGCTTTCAAACGCCAGGAGGGTATAAATATTCCCATGGGAGTGAGACAGCTTGGAGAAATGTAAAAAGAAAGAAAAAGGGTCTCTTGCAGTGCCAACCATTAACTATGCTGCCTGGGTTCGCCATTTAACCATTTTCGGTGCCTCAGTTTCCTCACTGACAAAATAAAGGAAATCAAGCAGAAAACTCTTAGGTCTCTTCCAATTTTAAACTCTGTATGTGAGTCATTAAGGAGAAATATCCTTTGTCTTTGCATAAAACTTATGCGATTAAATGACATCAGTGTACAGTCTTGGCCGGTAAATAGCAAACAAGGGAAAAAAATCAGTGATGAGTAATGATTTTCAGGAAATGCTTGTTGAAATGGATGACAGCAAGCATCTAACTAAAGCTAAAGAAAAATGAATGTTAATGAACTATAAAGAGGGCTCAAGGTTACATATTCAAGGGAGAAGAACAATAGACGTCAGGTGTTTTGCCTTACTTATCCCACATACTGAAATGCCCCTATAGCTTTTATGGTTGAACTACAGTGAAAATATTCCAGGAGAGACTTGGATTAATACAGCTACACTCAACCACACCAAATACTATGACTTTTAAAGGCAATTTAAATGTCTTTTAGCTCATGGGTAAGTTAGTTTCAGTGGGGGGAGCTTTAATACAGTTTTCTATACCAGTGTATCATGTAATTACACTCTAAATAACTTATGAAATTGGTACATATTTACTTTATTCTTCTTTGAACTTCTGAAATCTATAGCACACTATTTAACATGTTGTTAGATCTGAACATGGACTGTATGTATGCATGTACGTATTGCCACCATTTTCATTTGTAAGTTCCCTGATGGCGGTTAACAAATTTGCTTCTACTGTTATTCTCACCAGGACCTAGACCCAGTCTGGTCAAAAGGATATCATTCCAAAAACTATTACTGATTATATCTCTCGCTGTTTTGGAGTCAAGAAACCAGTCAAGATGAATAAGGGATATTTGGGGAAAGACTATTCTGAATGCACTGATTTCCTGAATTCTCCCTCCTATGCTAAACCCGTGTCTAGATGACCAATGGGTTCTTTGGCAAAATCATTATCCGACATTCACACCAAAGATTCCCTTTGTTTATTTATGTATACTTGCATTGCTTCTTCTACCACTGTGACATGGTACAAAGTTTTTCTTTAATTCTTTCTCTTGTTAGTAGAATGTATATATTCCCTCTTGCACTTATACAGAGTACTACCAATAGCATTATTATTCATATTGTTTAGCTAAAATTTTCCTGGGGACATGTGACACTCATACTTTAGCCCGTAAGATCTCACCCACAGGAAAGATGACAGTTTTCAAATTATCAGAACGTAGGAATCTTCTCTCTACTGCTCCACATCGTGTGTATGTGATAATGGGGATGGGGGGTTGCATACATGTTCTTGAGTTTGAAAAGTCACTTGGCCTCTCATTTCAGAGTTCTCATCCATTAAATGGGGACTATAAATCCTTATCTATCATTCTTGGTGGTTGTGAGGTTCAGGTGAGAAATGTGCTAAAATGCAATAGAAATGGTACAACATTGAACAATGCTCACTAATGATATAGAGGGTTATGCATGATTATTTAGGATCTGTATGATTTTGCCTCTTTTACATGATGGTGATAACAAACATTAGCGGTGATAGTGTAGTGTCAGAGAGCTGTGGGTACAATAGCTCATTTTATCACTAACTACACAAGCTTGGCTAATTTGTCTAATTTCTCTGAGCCTCAGTTGCCTCATCTGTAAAATGGGCATAAGAATAACCAGGTATTCTGGATATTTCACTGAGATAATGTATGCAAATGACTTAGCCTGACACAGAGTGAGGACTGAAGCATTAGACATTATTATTGACCTTGGAAAGTAAGTGGAAAGAAGAAGCCTTGACATAAACTTCCTTACACAGCAAGTTTGAAGAATAGGAATGACATATAACATCTTCAGTGAATAAAATACCCTCGCCACGTCCAACATCTTGGGAAGATAGGAAAAAACTGCTTACAATTCAATAACATAGTCTTTTTACACATGCTCATGGTTTGGTCTAAGGCCATAAAGTTCAAGAATCAAGAAGATGTGCGTTTCTCTTCCTAAGACCCACCTGTTTGGGATACAAGTCAACCTCAGAGAACCAGGTTATCCCATGTCCATTTCAGGCACTGCTGAAACATAAGGAACAGTTCAACTCTATCAAATCAAATGATCTGAATTAAAGCCCTTATTTTATATTCCTTCTCATCATGGCAAAAGGTTCTACTCTGTATCATCTTTTGGGGTTTCAATGAGGCTTGCATAAAACAAAGAAGCAAAAAACAGGTGACAGTAGTTCATTGGAATGAGAAGGTACAAACCAGGGAGTCCTTTTATCCGTTAATTGTCTCACGGCTCCTGATTACCATCCATGCCAATTAGAGCAGATCAATGTCTTCCCATGTGCTAAGAACTGAAAGACAGCTGCTCGTTTACTACTAGTCGTTTGTGTCCGTGCTTTGTCTGAGGTTTTTCATCTATTATTTCACCCAGGGTAGAAACGTTTAACCAAAGAATGAAGGTATCTCTGTGACTGACACAAATTAACATGTGAAATATGGGTCAGCATGCAACTCTATTATTCTATTGCCCATTAGCAAACTGGAGATTTCATTACAGCCCAGCTCCCTGAAGATCTAAGAGAAAAATGATGTGGGTGAACCTCAGAGAAATATTAGAGAGAAGGTGATGAAGAAGGGAGCTTTAGGGAGGTGGAGAGAGCAGAGTTATGGCAAGGAAATGTGCATTAGACAGTGAATTATGCTTCAGTTTTAATCTTTCCACCTACACTCCTTATGGTCTCTCCATGTGGCTCATTTTTGCTCTGACTTTTAAGTAACTTAAAAGTATAAATTGTAGAGAATTTTGTTTTGGGGAGGGACATAAAGTTAGATGCCTATAACGGAACTCAGAGGTCAGATCTGGGTGATTTGCTCGTGATATTAGCTCACAAATAAGCCTTTAAGTAAATCCTTGTTCCGTAGATTCCGCACCTGCTTCCTATTCCCATGGGAGGTTTTGCCTCTGTTTACAAGCATTGTAACTGCAGTTCAAGACCTGGGTGTTTCAGAAACCCAACAGATCTGCTATCATTTGACAAAGGTTTATCATCATGGAGCAGGTAGCCTGTTCTATATCAAAGAGGAGACATTCAAGACACAAAAAGGTTAAAAAGTAAACTCTTAGAATTGTAAACCTTCTTAGTTGGGATGGGATTACAGTTCTTTTTCTTCCTCTTTTGTCCTTTAATTTAGGGATCTGTGCTAGAGAATTGAGGTGCATAAATTCTTGTCAGCATATTTTGATTTGGGAAATTCATCTTTAGCACAGTACATTTGTAGAAGAGCAAAAAAACAGACCCATACAAATTTCGGAAGTGTACATATGTGTGAGTGTATTGAACGTATGACCATATTTGTGGGTATATACCTGTATACATTTGTGAGCATGTGTGGATTCTGAGTGTGTACAAGTGCAAGTGTGTGAGAATGTGTGTGTGTGTACATATTCAAGTACTGTATATTTGAATTGTGTGGGTTTGGTGTGTATGTGTATGAATATATGATCATAGATTATGATTCCACCACTTACTGACTGTGAATTCTCTCAGCTTTTAACGGTCATGTGACAGTGTATGTGATAACACTCTGTGGAATCCACAGTGCTATACAAGTCAATTTCATTGTTATAGATACCTACATAAAATGCAAAATTTTAATGCTTTAAGAATGGGACAGTTCTGCAAGTCAATCATCAAAGTGTCTGAATATCTTTATGCCTATATTTGGTCAGCAAATCCAGTTTAAACCATTGGGAGATAGATAGATGTAGAGAGAAATATCAATAGATAGATATTATATATGTGTTTATATATATATACATATAGAGAGATAGATATTATATATATATAAATACATATATTTGAAATAAAACTTTTATATCCGTCATTCCTAACTCATGAGCTTCCCTTCCCAATAATTTTGAAAAGGCATTTCTAATACCATTAAAAACAAGCTCCTTTGCCTATTCTTTATCCCCTCTCCCCTTGACTTGGCACCAGTAACTGTAGCTATTCTTGCTAAGAATTTCCCGTTAATATTTTGCAGTTTTGGAGCAAGATACTCCTCTCTATGCAGAAAACTGGAATGAGAGTTGCTTCTGCATATATGACAGTGTTTCAGATAAGATGGTTCTCATTTCTGAAAAGGTATTCACTGTAATATTCCAGGGAAGCTTATCCATTTTGTAGGTGACCTCTTGGATTCTGTTAAAAGATAAACTGAGGCATATTAAACATTTTAAGAGTCTCTTTGAGCAAAAATCAATTTCAATCGGGAAGCATCCAATCTAGCAGATAGAAAGGAGCTCTGAGGAGCTGTACCAAATGAAAGACTTTTATAGGCAGAAGGGAGCAGAAATGAGGAAGTTACACTCAACAAAAAAGCTGGTTGGTTACCGCAAGGTGTCCTTTAGGAGATAGCAGGCGTCTGTCAGATAGATGACCTAACTAGTGTTGATCAGGTGATTCCCGATTGACTGGTTTAAGATTACATTTCTGGAAAAGTTAAAACTGTAATTAAGTCTTAGTTTGGTGACGTGGGTCTTAGCATAAGCGTCTCCATTTGGGCCTGTTGTCTTGTTTCTAACAATTCTAAAACAAATTCCTTTTAATAGCAATTCTTTTAGTGGGACTAAAAACTTCCTTTTGTTTTAATGTACATTTATAACCCGAGTGGTGTTAAGTAAATCTGCACAGAACATAGAGAGAGCTGTTCTGGGGCATATGTAGCTCGCTCTAAACATTTTTTAAAAAAGAAAAAATAAATAAAGTTTTTAAACAAGGAAGAGGCTCCAACTTCTTGGAGGATTGCATCTAGCTTCAAGGGTCATTAAATATCAGAAGAAGGTTCTTGTATATTTAATCAGATGGAATACTTCGGATTGAGTTGGGTCACTATTAAACCCTTTGATTTTCTAAAATATCACAGTTTGTATAAATTGGAGGTGTTTAGAAAGAAGGTGGGCAAGCAGTTGTTTGTGCTTTTAGATTCAGGTTGGGAAGCCTTTTATCACGAGTCGGAAGACTTTCTCTGTACTTGAACACCCTTTTCATGGCTGAAGAAAGGCTGAAGTGTAGAGGCTGAGGAGTCTGATTAGAGATCACAGTCCAAGGGGAAAGTGTGTTTCAGCTGAGAATCAGTATTGAGAGAGTGCCATTCATTTTTAAGTACAATGTGAATTAAGTCAGCGTTCCTCTGAATCTTTGATTCCTTCTTTGCTATATGTAAAGTCCTTGCTAAAGTTGAGGTGTGTGTGTGTGTGATTAGAGGTAGCGTGTGTGTGTGTCTGTGTGTATACACACGTATGTATGTAATTTAAGGTATTCAGGATTTAAAGGACCGGAGAGATCTCAGGACTCTGCATATAGTAGATATTAAGTAGATAATTTCTTGTTAAGACTTTTTTTTGAGATATACAGTCTTTTGAAAATTTGTTGAAACCATTCCTAAGAAAAAACCACACATAAACACATACACAATTTTATGTAAAATGCCCAGGGAATAAAAGATTAGCTGAAGACTGTTGTGGATAGAAAGAGGCTACTGAACCTCCAAATACATCTCCACAAAGCAGTTTAATTTCTTTTTCCCACAAGCAAAAACTGAGGCCAAGAGGGCAGATGAATAGAGGAAGCCTGGTATAAAGTAGTAGGGAACGATGAGGCTTGTGTCAAACTGAAAACACAGAGCCCTTCCAAAGGAGGTTCTTTATACCACTCCAGCCAATGCTTCGCAGGTGGGAGGCAGGCTCAGTGCCCTCAGATTTCCTGGTATGTCAAGAGAAGTCTAGAAAATAATTGTTTAAATGTAAAAAAATTTTAAATTTAAATCAGTGATAACTAATACCAGTTATTTAAAAAATAATGGACAGGGGATTTCCCTGGCGGTCCAGTGGTTAAGAATCTATGCTTCCACTGCAGGAGGCCCAGGTATCATCCCTAGTTGGGGAACTAAGATCCCACATGCCGTGCGACGCAGCCAAAAAATAAATAAATAAATAAATGAAATAATGGACTGGGCAAAAGAACTATCCTAACAGCCTATTTCTGGTTACAATTCAACAGTTTATCTTTCTTTCAAATACTGTATTTCTAACTATTCAGATTGTTCCATTCATATTACAAATATTCATTAAGCTTTGATATATTCAAAACCCTGGGCCAAGCCCTGTAAAAAGTACAAAGATGAATACAAGAATATTTGATAGCCCTGAACTTAATATAGGATCTTAATGTATCATAGACAAAAAAGGTCATGCTGATGTTTATGTGGAGAGAACACTTAGTGATATGGAAAAAAACAAAGCAATGTTCTGGGTCCTCCGATGGTTTACTGAATTTCTATCATGTTAACCCATATGACCTGGCATGCAGCAGGGTTATACCTCCTGTAAAGTCCACAAGTGTTCTGTCCTTGTCTGGTCTGAAGTCTACTTTAGACTGTTATCGATTTCGTGGTGGAACTGGGGAGGGATACATTCCCCTGGGGATATATGAGGCTCCATGGAGAGAGACTTGACAGCAAAAAGAGGGAATTATATTCAGTTCCCATTCTTTCCTTTAATTGTTCCTTAGTGCGATGGCCCCACAGTACTTGCAAATAAAAAGATTCCCTTCCAGCCAGAGTTTTCACAATAATAGTAGTGCATACAGGAATCATTCTACAAATACAAATATCCAACTTATTCCTATTTTAAAACTGGCAGGGTATGTTTAAATTCAACTCTGTAATGCCTGCCCTACACATTATAATGAAAACAAGAATTTGTGAATGGGATTTCTTTGTGCAGAACGAATATGCATGTGTAAGTGTGTGTGTGCGTGCGCACGTGCAAGTTTCCTTCATGAACATGAGTGAATACATATTTCTTTCCTTGTTTTCCTGAGTTTATAAACTTGAACTTATATAAAGTCCCCACAGACAATCTCCAAATGTCCATATGGCCAAAGGTTGACTATATTATCTCTTCTTTTTGATTCCCTTATTAGAACCAACCGCCTCTCACCTTGTAGCGTCCACAATAGTGTCAGACTTTAGGAGTAGGCAGCAGGAAAGCTTCCTGCTGAAATTGGAAGGATTGGGGGAGGCAAATAAAAGAGAAACAAGACTAAGAAAATACCTCACCCAAGGATTTTAGAACCTGGTGGGAAATTAGCATTGGAGATGTAAATGAGGTTAGGGAAATTAAGAGGATTAATTGGCTTACAGGGATTTATATAAAATAAAAAGATCACTGAAACCCTTTGGGATCTCCTCCCCCTCAACAGAATTAAAGCTGGTTTTGTTCTAGATGTCTGTGTGTGTTTATGTGTGTATGAACGTGTGTGTGTGTGTGTGTATGTGTGTGTGTGTGTGTGTATCTCTTGCTTTGCGGCTACTTCTGATTTGTAAGCATTGGACCAGTACTTACAAAATAGGAAATACAAAATACATAAGGACATTTGCTTTCTTCCTCAGTGTACCACCTGTGCCTAGAAGCTGACACCTGAGTAGCCTTGCCTGCCTGATTGCTATGTTGTCATTTGCATTGTTATTAATGGTGATGGGTACAGCCCTCCCAACATTTTTAGACTTTGTAACAATCTGAAATACAGACAACCATATTAGAAGTCATCGTTTTTAGTATAGTTCATCTCTGGTAGTGGCCAGACACGTTTTTCATAGTTGGCTGTCCTTTAGCTATGGACTAAAGGGTGAAATTGCAGAATAATTGAACTTAGAAATAATATTGTATAAAAAAAATTAAACCACCAAAAAGTAGGAAAATTCATGTGAACAATAACCTGGACAACCGTTAGCAATTTCATTGCTAAACCAGGAAAGTCTCTGGTAAATGAGGATGAAGTGGTCACCCTATGCATAAATCCTGAGAACATCATGAGGTGGAAGCACAGAGACTCTGTCGAGTTGTATCCCAGCTCAGTCCTTTCCCTTACCCATCCATAGCATCATGACTGTCTGCGCTTTGACTCCTGCCTCAATGCACTAGAGTATGTACTGCTTCTAGGCCCAGGACTTAAACTTATCTGAGACCCTAGTCAGTGTAGCTCCCATTTCCCTTCCAGGCTTGAGGTTTGTTTACTCCTCCCACGTTCTAGTTTTTCAGACCAGTTTCACTATAACTAAACTCTGAAATGACCCCAGAATATTATTTTTACCCAATCTTCCCCATGAGGACTTAAGCAAGCATAAGGATGCAGCTGGGTCTTGCTCTCATCTGTTAAGTAGCCTGAGGTTGACAGGATAATCGGCAGAACACAGCTTTGATTGGGGACAGAGACTGACAAGTGTGTCGAAAATAGATCCTTCTGTATTAAAAAGTGTGCTGGTAACATTTCATAGTACCGAGTAAGTGTGTATATATTTTTTCTAATCCAAAGGACAGAGAATTGGTTTTATAAAATGCCAGTGTTTATGCAGAATGGTGCTTACCTGTATGTTGATCCTGAGTGGTGATAATTTAATGGTCTACTTTGAAGAACAAAATGGAATTATCTTTATAAATACTCAATTAAAATGAGCAAAACAAATGCATTAACCATAACTAATTTAAATTATAACACAGATGTGAAAACTTATTGCAATATATTATTACGTATTTTTCTTTTTTCTTTTTTTCAACTACTAAATGGTGGGCGACATTTATAATATCTATGAAATTAAAAGAACTGCGTTTTCTTCATAAACTAGATATTTTCAGCACTTTAATGTTTGTACTATAAAATGGCATTGGTTTAGTCAGACCCTATTGATAAACTATTTTTGGAAATTATGATAAACTATTTCAAGGATTCTATTAATAGCAATATTGTAAATTTTGTGACACACTTTTTATCATAATTAAAATGTTAAAAAATTGACTTAAGAAAGGCGAACCGCCATTGAAGGTTTCAATCAAACCCTCTCCCTTAGGGTTTACAAGGAACTTTCAGTTTGGAACAAGATTTTCAAATCCCTTTTCTGGATCACATAGTTAGGTGGGTGTTAATTGCAGAACAGAGAAAGAAAAGTCTCTGATTTAGTTGCTTCCCAGAATCTTGATGTATTGATATATTACTTCAACCTGAAGATCCAGCTCCACAGTCTTGATAAGAATTGAGCCTGAGTTATTTCATCCATGCTACCCCAGCAGAGGGTCTGAAATTAACTTCTTGTAGAAGGCTTGAGATTCTTGAGGCTGGAATGAACTCACTGGTACTTACAAGACAATCGAGCTGTATCTTTCTCCAAAACTCCCATTGTGTGTCTCCTATGCCTAGGTTATTTTTCTTCTGTTTATTCCCTTGTTCCCTGCTGGAATTAGAGACCTTCCTTGACACCCAGTTTAACTGGAGATCTGACAACCTACCTAATCCTTGAACCATTTTACCCACAAGGAGATTTTTTGAAATCATGGGTTTTGTCTTTCTCCCTGATGTACCTTTCCAATCAAAGTTATGAGGGTACAACCTACCAGTATCACCTTCTCCCAGGGTTGGCTTCTGGCAGGTCTCCATAACCAGAGCAGTTTCCTTAGATATGGATACCAACCCAACTTACGCTGCCTTTTCTGGAATTTGGTGTCTTGGACTACTAGTCTTCCGAATTGAGGTGCATCTCTAGATCCAATTACTATCGGAATCCCAATTTTGTGGGGTCTTAATTTTCTCTTCTCTTCCCACTGGACTTGGTGAGCACCCAGCGTATCCCATTACTGAGAACACTTAGATTATTAAGCTGAACTTAGAACGGTTTGTTTTCTGGCAAGCTGCTGTGGTGGGCAGAGTAATACTTCCAGAGTGCCTGAGTTACAATGTTAGATCTTTGATTTGTTAGCTGTATAAACTTGTCAAGTAATTTAAACTCTGAGCAGCATTTTCCTCATATTTGGATAATAACCCCTAGACAGTTTGTTTTGTAGGTTAAATGAAGTAACATACTAAGTAGTCCTTTGTAGTCTCTACAGCATTCAATGTTATCTTTTTTATTTAGCAGGGATGTAGCAGATGCCCACAACAGCATGAGCACTACACTAGTGCTTACAACACAGAAACGAAGTGACATGGCACAGCCCCCAAATTCTGTAGTCTGGAGGGAAAGCTAAACGGGGGCAGTGTTGTTATCAATAACAGCAGTAGCGCTTCTGTAGTCACTGTGGGCCATCGCTTCACCTTTAGCCTCTTGACCTTTAGCCAGAGTGTACAAATACCGACTGATCATTTTCAGTAGCATCGTCTTCAGGTAGAGAGTCCTTCAGCTCTAAGGAGTCTTGTGAAGGGAATAACATGATTTTTCTTAAAAGCTACTTGGTTTGAGTCATATATTGGACAAAATTCTGCATTGGTAATTTATACCAGTGTGTCTTGCATTTTCTTTAGCAGGCCTAATTAAACTGAGATAAGGAAAAAGCAAGAGAACAGCATAGAGTTTTCAAAGCCAGAAAAATTTTAGAAATGCAAATGCATTTTGAGTGTATTTAAACCTAATAGCTGGCTTCATATATAATGAGAGTTTTAGAATTTAGAAGTATGAGAATTTATATGTATATTTGAGTTTATATCTGTATGAATGTATATATATGAGTTTATATATATGAGTTTATTTATATATATGTACATATATATGCATATAACCCCAGAAATGTCTATACAGACAACACATAATTTTTTCTTTCTCTTATATTCTGATGTCTTATTCCAAGTGCTCTATGCCAACAGAATTTAAACAAGAAATTTACTTTGGAATCATATGTGATGATAGAAAACTAGGTCTACTATTTGAAAGGCTTCCCCAAGGGGCTAATGATTTAGCTACTCAATCTAAATTGTGGCGTTCGTAATGGTGTTTAATGGTAAGAAAGAGGTTGTGATTGTCACTTTTGTATGTTCTATGACTTTTGGTTGGAGATATACACAGCATTTTGGTATCCTGGAAAGCTTCCTCCTGCAATTCTATCTAGGCTTTTGATACAGTGTAAGAAGGTCAGTCCCCAAGGGTATCATTGAGGGTTATGATACAGGCCTGAATGTGATCAAAAACAGTATTTCCGAAGCCTGGAGGATTCCTTTTGAGGCTGTCTGCACTAAATGACTCTCCTATCTTCTCCCTTAGGTTCAATATGTCAACTCAGTTCTCTTGAGGAATAGCTGCATCCCTAGGGGAGCTCGGCATGTAAAAATAATGAATTGAAAACTTTAGAAAGTGTGTCTTATTGTTTTCTCCATAGCTCTGCCTTTTTCACTGCTGCACTTTCCATATTTTCAATTAACAATATTAGTAGCTATATATTGCAGACATTAATTAGGCATGTTTTATAGCCTGTATGATAGATGGCAATTTAAAAAGACTTATGAACATTGAGTTACTAAATTACATACTGAGGTATATTTCTTGATGTTGTTTCCTTTATGTCCTCTCTTACCCCCTCCAGTACCCCAGCTTTTGTTCTTAGCTTGGCAAATCCCTTCTTGTCCTCAAGAATCATCTCTCCCAGGAACCCATTTTATTCCTTTCTTCCTACCATGTTTGGGTTGTATGGTCTTCCTCTGTGTTCCCAGAGCACCTCATCCACACTTACATCATCTATTCTTTTGTTTATTCATCACATAGTCTTGCCACAAACATATATTAAATGCTTATAGTGACCTAAAATATTCTGTGTTGAAATTACCTGTTTATAGTAGTCCCCCCCACTGTTTTATAAGCATCTTACATGTAGAGATCAGGTCTGATTTACTTTCTAATTCCCAGGTACCAAAACAATTCTAGAGACAGTAGATGCTTAATAAATGTTTGTTGTATTGAGTCACTGATAGAAGCTGTGGGGTACTCTTATCAGAGCTAATCTAATTACAAGGGTAGATGAGCCAACGCACTGTGTGTTACTGTTAAATCATTTGATCATTATGATTCGCAAACATAGTTATATTCAAAATTATCCTCGGTGCTTTCTCTGAATAGGAAGCATACTTACCATAGAAAGCTAAAGCTGAAGAAGGTAGCAGCCTCCATGTAAAGCCTAATGTCAGAGACCTCAAACCTGCAGTTGTTGGGAAATGCAGTCCACAGAATATATTTTGCTTGACTGATAGACCCACACAGTATCTTAAAGGACATAAAAGTAGGCAGGTGTTATGCTTACATAAGCATACAAGCAGCTTACCATGGGCAGCCTCACGGACTGCATATGCTAAACGCACACTCCCTGCAGGTATTTGAGTTTGGGGCCTCTTCTGTGTGGTTTGCAAAAATGCTCCCACGTATAAAACCTGCTGCTTTGTCAGCACGTCTATTCAGTTGTGATGTAATTTACTCGTTTGGGTGATATTGGATTACCAAAAATAGGCTTTTGTGTCAATTTTACAAATCATTTCCCAGTTAACATCTCTTTAGGATAAAAGAGACAGTTCGATGGTAAAGTATCTCTCAGCAGTATATTCCATAAGCACATAGCTACACACGTTAGTGCTTATACGCGTACGTTGTGTGATGCTGATTCTCACAACTTGTTACATTACACATTTCTCTCATAATCTTGTGTCGACTCCAAATCTCTAGTCACATCGGCAGAGGATCTTTTTAATCTCATAAATAAATCAACTTGTATGAAAAAACTTCTGTCAGTTCAAAAGATGAAGTAATATTTAGGTACATGGAAAAGGAATAAGGCATTCCAAGCAGAAGAGACCATATGAACAAAGATTCAGAAGGAGAAAATGATCTATTTGGCTTATTAGCAAAGGATGTCTACGGAGGCTAGAGAATTTGAAGTCCTATTAAAAAGAATGATATGGTAAAGAGTTTGGACTTGGTTCTCTTGTATAGCCTTCTGAGTGTGTGTTTTAAATACTGCAAACAATTTCCATTTCAGAAAGAGAGATGACGACATTGTGGAAGGTAAATTAAAGTAGGGAGAGACTGGGGTTAAGGAGACCAGTGAAAAGGAACTGCAATAATAGTAGCAGGAATTGATTTGCAGTAGTAGAGAAGATAGACTGAATTTGAGAGACCATTCCTTTGTAGATAAAATGGGAGGAAACGTAAAGTATTTTTTTCAAAAGTCTATTTTGAAAGAAAGTGTTTCAAGAGCCGGGACCCATCTCCTCACAAATGTCTGTAGAATTTGTTTTTAGATGATTAGATTGGTATTTGGTTATTTGAATGTACTGAAGTTAGTTTCCAGGTGGGTTAGACAACATTTAAATGTTTATATTTCTATCACTTAGTTAATTTAAAAAACAGATGATTCTCCCATTTTAAAGACTGGCATTCCTAAGAGAGGTTACATTTGGTTAAAATTATGTGAATTTGGGCCTCCCTGATGGTGCAGTGGTTAAGAATCCACCTGCCAATGCAGGGGACACGAGTTCGAGCCCTGGTCCAGGAGGATCCCACATGCCGTGGAGCAACTAAGCCCGTCCACCACAACTACTGAGCTTGTGCTCTAGAGCCCATGAGGCACAACTACTGAGCCTGCGTGCCACAGCTACTGAAGCCCGCGTGCCACAACTACTGAAGCCCTCATGCCTAGAGCCCGAGCTCCGAAACAGGAGGGGTCACCGCATTGTGAAGCCTGTGCATTGCAACAAAGAGTAGCCCCTGCTCGCTGCAACTAGAGAAAGCCACGCACAGCAACGAAGAACCAAAGCAACGAAAAATAAATAAATTAAATAAATTTTTTAAAAAAAGCTTGCTGTAGTGTACAAAAAAAAAAGTTATGTGAATTCATTTCCTCAACAAATAGCATCTCCTTTGTGCTGAGTACAAGTAGTTTTAGGCCTTAGGCATATAGCAATGATTAGGAAAATTTGCTTCCCTCATGCAGCCTATTTTTTTTTATAAAGATTCTCATTATTAACTATTAATATGCTTTCTTGGATTTTTAATTAATATTTTAATTTTTATAGACTGTAAGTAAATATCACTGCAGTGCTGCTTGAATGTTGGGGCAACACCAAGAAAAACTACATGATTCAAAACTGTTTCAACTCACTCTCAAGAGTGATTGTGAATGAATGACAAAAAGCCCAAAGTCCAGGTAATTAAGAAGGAAATGTGAAAACCCTATACCCTGCAACATTATGCAGATTGAGTTATGGATATTTTAATTAATCATCCTGAGCTTGACTAATTTAAATCTTATCCTATCTTTAGGAAACTGCTCAGAATCTCCTTATGACTGTCTATCTTAATGAAAAGTTGTTTTCCTAAGGGAAAGTTATAATAAATAAATAAGCTAATTCACATTGTTTGGAGAATAATGGTGTGTACGCTCCTTGTCAACACAGAAAAATAATTTAACATTAAAATTATTGTGATGATTCAACTCTTTTTTCTACCTGTTCTTTGTTTGGTGACCTTATTAGTTGTCTGTATGTGAATGCATTATTTCATAACCTTCTGAGTACTAAGTTTTGGATTGTCTTTTAATTAGCATTTTAATTGCTCATCAGAGTAATTGAAGACAGAGTGGGAAAATGGAGCATTTGCTAATCCCTTTGGTACCAGTCAATGCTAAGTTTTCCCAAGGTCAAGTGCCTTCCAGTGGTACTAATAGAAACTTGCATTGCTTTGAGCTCCCTGGCACATGATATGACAATGCAGGGACTGGCATCTTTAAGAGTAAGAGTAAATTTGACATGATTTGCTTACTTTTTAAATATAATACTGAGTGCCTTCTATGTTGCAAACATTGGGCTGACAGCAAGCTAAGCGTAAGTTCTAATTATAAAAAGTAAAGAGTAATAATTTTTCTAATTTTATAGACCACACTACCCCCATCCCACAAAGTGGTGTATAAACAAAGGGAAGACACATCTACAAATGGATACTAGGAGGAAGGACAGTGTAGTGCAGAGGCCAAGTGCCTGGTGTGAATGCCAGGTTTGCCATCTACTTGCTAGTTCATCTTTCTGCGCCTCATTGAAGTTGCTGGGAAAAAGGGATGTCTCAGAAGACCATCGGGAGGATTAAGTAAATTAATACTTGTAAATGGTTTAGAATCATCGTTAAAACATTTCAGCAGTAGACAGTAAGTCCCCTACATACAAACCTTGAAGTTGTGAACTTTCAAATGTGCAAACGTGCGTTCACATGTCCAGTCACGTAAGTTAGTTCACGTGTCTGGTGTACATTGTCTCATGCATGCATCCTCTACAAGTGGTTGTGCTTTTGTGTACTTTTACTGTACAGTACTGTATAGAGTACAGTAGTACAGTATCTTTATTTCAAGCCCAGGATGTCTGGAAGCAAGCGTAAAAGCAATGGTGATGTAGCTGGTACTGCTAAGAAAAGCTAAGTGCCAAGAAAGGACAAAGAGAGAAAAGAGGAAGAAGTAACTGAAGAACCGAAGAGATTCACAGTGCAAGGGGATTTTCTTTATTTGAGGAGGCACTGCTAGTTTTTGAGGCACAGGACCCAAATGTAGAACAGTACACGAAGGTTGCAGCAGCCATTCAGAATGCAATCCAGTGCTACTGTGTCATATATGACGAGAGAAAAAGAGTTACTACCCAGATCTAGAGTTACTACTCTAGATCATTTTTTCTAGAGGGTAGGTAGAATTGAATCCAGCTAGGAACCAGAACCTGTGGTTGGTTTCACTCAGCGTCAGGCGTGAGTGAAATTGCAGCTCGCCCTCCATCTCCTATTACTGACGATCCTTCAGCTCTACCATCTCCCACCTCCTCTCCGTCCTCCAGTCAGTAACTCTTCTTGCCTGTTCACTCGATGCCAGCCCCTGTGTGCCAGCTGTTGTACTGTACTACTGTACTTCACAAGATACTATACAGTAAGATTAAAAATGTTTTATTTTTTGTTTTTTTTTATGTATTATTTGTGTGAAAAGTATTATAAACCTTTTACAGTATAGTACTGTAGAGCTGATTGTGCTAGTTGGGTACCTAGGCTAACTCTGTGGGACTTAGGAACAAATTGGACTTATGAATGTACTCTTGGAATGGAATTCATTTGTATATAAGGGACTTACTGTGTTTTGTTTTATTATTTTGACAATGAACACAAGATTAATCCAGCTTGGTGCCCATAGTATGAAGACCAAGATTTCATGACGAAATTGATGTTGCTGTTAAAAAGTGAACATACTTTTCTCAGGCCTGAAAACATGATCCAGGTCATCCTTGCTGATTGGATCTGCTTAACTAGTCCTTCACCAGGATGTGTAAATGTTTCTGTCTCATTCATATACCTGTGCTTGCCTTCTGGCTAACATCGTATACCTTTACACAGAGCTTTAAAAAAGCCTGTATGCCAGTACCCAGACTTAGATAGTAAATAAATTAAGGCATAGTTTGGCTCTCAGAAGGACTATTTACTTTATCAAAGATGGATGATGAGGAAGGTGATCACAAACAAAAATAGAAGAATTAAGGAATTGATCCAAACCCAATTGAAAAAAAATTGCTTGTCCAGTTATAATTATGTCAGTTCAAGTCAAGCACCTTACAAACTGACAGGGGATAACTGATGAATGGCCAGTAAGTTTGGCTTGAACAGCAGGTCTGGTTTGGGGGCAAAAGGATAGCTATCCCTGAATTTATTTTTTAATTTCAATTTTTCTTTCTGCTGTTCAAGCCATCAATCTCCTATCCCTAAATACGACCCTAAAAATAAGTACAGTATTTTTCAATGTGGACAATTAACAGTCTCTCAAACCTGTGTTGTGAGACTTAAAACATTTTTAGAAAATTTTACTATTTTTTTTTTAAATTTATGACATGCAGTCTGAATTAAGTCTGCCTACTATGCAAACACAGTTTTAAAATATTCTCCTGGCTGTCTTTTCCAACCCCATTACTGTTCTTAAGCTCCTTATGTCTAGAATTTCTGGAGTTGCTCTGTTTAGAATGTTACTCTGTTGAGTTGATAAAATACCGATAGAGATGTTTTCCCAGCATTTACCGTTTCATTATTTTATCTTCATTTTAGTTTTTCAACTTTTATAATTTAAAGATATCACCCTTTATCCTACTTAGTTCTTTTACCTTGGATGTGATTTTATGTGATATCACTGCCCTTCTTTCTTATTTTGTTCTTGTTTCCTTCAGGTCCTCACTTGTCCTTGTATTGTTAATTTTAATATATCACATTGTTTGGAGTGTCATATAAACTGCACATAGTTAGATACTGGTTTGACCAATATGATAATCATTAACGATAGGCCAGTTTGCCCTTTTTTAAATTTGTTGATATAATTAATATGTTTAGTTTTATATCTGTCAGTTTTTAAATTTCCATTTGTAAGGTCAGTAAAAAGCAGAACAGGGACTTGACATTGTGTCTCCTACTGTTCAGAATGGTTTTCTCTCTGTCTCTTTTTCTTCCATTTATATTATCTTTCAAAAAATCAAAATGCATTTTAAGTTTTATATAGTTATACTGTAGAATAAGGATACATGACTTCGGAGTCACCAATTTCCGCATCTGGATTTTTACCCACAGACATGGGAGTCACAGTAATTCCTGAGATAAAGTGCACTGGTGCTAACCCCTGACCCAAAGAGAAGTCAGTTTTCCACACTTTCTGTAGTTTATCATTTTTCCACTCTGACAAAAGGCTCATTTTCAGGCATAGCTTCTAAAATGTGTTTTACTAGGTCACCAAGTTGATGATGGGGAGAGTTGCATTTCTGTTTTTAAAGTCACAATAGAAAATCTCTTCAGTTGCTTCGCTAATGTCATCTCCTCCCAACCTTTGAAATGTCCATTATTTCAGACCCAAGCCAGACTAGTGTGACCATTGACAAGTTATACACATGTACAAAACACATTTTGTCCTCTGATGGAAAGAGGATGTGTACTATTCTACCTGGGGTTTCTCTTTTCTTGGTACTGGCAAAAGGCCTAATGACCTGATACAGATCTAATTCATATAATGATGTACCACCTGTGACCTGACAAGTGCTCTGAAATACAGTACACAGAGCATCACAGACCTCGTAGCGCCCACAACAGTTCATCTAACTAACTCAGAGTTCTGTATAGAGGGCGATTGTCCTTGCTTACCTGTGACCCAGGTACTTCCAGGGCACTTGATTAAAGGTTTACTCACTTTACTGTAAGGGTAACAGCCTAAGACTCTCAGCACCTAATGTCAAACAGTGTTCTCTCAGCAGTAGTCTGTGTATCCTACTTGTATATACATCTCTATATTTTATGTATATTCAGAAAGGGGAGTTGCTTTCAGTTCAGTTATGTATATACTAATAAAATTCTAAGCTCATAAAAGAAAAGTTAGCACAAGTGCTCAGGAAGGCATTCCTGTGGAGAGGTAAGATAACATATGGTGAATAGTGGTTCAGTCAACATGGATTATCTAAGTACATATTATGTACCCAGCACTGTACTAGCACCATGGAGATACAAAAAAGAAAAAAAAGTTGATTTTCTTTCAAATTTTTCAGTGGAAGATATTGATGGAAGTAAGCCTTTCTGAGTGAATACAAGAAACTTCTGTTTAAAAGATTCTGTGTTTAGGATGTGGTTATGAGTTTGTCATAGAATTCATTACATAGGACATGGCACCTTCATGCGTGTAGAAGGGTGTGGGAAGGGGATCTTTTCTGAAAGAATACTCATTCCTGAGGTGACACACCTAGAAACAAATTCTGTTTCTTAGGCGGACAGCAAGGACTTTAAGGAACAGCCCTTGGTATGCACAATAGGGAAATCTTTGTTTCTTTATCTGAAAGAAACTAATGTTATCATGATGTCTAAACAGGAGCTCCTGCAGGCTGTTTCTGGAGAGACAATATCTGGAGTGATGGTTATAGGATAGATTTGAGTTATAGGATAGATAACTTGAGATTTTTGTGTATCAACCTTTTATCAACCAACTCTCAAAAAGTATTAAAATCTTATATTCCCTTAGGGTTTGGTGAAGTCTTTGAAATATTCCACTCTGCCTCAGCAATGTTAAAGGAGTCTAGGGTAGGATTTTGTTTGCTTTTCTTTTTACTTACATTATCACTGCAGAGACAAAGAGCATTCTAGAACCAGAATGGAGGTGGCCATAATATTTGAAGTAAGAGAAACTCTAGGGTCAGGCTTTTCTTATTTTTTTGGAGAATTTTCTTCCCAGGAATACAAGCTGGAGATTATGAATTAAATTTTCTTAATCAGATACACACATATACACACACTCACAAACACACAATAGGGGACAAAACAAAATGAGTCTGGTCCTCACTGCTCATGACTTATTCTGAGGGACACATGGTAAATAAATAAGTCAACAGATACAGTTTATATAATTGTAAATTGAAATGATGCTACAACGGAAAAGGTCAGAGAACAATGCAAATCAGCCTAATTTGAGGGGATCAAGGAATTATTTTCAGAGAAAATGACATTTCAGCTGAGCCTTGACAGATGAGTAGGATTTTAACCAGGCAGAGAAATAGAGGGAAGAATGTTCCTGAAAGAGAAAACAACCCGTGTGAAGCATCTGAGGTGGGAAATGTGGCCTGCATTTGTATAGCTGAGGAAGCCCCATGGCCGGGCCATGCTCTCTCTCCTAGCTTTGGGTAGTTGCTGGCAGTCCTTGGCATTCCTTGACCAATATCTGCGTAACTCCATCGTTGCCTGTCTTCCCTCTGTGTGTCTGTCTCTGTGTCTCTTCTCTTCTTATAAGGATACCAGTCATATTGGAATAAGGTCCTGCTCTGCTCCAGGATGACCTAACCTTCATTTGCACCTTAATTACATTTACAAAGACTCTGTTTACAAATAAGATCACATTCCCAGGTACCAAGGGATTAGTGCTTCAGCGTATGTTTTGGGGAACACAATTCAACCCACAGCAGTAGGGTCTGTAAACTCTGCTGAGGAGTGATTGTTTTGTTCACTGAGAAACCATTAAAATGGTTTAAGCAGAGGATTAACATGATCTGACTTATTGTCTACTGTATAATTCCACTTATAGGACATGTTAGAAAGGGCAAAAGTATAGGGGCAAAAATTAGTCTGCTAGTTGCCAGGGGTTAAGGAGATCAACCACAAAGGGGCCATAGATGATTTGGGGGATGGATGGAAATACTTGATATCTTGACTGTAATATAATTATGTAAACATCTATGGATGTGTACACCTGAAATGGGAAAATTTTACTGTACATAAATGATACTCAACATCAAACAAGCAGTGAGAATGGACTCACATTGGACTCTTCTGTGGTGGTCTAGTTGAGACAAAGTTGTTGCTTAGATTAGGGTGGTCATAAACTCTCTTGTTGTTCTACTTCACTGCTGTGCAGAGTCTGCTTGGAATCAGTTATTAATTTGTCAGCTCCTTACCATTCTGGCAGCTTGCTGAAAAGAGCTTTTAGTGACAAGAGAAGTGAAGGAAGAGGCTCAGAACCTGGGACACCTGCCAGAGGAGGGCCTGAGTAGAGGTCCGTGGGCCTTGATGTCAACAGAAGACAAGAATTAAAAGCTTTCCCAAGAGTTTTTACTGCTCAGAATAATTAAGGAGAAGGAAAACACAGATGCCTAAGAAGGAAAGTAGAGAGCTGAATGAAGTGTCTCACTGTTCCATGTGAGTTGAAGGTCAGTCTGTTGGGATGTGTTGAGGAGAAACCAGAGGCCGGGAGCATTACGAATGATCCCCCACCCCAAAGAGGTTGCCAAGGCTTAGCTGCAGAAACTTGCTCTCCCTCAGCTCTGCTTTGCAGTTTAAATTCCCCAAGAAAGACTTTAGCGCTGATCTAGAAGTGTTTCATTGACAATAAGAAGAAACTTGCAAAAACAAGGTGCTCTGGAAAAAGTGAATATATGTATTTTTTTTCTTTAACAGTCACATTTTTCTTTTTTTGCGGTTCACGGGCCTCTCACTGTTGTGGCCTCTCCCGTTGTGGAGCACAGGTTACGGACGCGCAGGCTCAGCGGCCGTGATTCACGGACCCAGCTGCTCCGCGGCATGTGGGATCTTCCCAGACGGGGGCATGAACCCGTGTCCCCTGCATCGGCAGGCGGACTCTCAACCACTGCGCCACCAGGGAAGCCCTTAACAGTCACTTTATTTATTTATTTATTTTTGTTTATTTATTTATTTTGTCTGCTCCAGATCTTCATTGCAGTGCACAGGATCTTTACTTGCGGCATGTGGATTTCTTTTTTTTTTTTAATATCTTTATTGGAGTATAATTGCTTTACAATGGTGTGTTAGTTTCTCCTTTATAACAAAGTGAATCAGTTATACATACACATATGTTCCCATATCTCTTCCCTCTTGCGTCTCCCTCCCTCCCACCCTCCCTATCCCACCCCTCTAGGTGGTCACAAAGCACCAAGCTGGTCTCCCTGTGCTATGCGGCTGCTTCCCACTAGCTATCTATTTTACGTTTGGTAATGTATATATGTCCAGGCCACTCTCTCGCTTTGTCACAGCTTACCCTTCCCCCTCCCCATATCTTCAAGTTCATTCTCTACGAGGTCTGTGTCTTTATTCCTGTCTTACCCCTAGGTTCTTCATGACATATTTTTTTTCTTAAATTCCATATATATGTGTTAGCATACGGTATTTGTCTTTTCTCTTTCTGACTTATTTAACTCTGTGTGACAGACTCTAGGTCCATCCACCTCATTACAAATAGCTCAATTTCGTTCCTTTTTATGGCTGAGTAGTATTCCATTGTATATATGTGCCACATCTTCTTTATCCATTCATCTGACGATGGACACTTAGGTTGTTTCCATCTCCTGGCGATTGTAAATAGAGCTGCAATGAACATGTTGGTACATGACTCTTTTTGAATTATGGTTTTCTCAGGGTATATGCCCAGTAGTGGGATTGCTGGGTCATATGGTAGTTCTATTTGCAGTTTTTTTAAGGAACCTCCATACTCTTCTCCATAATGGCTGTACCAATTCACATTCCCACCAGCAGTGCAAGAGTGTTCCCTCTTCTCCACACCCTCTCCAGCATTTATTCTTTCTAGATTTTTTGATGATGGCCGTTCTAACTGGTGTGAGATGATATCTCATTGTAGTTTTGATTTGCATTTCTCTAATGATTAATGATGTTGAGCATTCTTTCATGTGTTTGTCGGCAGTCTGTATATCTTCTTCGGAGAAATGTCTATTTAGGTCTTCTGCCCATGTTTGGACTGGGTTTTTTGTTTTTTTGTTATTGAGCTGCATGAGCTGCTTATAAATTTTGGAGATTAATCCTTTGTCAGTTGCTTCTTTTGCAAATATTTTCTCCCATTCTGAGGGTTGTCTTTTGATCTTGTTTATGGTTTCCTTTGCTGTGCAAAAGCTTTGAAGTTTCATTAGGTCCCATTTGTTTATTTTTATTTCCATTTCTCTGGGAGGTGGGTCCAAAAGGATCTTGCTGTGATTTATGTCATAGAGTGTTCTGCCTATGTTTTCCTCTAAGAGTGTTATAGTGTCTGGCCTTACATTTAGGTCTTTAATCCATTTGGAGCTTATTTTTGAGTATGGTGCTAGGGAGTGATCTAATCTCATACTTTTACATGTACCTGTCCAGTTGTCCCAGCACCACTTATTGAAGAGGCTGTCCTTTCTCCACTGTACATTCCTGCCTCCTTTATCAAAGATAAGGTGACCCTATGTGCGTGGGTTTATCTCTGGGCTTTCTACCCTGTTCCATTGATCTATATTTCTGTTTTTGTGCCAGTACCATCCTGTCTTGATTACTGTAGCTTTGTAGTATAGTCTGAAGTCAGGGAGCCTGATTCCTCCACCTCCATTTTTTGTTCTCAGGATTGCTCTGGCTATTCGGGGTCTTTTCTGTTTCCATACAAATTTGAAATTTTTTGTTCTAGTTCTGTGAAAAATGCCATTGGTAGTTTGATGGGGATTGCATTGAATCCCCATCAAATGTAGATTGCTTTGGGTAATAGAGTCATTTTCACAATGTTGATTCTTCCACTCCAAGAACATGGTATATCTCTCCATCTACTTGTATCATCTTGAATTTCTTTCATCAGTGTTTTATAATTTTCTGCCTACAGGTCTTTTATCTCCTTAGGTAAGTTTATTCCTAGATATTTTATTCTTTTTGTTGCAATGGTAAATGGGAGTGTTTTCTTGATATCACTTTCAGAGTTTTCATCATTAGTGTATAGGAATGCCAGAGATTTCTGTGCATTAATTTTGTATCCTACTACTTTACCAAATTCATTGATTAACTCTAGTAGTTTTCTGGTCACATCTTTAGGATTCTCTATGTATAGTATCATGTCATCTGCAAGGAGTGACAGCTTTACTTCTTCTTTTCCGATTTGGATTCCTTTTATTTCCTTTTCTTCTCTGATTGCTGTGGCTAAAACTTCCAAAACTATGTTGAATATGAGTGGTGAGAGTGGGCAACCTTGTCTTTTTCCTGATCTTAGTGGAAATACTTTCAGTTTTTCACCACTGAGGACAATGTTGGCTGTGGGTTTGTCATATATCGCCTTTATTATGTTGAGGAAAGTTCCCTCTATGCCTACTTTCTGCACGGTTTTTATCATAAACGTTTGTTGAATTTTGTCAAAATCTTTCTCTGCATCTATTGAGATGATCATATGTTTTTTCTCCTTCAGTTTGTTAATATGGTATATCATGTTGATTGATTTGTGTATATTGAAGAATCCTTGCATTCCTGGAATAAACCCCAGTTGATCATGGTGTATGATCCTTTTAATGTTCTGTTGGATTCTGTTTGCTAGTATTTTGTTGAGGATTTCTGCATCTATATTCATCAGTGATATTGGCCTGTAGTCTTCTTTCTTTGTGACATCCTTGTCTGGTTTTGGTATCAGGTTGATGGTGGCCTCGTAGAATGAGTTTGGGAGTGTTCCTCCCTCCGCTATATTTGGGAAGAGTTTGAGAAGGATAGGTGTTAGCTCTTCTCTAAATGTTTGATAGAATTCTCCTGTGAAGCCATCTGGTCCTGGGCTTTTGTTTGTTGGAAGATTTTTAATCACAGTTTCAATTTCAGTGCTTGTGATTGGCCTGTTCATATTTTCTATTTCTTCCTGATTCAGTCTTGGCAGGTTGTGAATTTCTAAGAATTTGTCCATTTCTTCCAGGTTGTCCATTTTATTGGCATAGAGTTGCTTGTAGTAATCTCTCATGATCCTTTGTATTTCTGCAGTGTCCGTTGTTAACTTCTCTTTTTTCATTTCTAATTCAATTGATTTGAGTCTTCTCCCTTTTTTTCTTTATGAGTCAGGCTAATGGTTTATCAATTTTGTTTATCTTCTCAAAGAACCAGCTTTTAGTTTTATTGATCTTTGCTATCGTTTCCTTCATTTCTTTTTCATTTATTTCTGATGTGATCTTTATGATTTCTTTCCTTCTGCTAACTTTGGGGGTTTCTTGTTCTTCTTTCTCTAATTGCTTTAGGTTCAAGGTTAGGTTGTTTATTCGAGATGTTTCCTGTTTCTTAAGGTAGGGTTGTATTGCTATAATTTCCCTCTTAGAACTGCTTTTGCTGCATCCCATAGGTTTTGGGTTGTCGTGTCTACATTGTCATTTGTTTCTAGGTATTTTTTAATTTCCTCTTTGATTTCTTCAGTGATCACTTCATTATTAAGTAGTGTATTGTTTAGCCTCCATGTGTTTGTATTTTTTACAGATCTTTTCCTGTAGTTGATATCTAGTCTCATAGTGTTCTTGTCGGAAAAGATACTTGATAAAATTTCAATTTTCTTAAATTTACCAAGGCTTGATTTGTGACCCAAGATATGATCCATCCTGCAGAATGTTCCATGAGCACTTGAGAAAAATGTGTATTCTGTTGTTTTTGGATGGAATGTCCTCTAAGTATCAATTAAGTCCATCTTGTTTAATGTATCATTTAAAGCTTGTGTTTCCTTATTTATTTTCATTTTGGATGATCTGTCCATTGGTGAAAGTGGGGTGTTACAGTTCCCTATGAATGTGTTATTGTTGATTTCCCCTTTTATGGTTGTTAGTATTTGCCTTATGTATTGAGGCGCTCCTATGTTGGGTGCATAAATATTTACAGTTGTTATATCTTCTTCTTGGATCGATTCCTTGATCATTATGTAGTGTCCTTCTTTGTCTCTTCTAATAATCTTTATTTTAAAGTCTATTTTGTCTGATCTGAGAATTGCTACTCCAGCTTTCCTTTGGTTTCCATTTGCATGGAATATCTTTTTCCATCCCCTTACCTTCAGTCTGTGTGTGTCTCTAGGTCTGAAGTGGGTCTCTTCTAGACAGCATATATATGGGTCTTGTATCTGTATCCATTCAGCCAATCTGTGTCTTTTGGTGGGAGCATTTAGTCCATTTACATTTAAGATTATTATCGATATGTATGTTCCTATTCCCATTTTCTTAATTGTTTTGGGTTCGTTATTGTAGGTCTTTTCCTTCTCTTGTGTTTCTTGCTTAGAGAAGTTCCTTTAGCATTTGTCGTAAAACCGGTTTGGGTGCTGAACTCTCTCAGCTTTTGCTTGTCTGTAAAGGTTTTAATTTCTCCATCAAATCTGAATGAGATCCTTGCTGGGTAGAGTCATCTTGGTTGCAGGTTTTTCTCCTTCATCACTTTAAATATGTCCTGCCAGTCCCTTCTGGCTTGCAGAGTTTCTGCTGAAAGATCAGCTGTTAACCTTATGGGGATTCCCTTGTGTGTTATTTTTCCCTTTCTGCTTTTAATATGTTTTCTTTGTATTTAAGTTTTGACAGTTTGGTTAATTTGTGTCTTGGTGTATTTCTCCTTGGATTTATCCTGTATGGGACTCTCTGTTCTTCCTGGACTTCATTAACTATTTCCTTTCCCATATTAGGGAAGTTTTCAACTATAATCTCTTCCAATATTTTCTCAGTCCCTTTCTCTTTTTCTGCTTCTTCTGGAACCCCTATAATTCGAATGTTGGTGCGTTTAATGTTGTCCCAGAGGTCTCTGAGACTGTCCTCAATTCTTTTCATTCTTTTTTCTTTATTCTGCTCTGCAGTAGTTATTTCCACTTTTATCTTCTAGGTCACTTATCTCTTCTTCTGCCTCAGTTATTCTGCTGTTGATCCCATCTAGAGTATTTTTAATTTCATTTATTGTGTTGTTCATCGTTGCTTGTTTCATCTTTAGTTCTTCTAGGTCCTTGTTAAATGTTTCTTGCATTTTCTCTATTCTATTTCCAAGATTTTGGATCATCTTTATTACCATTATTCTGAATTCTTTTTCAGGTAGACTGCCTATTTCCTCTTCATTTGTTAGGTTTGGTGGGTTTTTATCTTGCTCCTTCATCTGCTGTGTGTTCTTCTGTCTTCTTATTTTGCTTATCTTACTGTGTTTGGGGTGTCCTTTTTGCAGGCTGCAGGTTAGTGGTTCCCGTTGTTTTTGGTGTCTGTCCCCAGTGGCTAAAGTTAGTTCAGTGGGTTGTGTAGGCTTCCTGGTGGAGGGGACTAGTGCCTGTGTTCTGGTGGATGAGGCTGGATCTTGTCTCTCTAGTGGGAAGGTCCACTTCTGGTGGTGTGTTTTGGGGTGTATGTGGACTTGTTATGATTTTAGGCAGCCTCTCTGCTAATGGGTGGGCTTGTGTTCCTGTCTTGCTAGTTGTTTGGCATAGGGTGTCCAGCAGTGTAGTTTGCTGGTCATTGAGTGAAGCTCAGTGCTGGTGTTGAGATGGAGATCTCTGGGAGATTTTTGCTGTTTGATATTATGTGGAGCTGGGAGGTCTCTTGTGGACCAGTGTCCTGAAGTTGGCTCTCCCACCTCAGAGGCACAGCACTGACTCCTGGCTGCAGCACCAAGAGCCTTTCATCCACATGGCTCAGAATAAAAGGGAGAAAAAGAAGAAAGGAAGGAAGGAAGGAAGGAAGGGAGGAAGAGATGGAGAGAGGAAGGAGAGAAGGAAGGAGGGAAGGAAGGAAAGAAAGAAAGAAGATGAAATAAAGTAAAAAAATAAAATAAAGTTATTAAAATCATTATTTAGAAAAAATTAAAAAAAAAAAAAAACATGGACAGATAGAACCCACGACAAATGGTGGAAGCAAAGCTATACAGACAAAATCTCACACAGAAGCATACACATACACACTCACAAAAAGAGGAAAAGGGGAAAAAATAATAAGTCTTGCTCTCAAAGTCCATCTCCTAAATTTGGGATAATTCCTTGTCTATTCATGTATTCCACAGATGCAGGGTACGTCAAGTTGATTGTGGAGCTTTAATCCGCTGCTTCTGAAGCTGCTGGCAGAGATTTCCCTTTCTCTTCTTTGTTCTTACAGCTCCCGGGGCTCAGCTTTGGTTTTGGCCCCGCCTGTGCGTGTAGGTCGCCGGAGGGCGTCTGTTCTTCGCTGAGACAGGACAGGGTTAAAGGATCTGCTGGTTCAGGGACTCTGGCTCACTCAGGCCGGGGGCAAGGGAGGGGCACGGAGTGTGGGGGCGAGCCTGCGGCGGCAGATGCCCACGTGATGTTGCACCAGCCTGAGGCGCGCCTTGCATTCTCCCGGGGAAGTTGTCCCGGGATCCCGGGACCCTGGCAGTCGCGGGCTGCGCAGGCTCCCCGGAAGGGGGATGTAGATAGTGACACACAGGCTTCTTGGTGGCGGCAGCAGCAGACTTAGCGTCTCATACCCGTCTCTGGGGTCCGCGCTTTTAGCCGCGGCTCGCGCCAGTCTCTGGAGCTCCTTTAAGCAGCGCTGTTAATCCCCTCTCCTCGCGCACCAGGAAACAGAGGGAAGAAAAAGTCTCTTGCCTCTTCGGCAGGTCCAGACTTTTCCCCGGACTCCCTCCTGGCTAGCCGTGGCGCACTAACCCCCTGCAGGCTGTGTTCATGCCGCCTACCCCAGTCCTCTCCCTGCGCTCCGGCGGAAGCCGGAGCCTCTGTTCCCAGCCGCGCCCGCCCCGGCGGGTGAGCAGATGAGCCTCTCGGGCTGGTGAGTGCTGGTCGGCACCGATCCTCTGTGCGGGAATCTCTCCGCTTTGCCCTCCGCACCCCGGTGTCTGCGCTCTCCTCTGAGGCTCCAAAGCTTACCCCCTCCGCCACCCGCAGTCTCCGCCCACGAAGGGGCTTCCTATTGTGTGGAAACCTTTCCTCCTTCATGGCTCCCTCCCACTGGTGCAGGTCCCATCCCTATCCTTTTGTCTCTGTTTATTCTTTTTTCTTTTGCCCTACCCAGGTACCTGGGGACTTTCTTGCCTTTTGGGAGGTCTGAGGTCTTCTGCCAGCGTTCAGTAGGTGTTTTGTAGGAGTTGTTCCATGTGTAGATATATTTCTGGTGTATCTGTGGGCAGGAAGGTGATCTCAGCATCTTACCCTTCCTCCATCTTCCCCTCCGTCCAGTCACTTTTGTTATTGGTGTATTTTAGTTGGGACAAGGAAGACTTTTATAACTTAGTTTTGTTAAATAACGAATACTTTTTTTTTCTACTTGCAGTCTTTTTGTAGGAGAAATAATCAGTTAACATGTTTTCAAGCTCTTTTACTGCCATTGATGCATGGAATAAGCTAAACTCTAATAAATCTTAGAGGGAACCGTGTTGGACCCGTGCAATGGAATATCATTTTGAAAGCTATTTCTATAAAGAGAAAATGTACCACAGATACCTTAAAAGTCACACAAACTCTAGACCTTGACACAGTAAAAATCCAGAGTTTAATTTTAGCCCTATGAATTAATAGTTATGTGATCTTGTGCAAATTAGTATGTCTCTCTTAGATCAGATATCCTCCTCTGTAATATATCATATGCAATATATATATATATATGTGTGTGTATATGTATTATCTACTTAGTAAATTTGGATATTAAAATTATTCTAGGTAGAACATTGTAATTTATGTTTCACTTCATTAATTCTTACTCCCCTTTGCTTTTCCCCATAGCACTTGTTATATAGCATATATCTTATTTCTTTTCTGTTTCTCTCCACAGTACGATGTAAAACCATGAGAATAGCTTGTTTTATTTACTTCTGTAACCTCAGTGCCTAGATCAGTGGCTGGTAGGTGACAAAAAATAATTGTTCAGTTAATGAACAAATGAACAAATGATTCTTAATAATAATACTCGTCTCTTCCCTTGATCAGCAGTATATAAGTTTAAAAAGTGTGAAGTTTCTCAGGAGCATGATTTCCTAGCTGTTCCTTGGATACAATCAAAGTCTTTGCCTTAGGTACAAGTGAAAATAAAGGCTTCACAACCTTAAATTGGATGAAAACTCCTTTCCTTGCCCAATCAGGTGAAAATAACAGAAATCCAGTGTATTAGTAGCTGGGAAGAAGGAGCAAAGCATAGGAGAGCATCCTGACCCCAGTGTTTGTTCAGCTTCTGTACTTTGGACATTGCCTAACCCTCCAAATATAGAGCTATTCATGAATAATGGAATGGAATATGAGAAAAAACTTTTATTTTTACTCTTGTTCACCCTAAGAAGGAAATGTTCTCAGTATAAGGCAGAGTGAAAGGCTCTCTTGATTTTGAATTCTGGCTCAGATATCAACGGTCCTGTCTCTGGAGCAAAAAATAGACAGCTTTGTTCATTCATTCCTTTGATTGATCTAATCTAAAATTTCTCTGAGTTGTGTGAGTTTGGCATTGCTGGAAATCCTTTCCGTTCCTTCAAACATGGCCATGTTTTATTGGCATATTTAATTCCACGGCACCTAATGAAGCTGTTGCTGGAGAATTTTAGAGGCAAAAGTCTCCTCTGGAAGAAAGTTAATTCAGGGGAGGATGCACATATTTCTGGTAATTATCACATCATTAAAACAGCTGAGTGAGCTGCTAAAGGGAAGCTATGGATTTAACTCTCTGATTCTCCAGGATGAAAACCTCTCTGTGCTTATTCATCATTATTAGAGTAAACAGAGTGTGGCCTCAACCTTCTCAAGGCTGAGCTGGGCTTGCATCTTCTAGAGTTCACCGCTGGGCAATGCTCTCATAATTCCTTCTGAGAATCATGTTATGAAAAGGACAATGGAAAAGGACTAAATACCTATTTGTAGCAAGATCACAAAATGGGAGACATCTATCCACAGAAGTATTCTTTATTTGTGGTTGGAAAAGTAATTGAGGGACTTCCCTCATGGTGCAGTGGTTGAGAATCTGCCTCCCAATGCAGGGGACATGGGTTCGATCCCTGGTCCAGGAAGATCCCACGTGCCACAGAGCAACTAAGCCCATGTGCCACAACGACTGAGCCTGTGCTTTGAAGCCCGAGAGCTACAACTGCTGAGCCCATGTGCCACGACTACTGATACTGGGTGCCACAACTACTGAAGCCTGCATGTCTAGAGCCTATGCTCCACAACAAAAGAAGCCACCACAATGAGAAGCCCACGCACCGCAACAAAAAGTAGCCCCGGCTCACCGCAATTAGAGAAAGCCCATGCGCAGCAATGAAGACCCAACACAGCCAAAAGAAAAAAAACAAAAAAGAAAAGTAATGGAGCTCAGTCCTGCTCCTCTTTTTCCTCCTTCTTTTCTAGTAGTTACACAATATATATTATATGCTAATTTAGAAAGACATGTTTTTCCCATTCTCATAGCACTCCCACTACCAAGGCTTTTTTTCTGAGTAGAGCCACTTGAGTCATCTACACAATTTTTCAGAAAACATCATCTTCACTCCTACCTAAAGTGATTTGAGACAGAGAAATATGTGAAGCCCTTGTATGATTTCTCCTATTTTTTAGGAAAAACTGTCCTGATGTGAATGGTATGAGTTAATAGTCTCTTTTTTTTCTGTAATAAGATATGTTTGTGGGTTATTTAAGATCCTTTTTCTTTCTATGTAAGTGGTTTTCCATCTACAGCTTGCCCTCCTCTCTCTGAAAATGTAGATTGTATTTGCATGCTAGCTACAGATTCTTGAATGTTTTAAAGAGGAAGAGCCTCACGTTTCTAGTTCCATTTTATTAGAACCACTCCAAGGGGATGTTCCAGGAGAAGGAAGAATGTGCAAGGTTTTTCGTATTATTTTCAGTTCCCTGCCTTGCCCTAGTATAGAAATACAGCTATGGCTCTTCTGAGTATTTAGTACCTTCTTAAAGGACTATTTCAATGGCCAGTTTCCCTAATGTATTCAGTTGTACTATTGATTTTAAATGTGCAACAGGACCTGCCCAAGAATTTTACTTCCCGCTTTAACACTTGCTATTTTTTTCTCAAATTTAAATAACATCAATAAATTCAGACCGCTGTCCTAAAATACATCTGCATGCCCTCACTGACGTAAATCCCTAAAGATTGTATAAAAATGTCTTTTAGTAACAAGTTATTATTACAACATCACTTTTATTGACTGCAGGTAAAATAATTTATTTTTATAGTGTAATAGCAAAGAAAAATGAGTATTTTTAATTCTCATAGAACTGGGGGACTCCTGAAATGTTCCTTCTCTATTAGCCATTAGAAAAAAAAGTAGATAAAAATCAATTTAGAGCAGGAATTAGCAGTTTAAGTGCTAATATTTGCTCTGGCTTAAAAAGCTAGATTATTGTTCTAGTCTATTATCCCACATGATGACATTCATTTAGCCCCAAGTCACTTACGATTTCCCCACTTTACTAAAATAAGTTGTTCCTGGTCATGTGGCAGATTGTACACTAGACCTTGAGTCAGAAAATGTCCATCAAAGCTTTGCTCTGCCAGGTGCTGGCTGTGTGGCTTTATCCTGGCTTCCTCATCTATAAAATGGAAATAATCTCCTTCTTTTCATGGTAAATAACTTGTTCCGGGTTCCCTAGGACTTTCACTAGTTTTAGCCCTGGAAGTCCCACTGAGGGGTCTGATTCCTCTCAGTCCCAGGCAAACCAGTCTGGTTGTTTACCCTACATTTTGCCTTGCTTCACAGACTTGTAGTAGGGTAAACACACACACACACACACACAAACAAACAAGCAAACAAACAAAAAAAAAACACTTTTTGAGCAAGAATAGTCTCTACACATGCAAGCAATTAAAGACATATTTACCATTGTAAAGTATTTTGATGAAACTTTATGGGCCTCCAAGTTGATATTCTAACATAAGCCAAGTATGTCTTCTATAACGTCACATTATCCAAACAAAGACTCAGAAGAGCTCTGGGCGCAGACAAAATTCTGGGGTAAGAAAAATAGTTTCAACTATGGTCAGTGACACGTGTGTGTACCCTCCATTGCTTTTCATCTTAGATTCTCCTTGCTGTGGAGGTTGAGATTCCTTGTAGATAGCCAGACCTGGGTTGCAATTTCTGGCCCCCATTTCCCATGAGAAATTTACTGAAACTTTATAAATAGTAGCATCTTATTTGTAAAATTTAGGCTTCTTTAAAGATTATATAAGACACTGTCTCTTAAGTGTTTAGTACAGTGCTAGCTTCATAAGATTAGATTTTTCTAAAAGATATCTACTTATTATTATTATCACTAATAATTGGGAGATCAGTAAGTCAGTAAGCAACAGTCGTAGGACTTCAGCTGTGAAACTTGCAGCCCAAGGAAGGCATCAAGTAATAGAAAATGAAAAAAAAAAAAGTAATTGCTGGACATTGAAAACAAGTTACGTTTTCAAAGCTAAGTTAGGAAACAGGTTGAAAGAAGTGGAGTGAGTAGGTATTAAACTAGGTATTAAAAATGAGTCCAGGGATTCAGTTAAGAGATAGTTCAATAGCTCCGTTGCTAGTCACTGAATGGTTTGCTTGCTGTTTCAGTTGAATTCCACCGAACAATCGTACATGAATTCCTGTTCCCTAAAGAAACTATGGAACTCTAAGTCTACAAAACACTTTCACGTGCATTGTTTTACTTGGTCTCCAAAAAAATTATGCGAGTTATGCATTACTTTCAAATGCAAAATTGAGGGTCTCAGAGATTAATGAGCCACCAGGGTGATTTAGCTAGCAAATGGTGAGTCTGGACTGAGACCTAGGCCTTGTGACTCTGTAACTACTGTGTGCCCCACTGTGTCACAGGGAACATTGTCATCAATTTGCATCACAGGCCCAGTTTCTCTGGCATGCTAGAAATATACCCATGCTGCACAGTATTTCTATAATAACCAGCTTTCCGCTGTCTTGAAGGTCAGGGTAGCAGCAACTACTGCTTTCTCTTTCTTAAAATAGCACATTTTATATGTAGTTAATTGCTAGTGCAAATCACAACAACAAAAAATAAACGAGATCAAGTTTGCAGAATCAGCTTAATAATTTATACAGAACTGAACGACCCAATTGGCTACAGAATATCAAAGCATTTAACATTTGTATTTATCTGACCCGTATCAAAAGATGAATGGTATATTTGTTCAGTTTTATTCAGTTCTGAAGAAATCCTAATCTGCAAGTTTCAGATGAACATAAAAAAATTAATACTCTGATGAATAAAGGTATAAACTCCCATCAGATAAATTTCCATGAAGTTGTAGTGATGATGATGATGGTGATAATGATGTTAACAACAATAGTAACAAATAAGCCATAGACATTGATATATAGTTTACAAGTCAATTTCAACCATTTTCTTTTGTTTGATACCTGTGAAATAGAACAGATAAGTGTTTTATTCATAGCTTATACAAGTAAATTCCCTATGCCCCAGAAAGGTCAAATCACTCCTTCAAGCCAGTAACAACCAGAGGGAGAACTAAAATACTGAGCTTCTAGCTGTCCATTTCATGCTATTTCCATGATATCTTTCCTTCCTTCCAGTTCCAATATTTTTGATCCTACCATCTGATGAAGCAGGAACATCCAAGTCGCATTTGGCAACTTTATCTTTCATTCCCAAGAGTCAACCTGTTACTGTATTTGCAGTATGTTCATTGGCTCTCTCCAAGGTGGCGATGGCATCCGTAGCCATAGCCGTGTGAAGACAGCAGTGGGAAGGGGGCTAGTCATTCTTGGGTGAGGAGTAAACTCTTAATGAAGTGATCACCCTTTGTCTATTTCCTGATTTCTCTCGATAATATGATTTTGCAGGCCTTCTTTAACAGCATAGTCTTTGCAAGAATCTGGCCAATACAGTACCTTAAAAACAGTTGTTAAATCTCTTTTGGAGAACTTCTCAGGCAAAGCATTGTTTCCCAGCAAGTTCCCTTCTGGCGACATCCTTTGTTGCCAAACCAACTGCACTTTCTTGGTCTCTTTACATGAAATTATCCAAGGGCTTTGCCTGTATAAAAGCAGTCTGAGTTCAGTATTTGAATGCCTGGTGAATTTTCACTACTTATTTTAAAGTACTATGTTCTAAATGAGTTTTCTTATCTAAATAGTGGGGAAACGTAGATTGATTATAAAGGCAAGCAGAAGACACAAAGTTCATCTAAAGGACAAAATATTCCAAAGACTCCAGGGGCTAGCAAGGCAATCTAGGTGACTAAGGAACATCAAGTGTGTACTGGGATTGTATTAGTTTCCCAGGACTGCTGTAACAAAGTGCCAAACACTAGGTGGCTTAAAATAACAGATATGTATTATTTCACAGGTCCAGAGGCTAGAAGTCCAAAATCAAGTTTTCTGCAGAGCATGCTCTCTCTGACAGGTCTAGGGGAAAAGCTTTCTTTGCCTCCTCTAGCTTCTGTTGTTGGCTGACAGTCCTTGGCATTCTTTGGCTTATAGGTGCATCACTCCTACTACGTAGCTGCCTTCCTCCTGTGTGTCTTCACATTGTCTTCTCTCTTTGCAAGTCTGTCTCTGTGACGAAATTTCCCCCTTTTTGTATTGAATCGGGGCCCACTCTAATGACATCATTTAAATTTACTTACCTTTGTTAAATAACATCACATTTTGAGGTACTGGGGATTAGGAGTTCAATATATCTTTTTTGGAGGGACAGAATATAACCCATAAAACGATAAATTGGAACATACATACTATCTCCAAAAGGGTGGCAGTCATTCAGCTCCAGCCTATTGCTCTAATTTTAAATCTTCTTATTCTTTAAGGGAAACTGGAAATCTGAACATTTTATGGAAAATATCTGCAAGTTATTCTTCCTGTTTTGTGGTAATCAAACTAAGCATGTGTTAAGGTCCAAGACTTCATCGAGTCCCCAGATTCTCTGGTTGTCCTAATCCATTGCCCCAGTGGGCTGAAAACTTTGCCTATGGCAACACAGCTGTTAGTGTAAGAGCAAGGCTCACAGTCTCCTGCTCCTAATTTTGTTTTCTTTGGACAAAAAGCAGGGATTGATTAGAGACAATCTTTGTTAGTGATCAAACAGCCTTCCTTTCTGCATTCAGTTGCATCAAGTCCTAACTGTTTAGAAAAATCTTCCTTCAACTTCCCAGTTTTTGCCAGATAATGATATACAAAGTGAAAAAGGAAGGTCTGTTCAAAAAATTATATACAGATGCATATAGATATTGATTGATTATATAATTGATATATATATAATCAACACAAAACATATTTAGCTTTTTAAACAGCTACCTGAATCAAATAAATAAAAAGAGTTTTCTTTTTCTTTTTTTTTTGCTATTTTGATGTATCCTTTCTCTTTCTCTGTCTTTTAAAACTTGGAACCATATTGTGGATGAAGAATTAAATTGCGCTTTCTGTTGAGATTTTCTCCTTTATAAAAATAATTTAATTGAAGAAGAAATAAGTACGTAAGGCAAGTTATAAAGAGGCAAAAATGATACCCAGAATATACTGTGGGTATGTGAAGAGGATTTGGGAGTGATGGGGGAAGCTATAAAAAGGTTTATGAATCTCTCATAATCCCTCCCTTAAGAAAGAAATTTGGGCTGAAAAATCTAACAATAAGAAAATTTACAATCTAGCTAGATGAGAAGGTAGCCTCCAAATCCCAAATACAAGTAGATGAGGACAAACCATTGACAGCTACAAAACCCCTGTGGAGTTCTCATTGGTATAGGAGGAAGGAAGGGGTCATAATAGCATCTCCACTAATGGCCCTGAGAATAGGGAAACCACTTGAAATCAGCCAAGAGCCAATCTGAGAACAGCAGCTAAAACTGAGGGGAGGATCTGCAGGATATATGTATGAGTGAGTACAGCAATCAGGATGGAAGCAGTCTGGGCTGTAAGTTCTGAAAATTCAAAATATCAAAGTAGCTCTCACTAGAATCAATCTGTTATCCAATCGTGTGCATTTGCACTAAGTTTTCTATGCACTTGCAAGGCAGGGGTTGAGGTGAGAGAGATAAGCAGGGGCCAGTTAATGTAGGGCTTTGTCAGCCACTTAAAGAGTTAAGATCTCATTCCAAATGTGATGGGACAACATTAGAAGATTTTAGGTGAGGAGTAATGTTTGTATAGTAACCTCACTCTAACTACTGCGTGTAATATGGATTTAGGGAAGGCAAAGTGGAAGAAAGGCATATGAGACAAACATCTCTGGAAAAGGCTGGTGGCTTGGATTGGATTGGAGTGCCATCACTGGAGTGAGAAGAAAATGGCTTATTTTTAGTGAGTTTTGGGGACTTAGGCAATAGAACTTGCTGATTGATTGGAAATGGAGTACAGTTAAGTCCCCTACATACGAACCTTCAAGTTGCAAACTTTCAAAGATGCGAACGTGCCTGCCAGCCCCTGTATGCCAGCTGTTGTACTGGACTACTGTATTTTCAAGGTACTGTACTGTAAGATTAAAAATGTTTCCTTTATTTATTTAATTAATTAATTAATTAATTTTTTTTGCGGTACGCGGCCCTCTCACTGTTGTGGCCTCTCCCGTTGCGGAGCACAGGCTCCGGACGCGCAGGCTCAGCGGCCATGGCCCACGGGCCCAGCCGCTCCGCGGCATGTGAGATCCTCCCGGACCAGGGCACGAACCCGCGTCCCCTGCATCGGCAGGCGGACTCTCAACCACTGCGCCACCAGGGAAGCCCCTCCTTTATTTCTTGTGTTGGTTTTTATATGCATATTATTTGTGTGAAAAGTATTATAAACCTATTACAGTACAGCACATGTATCCAATTGTGTTAGTTGGGTATCTAGGCTAACTTTGCTGGACTTATGAACAAATTGGACTTACGAATGCACTCTCGGAACGGAACTCAGTCGTATGGAGGGGACTTACTGTATGGGAGAAAGAAAAGATGGAGATTCAGTCCTAAGTAACTAGATGGATAGTGCTGCTAATTCTTAGGATGAGAAAGTAGGTTTAGGCAAGGGGGAAATCAAATGTTCTGTAAGGGTCATGTTAACTTGGATACAAATCTAGAGTTCAAGGAAGAGGTCAAGACTGTATATCTCCATTTTAGAGTCATCAACATACAGATGGGATGGATAAGTTGTTTTTACACAAAATGGAGACACGGCTAAAAAATATTCTATATTTTATTTGTTAAAAATAATCTATCTGGAAAGCTTTCCACAACAATATCTGTATTATACATTATCTGTTTAATGACATAGTGGATTTCCATTGTATTCTACTGAAGGGCATTTAACGGGCTGCAGTGGCGATGTTTGTAAGTATATCTTTGCACACATGTGGGTATTTATCTATCAGAGAAATTCCTAGAAGTGGGATTGCTGCATTTAGGCATATGTGCATTGAAATTTTTGAGAGATATTGCCAAGTACTCTCAACAACAATATATAAGAATGTCTGCTTCCTCATACCCTAGCCAAATTTCGTAATCTTTGCCAATCTGATAGGTTAAAAAAGTTTTTTTTGTTATTTAATTTGCATTTTACAGAATAATTAGTGAGGTTGAGCATCTATCCATGTGGTTTTAAGCTCCTTGAATCTCTTTTTCTGTGAACTGAACTGCCTGTTTTATTTATCTTTTGCCTATTGTCCCACTGAGCTGTTATTGTTTATTTCTGGAGTTTTTTCTTTGTTGCATGATAGGATAAATATTTTCCAAATTTTTACTTGTCTTTGAACTTTGGCATTGTTTTGGCAGCAGGATTTTTGAAACGTTTGTTTTTAACACAAGTTTATGGCTTAACTGATCATAGTCATATATTCAGCATGACGACACTGGAGATGAAGTTATGAAAGTGGTAGAAGTTAGTATATTACGATTCTCATTCTGCTGCAGATTTGCTGGGTGCCACTGGGACAGTCATTTAATCATGTGTCTTAGTTTCCTCCTTGCAAAATGGAAAGCACAGTCTCTGCCTTACCTTCAAGGAGTTATTTAAGAAGAAATCTATGAATAAATATAATACACAACATTGCAAAATACTAATAAGTTCCAGAGTGTTGTATAATCTTTAAAGCTTCATCTTTCCCTACTCCTTATCTCCCTTCTCCTTTTTATTCTCGTCTTTCTCCTTTTCTTCTTTCTCCTTCTCTTTTATTTTTCTGTTACATGTGACAGTATTTCTGGTTCCGTCATTTTGGTGGAAAACTGCAGTGCACACCAATCTGGATAAATTTGTAAAATGATAAGGAAAATACATGCCTTGGTGATCACTAGAAACTCTGTCCTCTGCATCTTTTTTATGACATCTGCTTGACAGTGAAACATGCTGATGAATTAGGCTGGATAACTGGGGAGTCACCAGTACCAATGAAGAGAGGAAGGATGTGTTCATAACTCCCTGTGAAGTGGTCAGACTGTGCAAAGGGAAGAGCACTCACCTGCGAGTCTGAAGACCGGAGAGGAAAGCTGAGAGTCTCTTACTGACTTTGTAGTAGTGATTTATTACTATGTCATCTTATAAAATAAAAGTTACAGCATTTACTTATTTTAAAACTCAGTCAATCAGAAGAACATTACCCTTTCAATGAGCAAAAAATTCAAATTCAAATTTAGGATTCTGAATGGCAGACTCAGTCTTCGCCTCTTCATCAACAAAAATAAAGTAACGGCATCAGGTTTTACAGAACCCTTAAAATGTCTTTGTAAAACACGTTTTGAAAACCCCTTATCTGTATTATCTTTGCCTAATTTCTGGCTTAGACATTAAATTCTGGGACTAGTTTGCTACTGACAGCTGTTAGAAAGAAGGAAATGAAAGAGCGAGGGAGGAAAGAAGGGAAAAAGTAAGGAGGGAAAGGAGGAAGGAAAGGAGAGTAGGAAGGAGGAAAGAGAAGGGAGAATAGAGAGAACAATTTCTCAGTCTCTACTCTGTACCCTAAAGTGACCAGGAATTATTATTAGAAGTGTTTTCTTCCTTACCTCACGTCAGGTAAGTATCCCTATGATACTCAAGTTAAACTATTAAATCTAAACAACACAGCAGGGAGAGATAGGTGTCTGCCGGATCCCTGGCACTCATTTTGAATGGTTTCTAGTTATTTGACTGATTCTACAACACTGAATTCTCCAGAAAATAAGTAAAGCTTTACAAAAAAATGTTAAGATCTAACTGATTTCCCTGACACACTTTTCCTATGTTTTCTAACGATCTTGCAGTATCCATAGTTAGGATTGCATGGTTAAAAGAGCATGACATTTTTCGGGCTTCCTTGGTGGCGCAGTGGTTGAGAGTCTGCCTGCCGATGCAGGGGACACGGGTTCGTGCCCCAGTCCGGGAAGATTCCACATGTGTACCCGTGAGCCATGGTCACTGAGCCTGCATCTGGAGCCTGTGCTCCGCAAGGGGAGAGGCCACAACAGTGAGAGGCCCGTGTACCGCAAAAAAAAAAAAGAGCATGACATTTTAATAACAAGAGAGTCATTGGTAGTACCCAACTCCAGGGCCTCAACATTCATACATGTGATTGGCTGCTTACTTTTGTCAAGAAATACACTAGGTTATTTTGCATTTATTCATTCACTTTTTGTTTACATACCGTATGTCACCTCCTGTGCTTTGTAGATCATGGTGATATGAGAATGAATAAGGTATGGTCCCTTCTCTAAAGGAATGTGCTATGAAAAGAGAAAATAAATATATACTTTTTCAAATTTAAGGTGATCAATCTAACATGTTGGCTGTTGGTGGCTTTTTCATTGTTTTAGCCTATTTCAAGAACCAGTGGACATTAACATGAGTCTTAACCCTTTCACATATTTCTCTGGCATGTGAGTGAGCAGAGGGTAAAAGGAGCAGTTTGCTAATAATGCTCAAAAATTTCCTACCCAACTACAAAAAGACAGATGGTCTTGTTTCAGTAAAACTTCAGGAACAGTAGAGGAGGACCCAGCACGGTGAGAAGTATCCACACATACAGTAGCCGTTCAACTGGGTGCTAGTAACCTTTTTGGCTATGGGTTTGGAAACCCCCTAGAGTAAGTGTGGAAGACACTGAAAAGAGGGCATTGCTAAACGTGAAGAGTCTTCTAGCTCATCTGCTGTGTCAGCTTCCACAAACCTATTGACTATAGAGGTAAGCAGTAGGTGGGCCATGCTCTTTATAACCATATTCTGTCCCAGACAGCTTCCTGTTTCCTATCCACCTGTCTATTTGATCTTCTCTTTGTCCTTGACTCCATTTGCTGCCCATAAGTACACATTGTCATTTTTTACTAGGCTGCCGTTCTTTAAAGGACTCGGGTCAGATTCATCCTGTGGGCTCTTTCCACTTAGGAACCTTACATGTAAAAGACCCTGGTAGAAGATGTCCCTCAGAACCAACAAAAGAAAGGAAGTCTATTTTGATTGCCAAGGACACTGCAAATTGTGCACAACAAGTAATATTTTATTTTATTTATTTATTTATTTTTTGTGGTGCACGGGCATCTCACTGTTGTGGCCTCTCCCGTTGCGGAGCACAGGCTCCGGAGGCGCAGGCCCAGCGGCCATGGCTCACGGGCCCAGCCGCTCCGCGACACATGGGATCCTCCCAGACCGGGGCACGAACCCGTGTTCCCTGAATCGGCAGGTGGACTCTCAACCACTGCACCCCCAGGGAAACCTGCAAGTAATATTTTAAAGTATTTATGACAGCCTACCAGATGCCCTCATGACCTCCCTTCCCTCCCTTGAAACTATTCGCAAAACTGAAACTGTGTAAACAGTTTCCCTTTGTGTTTTGTCTTTGTTTTTATGTGTTTAGTGAAGCGTATCAGAAGACCTGGATATGGAATAACATCTTGCCTTTTTATCTTGTCAATCCCTTAGCTCTGGCGGTTGACATAATCTCAAATGGATCTCAAATAACCTTCTTGTAGCCTCCGTGCCTTATTCCCCAAGGTGTCTGTGAATGTAGCATTTCCAAATAAGTCAAAGCCAAACTGTAAGATTCTGGATGTCCTTTACTTTGCTTTCTCAACATGAAGACTATCTCATCAGCATTTACCGTGTTATTTGTAGTATAGTCATAATGGCCTACATGCCTATTCTATATTTTCTTTCCTCTTTCAACCAAGAACGTGTCTTACTTCACATATAGACTTATTTTTTGCTTTTATTAAACTGAATGAGTATTCCCTCTGAAAAATCTTATTTTAAAAGTATTGGAATATTAAGAAAATACTTGAAAAAACTATAACCTTTAAACTGGTGTAATGGTGCTTGTATTTATTCAGGCAATACTCCTCATATCAAAAATTAGACAAAGTCAGTGACAAATTATTATCTTTTTCACATTATTTTGTTTTATGTGTGTGTCTTTTCAATTTTTTCATTATAGAAGTAATATATCTATATAATAGGAGTTTGTGAAAAAGTATATAAATAAACAAATCACTCAACTCCATACCCTTAAAATAACATCTCAAATGAATATATTTTTTTGTTTGTTTGTTTGCTTTTTTTTTTTTTTTTTTTTTTTTGCGGTACACGGGCCTCTCACTGTTGTGGCCTCTCCCATTGCGGAGCACAGGCTCCAGACGCGCAGGCTCAGTGGCCATGGCTCACGGGCCCAGCCGCTCCGCGGCATGTGGGATCTTCCCAGACTGGGGCACGAACCTGTGTCCCCTGCATCGGCAGGCAGACTCTCAACCACTGTGCCACCAGGGAAGCCCTCAAATTAATATTTGAAAGTATTCTCTTGCATGTGTATTCCTATGCATATTTTGAAAGTCGTAACCATGAGAAGCATATTGTGTTTCTCTTGCTTTTTTTCACTTAATACATATCCTGAGCATTTCCCCATATTGTTATGTAGTTATCATAAACATTGAATATTGAGTTTTTACTCCTCTTCTTATAATGGTAAATGGTCATAAGGTTTACTTTAAACATAAATCACTGTGGCTTCTTAACCATGCTTTGAAATATGAAGCCTTGTTATTATTCAAGACTGCTAGACTAAATTGTTCAGCATGAATAACATGAAATACCACTGCTTGCAATTCTGGCCTTAATTTGGTGACTTGTAGCTCTTTCTCTCTACGTACCATGTAATGAGGAGCTCTTGATGAAGTTGGCAAAGGAAACACAGACATAGGTTTATGACTCATAACATTGTCTGATGACTGCCCAGACTTACAGCTAGGTGTTTGGAACCTTGCTCCTCTTGAGGTTTGTTCCAATTTTAATTGAAGCTGCTCAGCTAAGGCTTAACAAAGGCAGGAAGATCCAGTGGCAAGATGAATAAAGGGCAATCTGAGAGCAGCACTTGGAGAGATCTGTGGCAGACTGTGTTAACACAGTGACCCTGGGTTCATTAGAATAAAGAACCCCCTGCAAGGTAGGGCCAACCAAATCAGTCACATCTACATGTGGATCCTTGTATAACTTACATGCATATATCTTCTTACCCCATAGGGCTCTCTATTCAGAGGTTCTGTTACTTAAATTGAAGTAATTTACTAGATAACAATTGTTGGCTTATTTGTTTGTAATATTTAACTCCAAAGTACACGGAGGAAAGTAGTTCAAAGAAGTCTTGTGATAAATCTCTACTGCCCTTTGAAGGATTTGCAAAACTGCAACCCGATTATGAAAAATCTAAATGAAAGAGGAAAAGTTCTCTAAGTAAATCTAGGCAGCTGCTTGACTCCTATTTTAATGTAAACACATGGTAAATGGAAGACAGTTTATTCTTAGGATCACAAATATCTATAGCCTCCTTAGGAATCCTGGATTCCTGAAACTGCTATAGACCATGAGAAGAGAGCTGAGCTTATTGACCAGTAGAAAGATGTATGAAGCTGGAAAAGGACAGAGTAAGATTCAAATATGGCACTGCCTAATACATGTTAGAGGTGGAAAGTAGCCAGGCTATGCTATGCTAAATCATCTCATCAATAATCGAGATCTTTTCCAGAAATCTAATTCCATTTGATTAATATCTTGGGTCAAGTAAGGGTTGCATTAAAATTCAGAAGATCTTTGCATTGTGGGTGTATTTTTTTTAATTATGTAAAGTCCTCTTAGCTTGTCAGACAAAACCTAGACTAGACTTAAGGCAGGCCAGAAAGGAGATGCCAGGTTGGGTGACTTTCAAACATGGTCTTACAAGGCTCCTGATAGTATGAAACTTGGTTTCTCTAGGGACTTCATTTACCACTAACACACTTATAGGCATGTCTTAAGAAGTTAAGATGTTTGTCTAAGTAGAATGAAATAAAAAAAAGAAAGAACTAAAGAAAGAAAGAGAGAAAGAGAAAGAAAGAAAAACAAGATAGTGCATAAAAAGATTTGGTTAGAAATTGAATTGACATATGGCAATGGATTTTATTCCTGCTCTATGTCAAGAAATGAGCCATGTGACTGAGGATTTACTTCTGTGAAAAGGAGAAGCCAATACTGGGCAGTGGAAACTCGTAGGTTCTGGAGGTCAACAGGTTGAACTTAATTCTGACTCAAAAATTTACTACCTGTATGACCTTGGTCAGAGCCTCTGAATGTCAATTTTATTAATTGCAACTAACCTATTATTTGATAAATCAAAAATACTTTTTGGGTCCTTCCTTTGTACCAGGCATTATTCCAACTACTGTAAATTTTTAGCAATAAAAGAACTCTGCCCCTTCCAGAGTTTATCTTCTAGTACTTTTAGGATTATTAAGCTGATTAAGTGAGAGCATGTATTTAAATTTTCTTGCATAGTGCCTAGTACAGAGTAAGTACTCAATAAATGGTCATGCTTCTTCTGTTTCTCCAATATACTACTCTTTCCAAATTCATGAATAAAAATCTTAAGCCAGCATAGTAGGACTTTGACACCTTTTGACTTAACCTTTCCCTGTCAAATGTAGACTTATTAAACAACAGACAAGATTAGTCTTGTCCATTTCAAATATAACACCCTCTACCCATTGATAACAAACTTAAATGTCTTTAAGGTCCAGCCAGAGAGGTAAATGAGTGAACTGAGTTGCAGTGAAAGAAAACGGCAGTGGTGGGGAATGTGTAGCCACGAGGATACATGTCAAGTCTATGAGGAATTCCAGCCAATTGTTGTCATGGTGATAAATGAGCTCAGTATTGCCATATCTCCTAATTTGCAAGGGAAGTAGGAAATCCAGTTTATTATGTGAAATTTCCAGATTGTGAAGTATAGGCAACTAATTAATAAACACACACACAGAGTATAGCAATTCTTTGCACACATAGTAAAATAAATCAATTGCCCATGTGTCTGTAACCTCTCTACTCTAATAGCTTTTTGCTCATATATCTACCTACAGGATTGATGATTATTAAACCCAGATTAAATCAGATCATCTCTCTTTCTCCAAGTCCTTCAGAGTCTCTTCATTTTCTACATTAGAAGATGTTCTCATCTGGTGAGCATCACAATCACCTCTGGAAACTTAAAAATACAAGTTTCTAGAACTCAGCCTACTAATTAGAATCTCTAAAAATATAGTAAATAATCTGTCCTTTTAAAATACTTTCCCAGATGATCCTAATGATGATCCAGGCATGGGAACTAAGGATGTACAGAATGAAGGATAATTTTTTTAGCATAAAAGTTCCTTCAAAACATTATCTTTTTATTTCACTGATGAATATTTTCTTACGCTCAGTCTCCAGTCACACCAGGAAGGTATGTGGCATGACTTTCATTCTTGATGAATCTGCCAATAAAGCCCACTTCTACCCTTCTACCCTACTTGTCACCCTTCTACCTTCTCTCACACAAAACTCTTACTGATCTTTCAAGCACCAGTTCCAATGTTACGTCTTCTCCAATGCCTTTGTGTTCTATTAGGTAAACTTGGCTGTTCCTTCTTTGCAAAGTCAAGACAGTTTAAATTTACCTGAATTAATGATCTCTGCCATGATGTATTTTCATTATTTGTTCCTATATATGTCTTCTCACTACCTATTGCCTTAGTCAGCTTGAACTGCTATAACAAATATATATCATAGACGGGGTGGCTTAAGCAGCAAACATTTATTTCTCACAGCTCTGGAGGCTTGAAAGTCTTAGATCAAGGTACCAGCAGATTCAGTGTCTGTGGAGGCTCAGCTTCCTGGTTTGCAGATGGCTGTCTTCTCAATGTGTCCTCCTATAGCCAAGAGAGAAATCATCTCTCTTGTGTCTCTTCTTATAAAGGCACTAATTCTAATCATGAGGGATCCACCCTCATGACCTATCTCCAAATACCATCACATTGGGGATTAGAGCTTCAACAGATGAATTTTAAGGCGACACATCCATTTAGTACATAGTGTTCAGGGCATATTCAGGTTTCTAGAAAATGTTTGATAGCAAAAAAATGAAAATATTAATCTGAATAGAGATTAGCGAGTATAGTAACTTTGGTTTATTCTTCACTAAGTTCTCATTTTATTCACTTACTGGGGGATGTTCCATTAAGGAAAATTAGAGTGAATCAGAAGCAATCCACTAGGTACTTAACTTGAAGGGCTTAAGTTTTTAAATTTTTATTTTGCCCCTTAAAATTTGAACAAAGACTAAAGCAAAAAATTCATTTTCTAAATCATTTAAAAAAATTCTTCCATCACTTTAGTCATACATGGTTTTGAAAATGCTGTAAATTACGTGGTACCCATGGTAATGCTACAGTTTTTTAAAATGTCGATCTCTTTGTTGAAGTTTCGGTCCCAATTTAAGTGTACCCTGCTCAGGAGCTAGACATCTCTGTGGAGGCGAGGGCTAGACAGTGTGACAGGGAGGCATGTAGGGAATCCTGTTCAGCGAGACTAATGCCAGGAGACATTTAAGTCTGTAACAGTAGCCAGGGACTCAGACAGCTTTACTAATGTGTCAACAGGCTGAGAAAAGAAGGTACCGCAGCAGGGTGACAAGGACGAGTTCTGTGTGTTCATCGATCTGCAGTCTCCCATGGAAAACTCCACATATTTTTGAATGTCTTGAGCGGTTTTATTGATGGAGCTCCTGCCAGCTGAGAGGGGAATTGGAGTCACCACATTCATTTTTCATGTCATGTTGGTACTGTCATTTAAGAACTTAATATATACATAGGTGATGCAGGAAAGGAGGGATATTGAGTATCTCATCAAATTATTTTGGGTGGGTTACTGAAGAAAATTGCAAAGCCCCAGAAAGTGAAAGGAGTATGAAATCTGCCCAAACTGTATTGTACGTGGCTGCTATTGTGGAATTTCTACAGTACTTTGTTACTGAAATCCTCTATTGCAGCAGGTGATGAATCTTGACCAGGGGAACCACTGGAGCACAACTATCTTCTAAGAAAATGATACGAAAAGCTGAGAGAACTTTAATACATGTCTTATTTGTGAGTGGGTATATTCATGGGGCAGAATGAATTAGGGCGTGTCAGTAGATCATAAAGTCATAGGCCTAAGAAAGACTTTGAAAGGTTATGCAATCCACTTTCTTGTCTCCAAGAGGGAAAACCCTTATATTGTATAAAGAAAAAACAAAACAAAACAAAAAATCCTATAGACCTGTAAAGTGCAGTCAGTTTGAGATATTAATTTCAATTTTAAATTTATAAATGGCATTGGCTTATAATTCTTTTTTTATCATTAAATATTAAATTCATAATTAGTTTCTCATAAAAACAGTCAGTTCTGAAGCGCTCATTCTGTAATGTACTTGATGATTAATTTATCAGTTATTTGAACCAGCATACTATCTACCCAGGTATGATGCTAGGAATAATGTTCTAAAAACATTTATCACAGTTTAATAGGAAAAAAAAGACAATCTTTACTCAGGGTGTTTGGGAAGCTCAAAGGAACACCTACCCAAGCCTGGGTTGTAGGGAAGCTTTAGTGAGGGCTTCTTGGAAGTGAATAGCTGCAGGTTTGATGTTATTGCTTATCTCACTATTAATGTGTCAGTAAATTTTTAAAACCATTGGTCACAGTGGAACAGCCCTCCTTATGTTCATTTAGATTGTTTTCCTCTACCTCAGATCTGCACATCATTTCTTGCTCTTTCTTAGGAATCTTACTCTCTTATAGCTTATAAAAATATAGAGACAGAGGTAGAGACATAATCTTCTTTGGTGTTTTGCCCATCCCTAGATATCACCCAAATTATGGCCTTTCTTTCATCACTAACTTTTCTGAAATAATTACACATATCCCTGTCACTCCTTAACCTATTGATGTCTGGCTACAGTTCCTACTGCTCCTCCAATATAGGTCTGACAAAGATTGCTTTGGGATGCCAAGGAGCTTTTGACTCCTATCTCATTTGACCCCTTGGCTGCCTTCGGCATCCTTGACTACTCTCTGCCTTAGGAAATCTTCTCTTTCTTTGGCTTCCAAAGCACCTCTCTCCTCCTCCTGCTGCCGTGCCCTTTACTGTCTCTTCTAGTTTCCTTTCTCTTAACTTGCATCACAAGTAATGGTGATCCCTGTGGTTCCATTTTTATCCTCATTTCATCTCTCTCTCTCTCTTTTCTTCTCACAGTACATACTCTTTTTACTGATTTTCTCAACGTCCAGTTCTTCGGTTACCCTTAATATTCTGGTAAGTCACAAATCTCCGTCTCCCACACAGATACCTTTGCAGAGCTAAGCCTTAACACTCATTGTATGTTGCATAGTTTTACTTGCATACACTTCAAGCCTCTGTGACTCAGAGCGTCCAACACTGAACTTCTCATGCCACTCCTGGCCAACCCCTTCTCCTATGTTTCCTGTCTATTCATGGAATGGCACCACCAGTCACATTCTGTTTGTCAGACTCCACTATTTCTTGACCTTTATGAACCCCACCACATTCCTATTGGTTATACCTCTTTTATATTCACCTGCCATTAAACAGTGACCATTTCTAAAGCCTTGACAATTTTTTTCTCATTAATTTCAAAAAAGGCACTACGAAATCTGAAGATAGCTAGAATCACAGAGAATTGCTAGACTAGGACCATGTCTGATACCAGGGCAGAGAAGATTAGGGTCCACGGTCAGCAAATATGTAGGGCAGGTGATGACTGTTATCCAACTTCATAATGTAGCTGCTCCTCTTTCTATCCCCCAGGATGCCTCTGATGCCAAATGGCATAAGGAAAACAAATTATCACCCACAAATTATTTTATTTCATTATAAAAAACAAGCATTGTCTGTATTTCTAAAAGAATGATTCAGATTCATAAACACAAAGAAAAGTATTCCTACTGCAGGAATCTCAAGAATGGTGGAATTAAGTAAGGAATTAATTAATACAGACTTCCCTGTATCCTATTACAAGATAATTAAAAGTCAGCCTTGATTTGATTAAGGCAGTGTGCTTTGGACAAGAAATCCACTATGCTGTACAAATCATAGTGAGGGAGGATAGAGGCTACTACAAGATGAATTTGAAGATACAGTCTGGGTCAGTTGATGGAAAGACCCTGTAGACCAAGCAGTTGTTTAGCATTTGTCCCGAATGCAATGGGAAGCTTCCTAAGCTTTTTTATCTGGGATGTAATATAATTCTGTAATCTGTGTGACTTGGTTTTATTTATATAAGTAAAAACAAGGATCAATATATGACAGTGTCTAAAGTTAGGTAGTAATAGACATGGAGAGAAGTGAAAAATTTGGAAGTATATTTTGAAGTTAGCATTACCAAATCTTTTGACGGACTGGGTGTGATTAGAAAGTAACAAAAATGTCTCCTAGGTTCTTTGCTTGAGCAAGTAGGTGGATAACAGTACTAATTATAAGACTGGAGGAGAAACAGAATTTGGAGAGGTGTCAAGAGTTGTGTTTTAGAGGTATCAAATTTTACTAACTCTTGATACCTCTAAAACACAACTCCTGACACCTCTCCATAATAAAATAAAATAAAGTGTAAAATATGATGATTTGAAGGAAAAAAAAAAGAGAGTGTTTTAGCTAGTGGGAAGCAGCTGCATAGCACTGGGAGATCAGCTTAGTGCTTGTGACCACCTAGAGGGGTGAGATAGGGAGGGTGGGAGGGAGGCGCAAGAAGGAGGGGATATGGGGATATATGTATATGTATAGCTGATTCACTTTGTTATACAGCAGAAACTAACACAACATTGTAAAGCAATTACACTCCAATAAAGATGTTAAAAAAAAGTTAGTGTTTTAGCTGTGTTAAATTAGAAATGCCTATTAGATGGTTAAGTGCAGTGTGCAGTTGTGTATATCAATCTGAAGTTGTATTAGTTGTTGTATTTCATAGGAGGAGAATCCTATCATGTTTAGTTGCTTTTATATAAATAGGAACCAGGTTTTCCTCTGGGCTGACATAGCTTTAAAGATGTGGAGACCTGAAACCTGACAATGCAGGAGGCTTCTTATTGGGCACAAACAGCACAGTCACATCTGGCTACACTGATTCCTAGTCTACCTACTTATACAGCTTTGAGAAAGGAAATAATAAGTTCTCGGGTAGGGGGGGATACTTTAAGTTGTATTTCTAAACTGTCTCTGAGAGATGTTACAATGTCATCAACAAAAATTCCCAGATCACAGGTAGGTTGTATGTCAGTCTTATCTGAACTGCACCTCTGGTCATTTTTGGTGCCTGTCTTGGTAAAGAAGACATATTTTCTGGCTGAGTCAGGTTTCTGGTCCTGTTGTTTATGTTAGGGAAATTGGAATGAAAGGGAAAGGGAAGGATAAGGTGCCTAAGAGTTAGAGGGCATTGGGGAAGAATGGCTAATGCAGTTGTGAAGGAAAAGTAATAGAGAGAGAAAAGGTAAAGAGAGAGTGAAGGAAAGATGGTGGAATTCCAAGCTGGGATAAAGGGTTGAATACTTTGACCTCTAAAGATTAATTTATAATTATTTAGTGGACAAGTTAGTTTCTATGAAATGTAATTATTGCTTCTTAAGACATGAGGATTTGGAGACCTGCAGATGTGAAGGCATGGGGAACAGCAACAAGCTCATTTTGGAGGCACCTTTGGCAGCAGTGGAAATTATATAATATACATTGCCAGAGTTTTCAACTCTGGGTAGGAACAATGCCCAAGTCTCAGTGGTGGACCTCCAAGCCAGAAACTCTGAAAGGCTCTCCTTCATCCTATGTTAGCTGCGAATTAACATATGTCTAGAGAGGGAAGCCCCCATGTTTTCAACATCCCCCACGGCGACAGTGCAGCCAGTGTTTATGCTTCTGGGGAGACTATTGCCAACTCTCTGCCCTGGGAGTGCCTGGGTTGCCAGTTGGCCAGCAATGTCACATCACGCCTCACTGTTAGTTAATAAAAATGCTGAGGAAAGAGTGCTTTTCTAGGAGTGGAGTAATGTTCTAGGCTGCTTTTGTGAATTTTATGGAGGAAGAAACTTACGTGGGCATTGGTAAGATATCATAATTCTGAAATGCACTAAATATGCCAAAGTTTGTGGGTGGCAAATCAATAGTTTTCCAGGAAAATTGAGTAACACTCCTCTACACATCGAACTTCTTTAAAAACAGTACTTTCCAATGGTTCGGAGGAAAAAGTAGCGAAAAGCAATAGTAATATGCTCAATTCCAGATCCTGTTATCTGCAGCAGGGGGACAATAATAGCTTTTATAAATGCTGAGGGCCAGTGTTTCCTGCTCCTGGGACCATTTTGAGCTTATTCTCCACCTGTACACAGACTGTCTGCCGTATCATTCTCAAATTGTTATGTTTATCTGATGCTTTTACATTGTCTCCCTGCTACTCCTCAAGTTTTGAGTATCATATTCTTGACTTGGGATTCACAGTAAATGAACCAAAACATAGAGTCATTACTTTCTGCCTTTTTGTCTTCAGTGACTTGTGTGACACTGTGTTTTTCTGTTTGATATTTGCAATAGAAATATTAGCTGTCAACAAGAACAAAAAATATGAATGATGCTGAGAAGGTCTCTGAAGTCGAAAAAACATTCAAACCGAATTTTTTAACTGAGACCCCCTTTGTCAAAAATGGAGAAGGGAAAAAGCAATCAACAGAACAATGAAGAAGTTTCAATTTTGCAGTCTTTTCATTAAGAAGCGTTAGATATTTCTTAAATTATTTTTTGTCATAAACAGATGACTTTAATGGGTGCTTAAAAAGAAAAACAGGCAATAACGCATCTGGAACTTCTTCCAATTCCTAATTTATTATGGATAGATTATATATAATATATGGTCAGCATCAAACATAAGGATTGATAAAGGACATCTAAGATGATCTAACTCAAGTTTTTTTAAATTTGGCAATTAAGGAAACTTAAAATGAGAAAAAAATTATATATGCCCAATATGAAGACAGAGCAGGGCATGCTTACTTCTAAGGCCAATATTTCTCCCAACAATCCAATTAAAGATGGTACTGCAGTACAACTGAGTCATATCAATTCATATGCACAAAATGTAACTTGGATTTATAAATACTTAGTCAACTATAATGATTTTTTTTGTTTTGGTTGCCATAGTTTTCTAATAAGTGTGTCAGATCTCATTCAAGCTTCAGGCATGGACAGTTTGTGAACAGTTTAGCAAAAGAAGTTGTAATTCCCAGGAGCCAACATGGCTCCTCTGAGAAGATACGGTGTCACACTTACTTCATAATTTTCTTCTCTGGGGTTCCTTCATTGGCAGATTAGGAGAAAATAGTTTTCTTCTTTGACTGCATTTCGGAAAGACAATTGATAAAATCTTTTAATATCCTTACGAACAAGATAGAAAAATAAATGTTAGATGAGAGTACTAATTGGTGGGTTCATAGTTTATTTTAAATTAATATTGTATCAGTCTTATAGTTTCTAAGGTCTGTTTTAAGGAAGAGGGATTAGCCTTTTTTTGTGGTTTCGGAACATGGTACCAGGACCAATGGGTAGAAGTAAAGATATAATTTGATTGGTTTTCAAATATAACAGAATTTCTTAAGAGGTAGTGATTTTACCATCTTTGGAAGTATTCAGCCAAAGAGATAAAAGCCTACATCTGACAGGGTTTGAGATAATCTAGCACAACAGTTCTCAGAATATTTGGTGTCAAGATCCATTTATATTCATATAAAATTACTGAGATCAAAAAAAAGCTTTTGTTTATGTACATTATATCTACTAATAAAATGAAACAAAATTTTAAGGCAGTAATTGGCTTCAGATAACAATAGGAAATGTGTTACATGTTAACATAAATAGCACTGTTATATGAAGATATCTATTTTTCAATAAAATGTAATGAGAAGAGTAGCATTATCTTACCTTTCTCTGGTTTAACAGCAGAGATCTGGGTTCTCATTCAGTCTGTAGAGATACGTCGTTTTATTTTAGGTACAGAAAAATATAGGCCTTCACACAGGTATGTAGTTTGAAAGGAGGTTGTTTTAATTACCTTTTCAGTTAATTGTGAATATATGAAAGCTCAACAAGCAGAAGTTTCCTAAAGGTTAACTGCGATGTAGAATATGAGACCATACCAATGAGCTCTCTTTATCTGTTACATTACAAGGCATTGGTCTAATTTGCCCTTTGACCTTTTTCCCATGGATGACTTTTTAACAACATGGGTTGGTCATTTGGAAAATACAGGTTCACTGAGTTATACAGATCTTCTAACTATCGACAAATTTTATTGTATGATATCAAAAAACACATTTATTAATATCATCACCCATCTAATAATAAAATTGTTTTAAGTATTGGGAAGCTGTCAAACTCATTGTGATGAACAGTCTTCCAAAATTCTAATATTTTTTTGAAAGGTCAAATTTGATCATAGGACACAAATAGTATCAGTTGTTCTCTTTGACGTGATGGGCTTACTTGTCAATTTTGGAACAAATGCTTGCCTGCAAGTATCCAAGCAAGAAAAACCATAGGTTGTTTGTCAGTTTTTTTATCAGATGAAAATGGAGTTCTATGAAAAAGCATCTGGTTTAGCTCACAACACAGTCATGCAAACGCTCTTCTTTGAGATGACCATTATACTCCCTTAGTGTAGAAGAAAGCACCTTCTTTGTATGTCTTTGTATGTCACATTTTATTACATGGAATAAAAAAAAAGTGTTACTCAAAAGTCAAGATTAAATAAAATTAATAACATTTACTGCTTCATTAAAGACTATCTTAAGTGAAATGGACATTGCTTTGCTACCAGTATGTGAGTTTGAAATACAGTGACTACTAATTTAATCTAGTGCTGCCACCTTGATTCCTGCTCAGGTACCCCCAGCATTGCTTCTGTACCATCAGTGAAAATATCAACTCCGTGAAAAAGGCAAACTGTGTATTAGTATCAGTATAAATACTCTTTTGTTTTGAATTTTATTTTATTTATTTTTTATACAGCAGGTTCTTATTAGTTATCCATTTTATACATATTAGTGTATACATGTCAATCCCAATCGCCCAGTTCATCCCACCCCCTCTGCCCCCCGCTACTTTACCCCCTTGGAGTCCGTACGTTTGTTCTCTACACCTGTGTCTCTATTTCTGCCCTGCAAACTAAATGTTCTTTTGACCTTCTGGAATCCTGAGATAGTCTAGGGACTCCTCAGTCTTCCACAAACCGCGATTTCAGACCCACTGATCTAGTGATCAGTAGCACAGAGTCTGGATGAGACTACTTTGTTTTGAATTCTGGCTCAGCTACTTACAAGTTGTGTGACTTTGGGCAAGGTACACAACATTTCTCTTTCTTCATCTATAAAGTGGGGAAAATCAAAATAGCTATCACATAGACAGTTGTGAATAGTTAAGGAGAAAATGTTATAAACCAAGTAGCACGCTACTTGACATATGTCGCTGCTATGGTGATAACGATCAGTGGTTACGTTGTGAAAGAGAGTAAAATTGTGTGATTTCGAGCAAGTAGAAGTTAGAATAAATTACCTTTAAAATACATTCAAGTTTGAGATTCTCTGATTTTTTTTTTTTTTTTTTGTGGTACGCGGGCCTCTCACCGTTGTGGCCTCTCCCGTTGCGGAGCACAGGCTCCGGATGCGCAGGCTCAGCGGCCATGGCTCACGGGCCCAGCTGCTCCGTGGCATGTGGGATCTTCCCGGACCGGGGCACGAACCCGTGTCCCCTGCATCAGCAGGCAGACTCTCAACCACTACGCCACCAGGGAAGCCCTCTCTGATTATTTTTGACGTGTAAAAACCACCACTACTATTACCACCGAACTTAGGATATAGCTGCATCAGAAGATGTTTTGAGGGGAGGAAGCTAAATCTTCCCCATTTCCAAAGTCAACCCAAATAAACACACCTATGAGTAAAAATAGAAAGAATGCTAGGTAAAGTCAACTTCAAGCCTACCCCTTCCAACTAGTATGTTGTATGTAAATCCCTTTTGTGTAAAAGTTAGTGCCGTACTTTTGCCTTGTTTCTAACTTTTTGCAGTGTGACAAAGTGGTTCATGAGGGCTGTGAAATGTGAGTGTCTGAGTTTGAATCCCACCATTCTCTTCTACTAGCAGTGGGGCTAGGGGCATTTTCCTTAACCGCTTTGAACCTCAGTTTCTTCCTCTGAAGAATGAAGATAATATTTGCACCTACTTCATGGAGCAGGTATGAAGATTCACATTTGTAAAGTGCCTAACAGGGCCTGATACAGAATAGATATTCAAAAAAAATTCTCAATTTCCTTTGTCAAAAAAGGTACCATTTCTGGCAAACTTTTACATACCTAATGGGCAATGTATATATTTCATGTTTTTTGGAACTGTCCTAGGCTTGGGATTTCAGAGATAAATAAACTAATTTTATATCCTTCAAGGCTCTAAGAGTCAAAAGGTAAAGACGGCTTTAAAAGAATTGTCAGTGAGCATCAATTACATAACTATTGGGTTGGCCAAAAAGTTTGTTCGGGTTTTTCCGTAAGAATGACCACAGCATTTTCTGTGGGCTCAGCATAGCTGTACTCATGCCTATCTGCTAATTCGTTCCAAAATGGTAAGCATGATTTTACTGGCTGCTGATCAGTTTGTTTTATCCTCTCTCAATACTAGAAAAGGAATTATTTCCAGAGTGATGTGACAAGTTTAGGGGTTCGAGCATGGGAGTTCTATCCCTAGCTTCTTATGAACTGGAAAAAATGGAGTAACTTGAGAACCAGTCTATATTATCACCAAAGACAAAAAAAACAAAAAACAAAAAAAAAAACAACTGCTTTACTCCTGTGAGCAGACACTGCAGGAGCCAGTATATCTATGGAAGGACCAGCTGGACTTGATCCTGTCCTACAACTCATCAAAAGCCTTGGGAGGTCAGTTACCGTTGCAAAATCTCCTAAGCATTGATCCTCACAGAGGCAGGAAGAGTTCAGCTGGGGTTTTTTTAATCCCACAAGGAGTCAGAGGCATTGGCACTAGGCAAATCCTCTTTTAATTTGTTCACTGAGAAAATTCAATCAAGACATCGTTAAAAGAAGAGACCAGCATGGCACCGTTTGTCAAGTCTATCTTTGAGCTATCACTGTATTTCGAGGGGTGGTGAGTGATGGGCAGAATTATACGTTCTTGCTCCTGAATAAGCTTCTGTAAAAGAGCCTAACATTCTCCTCAAGTCAGAAACAAAGAAAAAAAAATATATATATATATATATACATATAAATACCCATTACCCACCTGTAACCTGCTGAGCCCTTCACTCAGCAGCAGATGACCAATTAAGCAACACCACAGTTCTGCGCTCAGATACCAGATTCAATTTGGAAACCCCTGGGGGAAATTGGAATTGTGAATGAAGGATGCCAGTTGAAAAGCAGGGATTTCTGAAGAGTGATTTGAAAGAAGAGCAAAAATTACAAGGAGCTTTGAAGTCAGACGAGAGTAAATCAAAAGTCAGACATTTGTTATTTTAGGCAAGTTATTGTACTCTCTGAGTTTCTGTTCTCTCATAGATAAAATAGGAATATTACTGCTTTGCAGGTGTTTTATAATTAAATATTCAACTTATATCAAGAGTTTGGCTAATTGAAAATATTTCCTTAGACTGAACTCCTCTCCCTTTACATAGGCATGGTCAAGTTCGGAGGGTTTTGTCACCAGTTGTTAGGGTTGGAATCCCACCGCTGCCACATCCTGGATGCTTGACCTGGGAGAGGGTACTGCATTTCTTCAAATCGCTGTTTGCTCAGATATAGCTTAATATAAAAATGTATCCTATGTCAGAGGGTTTTTGTGAGGATATATACTAAATATAGTATTATGCAAAAAGTGCTTACAGAGTTCCAAGGAAAGAACTAGAACTCAACATAGCTTATGTTGTTACTATCTACTCGAGAAACTGAAGGCAAACATTGGTCTCACCCTTGCATCATGAGTATTTTTTGACAAACTGGCAACTGTCTCATTCTTGTATTTTTATATTTTGTACTTTGAATTCTTATATGTTCATCACTTTTGCATTTTTAATTGACAGTTCAAAATACTAAATATTGCTCTATAAATTGTAGTAATATATAATATATCATTTAGATAGATTTAATTACAGAGTACCACTGCTCTCAAGGCTAATGGGAATGATAATAACTATATTTTAACTATAACCGTTGTTCTTGTTTTATGGTGGTGGGGCAGGAAAAATGGAGAACTAGCTTTTATATTCATAAATTGTATAATAGCATCCCTGCAGTTTTTTCAACCCTGACTGCAGCCCCAATTCTCTTTCTATTTGATTTGAACTTGTCACCCTTTAAAATCATGGGTCAGGCATTTCTTTACCAATTTTTTCCCCACCTGCCCAAGCAGAGCGAAGCTCTCTCTTCTCCCACATCCAGAGCATCCTGACCCAAATCTCTTTTGTGGTACACCATATTGATTTCCTTTTTATTTGGAGACAATTTCAAATTTACGGAAAAGTTACAAGGGTAATTTGGAGAACTTTCATATATCCTTTAACCACATTCACCATTTTTTGTATTTTCACTACATTTGTTTTATAGTCTGTGTGTGTGTGTGTATGTATACGTGTATATATATATATATATATTTATAACAATTATATAATGGTTTATTTTTAATCATTTGAGAGTAGGTTATATTCATTATGCCTTCTTACCCCTTGATTTTCACCTACAGTACAGTTATCAAGTTCAGGATATTTAATATTGACACAATCACTTTAATTTACAATGATATTCTTGTCCACTTGTTCCAAAAGTGTCATTTATGGCTTTTTTTTTTTAAAAAAAACTCCAATATTGGATACAGTTTAGGATTGTGAACACATATTGCATTTAGTTGTCGTATATATTTGGCCTCTCATGTTGATTTGTAATTGTTTACTTTCTGGTCTCTATTAGACTTAAGCATTTTGAAGACAGCATTATTTTGTATTTTCGTTTGCAATTCTTTCATCATCTCGCATGGTAAATGGTACGTAGGATGCACTTACTGCACGTTCATTATGAATGATTAAATAAATGAATAAGCTAAATGAAGCAGGAGGATTGGAACAAGAATTTGTTTGAACAGATTTATCAGAGGCTCCCCAAAATCACAACAACATCGACCACAACTGCAACCACGAAAACAAACAAACAAAAATATAATACTTCAGAACACCCTTGGAATTCCATGGGAAACTATCAAGGACATTTGTGAATGATCACAGCTTTTTATTCCTCTATTTCTCTCATTAGATGTATGTCAGAAGATGGAAAGGTGAGTGGGCAATAACACAAGAGACAGACTAAGTTGAGAGTGTTATATTAATTAGAGTAGATAGTGCAGAACATGTGAGGATGTCCCAAAGTGTGTTGCCGGATTTAGGTAAAGGATATCTGTGAGATCCATATGCCTTGGTATTTGAATTAGAATTAAGGAACTAGAGACAGAGGAAGGAAGTATAGAGAAGGGAGCATGAACGAGATGAGGAAAACAATATAAGCTACAATCAGTAAAATCAGGCATATAAGCAAGGCACGGGCATCTATTGAATAAGATTGGGTCCTCTTAGGTTTCCTAGAAGGTCCTAGGGTCTTTGTGTGAAAATAGAAGGTGAAACTGTTTAGAATTGATCTGATAAGCAACCACAAGTTACTGAAGGTCTTTAAATAGGGTTCTATTTGATAAGAGTTGTGCTTTAACTAAATGGGTCTGGATCTAACTTCTAGGAAGTTTGTCACCCATTCCTATTTCATAAAAGATAAGATACAGCAAAAATGGTTTACTGAACCTTAGTGTATGTGACATGAACATTCTGCAGTTCATACATGGTTGTGATATTATTCTTCTAATGGGTATTTCATAGCTATTAAAACTTAAGAAGAAAATAGTTTGGGGTTTTCTTTTTAGTGCTAAACTGGTTAAGACCTTTGAGATTTTCCACATCCCAAAGCTGAATATCTACCAAACTACAGGAGAAGAAAGAAAAAAAAGGTGCATCTTTGTTACCATAGTTACAGTGAAGTAATTTCTCCCCCATTAACTGAAAAACAAAACAACAAAAACAAAAAGGGAGATAAATTTACCCTCTTCGAGTCAGCAATCATTTAGTGGAAGAAAAAGCAATAGACTCGGAACTGTGTAAATTGTAATGGCCGACTCATTCTTTCTGAAACATGTACCAGGAGGAAAAAAGTGTGTATTTCAAAAGACAATGCTGATGACACCAAGTATTATTGTTTTCATGTCAAACTAAGCCCATTAGGAAAGAATCCTGAGAACTATTAACAAGTCACAGAGACCTCTTGCGTTTCCCCCTTCCCTGTCTTGCTTTTCTCTGCTTCAAAAGCAGGCACGGCTGGAGTTCCATTAATGAGTGTCAGAGAGATCAGATGGTTATCTCCAGACTACAGACCATCAGTTGTCATGACAATTTGATGTGGTTCTTTAGGTCAGATGTTGCCTGTAACTATCACACCAAATTATTTCTTCCTTGGAGTAGGGGAGTAATGGGTGTTAACCAGCTTTCCCTATGAGAATTGATGAGTCTTGTCTGTTCTCCTATGGAATTTAATCATAATCCAATTGATGCAAAGATGGTGTCTTCATCTGGTCCTTCTAACTAAAGGTACGAAGTTGCAGCGATACAGCAGCTCAGACAAGAGTCTTTTCCTGTATTTGGAGGGGTGGGTCATCATGGCTAATTCATACCTTGACAAAGTAAAATTCAACATGCATTCCTCTTTTCCTTTTCAACTTGCTTTTAGGGCTCTAGCCATATATACAGAGCTAGAGAGCCATTACGTTTGAGCTCAGGAGAATTGAAGACCAGATCATTTAACTGGAACCTGCTCATACCTCACATCCCCTCATTTCTTCCTCTCTTATTAATTTCACGTTATTAATAATATCATTAAAGGACTGAACATATCACATCCCAATAATCTGGTTAAATATCTTCCATTAAATGGTAAGCTTGTTCTTCCTTATGAGACTGAATTCTCCAATAATGTAGTCAATGATAGCCGTATGTGGCTTTTAAATTAAACTTTATATAATTAAAGTAAATTAAATTAAAACTTCCTCAGTCACTCTAGCCACATTTCACATACTCTATAATTACATGTGTCTACTGGTTATCACATTGGGCTAATTACTATAGAATATTTCTATCATTACAGAAATTTCAGTTGGATAATTCTGATCTAGACTCTTAGTACTCAAAGGGTGGTCCACAGACCAACAGCATCGACTCCTCCTAGAAATGCAGACTCTTGGACCCCACCCCAAAACCAATCTGCAGTTTATAATGTTACGGGATCATTTGCATTCACATTAAAGTGTGTAACGTACTGGTCTAGTTAATAATCATAGTATGCAGTAAGTGTTTCTTGAATGAAGAAACAAATGAATGAGAATGTCCTCCTTTATTTTACATAAAGGAAAGAAAGGAAGCCCTTGGAGTCCAGTGAATCACTTTTAGATTAGAATCACCAGTTTCTACTTAGCATCCTTATTTCCCTTTTTAGGGAGAATAAATGAAGGATTAGGCTGTGTAAAATATGTAGTTGATATATGACTGAATGAAGTATTTTACATTTTTCAGCCACTGTTTCAGGGTACCTTATTCATCAAAATATATTAGCATGTCTCCATAATCTCTACCTGCCATTTCTTAGCTGTTGGTTCTAGGGGGTGACAGTCATGGTGTTTCTAGGTGCCGCAAGAGAAACACTGTATGATTTATCCAGAAATATTTATGCGAAGTTAGTCACGGGGAATTTAAGTTTGATTGAATAGCGAACTGCAGGGTATATCATTTTCTCCCTCTTCTGGGACCTTAAGGGAAATAAGATATGTCAAGGGAAAATTTCCCTTCCTTTGAAAATATTATAGATATTAATCTTTAATGCTTTGTTGTATAAACACTTTGCTAAGCCGAAGGACTCACCTTGAGATAAAGGTTGTTAGGGGGAAATCCTTGATACTTATCTGTATTGATACTATCACCTTGGCCAATGGAATATTGTAACTTACAGATTTTTTTTGAAAAAATCAACTTTTGCTTTCATATACTTGATCCATCTCCTTTAACGTGGATGGGTATGCTGGGTCTCTCTGTGTCATCACTGGTGTTTCAAGGGGACAGCTCATTTCCTAAATTACAAGGAAAGAGCTCCACATGGTATTTTGAGTGTGTAGTGTGCATGACAGTGCGTGTAATTTCTGCCCCGCCCTAGGGAAAACTTCTGCCTGAACATTATTCTTGTTCCAGCCTGAGCTGGAGTGTTGAGAGCTGCTTAAGTTGGTGGTGAGGCTATAGAGTAGAGAGGTGCAAACAGTATAACACTCCTGCTGGAACAGGGAAGAAATATACATGCTTATCACAAATGAGCTTCATTAAACCACAAATATTTCAGATATTTGAGTCTCAGCTGTTCACTAGCTATGTGACCTCAGGCATGTCATTTTACCTCTTTAGGCCTGGTTTCCTTAGATGTAAAATGAAATCATAATAGTACCTTTCTTGTTGAATTGTTACAGATTGTTATAAGAATTAAATATTTTAATATAAATGGGTTGCTTAGTGCCTGCAGATATGTGTTGCTGTTTTTTTATTTGGGATGGGTCCAGTCTGAGCACAAAGCTCACATGCTAATAGGGTTTGCCTAGTCTAGGCGTTTACATAAACATGAAGAGGTTTTTTAACTCGTCACATTTTGAATATGTCAAAAGAAGTTATAAAGTATGAATAACCATACTGTTCTACAAAGAGGACTACACACTGCTTACTGTCGTTCAGTAGTGAGGGATCGATCGTGAACTGCCACAGGAGACAAAAGGTTGGGCTCTCAACCTGTTTACTTCTTGCTTGGGGAACTGAATGTAACCCTTATGACCATTCAAATGAAAGGAAGTCTCAGAGCTTTTTTTTTTGGCCGTGCCAAGCGGCTTGCAGGATCTTGGTTCCCCGACAAGGGACTGAACCCTCGCCTTTCACAGTGAAAGCTTGGAGTCCTAACCACTGGACAGCTAGGAATCCCCTAAAGTCTCAGCTCTTGATCTGTCTTCATCCAATTCTTTTTGCCTAGTGTTTGTTTGTTTGGGTTTTTTGTTAGTTTGTTTGTTTGATGTCTGAAGTTCTTGCCTAAGTTCTGGGTTCTTGTTTGTGTACCCCAAAATGGCTGCAAAGTGTGTAGCACAGTCTGTGCTGGGGACTAACAACTATTACAGACACCGTTTTTTTGTTTTTTTTCTTAATCTACTCTGTAAGTTTCCTTCTTTCTCTCTGCAGTGAGAGTAGAGTATAAATACCCTTGGACAGATACACACTCTTCCTGCCCAAGAGAATATTTCTCTTTCACATTTGGCCAAGTCATGAAATTTCCTGTATGGTTCTGTTAAATGTCACCCTGTTGAAAGAAACCGGTGTCATTCCTGCTTCAGTATCCTTATGCCCAATATTAGGAGGGTTACAGATTGTCCCAATCGCAATGGAATACATCCAAAATTACATCATTGTATTATTGTCTGCAGCTTGAATGAGTAGTTTGTGAGCTGCATCTATGTCTGCGAAGGCTACAGGACAGCCACTTTCCTTTCATTTCAACCAGATGGGCCTTTCCTTTGTGATCAAGATATTCAAATGCCATCTACTCTGTAACTGGAATTTTGAGGAAACTAGTGTCTGGTGGGAACAGCAAAAATTTCCTGTCTCTAAAAAATTGTGTGAAAGTCTTCACTGAGCCCCTTGCACTGGGAAGATGGTGTTTTTCTCCAAAGAGAGGAAATAGGTAAGGATAAAAGGTGATGAGAACACTTCATATCAAGGAAAGCAAAGGGCATCCGACCTTGCTATTTTAAAGAGATGATGACAGGAGTGGGTATTTACAAATCCAATTGTATCTGGATCTAGGAAAATATGTTTTTCTGGGTGAAACACATAAACTGGCAAACTCATATATTGTGATTCCAAGAGAAAAACTTTTCATCTCTTGTTGCTTTCACATCACACTTGGTTGTGGATTTTCAAAGACTTTTACTGGTACTAAAAAGTGGTAAGGATAGATTCAGGCTTCTTAAACTTCATTCACAGTGAGGATACTTGAAATCATACTTCCAAAATATAAAAGGTCATAGAACATTCGTGGATGTCATTAGTTAGCTTGTGCCCTACACTGGAAAAAGGATTGGTGGTGATGGGAGTTACAGACCAACTGCCTCCAAATGAAATTTGAGCTAAGATCTGGTTTGAAAAAATTTTGTGGTTTAGTGGAAGCAATTTTAATTCATTTATTCATGCATGAATTTAGGCCTTACTCATTGAGTACTTTTTAATTATATATAGGGAGACTCTTAAGGGCAGCATATTATAGTATATTAGGCCCTGGAGTTCAGGTGAATGAGACAGACATGGTCCCTACCCTTGAGGAATTAATTCCACAGTATTGTGGGAAAGCTAACAATAAAAGTGTGTTTATGAGGAAAGATACTGTATTCTCTGAGAACATATGGCAAAGGAAACAAATCTAGTATGATGGCTCAGGAAAAGCTTCCCTGAGTAAGTAAGTAAGCTGAAAACTAAGGATGAGTGGGAGTTGGTCAAGTCAAGGGTTAGGGGTCAGAGGGGAAAACGTGTAGATTATTCCAGGAAGAAGAAACACCATATGGAAGAATTAAAGATGTGGTTAAATATAGTGTATCCATGGAAGTGAAAAAAGTAACAAATAGCAGAAATGAAGGAAGTGAAAGGAAAGAGGCCATGAGATAAGGTGATTTCAGGGTTTATCAGCTTCAACACTATTGACATCTTGGGCCAAGTAATCCTTCGTTGTGAGAAAGCTGTCCTGTATAATGTAGACTATTTAGCAGTATCCCTGCCTCTACGTGCTAGAAACCAGCACACTCCTGATCACTTACGACAATCAGAACTGTCTCCAAACATTGTCAAACATCCCCTGAGATGCAAAATCTACACCCAGATAAGAACCAGTGGGGAGGTCCAATGCAGAATCAAAGCCTGGTCCTAGTTCTGTCAAAGCCTTGCTAGGAATGTAAAGGTCTGTTTTGGGAGACAATGGAAAACCATGAAGGATGTTACGTTGAGGGTGAAATGGTAAGCTTTGCACTGAAAAGAAAAAAAAAACAATGCTCTGATTACAAATGTGAGCCTGTGGATTGTAGAAAGTAGAGAGGATTTCTGAGGTCACTGGGGAGACCAATGCAGTAATAAATGGAAGAAGTGATGGTGGCTTGACTAGAGAGGAAGGGAGAAGGAAATGGAGAGATGGAGGGCTCTCCCGGGGATAGAAACGGCTGATTTTAGTGATAGATGCAACACAGGCATCAGAATAGGGAAGAATTAGGTGCCCATTCCCATATTTTAGTGTTTGTCTTTTATTTCTGCACCCTACTCTGGTATGCCTTCCATAACCTTCTTCTGCCTTATGCCTTCTCACAGTCCTTCTGGCAATCCTCTGAATCCACTTGGCTTTCTGACTTGGACAGTAGGCAGATATGTTAGTATTTACTGAAATAATAAGCACGAGGATAAAAAAAAAAATAGACGTTTTGTCAGGAGAGCAATAATTGAGTTGCATTTGGGATTCGTTAAGTTTTGAGGGCCCTGTGAGATGCCCACATGGAGTTAAAAAGTAGTGATAGGATACTATAGAAACAGAGTTTGTAAGATGAGTCTGGACTGGCAATATAAGGACAGAGGCACTTCCACATTGGCCCTTAACTAGTTGTCCAGGGGAGAACTTTTACAGTCCCCAATACTATATAGTCACTGTTTTCCCTTGGAAAATGACTTACACACTATGTAGAAATTACTTGATTAAAAAGAAAATGAAGAGGAGTCTTTTACCTGACCCTCTACAGTTACACGGGGAAAGTACAAATTCCATAGTAGATATTTGACATCAAAACTTGTAGTGTATGCAAACCCCAGACTTAAGTATCAGAAATTAAGTGCCGGTCTAATTACCAGATGCTCTAGGATATATATTTATCAGGGATGCTTTCCCTTACGGTTATCCAGTCCTTCTTTCTGGAATCCTTCTTTTCTGCTCTCTACTCTGTCATGTCCTTTAATTCCATAACTGGAGAAATAAGAGCACTATAGTACAATAAATCCCTGCTACCTCCCAGAAAATTGCATTTCACTGACTGACTGCTGAACTCCCTACCAACTACATTTTGAAAAACCATAATTGGCTTTGCTAGCTTAGTTATTGCCTTTCTCCACCTTCTGAAGCGTTTCTCTACTTTGTTTGCTGTGCACCACTTTTGAGAATCAGCAGCATCGTGCTGGCTGTGAATACCTTGTGAAAGTTGTTCGCAACATGAATGCTTTGCTGACCTGTCAGATCACTGAAAATGCCCTCAAGCCAGCATCTTGTTTTCCTCAGAACCCTTGTTTGTTAATATTCAGGGACCCCACAGCTGTTTTCTGAGTGATTAGAATGGGAAGTCTACCCAGATGCAATTCTTCCAATAGCCAAAGTAAAATCAGGAAGGCAAGCATACGTTGGTAAGTCAAGTCAATTCATCTCTTGGAATCAAAGAAAATATTTTTCCCCAGTCTGCTTTAGCAGCAGAATTGTGGGACAACCATATGTGAGTGGTGATAACATCAGTTTCATTAAACAAATGCATATAGGATATCATGTAATAAAAGGTCTTTGAAGAAACATGATCTGAGCCAAGGAGCATATAACTGGCTAGATTGCTGTGATCAGAGTGAATGCATACAGATTGTCTTCACTGTTGCCATTCAAGTTCATGGAGGGATTTATAGTTGCCAGAATACTAGTATCCCCCTGGAATGCAAGAGTTATCCCAGATAAGATACTGTGGCACCTCTTAATAGCAGTAGTGGAAATTGTGTGTGCCATATTAACTTTGGTTCAGATTGGCAAATATGGAAGCATCAGGACATTCTCTGTGCTTTCAGGGAGGCCACAATGTCAAGAGACAACATAGTATATATAGCCTCTGGAACCTGCCTGCCTGGATTCGGATCCCAACTAACTATGTAAACCCTTGGTACCTCAGTTTCCTCATCTGTAAAAGGGGAAGATGATAATAATAGTCCTACTCCCATAAAGCTATGAAGATTAAATGAGTTTATATATGTGATGAATGTCTGCCATACAGAAAATGCTATATTGGACTTTGCTCTTCTCATTGGGTAGAGGCAGGACACATACACAGTTATGGTACAGTGTAATGGCAAAATATATATATATATATATATATATATATATATATATATATATATATATATATATATATATATATATATAAAACAAGTAGTTGAGAAGAGGGACTATTTAACTTCATTGTAGGAAGTAAGGCTGAGGCAGTGTTTTAAAGGAAGAAGAGAAATTTAATATGTCAACAAGTGAGAAAGAGCATCCCAGGCAAGGGGACAGCATTTGTGAAGATATAACAAGATTAGGCATCGTGGCATTTTTGATGAAGTACAAAAACTTTGAATATGCTTACAAAGTTGTAGATGGAGAAGTAATGGGCAGAGTTTATGTAATGAAGGGTCATGCTTACCATACCGAAGAGCTTGAACCTTATGGTAAAAGGATAAGGACTCTAGTATTTGTTTGTTCTAACTTAGACATTATATTGTAAGTGTATCTTGGCTTTGTTTATTAATCCAACATTCACTTTAACCAGATGTGGTTGTAGTTGGCACCATTTTAAAGGTGATATAGGAGAACTATCCTATGTCACCCTCAGATGGACACTAAATGTTAAGATTCATCAGCCAGTGAAATAAAACATTATGCTGGAAATAGAGAGGTACTGAACTCTAAGCCAGAAGGAAAGAAAACTTCATTTGGCAGAGACTGGAAAATCAGAACGTAGAGTGATTATTCATAAGGAAAGGTCCTCTGAAAAACTACCATTCATGTAAAATATTAACAATTAAGTGGATGAATAGTCCTTGAAATTTTTTCCGAAGAAAAGATACCCAAATCAGCCTTCAGTGTATCCTATATTGGGTGGAAGAGGAAAAATGTAAACATCATAATGTTCACAAGTATAGAAATAATTTTTAGGCCATTTAGAGGAGCTCAGTTGTGTAATAAATCCCTCTGTGAGGCGTTCAAGTCCCAACATTGCTATTGTGGCTGGTTTGCACACGTGACCAGTGAAGCCCTAGAAGTTCCACAGCAGTGACTCAGAGAGCACCATGGAGACTGGGGAAAAAGGTTCCAGGCTCCCTACTCCATCCCGAACTCAGCTAGGGGCTCATTTATCTACTATATACGAGGATCCCACTGCGATAGTTACTTGAAGAAAGGGGGTGAGGCATAAAAGCTTTTAAAAACGAACAACTGGATTGAGTCACTTCCAAATCTCTTTCAAATTTAAAAAAAAAATCTAGTTCTAATTTTTATCTCAGCTCCAATAGCTAATTAACTCCTCCAGCACTAGCCATAATCCTCAACTCTGATTTTTTTTTTTTCTGGTATAAGAATTCACACTTATTTTTTAATAATAAATAAGCCAGACCTTTTTAATTTTGGCTCATTTGGACCTATTACATTTTCCAAACCCTTCCTTTGGCCAACTTCTATATCTTTCCTATTCCAAGCGACCTCTTAGACTTTCTGGTGAGACCCCAGAGGCAACTCCAGCTGGTCTCCTGTAAATCAGCTTGGGATTTCTTCAAGGAGAGCCATCTGCATCTCTAGGTAAGGCACTGTTTGGCTTCCTCTGTTATTATTATTATCTTTTTCATTTCTCTCTCCTTCATCAGTTACGTCCCCAGTTAAACTGAGTCTTGTATCGCCATTTCCTGTCAAGCCAACAACCACAAACCCTCAATGAAGTCTTGCAACAACTAGCATCTCTTGGTTTGGGATTAGCTAGATGGCTCTGTTGATCTTCACTGGTCTTATTGAAGAGTCTGGGGTCAGCTGAGTATCAGGATACAGGTTAACTTCAACTGGAGGAACCCAGAAACTTGGGTCTCTGCCCCTCCTGTTTTTCATTCTCCAGAACTTTCACCCTTGGCAAGTTCTCATGGTGCAGAGAGCCAGAGAAACACTTGAGGCTCAGGTTTGGAACTGGCAGACTATCACTTCTGGTTCATTCTAGTGATCAGAGCAAGGCCCCTGGCCAAGCCTAGTCAGAGTACGGGCAGATCATCCCACACACAGTTGGAGAGCATTGCAAAATTACAGAATGGCAAAGAAAAGCAGTCTCTTACTGCTATCTGCCCTATGCCTTTATGCACAACGCCAGGAGGTATTTTGGGTTTCTCTCAGGATTATGTTAAGTACGTAAATGCAAGTGTGTCTGTGGGAAGGTGCTGAGGAAAATGGGAAAAATCTCATTACTTTCTCCCATGCACTTTTGACATCAGCCATAGAGCATAAATCAATTCTGGCTGCTTCATTTAACCTTTGCATTTACAATAATACATTGGTAGATATTGATGTAGCAACGGCAAATAACCTGACATTCCAATTCTCCACATGTAGTGATTAAAGGAGCATTGAACAATCAGAGGCTCTCTTAAGCTCCAAAACTTTCCAAAGATGATGTAACTAGGTTCTGAGTCATGTTAAATTAAGCCACTGAATTCTTCTCCCCTTTATATCTGACCATCTTAATAAGAATAGTATGAGGCCATGCTGTTTTCAGAACACTGTTGAGAGACACACAGTAAGTGGTTTGATATTTAGGCTCTTTTCTCTGACTTTGAGATGGCTAAGACACCTTGGATTTGAAAAATGTGTTCTGTAAAAAATAACAAAGAGGGCTTCCCTGGTGGTGCAGTGGTTTGTGAGTCCGCCTGCCGATGCAGGGGACACGGGTTCGTGCCCCGGTCCGGGAAGATCCCACATGCCGCGGAGCGGCTGGGCCCGTGAGCCATGGCCACTGAGCCTGCGCGTCTGGAGCCTGTGCTCTGCAATGGGAGAGGCCACAACAGTGAGAGGCCCGCGTACCGCAAAACAAAACAAAAACAAAAACAAAGATATAAAAACATGCACATATGTATGTATATGCATATATACACATATATGTATTTATGTGTAATATATATTATATGACATGTATATAATATGTATGTATAAAATAGTTTCATATTCATCTCCTGATAAATCTGCTCAGAGTAGGACCTTGAGAATTGTTGACTGAATTCATCTTCTCAGACATTTATTCATTCACTTATTTTTAACCAATAAATATTTGTTAAAATATTGAAGTCAGATGCCCATGGTCCAAAATATACAAGTTGCGTAAATTATTGTAAACACCTTGACCTTTTTTTAATCTATAAAATAAATTTAATAAAAATACTTGAGAATGAAATACAATTATATAGGACATTGTTTAGCCCATTATCAGGTACAGAGTAAGTTTGCAAAAAAAACAAAAAACAAAAGAAAAATGTCAGCATGCAGTAGGAGCTGCAGGATCATCAGTGGCAACGATACCTAAACAAAAATTGCACTGGGGGCTTCCCTGGTGGCGCAGTGGTTGAGAGTCCACCTGCTGATGCAGGGGACACGGGTTCGTGCCTCGGTCCGGGAAGATCCCACATGCGGCGGAGCGGCTGGGCCCGTGAGCCATGGCCGCTGAGCCTGCGTGTCCGGAGCCTGTGCTCCGCAACGGGAGAGGCCACAGCAGTGAGTGGCCCGCATACTGGTTAAAAAAAAAAAAAAAAAAAATTGCACTGGAGCATAGTCAGTGTGATGCAAAGTATACAAATGCGTGTGTGTCCATGGGAAGGTGCTGGGGAGAATGGAGGTCAGAAGGAATGGAGTCGAAGGGTGGATGCAGAGTGCACGAAGGGAGGACGGTGAATGGGTAGAAGAGAGCTCGTAAAGGACGTGCAGGACAAAGCACACGACTAAAGGCAAGCACTGACATCTGAGCTAAAGTGTGGGGACAGACATAGGCCTGAGGAGCCACAGATTAAGCAAAGATCCATAGATTAAGCGAAACAGTGGGCATATAGAGTGACTGGCGGTAACCAGGGCAGCAGTAGTGTCATCGGGGCATATTTTCGAGGGTGCAAACTTAAACAGAAAAAAAGTCCAGTGTCAGATACAGACAGGATCAGACATCTATAGCATTGAGCACAGTGTGGAGGGGGGAGTCTTACATTCACATACAAACTACTGAGTTAATTTCTGTAATATTTAGTATACACTGCTATAAAATTCTGGGCTAAAAGTACTTTTCCTTCACTTCATAGATTCCCATAACATTCCCGTAGTTATTTTCAGGATTCCTGAAAGTAAAATAACAACAAAAACAAGATAATCCCAAAGCGTTGTGTGCCTATTTCTGTGTTTAGTGATTTATTTTGTGTTACCCTCACAACAGCCATGGAGTTGGTTATCACCACAAATGAGGGAAGTGAGGCTCAGAAAGTAGATGTACCTGTGTAAGGTTATAGTGCTTGGTTAAGTCACAAACAAGGGTTTGAGTAATCCTGCGTTCACATGCCTCAGACTGCTTCCTTGAATTGCACAATGACTAGGGTCAGGGTAGGGACACCATGCAAAAGAAACAGTGACCAGCATCCTTGAGTTCAGAGACACTGTGCTCGAAGAACATGCTGGAAGGAGCATGGGAGGATGGGAAGGCAGAAGAGAGCTTGTGAAAGGCAGATGGGAGAAAATCTGAGAAAGTGAAAGTAATTTATCCAAGGTCACACATCCAGTACCTAAATACTTACTAAGCTTCATCAGTGCCAGGCTCAAGGAGGATGGGTGATGTCCCCAGTGTCTTCTTTGACATTGAAAGCCACGGATCCCTACAGGCTAACACAACTTTGGCAAACTGAAGGGAGCAGTGTATGTTCAGTTGAACAGTAAATTTTACAAATATGTAGTAAACAAAAATAAAGAGACAAGGATACTTATGTCTCTGGGAAGATGTAATTCTTAGCCATTTGAGTCTTCTATCCCTGTACTTCGTTGACATTTCCTTTTAATTATCCTTGGACACTTCCTAGAGGAGAAAGTCTTTAAGAAATGTACTTTCTAAAGCACACACTTCTCCAGGAGCAGCAGCCATTTTACTGGGAATTCTTGAACTGTGATATTTTTATATGCAAAGCACCATACTTAGAGCCTTGGTGTGTAATATCTTTAAATTTCTTCCATGACCAGTTAAGAAGAAACCAGTATCACAGGGAATGACGTCCATCAGGCTAACTGTTCTATTGCCTTGTCTGAATATGGATGATTCAGAGAAGCCTCTATACAGTGTTATCTGCCTGGCTCTCTTATCCCCATAAATATAGCTCAGGGTAATTGGCTGTTTATTGCATAACAGCTAACACCTAAATGTTTATCACACACTATCTCATTTAATACTCTCAATACCTCATGGAGCAAGTTTCTATTATTTTTATCCACATTGAACTGATACTGAAATTAAGGCTTAGAAAGTGAAAATAATTTATCCAAGATTGCTCAGCTAGTTTCAGAGGCAGGATTCCAAGCCGCCTTGTGACTCCTAAGCCTCCATCCTTTACAAAAAATTACATATCAAAAAGGAAATTTTTCAGGGCTGTGTCCTTCATTTTTCTGAGCCTGCTTTTTATTCATGCCATCAGTTCTTTATCTTGCTACTTACTATGCCCTTTTCTCTCTTCCCACTTCTCTGGATTTTTTCTTTAGAAACAAAAATTCCCAACTTTTAAAGTCAAAATCAGATTAGTCAACTAGATGATAAAATGAGTGACAGATATCCTCATTTCCTTGCCTAAGTGCCACATCTTCCATGAGGCCCTCCCAGATTACCACACTCATAGGTGATTTCTCCACTAACTGTCATAGACCTCTGCCCACTCTTATAGGACTCTTAATACAAGAATGTCATTTCTTTCATGAAAGCTATATTGTGAGCATCTGGAAGGCAGTAACAAGGTATGCCTCATATTGGTGGTAACATCAGTAGGACTGGAATCTGGGAAATTCTCTACTCAGTGAAGACAAGGCCAACCATAAATGTGGAACTCTTATTCAGGTAGTGTGGGAAAGGTGGAGGAAAAGGCAGAACAATCCCAGCAGGGTGGGTGACCAGGAAGAGAAGCTGCAGTTTGGAAGGAGTAAAGCAGTGTGGAGACAGAGCAGTAGTGAGGAAGGGAACAGAGGTTGTTAGTGAAGCCAGAGGCCAGAGAGCAAGAACTGGCAGGTGGTCCACATGCTCCATGGAGGGTGCCTGAGCAGAGATACAGATGGGAGTGGAGTCTGTAGAAGAGAAGGATAGGATAGAGGGGTCTAAAGAAGAGAAAGAACAGAAAGGAATTGTAAGGATCCTAGGCACAAACACTGTCAGACTAAATGCAGTTTGGGAGGAGTTTAATGCTACGTGAAGCAGAGATAGACCCCAGTCTGAAGCCTTGCTCTATCACGTAAGAAATATGAGCTGTGGTCAACTAAGCCTCATCTGTGAAAACTTCCTCTACTTCACCTCCATTCTCCAGCGGGAACAGAATCCTAGGTGAGTTGAGGGCAAACTTGGGCTTCTCCAACTGTAAACTTACTCTCTTTCTTCCATGCCAGTCTGCAAACTTAAAGGACTTTCTAATTCTCTATTAAAAAATATATATATATACTTGCAGACATGAAAATAGGTAAAGTGTACACAAAGGTCTTTAATGAAATGTTGTCCTTTGAAATGATGAAATGAAAGGATGAGCCGATAACGTGCTAATGGAATCACGTCTGCTCTAGATCATGTTTACTCACAAATACTTCTACTAGACTCTAAATTCAGAGACTAGCTCCTTAGAGGTAAATTCAGTGTTTGTTTCTGCTTTCTTTTCCGTTGTTGTTTGCTTGATTTTTGTTTTTATTTTGTTTTGTTTTGATTTGTTTCTACCATTTGCAGCTTCTCTGCATGGTATCTGGGGTGTCTGGCCTAAAGCAATAATAAAAATAATAGCTACCATTTAAGGCTTCTTTGCCATGCACCAGACTCTGCTGTGTTTTACCTGTGTTATGGCTTTTCATCCTCACAACCTCTCTATGAGGTTGATAGTATTGTTACACTGATTTACGGATGAAGGAACTGAGTTGCACTGAGGAATAGAAGTAGGTGTTTGTAGTAACTCTCATTAACAGATGAGAAAACCAAGGCACCAAGAGATCAAATAATGGGCCCAAACCACATAGTGAGTGGTAGAGTTCAGATTCAAAGCCAGATGTTCCCATTTCATGTATTTTTAAGGGCTTCCCCAAAATTGGCATTTCTGCATTTTATGATAATAAGGCTAAGAAAACATTGCCAGTCAAACTCTTTACGGGTAGACATGCCATCTTTCCTTGTGCCTAAATAAGATCAAACACTTAAAACATTTATTTGTGTGTGTGACTCTCTTTTAAAGATACCCGATCTCTTCCAATATTTGCTGACAAGACAAAAAGTGTTTTTGAGCTATTTGATTTTGTTAACCCTGGGTGCTTTTTGGAAGGAGAGCTTTGCTGTTAAAAACTAAGACTCAGTGCTAAGTGATGAATTTCTGTAATATACCCACAAACAAATAAATACTTGGAGTTAGCAAAGCCCTTTCATTTTACATCATCTTCATTGAGTCTTGAGCCATATTGTGAGCTAGTCAAGGGAAGAATTATCGCTGGAGTTCAGATCTCATCTTTTCCACTTACTAAACGACATGGGGAAAATTGTTTAATTTCTGTGTGACTCAGAAGAATATGCACACTGGTGTTGGAAAAATTTGTTTCCTTTTGAGTTTTGCATCATTGATGAGACTTATTTGAGGAACTAAGTTCATGTTTATAACCAAAGATCAGTACAGACTTAGTTTGTAACTTCATAGCACTTTCAGAACAGTGTAAAATTGAAAGATCTAATAGATGTTCATTGTGACAGCATTGTATTATTTAAAGATTTTTTATTAAGTTAAATCAATGAAGCTGTGTTATCACAGAAGGAAATTTTGTCATTTTATGTATATCATTTAAAATGGGTTGTAATAAAAATAATAATTATGGACATAAAAAATTAACTTTCCTTTATATCTAAAGATAGCACTGCTGATTATTCCAGACAGCTGAGATATTAATCTTTTGCACTTGTGAAAAGTGTCCAGGTATTTACTCCTTATCACACAACTAAAAGCATGTCAGCCTCCTGGAATAAGTCCATATAATTTAAGTTCAGAATTTAAGAATTAAGTCTTAATAAACTTACCTTGCTATTCACTTTACTAATAAGGCATTCCTCTGCTTCCTGACCTGTTTATCTCAAATAATATTGCACAACTGTGAGACTTCCCAGTTTCCATCTCAGAAATGGTGAGTTAATTAGAGGAAAAATTAACCTGCCTTAAAGTTCATGGTCGTTTTTTTAGAATTTAGCCAAATGAGTTGTCCCCCGTTGGGATCTATGAGAGCATAGGTATACCTTTCTATCTGTTGAGGAAATGCACGACACCCTATACGTTTACAGAAGGATTAAAGGTCCCTTCCCTTATCTTGCCTAGTTGGTCTGTCTTAAATGCTTTAAAGAGGATTTACTTGGGTAAGATATTTGCCCAAGACCACGCTGAAAAGCAGCTTGTCTCTATATTTGGATTCCTTGCCTTGGCTGAAGGTTTTTGTTTATTACAACAGATTATTATTCTGGAAACACTAAATCCTAGTCCAGGGTCAGTAAACATTTTCAGTAAAGGATGGTGTATGAGTTTCCTGTTGCTGCTCACAAACAGCAGCAATAGGAAACTCACAAACTCAGCCGCAATTGTAACTCACAAACGTGGTGGCTTAATGTAACACCAATTTATTATCTTAGAGTTCTGGAGATCAGAAATCTGAAATCAGTTTCACTGGGCTTAAACCAAGCCATGAGGAGTCCTGCTTTACCTCTGGAGGCTCTGGGGGAGAATCCATTTCCCAGTTTCTAGGAGCTGCCTGCATTCTTTGGCTTATGGTCCCTTCCTTCATCTTCAGAGCTAGCAGTGTAGCTACACTATCTGTTTTCCTCTTTGACTTCTGCTCCCATCCTTATGTCTTCTGGCTCTGATCCTCTTATAAGGACACTTGTTATCCTTAAACATACCTGCAAAGTCTCTCTTACCATGCAAGGTAACATAATCACAAGTTCTGGAAATTGGGACATGGACATCTTTGAGGGACCATTATTCTGCTTACCGTAGGCCAGATAGTAAATAGTTTAGATTTTTCAGGTCAGACAGTTTCTGTGGCAACTACTCAACTCAGCCATGGGTAATTTGTAAACAAATGGGCATGGCTGTGTTGCAATAAAACTTTATTTACAAAAAGAGGCAATGGTCAGGATTTGGCTCATGGGCTATAGTTTGAAAGCCCCTGGCCTAGACACATAGCATCTTATATGGATGTTCCTAAAATATATTTCTGATAATGTTTTGATAAGTAAATACACAGATTGATCCATCAATCAGTCAATCAAGGATTGGGAGGAAGTTCTTACAGATTTTTGGGTTTGGTGTTCTAAGGAAAAACTCCTATATAATAGGAATTTTATCCACTTATTTTTTTAATAGCTCTAAATCCTGACCTCAGTATGAGATTAACTCTCACTCTATAAGTCCTTTCTCTTGCCATAGACCCTATATAAATGCATTCATGCAAATGGAACCCCGAGAATCACTATTGACTTCATTTTTACTCTCCATAAGATATAGAGCCATTTTGAAAATATAAATGCCTATTGTTATAAGACCAGTTGTGCATTTTTCAAAAGTCATGAAAGAAAAATAGGTAAGAAGAAATTATGAAATTGATATTAACAAGTTTGCTATGCTTTTATCTCCCAAACTCTGAAGGCTAAGAGAGTTTGGAACACAGAGCACAGATAACATGGAAGAAATGTTTGCAGCCCATCTTCTTACCTCCTAGTAACCAAATGAAGCCTCAACGTTTCAAGTAAAGTAGATCAACTCTGTCACCTGTACTAATCATCTTTTGATCCTTGCCATGTGAATAGATTCATGATCTGACATTTGCTATTCTAGTCACAATAGCTCTTGTGTCAGCAATTCAATTTTCAGTGTCTCATGAATTTAATACTGCTCTATTATCAGAAGACTTGTAATAACTTATACAGCTGAACCTTTTCCAAATTTCCTGTTCATCTTAACCTTTCCACCCTTCCATCTGGGTGTACAGGATGGCCTGTGAAAAGGAAGGTTTATCCAACATACTTTCATCAAGCGTCACTATGTGCTAGAGTTACAGTGTGACCAGGACTCAAGATCTCAAGTGTGTCAGAGAGCTGACAGCTTCAGCTGGATTTAGACAGAACAATAGGAAGCAAAAGCAATGTACGTGCATGTAATCTGAGCCCTTTGAGGGGCTGTCCCAGTAGACAAGGTTATTATCTGCTTTTCCCTTGAATCTCCAAAGCTGTTTTTAGTCATGGTAGCAACCCTCTAACACCAGAATCAAACTCCCCATCTCTTACTCTTTCAAAACTGGTGTTTCTTTGGGTAAACTGCCAAGTTTCAGCATCTAACTTGAGAGACATACCACCTCTCGGCAATTTTCAGGCAACTAAGATCTACCTTGAGCCCAGTGAATATGTACAAATTCTCTGACTTGGGTGGCCAACGTCTTTAGCTTTCCTCTGTACTAGAACATGCCCCATCAGGCAGCTACTGCAAAGAGAACTGTGGAACTTAATTTCCAGGAATAAATGGGGGGGGGGGACGAATTATCTCATGTATCTAGAAGCTAAATTATGTTCTCAATCCATGAAGTAATCCATTTGTCTCCCCACAGAACCGATCCAGAAAGATTAAACCCAGAAACTTAATTTTATACCTTGTCTAGTTCAGTGTCACTTTAGCTCAAGAACGCTTTAAATATATATGCGTGTGTATAATTCTTCAATTAGAGAACAAATTTGAAATCAGCATTTACATCTAATTATTACTGTTTTATCTTGGCTAGATATCAAAAAGGAAGTATGAATTCACATAGATTAGAAGTTTGGTAATGAAACTTTTCTAAAGACTTTACAATGCAATTTTCAGATTGTTTTTTCCATAAATACAGTAGCCCAAAAGAGCTTTCAATAAGAATAGTAGAAAAGACTTCCCTCCTTCACCCCCTTCCCCCATTCCTTCCTTCCTTCCTTCTTTCTTTTAACGTATTCTTATTGATTGCCTACTATGTACCAACCCTTACTAATAATTCAAAATAAAATTAACACCATCGAACATTTTACAATTGCTTGTATTCCTTATTAAAAATGAAAGTCAGAAAAAAGCACCTAAAATTTAAAATGAAGCCTAAAATATCTATTAAAATGATACCCCTGTGGATTGTTGTGCATTTCCTTGTTCTTGCATAACTGACTCTGATGCTGTTAAAAGAGCGATCACGGAGCAGATGTACTTAAACCTTCTCAGCACTTGATTGAACGTGACACACTTTCGTGAGAGTACGCATAATTTTTTGTGAACAGACTTGTTCAGGGATGACTTTAAAAATAAAGTGCAGGGTAACAAACTTGCAAATTGGAAACATCTTTTAAAATGTTTAAATATAGGTACAGAAGTGACAGGAGTCATTTTATTATAAAGTCTGACATGCGCTCAAATACAATTACCTCACAAAATTAACACATTGGTGGTTTCCATTATTTAACAATTTGGCATTAAATATAATTGTTTATATCCATAGATTTGCAGTACATTTTCATACTGAATATTATAAATAAAATAACTTTCTGTCATTTTTTGTTATATCTAGGCTGATCAACTATCTTGGTTTGCCTGGGACTGCGGGGTGGGGGTGTTCCAGGGGCATGGAACTTTTAGTGATAAACCTGGGAAGTTCTGGGCGAAACAGGACAAGTTGGTAACTCTAGTTATACCACTGAACCATGTTTTAGAAATCACTGTGCTAAGTTCTACATCCTTAGTAAGGCTATAATTAATTACAACAGCTTCACTTCATCCCCTGGCTTCCAGTTCTGGCTATGCGTTATAATTATCTTGGGAGGGTTTTTAAAGTATTGATGTTCAAGCTCACCCAAGAGCAAATACATTAGAGTCAATACATTTTGAAAGCTCCCAGGTGATTCTAATGTGTAGCAGAGCTAACAACAACCTGTTCCTGGGTCCTCCGAAGGCCAGTCCACAGAGTCAGGAAGAAAAACAGCAAAATGAAGACATAATCCCTGCCCAGGGCTGATTGGACCTAATCCTACTGGGTCCTTTCCATGAACTTGCCCAGTGGTAGCAGGAGGCAGGCCCTAGTTTTCCCTCTAAAGCTTGCTGCTCTCCTCCTCTCCAACTCCTCGCCATGTAGGAATCTTCTACGTCAATATGAGATCTGAATTCTGTAAACTATTCTATGAACTGAGAATTCAAGATCTGAGATCTTAAGGATTAAAAGAAATAGACTAAACATTTTCAGAGAACAAAGACTGTGACTTATTTAACTCTATAACTTGTAGTGCCATGCGCAGAATATTCAATTTATTTGTCAATCATAGAATTTTTCCTTTAATGAAAGAAATGAAGGGCTTCACCCGAAGATTTCAGTTATTTAACTAACAGTCATCAAATATGTTTCACGTGCCATTTGGTCCAGGCTTCGTGGGAGGCACAGACTTAGAGGGAATATTAAAATTATAATCAGACAATGATTTTAATGTGACAAATACTCTAATCTGTCAGAGTAGCTCTTTCTTGATTATCATCAAATTTTATATTATATAAATTATGTAACATACACTTGTATATAAATTTATTTACCCTTGTTACAAACTCATGACTTAGGTAATACTGCACTCATCCTCAGTTTACAGTTGAGGAAAGTGGGAGCGTAAAGAAGTTAATTAAATTGCCAAAGCCACAAAGCTAGTAAGTAGAAGGACTGAGTTTCATACGGAGGCAACCTTGCTCTGGAGCCCATGCCCTTAATCCCTCCTTTATACCACCTCCTGTCAGAATGGAAGTTGGCAGAAACCCGCTTTGGAAGTGACTTTATGGCTTTACATAAGGGAAGGGAGTGTGAGATTCCAGTTTTCACATACTCTACTCCACCAGGTTTAAAGTTTCTCCCTGGTGAGTAGGATTAGGGGGTATGAGACCAGACTTGGCGCCCATGCCATACACTTTTTGTATGATCTCCTCTGTCATTAGATTCAAAAAATCATAGTTTGGTGATTGGCAAAGGACTCTTGAACATGGTATAACCCCAACTGCATATGTAGATGAGAAAACAGAATTTTAAGTGAATCCGGAAATAACTCAGAAAGTACAGCTAAATACTATGAACCCTGAAAAAGAGAATAAAGAAGAGGGAGAGAAGAGAAGAGGAAATAGAGAGGCAGAGAGGTATAGGTGTGGAAGAAATAGTCCAACGTGTCTTGATTGGATTAACTCAGTAAGAGTTGCATCGCATGCCCCTCTGTCAAGGGCTCCTGGGAAAGTAAGAGCACCCACAGGGATGTTTCATGTATGATTCTAGCCCACCTGTTACCAACAGGTGACCATGAAACTTGTACCCTGTTTTTCCTGTCTTTTTCTAGCTTGTGCACCTGCTTTTTGTAAATCCTTTTAGAAAGTGAAGTTTACTGCCGCTCTATCCCTTTAAAAAAGTCAATGTGCATGCCACAGTTTCTGTCTTTAGAGTTACCAAAAATGTTGAGTGTCAGCACAGTGTTGAGTCCCATTCAGATGTAGTGAGAAGGATCTTCTTCCTGATTCTGACATACTTTGTCTCTTGGGACAGAGTCAGGTCTGAATGTGCCCCAAAACGTTCATATCTTTGCTAAAAATTGCTTCCATTAGATTTTGCCTCTGCATTCTCTTTCTCCATTGGGAACCAAAAACCAGCCCAAGGTACCTGGCAAGTATCCAACTCTTTCTTCCAATTAAACTTCTCTTTTATTTGCCCAGTCATAGAAAAAAAAAATGCATATGAAGAGATTTCTAGAAATTCATTTGGAGTCTGGTTGGAAGTAGGATAGGAGTAGAGGGAGTTTATACTAATGAGAGAGAAAGAGGGTGCCAGTACAAAATAGCTTGTTATAAAAGTATAGAAGTAGCAACATCAGAGAAGAGATAAATCAGGAATTTTGTTGATTTTCAGGTAGACATATCGGGACGTTTGTGGAAGTTAGTGTGACATAATACTGTGTTTCTTATATTTTCAAGTTATTCCAATTTCTTATTTCTTCACCAAACTCCATGAGATAGGCATAAAAAAGGTAATATTATCCCCCTAATACAAATGAGAAATTTAGATCCATTTGCTAGTCATCTCATTTAAGGTCCCTTGGTAAATACATAGCAGATCTTGTGTTAAAGAGTGCCCAATCTTTCTGAATATTGAACTGGAAATGCCAGAAAGTTAATATTTTCTATTGCAGTGTCAGCCAGCAAATTGCAGTGCTCACTATCTAAAGCACTGAAACTCAGGCAGAATGTTGCTGATAATTTATAAGAATCCTTTCTTAAAAGACTCTGGACAGGATGTTAGCCAGCAAATAAGTATAAGAATCAACTTTAGTCTCCAGGAATGAAATGAGGAATTCAGAGGGCTATTGAGCTTGCTGAATTTTCACAATGGATCAGTAGAAAGTTATTTGTTCCAGGCATCCCAGTCACTTGCACTACCCTCGGATATGTAATGTTCCACGGCTCTTAGTTCAAGAGCTCTCAGCTTCACTTTCTCATCTACAGTCTGGCCCTTTGTGAGTGAAGCACATAGGAATATAATGAAAGCCAAAGAGGCCAGTTGGCTTCAGGGCTGTGTCAATATAACCTCAGATTTTAATTTGGAGAAGACTCCATCGAAGCATGTGACTGAGAATTGCACAATGTTCATATGGAACTTGACTCACTGGACAAAGCAATTTGTCTCCCATGTGTATTTTTCTATGGTGAAGCAGAGGCGTTGATCAAAATTTTGTAAAGAGAGTCACAATAAAATGAAGAGCTTCCTGGGTTTTAGAGCTCTTTCTACTACTTTGAGTACATGTCAGAATTTGCTAAAGCAAAGGAGAATCTTTGTTGAATTATAGTCGTCAATTTCCAATGTGTTTTAAGACACTTTTTGGAAACAGAAAGAACATTCCGTAAGCTTAAGCAGACTCCATATATCTCAAAACGGAGTCTTTGCCCATCAAGCCAGATTCCTAACTCTCTACTCTAGTTTTAGATTATAATTTTGGGTAAAGAGATTATAATTAAAAGAAGAGGTATTTATTTCCCATTTTAAATCTTCGAAAGGGTACATTTCCCCCCACCCCCCGCCCCCATGGTGAGGAAAATAATGCAACATCATTAGAACTTTTTTTTTTTTTTGCGGTACACGGGCCTCTCACTGTTGTGGCCTCTCCCGTTGCAGAGCACAGGCTCCGGACGCGCAGGCTCAGCGGCCATGGCTCACGGGCACAGCCGCTCCGCGGCACGTGGGATCTTCCCGGACTGGGGCATGAACCCGTGTCCCCTGCATGGGCAGGTGGACGCTCAACCACTGCGCCACCAGGGAGGCCCCATTAGAACATTTTGAAGAAAGAAAACTCTAAAGAAGAAAATGAAAATCATCTCTTCTATTTCCTCCTAGAAAAAGCGTTTAAAGTATTTTGTTCCAGTTTCTCATTAGATCTCTCCACAATACATTCATATATACCATATTATAAGTCCACTCCCTGTTTATAAATATTGAATCTCTCATGAGTCAGTTTCTATATCAGTGATAGTCTTCAAAGCATCACCTCACAGTATTTGTAATATGGATGTAACATAAATTAAAACCTGAAGGTGGACCTCCCTGGTGGTCCAGTGGTTAAGACTTCACCTTCCAATGCAGGGGGTGTGGGTTCAATCCCTGGTCAGGGAGCTACGATCCCCCATGCCCTGTGGCCAAAAAACAAAACATGAAACAGAAGCAATGTTGTAACAAATTCAATAAAGACTTTAAAAATGGTCCACATTAAAAAAAAAAAAATCTTAAAAAAACCCCCCAAAAACCTGAAGGTAACACAGCTTTTAATATCACTTTACTTGGAATTGTTTCACATCTTCCACATAGCCTTTGTTCTGTAAGAAGAGTGGGCTAAAAGTTTCCCTTTCCAGAAGGAAATAATAAAGATCAGAGAGGAAAAAAAAAAAAAATAGAGACAAAAAACAAACAAAAACAATAGGAAAGATCAATGAAACCAACAGCTGGTTTTTGAAAAGATAAACAAAATGCATACATCTTTAGATAGTCTCATTATGAAAAAAAGAAAGAGGACCCAAATAAACAAAATAGGAAATGAAAGAGGAGAAATTACAACTGATACCACAGAGATACCAACAATCATAAGAGAATGAACAGTTATATGCCAACAAATTGGACATTAGAAAAAATAGATAAATTCCTAGAAACATACAGTCTTCCAAGACTGAATCAGGAAGAAATAGATAATCTGAACAGAGTGATTACTGGTATTGAAATTGAATCAGTAACCAAAAAACTTCCAACAAACCAAAGTCCAGGACCAGATGGATCCACAGGGGAATTCTAACAAACATATAAAGAGTTAATGTATATTGTTTTCAAACTATTCCAAAAAAATTGAAGAGGACAGAACGCTCCCAAATTTATTTTATGAGGCCACTATTACCCTGATACCAAATCCAGACAAAGACACTACAAAAAAAAAAAAATTTACAGGCCATCCCTAATGAATATAGATACAAAAGTCTTCAGCAAAATATTAGCAAACCTAATTCAACAATATATATATATGTAAAGAATCACACACCATGATCAAGAGGGATTTATTCCAGCTATGAAAGTAGAGTTCAGTATCTGCAAAACAATTAATGTAATATACCACATTAATAAAATGAAGGATAAAAATCAAATGATCATCATGCAGAAAAAGTATTTAACAAAATTCAACATGTATTCACAATAAAAACTCTCAACAGAGTTGGTATAGAGGGAACATATCTCAACATAATGCAAGTCATTTATAACAAACCCACAGCTAACATCACACTCAGTGCTGAAAAACTGAAAGCTTTTCCTCTAAAATCAGGGACAAGGCAAGGATGTTCACTCCTGCCATTTCTATTTAACATCATATTGGAAGTCTTAGCGACAGCAATCAAAGAAGAAAAAGAAATAAAATGCATCCCAATTGGAAGAGAAGAATTAAAATTCTCACTATTTGCAGCTGATATGATAATATATATATATATATATATATATATATATATATATATATATATATGAAACGTAAAGTCTCAACAAAAAAACTCTTAGAACTAAGAAATGAATTCAGTAAGGTTTCAGAATACAAGGTTAATATTCAGAAATCTGTTCCTTTTCTATACACTAATAATGAACTATCAGAAAGAGAAACCAAGAAAGCAATCCTATTTAAAATCACATCTAGAAGAATAAAGTACCTAGCAGTAAATTTAACCAAGGAGGTGAAAACCTATATTCTGAAAACTAGGACACTGATGAAGGAAATTGAGGATGATACAAATAAATGGAAAGATATCCCATGTTCATGGATTAGAAGAATTAATATTGTTAAAATGTTGATACTACCCAAAGCAATATACAGATTTAATGCAATTCTTATCAAAATACCCATGACATTTTTCACAGAACTATAGCAAATAATCTTAAAATTTGTGTGGAATCACAAAAAAACCCCAGATAGCCAAAGCAATCTTGAGAAAAAAGAACAAACCTGCAAATATCATGCTCCCTGACTTCAGACTATACTACAAAACTATAGACATCAAAACAATAATGTACTGGCACAAAATCAGACATGTAGATCAATGGAACAGAATAAAGAGCCTAGAAATAAACCCACACACCTATGGTCAATTAACATATGACAAATAAGGCAAAAATATATAATAGAGAAAGGACAGTCTCTTCAGTAAATGATATTGGGAAAAATTGATAGCTAAATGTAAGAAAATGAAATTAGAACGTTTTCTCACACCATAAAAACTAAGCTTAAAATGGATTTAAAAACTAAATGTAATACTGGAAACCATAAAACTCCTAGAAGAAAACATAGGTAGTATACTCTTTGACTTAAGTCTTAGCAATATTTTTTTGATCTGTCTCCTCAGGCAAGGGAAATAAAAGCAAATTAAACAAATTGGACCTGATTAAACTTAAAAGCTTTTGCACAGTGAAGGAAACAATCAACAAAACCAAAAGACAACCTACTGAATGGGATAAGATATTTGCAAATGATATGTCTAATAAGGGGTTAATATCCAAAATATTAAAAGCTCATACCACTCAATATAGAAAAAAAAGGATTAAAAATTGGGAAGAAGACCGGAATAGATATTTTGCCAAAGAAGACATACAGATGACCAATAGCCACATGAAAAGATGCTCAGCGTCACTAATCATCAGGGAAACGCAGGTCAAAGCCACTATGAGATATCACCTCACACCTGTCAGAATGGCTATCATCAAAAAGACAACAAATAATAAATTTTGGTGAGGATGTGGAGAAAAGGAAACCCTCATCCACTGTTGATGGGAATGTAAATTGGTAGAGCCATTATGAAAAACAATATGGAGGTTTCTCAAAAAATTAAAAATAGTACTACCACATGATCCAGCAATTACACTCCTGGGTATTTACCCAAAGAAAACAAAAATACTAAGGTGAAAAAATATGTGCACCCCAGTGTTCACAGCAGCATTATTTACAATAGTCAAGTTATTGAAGCAACCTAAGTGTCCATCAGCAGACATATGGATAATAAAAGATGTGTCATATATATACAGGGCAATATTAGCCATACAAAAGGAATTAAATTTTGCCATTTGCAACAACGTGGATGGACCAAGAGGGTGTTATGCTTACTGAGGTAAGTCAGAGAAAGGCAAATACTGTATGCTGTCACTTATATGTGAAATCTAAAAAAATAAAACAAATGAGTGAATGTAACAAGACAGAAACAGTCTACGGAGAACAAGCTAGTGGCTACCAATGGGGAGAGTGGTGGGAGAAGGGGCAAGATAAAGAAAGGGGATTCAGAGATATAAAATAAATAAGATACAAGGATGTAATGTAGAGCACAGGGAATATAATTAATATTTTATATTAACATTGAATGGGGTATAATCTATAAAAATATCAAACCACTATGTTGTACTCCTGAAACTAATATAACATTGTAAATCAACTATCCTTCAATTTAAAAAAGTCTCACCTTCTAGAATGGTGTTGGGTGTGAAAGGTAGGCAAAAATATGATCCCTATGTTGTTCCCAAGGTTCTCTGGCCCAGTCTCTGGGGATCAAGCTGAGGAAATGGTCACAAATTAAGCAGAATTTCTGGAATTTCTGCTGTTGTCTAAGAACCCCCAGCCAGTCAATACCCCAGGTCATCTCCAATGATATTCGCTGGGGAAAAAAATTGCAAATGTTGGTGCCAAGCCACAGCCAACATTTGAATCCAGGAGGGATGATCCAGAACTACTCACCTGCTATCTCACTGGAAACGCTCTATTATTGCATCAACCACACAGTAACATGTTCCTGTATTTTCATGATTAAATTATTTGGGCTATTTTGTTACATTGAGACAGGTTCGCCATACTTGAAATAGCCTCAATTTAATCACAAATTAGGCCTTTAAAAAGTGATCCTGTAGTATTAACATCCTTATAATACCAGTCCTCGAAGTGCTACTAAAAAAATAAGAGCACTCTCCAGATGGAAAAATGCCTGTACGTGTTGGCCACTGTGATTGGAATCATGCTTCTGCCTCAGACCTAATTTTTAGTTTCAAGATGATATTATAGAACCAAAATAATTGTAGCTTTTCAATTTACTCATTTATATTAAATTCCAAAATTATGGAACAAATTGATTATAAGACATTCTTTGATTGTATAGTATCTTCCCTGTATTGCAAGATTTTTATTTTGGCATTTTATTCCAAAATGTATAAATCAACTCTTATTTCTTGTGCTTTGAAGATGTTAACTTTACCTGAATTTACGTATAGATATGGTTGGTGCCAAGAGGATCCTATGCGTAGTAGAAAAATTTTAAATGATTGCTAGAACAAAAGCAGGAAGAAAGAAAAGGCCTTTGCAGTGGGTGCCCTGACAGGCTTTGCTGCAATATCGCCCTAATGTTGTGTGGACAGAGAGCAGAAAAGTTTCTAGTTTCTCATCTGTGTTATTAGACTTCCTTATAATTAATGTCTAACTGTTTTGGGGTAGATCTATGATTTTTCCCTAAGTGAATTCCTAAGACTCTTGATCACATTGGAGTTAAGAATTATATAAGGTGCAGTAGCATGCAGCTTTTCTCTGTGACATAATGAAATAAGATAGAAAATATGAGAACGTTTGTTTGAAAGTATTAAAATTATGTGTTATCCTAGGGTTAGCCTTGATTGCTACTCTAGAACAGGGAAGAATGGTATTGAAAGGACCAAGGATGCTCAAAGGTTATTGACTGCACCTGGACAATTTGGAAGGTTCCTGCTCTCTATGCCAGATTTCCCAAGCTGGTTGGGAAGATAAATTCCTTGCTGGTTTAGCCATTGGTTCATTTTTATCTAATGGACATCAGTTAAGTATTCACTGTATCCAGTGGCATGGGCAGGATGTTGAAAGCATGAAAGTAGATTTGTCAATCATCGTGATGTTTTTCTGAAATGTAAAATCTATTGGGGAAAATAGGTATATGAAATTACACACAGCTTTGCATCTTCATTAGGGTGACAAGACCAATTATAATGCAATGTATTCAGAGGTCCAGAGAAGGTGAGGATTGGTATGAGTTAGAAGAATCAAGGAGGCCTTTGTTAAAGAGATGGGGTTAAAGTTTGGAACTGAGGGGTAGGTGGTACATGTCTTTGTCACTGCCCACCTTGTAAAAGTCAGGAAAGGGGAAAAAAGCCTTGGTAATAAATTATAAAACTATTACTATACAGCAATTGGCCTCGAGGATATGCAGACCGGACAATTTGTTTTTCCATACTTCCCTTACCTTATTTCCATAAGAGTTTATATCTTCTAAATAGGATCCCTCTCTGGAGAGCTTTCTAATAAACTGTGTCATAAAAGTAAGATAGTGTCTCAAGTCTAAAACAAAAATCCTTACACCTTAAAGAAGAAACAACCTAGAAAAATTTTATTTTATGAAGACCTCCTCATTAGTACCTTTGCATGCTTATTAGTACTATTTTATGCAGAGAACTCTATTTACCCTGTTTTTAAGGAGTTGATTTTGCAACTGTGTAAGGGTAAAAGCATCTGAGATATACAGACACAGGCAAAGCAAAAGCATGCACGCCTCATGCACTTGTATGTGTGTGCTCATGTGTTTGTGGCCGGGGGTAGAAAGTAAGAGGTGTATACTAGGGACAGAGGAGTTACGCAGAGATACCTTGAATAAACTATTGACTTGCAAGTACAGGAAGACCTCTGCCCATCTACTTTGCTTCACCCTAATCTTCATGTTTGGCCAGTCTCAATATATTATTTACATAATTTACATTGCTGAAAGGCTACCCCTCCAATACATGGATACCTTAATTCTAGGAAAGGAGAAGACGCCACGATTAAAAGGGTGAGAGACCTCAGAGGGAACATGCGTGGCCAAAAGAGAAAAATATTAGAACCTTTAAGTCAGCCTCTGTTTTAGAGTAAATAGTAATATAAAATAAAAGGGGGGAAGGAAAACTGTTTCAAAGCCAGTCTACATGCTTCCAAGTCCCGAAAGTAAACGTTGAAAATGTTTTCTCTGTGGAGCCATCTTGTGGTCTAAAGAGACTGGCCTTTGGTGGCACAAAGGCTTGGGTACAATCCCTGTTCTTTGACTTCTTAGCTGTTCTATCTGTGTATGTTTCTTTGGCATTTGGATTGCTAATTTCACCATTCTTAAAGAATAGTAATGTCTACCTTATAATAACATTGAAAGGGTGAAGAGAATGGCATGTAAGATTTGGGCATTATATGCGTGCCACATATGAATTAAATGAACATTAACTAATTTTTCTCAGCAAGTCATGCTAAAAAAATAATAATCTAACACTGCCTGTATGAACTCATTTAACTCTTAAACCAAATCAGGAAGTAGTTACTTTTATGCCCATTTCACAGATTAGAAAATTGAGGCATAGAGAAATTAAATATCTTTCCCAGGGCTATAGAAACAGCAATTAATTAATTAATTAGTTAATTCTGAGCCAGAATTAACTCTGAGGCAGTCTGCCTACAGAAACTAAACTTCCAGGCACTGTGCTCTACTCAATAAAATGTGACTATCAGTAGGCAGTGTTATCACTACTACTTCTGTCTTCTTGTCCTACTGGGATATTGTCACATCTGATTCTCTTCTTAATTTTACCTTTAAAAAACCCCTTCATTTAGCACTTTCTTTTAGGATTAATATCGTTTAATGATTATTTGTTTATAAACGATTCTCTTACAGTAGAACTTGTTGCACGCTATAACGAATATCGTCCAAATTCTCCAGAGATTTAAGATACAAGTTAAAATATTTAAATGTCAACATATTAATTTTTCTATAACTCTAGGCAGCAGAATGGCTATATGTACAATTTACGTACATAATAAAATCTGTGTAAACACATGCTAGTGACCTACTTTCCGCCAAGCCTGTCTTGTCTTGTTTTGTAACACAAGCCCTACACTACCTTTTTGGCATCAGGAAAAAATGGTTTCTTCATTTCATTCCCCTGGTTTCCTCCTCCCTGTCACATTGAACTAACAAACACAGTAGAATGAATTTCATATCACACAACTTGTGCTTCAGTATTGAACCCAGTTGTCTCATCCTAGGCAATATGTCTCAATATAGAACCATTTCCTTATCTGGGAAGAGTTTTGGAAAACAAGTCTTCCTTCTTTTTTGTAGCTTTTTATTTGAGAGCTTAGCAGAAATAGTATAAAACAATTCACTGTCAAATTTTCCAGAAAAATCAATGCACAGCTTACCTCCCTGTCTCTACCTTCCACATTTTATTATATATGACAATGGCCTTATTTCTATGAAGAACAGTGCTACCTTATTTCCATTACTTTCTCTACAATGCATCTAATGTTTCACCTTAGTGGAAGGATATTGGTTACTAAGACCCTATCTGGGCTCATCCTGTACTGAGTCATGCACTTATTCATCAAAAATATTACACAGCCTTTAAAAAGAATGTGATAGTTTTATATATGCTGGCATGAAAGGATGCTCAAGATATATTAAGTTTTTTTAAAAAAAGCAAATTGCAAAACAATATATTTAGCAGGCTCTGATATTTTTGTTTTCCAAAAAAAAAAAAAAAGTAAAATGATCCCATGTGTATGTGTGTATATAGAAAAAATCTGGAAAGATGTATTCCAAAATGTTAACAATTACCTACCTCTGAGAAGTAAACTTACTTGGGTATGAGGGCAGTGAGGGACAAGATGAAGCATTCTTTCTTACTCATATACTTTTGTATTGTTTAGTTTTATATAGTTTTATTGGTAATGTTCAGTTTTGTACTATATAGTATTATTATAGTAATTAGAAATATACAATTTATATCATATCTGTTATTATAGGATTCCATGTTTACGCAAAGACCAGTGGGACAGTTCTGAATTTGATGATACTGTAATCTAACAGATGGGATAAGACAAGTAGAAACAATCATTATAATACAAAGAGACAAAAGTAATCAGTTCCAGAAGAGAAGTGCACATATATCTGAGATTAGGAGAAAATTACTGGACATATTGAGGAGATAGAAACAGATAAGTGGTATTTGATTGGGAAAGAAAGGGTTTTAGCAGGCTGAGGTATTTAACTGTCTTTTCTCTTTTTTGTTGCCAGTGTGGAGAATATGTTATGTGCTCAATAAATGAAGATTGTAGGAAAGAGAAAGATGGAAGGAATATGAAGTATAATGAAATAATCACCTGGTCATAGAAATTTAGAGCTGGGAAGAGTATAAAGATTATCTCATTTCGTGCTTTAGTGCTCTTCAGAAGAATGTTATGATTCCATCATGGTGCCCCATCGTGTATAGGATCTTAGCATATGATTTTTTTTTCTTTTTTTGTTTCAAGAACATTCACCTTTTCACTTAAAGGAATCACTTTATGGCTTTTTTTTTGACATATCCAAATTGCCAGCCTCACTACTCTTGTGCTTTGGGGACATTTTTAAATAAAATAAGGATTGCTTGAACACGAGCTCTGCAATACCCTGATAGTAGATCTGATAACTGAGAAGGCTACTAAGTGGCTAACGGGCAGGAAACACTGAACAAAGAGATGATTCAGGTCTCAGGCAGGACAGAGCTGGACTGTGCGAGATTTTATCACGCTGCTCAGGATGGCATGTAATTTAAAACTCGCGAATTGTTTATTTTTGAATTTTTTTCATTTAATATTTTTGGACCATGGTTGAACTTGGGTAACTGAAACCACAAGAAGCAAAACCGGTAGAATTGGTGAGGGGGCAGTTGGGGGGGGGGTGGTTAGTGTATACTCATTGTTCCTCTCTTCCTTGAAGATGTTGAATTTCTGAAGGCCACAGCCGATTCATTTTAATAGCAAAGGTTGTCTTGAAAGGATTCCTGAAAGAATTTATAGTCACCTTCATGCCTGTGACTGGTACCTGTTTCATGAGTTTTTAAATTGGAGTCATAGAAACTCTAACACATACTGTGTATTAAGCGGTAAGATTGTGTTCCACTGCTTATAATTTTTATGGGTTTACATAGTCGATTTAAAGGTTATCTTGCTTTAATTCCTGTGGTAAAGTAGTCAGGATTTGGTATCAAATTAGGAAGAAAAATAGGTGTTTCACTAGCTGATTTGGTAGAGTATGGCCAGTGGGAGAGACGGCCAAGAAGAATGTCATGGAGGAGAGCATGGCTCTTCCAACAGACAAAATGAGCATTGATGCCCAGTTCAACTTGCATATGAACATTGAGGATATACAAGCTGAGATGAATAGGAACAATGTAGAAGTCTACATTGTGAAATGTGCCATCTCTTTTATTGGCGAGCATTAGTCAAAAGTCAAGTTAAATGTTATATTAAATGTTAATATATGGGCCAAGATTACTAAGAACAGAAGAATAGTCTTGACTTATGTTTCAAAACTATCCACAGAGATCTTTTCTGGAGCATAATTTCAGGGGGGAAAAAAATGATCAAGCGATTGTATCAAACCTATCAGATGTTTACAGAATCATCCAAGGACTGAGAGCTAACTGCTAAGCTTTCCAGAGGTGCAGGGGAAGGGCAAGCACCTCAAAAACCTATGTCACTCCCCAGGCAGAGAGCTTTTGGGAGACAGAGGTTCTAGCTAAATTGTCCAAAGTGGGCTATTGTTAATAGAATCAACAGACTTCAAGTTATTTCAGCCCATGTGTTTCTTAATGCCGGAGGCAATTTCTTTGTCTCCTTTCCAATGAAGGTGGGAAAATAATGGATCTGTGTTTTGCAAGTCTTGCAGATTTATAAGTTTCGGTATTGAAAGTGAACTGCCTCAGAGGGGCGGTCATTAAAATTATTCTTGAAAATAAAAGTCTCACAACTGATAGGTGAAGATAAAATACCTTCTCTTCAAATTATATGATCCAAATGTATTGCTGAGGCATCTGTGAATACTAAATAATTGTACGTTTTTTTATGACAAATATTAATGTTAAAGGCTTAAACTCTTCCCCAGCTATTAATATCATATTCCCTTGTTTGCTGATAATCTGTTGATTTAGAGAATGATTCTTTTTTTTCTTAACATCTTTATTGGAGTATAATTGCTTTACAATGATGTGTTAGTTTTTGCTTTATAACATAGTGAATCAGCTATACATTTACACATGTCCCCATATATCCCTCCCGCCCCCCCTATGCCACCTCTCTAGGTGGTCACAAAGCACCAAGCTGATCTCCCTGTGCTATGCGGCTGCTTCCCACTAGCTATCTATTTACATTTGGTAGTATATATAAGTCCATGCCACTCTCTCACTTCACCCCAGCTTACCCTTCCCCCTCAAGTCCATTCTCTACATTTGCCTCTTTATTCCTGTCCTGCCCCTAGGTTCTTCATAACCATTTTTTTTTTGGATTCCATACATATGTGTTAGCATACGGTATTTGTTTTTCTCTTTCCGACTTACTTCACTCTGGATGACACACTCTGCATCCTTCCACCTCGCTACAAATAGCTTAATTTCGTTTCTTTTAATGGCTGAGTAATATTGCAGTGTATATATGTGCCACATCTTCTTTATCCAGTCATCCGTCAGTGGACACTTAGGTTGCATCTATGTCCTGGCTATTGTAAATAGAGCTGCAATGAACATTGTGGTACATGACTCTTTCTGAATCATAGTTTTCTCAGGGTATATGGCCAGGAGTGGGGTTGCTGGGTCACATGGTAATTCTATTTTAGTTCTTTAAGGAACCTCCATACTGTTCTCCATAGTGGCTGTATCAGTTTACATTCCCACCAACAGTGCAAGAGGGTTCCCTTTTCTCCACACACCCTCCAGCATTTATTGTTTCCAGATTTTTTGATGATGACCATTCTGACCGGTGTGAGGAGATAGCTCTTTGTAGTTTTGATTTGCATTTCTCTAATGATTAGTGATGTTGAGCATCCATTCATGTGTTTGTTGTCAATCTGTATATCTTCTTTGGAGGAATGTCTGTTTAGATCTTCTGCCCATTTTTGGATTGGGTTGTTTGTTTTTTTGATATTGAGCTGCATGAGTTGCTTGTATGTTTTGGAGATTAATCCTTTGTCAGTTGCTTCATTTGCAAATATTTTCTCCCATTCTGAGGGTTGTCTTTTCGTCTTGTTTATGATTTCCTTTGCTGTGCAAAAACTTTTAAGTTTCATTAGGACCCATTTGTTTATTTTTGTTTTTATTTCCATTTCTCTAGGAGGTGGGTCAAAAAGGATCTTGCTGTGATTTATGTCATAGAGTGTTCTGCCTATGTTTTCCTCTAAGAGTTTGATGGTGTCTGGCCTTACATTTAGGTCTTTAATCCATTTTGAGTTTATTTTTGTGTATGGTGTTAGGGAGTGTTCTAATTTCATTCTTTTACATGTAGCTGTCCAGTTCTCCCAGTACCACTTCTTGAAGAGGCTGTCTTTTCTCCACTGTATATTCTTGCCTCCTTTATCAAAGATAAGGTGACCATGTGTGCATGGGTTCATCTATGGGCTTTCTATCCTGTTCCATTGGTCTATATTTCTGTTTTTGTGCCAGTACCATACTGTCTTAATTACTGTAGGTTTGTAGTATAGTCTGAAGTCTGGGAGCCTGATTCCTCCAGCTCCATTTTTCTTTCTCAAGATTGCTTTGGCTATTCGGGGTCTTTTATGTTTCCATATAAATTGTGAAATTTTTTTGTTCTAGTTCTGTGAAAAATGCCAGTGGTAGTTTGATAGGGATTGCATTGAATCTGTAGATTGCTTTGGGTAGTAGAGTCATTTTCACAATGTTGATTCTGCCAATCCAAGAACATGGTATGTCTCTCCATCTGTTTGTATCATCTTTAATTTCTTTCATCAGTGTCTTATAATTTTCTGCATACAGGTCTTTTGTCTCCTTAGGTAGGTTTATTCCTAGATATTTTATTCTTTTTGTTGCAGTGGTAAATGGGAGTGTTTTCTTAATTTCACTTTCAGATTTTTCATCATTAGTATATAAGAATGCCAGAGATTTCTGTGCATTAATTTTGTGTCCTGCTACTTTACCAAATTCATTGATTAGCTCTAGTAGTTTTCTGGTAGCAACTTTAGGATTCTCTATGTATAAGTATCATGTCATCTGCAAACAGTGACAGCTTTACTTCTTCTTTTCCGATTTGGATTCCTTTTATTTCTTTTTCATCTCTGATTGTTGTGGCTAAAACTTCCAAAACTATGTTGAATAGTAGTGGTGAGAATGGACAACCTTGCCTTGTTCCTTATTTTAGTGGAAATGCTTTCAGTTTTTCACCATTGAGGATGATGTTGGCTGTGGGTTTGTCATATATGGCCTTGATTATGTTGAGGAAAGTTCCCTCTATGCCTACTTTCTGGAGGGTTTTTATCATAAATGGGTGTTGAATTTTGTCGAAAGCTTTCTCTGCATCTATTGAGGTGATCATATGGTTTTTATTCTTCAATTTGTTAATATGGTGTATCACGTTGATTGATTTGCATGTATTGAAGAATCCTTGCATTCCTAGGATAAACCCCACTTGATCATAATGTATGGTCCTTTTAATGTGCTGTTGGATTCTGTTTGCTAGTATTTTGTTGAGGATTTTTGCATCTGTGTTCATCAGTGATATTGGCCTGTAGTTTTCTTTCTTTGTGACATCCTTGTCTGGTTTTGGTATCAGAGGGATGGTGGCCTTGTAGAATGAGTTTGGGAGTATTGCTCCCTCTGCTATATTTTGCAAGAGTTTGAGAAGGATAGGTATTAGCTCTTCTCTGAATAACAAGTGAGTTCTTAAAATTTCATTTTCTTTGGCAGGATGATAGGAATGTTTTTAGCACTGGAATGGAGTTAATGGAGAATCGTGGTTAAGAACATGGATTTTGAAGTCAGACAACAGAGAATTGTAACCCAGTACAGTGATTTGTGTGGCACTGAACCACTCACTTAAACTCTTCAAGCATCAATTTGCTCCTCTAAGCTCAGGGGCAGAAAATCAGCTGCCTGCAGAGATTCTGTGAGACCAGAACATTCCAAGTATGCCTGACACCCATGAGCACTTAGTCACTGAGCATTTCCTACTCCTAAGGAGTGAGCTAAGACTTCACTGGTATCACCTCATAAGGAATGACTCCATGAGATGGATATGATTTTGTTGCCATTTTATAATTAAGAAAACTGAATTTTACAGAACTTTACAGAAAATATAACTATAGGCACACATTTAGGCCAGAGTATGAATGTAGGTTTATGTCTACTTTCAACACCTCCTCAGCATGCCCCTATTCCTTTTATACCTGTGATCTTTCTGTCTCTGTGAAGTAAGTTAAGTGTGTCATTGCCAACATAGGAAATTAGTCGTACAGGCTCTTGGGCATTAAATGACTGGCTTATGGTCACATGGTTCATAAGTGGTGGAGCCAGTTTGGGGACCCAGGTCTGTGTGATACTACCTTGTCTTTATTACTGGTATCTCCCTGTCCTTTACTCTTTGAGTTCTCCATCTGAACACACTCTGTCCTTCAGGACTCTTTCTGCAATGTAGACCCCACATGGACTGTGCGCAGAAGTAATCCCTCAATGACTTCACATTATATAGAGAGTAAAGCCAAGCATCTTTTTAGAACTTGCCAACCTCTCCCTGGTCAGAATCCTGCTTCCCTCTCTAGTCTCACCTCTTGGTGCCCTGCCTGCCAACGCCCTTGAGTACATCCTCCAGCCTAATGCACTACTTTAACTCTGCCATACTCGCCATGTTGTTTTATGTTTTTCTGCATTTGATTCATTCCTGAATGCATTTACCCATTTTGTCTACCCTGTGACTTCCTATTCATCTTTCAAAACCCTTCTGAAGTTCTGGACCACAAGCAAAATTGGCCACTTCATGGCGGCAGCCATCAAAGTATGCTCCTTGGCCTGCTGCTGGAAACATAATTGATTGACAGCCCTAGCTACTGCTTTCTGTATCCACCAGGGCTTTTGCTACTAGGCTGTGCTTCCATTGGGCTGCTCCCAGCCAGTGACTGCTACTGGCTCAGGCCCATTCTTGTGAACTACAAGACTCCTCTGATGGGGAACTGTAGCTCTAGGACTGCCCATTGGCTTAGCTGAGTCTTTCTTAAAAATGTGCTGCAGTTCCAGAATCTTCCATCCAACCTTCTGTCCTTCTCTTCTCCTTTACACGTGTCAGACTTCTGCTGTAGTTTGAAGGCTCTCCAGTCTTTCTCTTGATCATTCCCCCTTTATCCTTCACAGGCTTTCCCGATAAATTTCTTATATGTCTGTTCCCATCTTGGTGTCTGCTTCTTGATGGACCCGAGTAAATATAGCCCTGCGGGTGCCTTTCTCTCTCCTGTACACATACCAGCACGAATAAAATATTGCATTTGTTATTTTACTTTTCAAATATGAGGCCTGTACACATACCAGCATGAATAAAATATTGCATTTGTTATTTTACTTTTCAAATATGAGGCCAGTAAAATTAGGAAAAACATTGTATTCTTTTATTTTCAGCCCTTAGTATACTGTTTGGTACTTAGTGAGTATTTAATGAACTTGCATAGATGAATTCTAAAATTATGATGTTATCTAACATGCGTTTATTTAGGTCAAAACAAGCAAAACTGTGTGTTAATTCCTCCACTAACACTGCCAATCAATGTGAGGATACCTGGGAGTTAGTTTATGGTCACTAATGCTAGGCTTGTGTTTCAGGGTATTGCCATTCAGCTTCGATAGGCCCAAAATATTTTCTTGAGTTCAAATGAGTTTTTATGCTTATGAACTTAATTTAACTAAACTTTAAATCTTGAAATCTCACTGAATATCTCTCATCACTAAATGAAGCAGCCTTGATTAATCACTCTGAGCATTTCAAAATATTCTGTCAGTTAACCTATATTTAACATAAGCATGTGTAAAATCTATATGAGAACATTCATTAGTAGGAAAGCATATTCTTAGAGAGCTATAAATTCACATAGTAATTCTTCTTAATATTTCAAGTGAGGAGAAGGATATAGAACATTTCTATTCATTACTGGTAAATCCATTACAAACCTGTTCTGATCCATACAGCAGTAGAACTTATTATTTCTTTGTTGTTGGATTATTTATGCTAAAAAGGAAAAAATAATTAAATATTCCATTTACCATTAAATTTTCTCTTCACAAAAAATGACACTGGTTTGGCCACCAACTAAAATCCTATGTCATTGCTTGATTCCAGATAATTTTTTACTTTGTTCCACTCCAGTTTTCATACTTGGGATCTCTCTTAGAATTTTTCAGTATAATCTCCTAAATATGTTTTGTCTTGTTCTTGTTCTATAGATAATGATAATAATAAGTACCATTTACTGAGTCTATTATGTGTACCGAAAATTATGTCTTAAATGCTAGCATCCCAATTTTCCAAATGAGATACTAAGAATCAGAGAAGTCAAATAACTTGGAGGTGATTGTACAACTAGGAAATGGATCGTCAGTGGCCTGAACCCAGATCTGCCTAATTTTTGGATTATCTAATCTTAGTTTAATTGTCTAGTGTTTCGACTATAAAATTTGAACAATAATCTATTAAATCGAAAGCATACAGTGTTCTTCTAAGAGCTTTGCAGTTTCCTCTAGAGGAAATAGAGAGCCACTTGGCTTCTAACACAGAGGAAAATAATGTAATATGATAAATACTTTTAAAAAACATGTCAGAAGGAGACAGTTTAAAAAATGTAAAGGACGGTATATAAAACTAGAAAAAGGGTGACTTGGAAGCTCGTTACTGACAAAGTCTAAACAAGAAGTGGTTAAGGTCTGATTTAATAGTGTCAGCAAGGGTATGGACAGGAGGAAGAGAAGACTGGAGAAACATTTCTAAAACCAGTGGCTCAGCAATGTACGGACCATGGGATTTTTGGTCCGATTCCCTAGTTACCCTGCATCTGTTTCCTCTTCTGTAAAATAGAAATAATAACATCTATTTCAAAGTGTTACCAGGAGCTTCAAGTAATAGTATACTATCATATACTTGTATGTTACATACTGTGAGTCTAGGCACTTCCATGGGGAACTTTATTTATACTAGGTATTTACTTCTCACAAGAACTCCAGTAACTAAGTATCATCATTACCAGTTTCACAGATGAGGAAACTGAGGCACAGTGAGGTGAAGTAAAAAAAATGTGATGGTGCTGTGGTAACATGAGATTAAAATAATAGCAGGTATTATATGTCTGATACATAGAAGGTGCTTTATAAACGACTATAATTAGCCACCTGGACTAATGCCCTTGAAAAGGAGAACCAAATCTGACTCATTTTTGTACAAGGTAATCTAGAATGTGGAGTGGGCAGAACCGCTTGATTGGATCATCATGGACACAGCACAGGTACTGTCCTTGGTGCTGAAGATCTGGTGGCAAACCAGCCCCTGCCTTCATGATATTTTCCTTCTGCTGGAACAGATGTTCTGATGACTAGGTGGTTGAGTAAAGGGAGCATAGTTGGAAAACTATTTCTAAATTATTTTCTGTGACATATTTTTTTCCTGTAAACATTTGCTCAGAAAGCTGACACAGGAATAAGACACTGTAAACTTTCTCCACTTTACAGCCTTTTCAGTGAGGACTAGGGGAACACATTTGTTTCAGATCCTTTCTTGAGACTTTTCCCTTTTCATAGAGTTAACTTTTAGCTCTGGCCTATTATAGGCCCCAAAACTAGTTACAAACTAACTTATTTTCTGTTACATCCTCAGCTCTTAAAATAGTACCTAAAACAGTCAGCACTTAATTACTGTGTATTGAATGAATAGATGAGTGAATGAATAAATAAAGGCATTTTTCATTTTTCAGATTATCCATTCTTTACATGCAGTAAGTTGATCTCTAAGGGAAGAATTGAGTATTTAAGGTTAATTACTAACTGGAATGTATGCTAGGATTTATGTTGTGCAAAAATGATATAACAATTTGAAAGTGGTTCTTAAGAGTCGTTTATAACAAGCTCTGAGGAGATAATTTTTGTAAGCACCAAAACCACAGCATCTCTGAATTTCAGAAGTGTCATTATGCCGTCCTTTTTTTAAAATTAAATCTCACTTTCAAAATTCAGATCACAAACAATTTTGTAAAGACATTAATGGTCAAAATGGATGTGTCACTCAGTCTTACATCATGCCCTACAAATCATGAGAAAACTGTTCTGTTTTCCTATCTCATCCTTGAACGTGGACACATATAGTAAATTTAGAAAATAAATAAATAAATTTAGAAAATATGCCATTTTGAAATTCCCTTCTTTCATGTGATATTATATCGTGAGCATGTTTATATAACACTATGCAATTATATGATTATCTTTTTCATATCTGGATGATATTTACTTGCCCCAGTCCTATGTGGCCATCCACTCACTTACCTTCAGCAGAGTTGTGGAATTTTATCCATTCCCAGTTGTGTAAAATATACATTTGCAAGATAGAGTCTTGCTAGCATTTTCTCGAGCTTGAAATCCATACAATTAAATAATTCTCTCCATTTAAGGATAAATTACCTTCTCTTATCTTCTCTGAGGTAAGACAGAGAAACTGAAGGGGGCTGTGGGAAGCAGAGTAGTCTGGTGAGAACGGTAGAGGGCAGTGTGGAAGTTCTGTAGATCTGATATTAATATGTAATCTCAGGCCATCACATCCTTTGTGCCTCAGTGTTCGTGAATCTGCGTCACTTTAGATCATATTTGGGGGAATGTAATGTTTATCTACCTAAGATGCCCTACCTGGCTCAAACTACGCAATGGCATTTCCAAACCAATCTGTACAACAGAGAATCAAAATAAATCATGTAATGTGCTAACCGTAATATCGAACACATTGTGTGTGTTCAACATATTCTACATACTGCTGTGATTTTTATTATAGTGATAATGATTTGAATCAAGTCTCTACTTGGTGTGGGATAAGTGTATGCTAAAATTATTCCTTAGTTTGTTGTCAAATAGAGTGAATTATCTATAGGATTTCCTCACCCTTCTCTTGGAACTTATTTATATGAGAATTCAGAATCGTTGTAGTGCTCTGGACCAAATGTAGAAAGGTCAGAGGTAGATTAGGGTTTTTTTTTTTTTCATGCCAGAATAGTTGCTTATCAAAAGGAAACGAACTGTCATAACTGGAGGAGGACTCGGGCTTGTTCATTCATTCTTCTCCCCCTTCCGCTAATGCACGATCGTTACTGATAGAATATTCTCGTGATTCTTTTTAAGTGACTCTAGTAGTGGCACTTCCAATTAGATTGATATTTGTCATAACTATTTTATTGGCTCTTGGTAATAATCACAGAGTGAATTACTGCTCTTACTCTCCAACATCACAATGAATCAGTTCACAGAGGCAATTACAAAGAAGAGTGAATTACTAGGGAGACAGAGTAACTAGTCTCTCTCAAGTAACTAGATGCTGTGAAGTAGCCAGATCCTAAAGAATGTTATCATAATATCAGTTACTCTGTTTTTTAACTCATTATTAGGCTTACAGGTACTAAACTTTTTCATTTAGGTGTAAAAGTGAATGGCTTTTAGGAACTCTACTGTATTGGCTCCAAATGAAGTATTCTGAGGATGGCAGCATGATAACTATAGTTAAAAATACAGTATTGTACACCTGAAAGTTGCTAATAGAGTCAATTTTTAAAGTTCTCATCACCAGGAAAAAAAAGCCACAATGTGAAATGATGGATGTTAACTAAATTTATTGTGGTAATCATATATATTGTGGCAATATGTACATATATCAAATCATTATGTTGTACACTTTAAATGTATACAATGTTATATGTCAATTATATCTCAGGGAAATTGGGAAAAAAAAGAAAAAATAATAATTTTGAATTAAAAATAGTTTTTGTGTCACAAATGTACCTAGGTTAACAGCTCAATTTCACTACTTACTAGTTGTGTGTCCCGGTACAAATTGCTTAATCTATCTATGTCTGTTTTTCCATTTTTAAATGGAGATGTTTACAGCTGCAACCATGCAGCATTATTTGAGAATTAAATAGAATAATACAGGTAGTCATTTAGGGTAGTACTCTGTGTACAGTAAGTGCCCCAAACTGTTAGATATTACATGTACCAGATGTATTTTTCTGGCTCTATAAATCAGCCAAATATAAATTACTTATTTTTAGGTGTTAATAAAAGTTATTGTGGTATAAAATAGCCTACTTTAGAGTCTAAAGATCCAACTTTCATACGGAGTTCAGCAAAAATTGACTTTATGAACTAAGTCAGATCTCCGAAAATCACTGAAACTAAGCTGTATGCGTGAAGTGTAACAATACACAATTGTATGAGGATTGAGGTAAGGCTCAACTATGTTGTATATTCAAGTTATCACATCTTGCTTAATACCTTTTGATACTCAAATAATATTTTTACTGATTGTCCCATTTTATTACCTCAGCTCCCTTGGGAAAGCAATTGAGAAGATGTTACTACACTAGTTTCATAGCTAAGGATCTGAGACTCAGTTAGAATGAAGTTACATTACCAAAACACAGTTGAACAGGAACTAGAACCTAGGTTCTCTCATGTCAAAAGAATAAACTTCTTCAAGTAAATCTGAAATCTGAAAAGGAATATGTATAAATATATATCTATGTACATGTATAACTGAATCACTTTGCTGTATACCTGAATCACTGTAAATCAAGTATACTTCAATTAAAAAAAAAAAGGAAGAGAGGTCTGTGAGCTAACATGGGCTTAACTTGTGTAGGATCTCATCAACCCTTTTTAGAGATTTGGGCTTTTATTAGAATGAGATGGAAGCTACTGGAAGCTTTTGAGCACAGAAAAGACATAATCTGATTTACCTGTTAATAGAATCATCCTAGCTGCTATTTTGACAATAGACAAAAGGAAGGAATAGAGTAAAGTAGGTCTCCATTGCAATAAAACTTAACAGAACTTATAGTGACTTGGACCAGCATATTAGAAGTGAAGATGGAGAAAAGCAGTCATAGTTTAGACAGATTTTGGATACATTTTGAAGTTAGCACCAATGGCATTTGTTAATACACTTGCTATGGAGTATGGGAGAAAGAGTGGAGTCAAGTTTTTTTGGAATGAGAAAATGGTAGGATGAAGTTGTTTCTCTGAGAAGAAACTGTAGAATGAGCAAATTGGTGGTGACAGTAAGCTCAGTATATGCTCATTTTAAATTGCCTATTAGAACTCACAGTGGGTCTAGCAAGTAGACAGTTGCTTATAAGTATGGCACTCATGCAGAGTTTGGCACTAAAATAGAAATTTGGCAATCCCAGATGTAAGGATTCTCTTTAAAAGTTTAAGCCTGGATTGGATCTGGTTGGGAGTTAGTCTAATAGAAAATAAGAGATGTTCAAGATGTGAGCCGTGGTGTATTGTATTATTACAAAGCTAGGGAAATGAGGAGAAAACCTCAGAGGAGATAAAAAAAGTGTAATCCATTGAAGAAGGAAACTGGAGAGAATGATGTTTTGGAAGCCAAGTATAACAAGTATTTTAATTGAAAAGGAGTATCAGATTGGCGTAGTGTAAGGCCTTGACTACAGCATTACTAATGTCTGATTTACACCAAGATAGAGTAAAGAACAATTATTCCTTATATTTGAATGTCCATTGTGTGCACAGGGAAGGTGGTGATTAAAGAAAAAGAATACAGCAAAAATAATACAGCAACAGCAGAAACACTCACAGATAAAAACATTCTCTCTGCCTTTAAAGCTCAGAGGCAGGGAGACAGAATTTGGAACAGTCTCATAATGCATGACCATCAACAGTCTGTGGGACTATATATATAGATAGATGAAGTAGAAATTAATTTTGATAGGCAGCTTCAGGAGGGAATGAAGGTCACATTTGAGCTGGGTATTAAAGAATGACTATAAGTTTGTTAGGTAGGAAATGGGAATGGACAAAAGAATAATGACATTTCAGGCAGATAAGATGGCACAAGAAATGCCATAGAGGTACAAGAAGGCAGAATATGTACAGGGATGAGGAGTAAATTCATTTGACTGGAATAGAGTTATGCAAAGTAGAATGGGGGTAAAATAGCGGTAGATACACTTTTTTGCCTTTATGGAAAATCTTGCTCAGCAGTCCAGTAGAAAGAAAAACTTGATAAAGTGAGAAATTTATCCACAACCAAATATTATAATTATCATTTTTTAAAAAGCCTTTTATATTCTGGGAAAAGCCTCGAGGACGACATAGTGTAACATGAATGTACCCTTGGAAAAATATATGGAAATATAAATTGTTCCCTGTAGGTTACTCCATTAGGCAGATTTTAATTTCAAATAATTTTGCTTGGGCTCTTTTCTAACTTCCTTAAATGTAATGTGTTTTTATTTTATCTCTTTCCTAGAAATGGTTCTCTGTATTGTGAGGCTGCAAGATCACCCAGGGAGAGTGGGACCAAACAGACCAGAACGTCTGACACACTGAATGTATGTGAGTACAAAATTAACAGCGTTTTAAAAAGAAAAATTGTCCTATATATGACTTAAAGTGCTTTGGAGTATATAGACTGTTTGTGAATTAATATGGCTAATTGCTGGATCCTTGGCATGGGCAAGCTCTCACTGGTGAGAGGGGTTTGTGTGTGCACCTGTGACAAAGGCTTGATTTCTCCTCTAAAGATACACATTCCATTTTTAGCGGGAATTACTGACTCTGATAACTGCTCTGCTTCTAGTAAAACTTTGTAAGCCTGCTTTCTGACCACAGCTGCATATATTCCCACTTCGTCTGCTCCCAGATTCCTACTGAACCCATTCTTTACCCTCCTTTAATCTTTCTCTGTCATTCTGGTCCCTCAGACACCACATTTAGTTTTATTTGCCTTCCTGAATACAACGTCAGCCAACTGGACAATTCTCCCTAACCCTCTTGTTCTCTATCAACTTTATGTCCTGCCATACTTACCTTGCCAATTGTCAAGTTAGTATGTATTTGTGTAATTATTTGATTATTTTATGTACCTTTCACTCGATCAATTGCTCCATGCAGACAAGGATCATGCTTGTTTGCTGATATAACATAGATGGTCCACGTTTCTAGGCTGCCTGCCCCTGCCTGTTCCTGAGTGGAATTTGGCCACTTAAAACGTTCATCCCTTTTTTTCTTTTTTGTCTTTTGAATATGTTTTATATATTTTTTTGTCCCATTCTGTTAAAGGGAAAATCAGTGACACTTTACACATTTAAATTAGTAATTGTGGGAATAATGCAATTAATTTATTGTCCTTCTCCAGCTGAAAGCTCTTCTAAATCTTAAGTTAAAGTTTCAACTTCAGTTTTAAGGAGATGCTTCTCAAAGTGTGCTGTTTTCTACAGGTGATATGCAGTAGAAACGCTGGTATTTTGGTGTTGATCTTAGAGTTCAAATTCATAACTTGAAGTTGTTTGTTCCCACTCTGGGGTCAAGAATGGTCACCACGATTCAGAATGGTCTGGATGTTTGTAAGACAACTTCTGGTGACCTTTTGAGCCTGAGCAGCTTGCCTTGGCCAACTGGGTTTATCTCAGATCCACCTCGATATCAGGAATCCTAAGGGTATCAGATGTCAGAACTTGCTCAGGGAACACCTGTGTCATCTCTCCCACCCCAGGAGACATAGGAGTGCAGTTCTAATGGGCACAAGGGGAGCTCACTGTCTTGCTGAAAACCCAGGACTCGCATTGACTTCAGGCGTGGCTGGATTCAGAGCTCAAACAATGTCATCAGGACTCAATTTCCCTCCGTCTTGAGGTTCTTCCACTGAGATAGTTAAGACGTCAGGAGATCCAAGGTGGCCCCAGTCAGCTCCAGGTTTTCCCTTACTCTGGCTAGGAGGAGACAGTATCTCCAGACTCTCTATCTCCTCAGCTCCAAATCCAGTCAGGAGAGAATCATGCCTTCTCTCTTACAGCATTTCCAGGTGTCGTTAAGTCTCACTGGCTCTGAGTGGGTCACATGCACATTGCTAAGCCAATCACTGTGACCATGGAGATGCAGTATATTGATTGGCTTAGGCCTGTGTCACATGCTTCCTCCTCAGAATTCTTCCCAAATGGACAGCTTTCTCCCTTTCCCATATGGTCTCCTGCTGTATTTCCTTCTGGTCTCATGGGACCATCACACACCTGTGGCTCTGAGGTGCAATTACCTGGCTGCCTGGGTGGGAAGCAGCCCATATATCCTAGTGGATTTTTTTTTGAAATACCTTCACTTTATTGCACTCATCACATTATAAATTTGTTTGCTTTACACATTTGTTTTTCATACAAGACAGATGTTTAAAGGGCAAAAGTTATTGATCATTTTTAACAACTTTATAGTGGTATAATTCATAAACCATACACTTCACACATTTAAATTGTACCATTCAATGGTTTTTAGTATACTTATACTTTTGCAACCATCACCACAATCTAAATTTAGAACATTTTCACTACCCCAAAAATAAAGCCTGTACCTATTAGTTATTCCCCTGTCCCAACCCTATGTTGACACTTGCCCACAGCCCTGGGTGACCACCAGTGTATTTTGCTTCCATTGATTCTTGATACTTCAGAATAGACGTATCCAGATAATATTGGAATCATACAGTATGTGGTCTTTTGTAATTAGCATCTCTCACTTAGCTAAACATTTTCAAGGTTCATCCATGTTTTAGCATATATAAGTAATTCATTGTTTTTATTGCCAAATAACATTCCATTGTATAAATAATCCTCATTTATCAATCAGTTCATCAGTTATGGACATTTTGACTGTTTTTTACTTTTTTAAAAAATTTTATTTTATATTGGAGTATAGTTGATTAATGCTGTATTAGTTTCAGGTGTACAGCTGAGTGATTCAGTTATACGTATACATGTATCTATTCCTTTTCGAGTTCTTTTCCCATTTAGGTTATTACAGAGTATTGAGCAGAGTTCTCTGTGCTATACATTAGGTCCTTGTTGGTTATCTTATTTTAAATATAGCAGTGTGTACACGTCAATCCCAAATCCCAACCTATCCCTACCCCCTCCCGACTCTTCTCCCGGTAACCGTAAGTTCATTCTTTAAGTCTGTGAGTCTGTTTTTGTTTTGTAAGTAGGCTTGTTTGTATCATTTTTTTAGATTCTGCATATAAGTAATATCATACGATATTTGTCTTTCTCTGTATGACTTGCTTCACTTAGTATGATGATATCCAGGTCCATCCTTGTTGCTGCAAATTTATGGTTGTTCAAAATCTCTGTACTTTTGGGGCTCAAATCTTCCCCAGATTGTCTCAGTTTGAAATAAAACAGCCTCTTGCTTTCTAGAAAAGATGAGGCTATCTATTATGAACATCACTGAATTTTTCTTCTTTAGACCTTAAAATATCTCTGTATCTATCTATAGTCTATTTCCTGTTTCCCCATATAACTTTTTATACATATTAGATTTTAATCCTAACATTTTACATTTCTTTATCAACTTTATAAAATCAGCTATTCCTTCCTGATTTGCATTTCTCCATTTTTCTGATTCTTTCCACACAGGCAAAAACAACCATCATGCTTTTAGGTCCCTTATCTTGGAACAAATTCAACCAACCAAAATCAAAACAAAACAAGCCTCCTTCATCTCACTGTTACCTTATTTTTCCCCCCACTTAGACACTGTTACCCATTCAAAGTCTTTGTAGAACAGTGTTCTTTGCCAATTCATGTTAAATTCAAGGAAAGAAGGGGCTATTTTTATTTTTGTAGTACAGTGTATTTCCAGTGCGTAGCACAATATCTAAAATGGTAGGGGCTCAATAATTAAATGAGTTAATTTTAGCTACCCTTTTACTTCCCACTCTCCACCTGAGTGTTAAAATTTTGCTTTAAGCACTGCTTAAATTAATCTTACCAAAATAACTAAACAAAATAGCTCCTTTCTCTGTTATTCAGTACAGAACCATGTTTCAAATACTCCTCTTATATGCTATATCATAATCTATCTTAATTACCATTAACTGTGTGTACGCCTCATCACTGCATCAAAGCCTCAGCCCCTAGAGCTCAGGACAATTAACCTGGTATTTCCTTAGCCCCCACAACTCTTAACAAAGTGTTTACTAGTCAGTATTTACTAGTGAGTTGAATTCATACCTTTAAATATTGAAGGATCCTCTAGCATTGCTCTGACCACATTAGTATTACCTTTGATGAAATATTTTGCACCTAAAATAAAAATGTGAATATATAATTGGATAGCCTTTTATAAACCATTTCAAATCATTAAAGTAATAATTTTTTTAAAACCCTGTGCTGATTGAATCATGATATATGTGTTTTGTATTTGTGATCACGTTATTTCAACAATTAGAAATATTTATCCATACATATATTATATGTACACATACATACATAAACACAAAAACATTGCTTGTAACCACTTGATAAAAGAATAACTATTGTTTAAATTATTTCCAAGAAAATAAAATTCTCTTCCAGGTTCTTTAAATGCATCCAATAAATGCACACAAGAGAAAATAGAAAATCTCTTAAAAACTGTTTCAGGAACCAACAGAGACTTAAGAATTACTCTAGGGCTTCCCTGGTGGCGCAGTGGTTGAGGGTCTGCCTACCGATGCAGGGGACATGGATTCATGTCCCGGTCCGAGAAGATCCCACATGCCGCAGAGCGGTTGGGCCTGTGAGCCATGGCCGCTGAGCCTGCGTGTCCAGAGCCTGTGCTCCACAACAGTGAGAGGCCCGCATACCGCAAAAAAAAAAAAAAAAGAATTACTCTGAACACTCCCAAACGCATTCTATGAGGCCACCATCACCCTGATACCAAAACCAGACAAAGATGTCACAAAGAAAGAAAACTACAGGCCAATATCACTGATGAACATAGATGCAAAAAACCTCAACAACATACTAGCAAACAGAATCCAACAGCACTTTGAAAGGATCATACACCATGATCAAGTGGGGTTTATCCCAGGAGTGCAAGGATTCTACACAGCCAACATCATTCTCAGTGGTGAAACACTGAAACCATTACCTCTAAGATCAGGAACAAGACAAGGTTGTCCACTCTCACCACTATTATTCAGCATAGTTTTGGAAGTTTTAACCACAGCAATCAGAGACGAGAAAGAAATAAATGGAATCCAAATCGGAAAATAAGAAATAAATCTGTCACTGTTTGCAGATGACATGATACTATACATAGAGAATCCTAAAGTTGCTACCAGAAAACTACTAGAGCTAATCAATGAATTTGATAAAGTAGCAGGATACAAAATTAATGCACAGAAGTCTCTTGCATTCCTATACACTAATGATGAAAAATCTGAAAGAGAAATTAGGAAACACTCCCATTTACCTTTGCAACAAAAAGAATAAAATACCTAGGAACAAACCTACCTAAGGAGACAAAAGAACTGTATGCAGAAAACTGTAAGGCACTGATGAAAGAAATTAAAGATGATACAAACAGATGGAGAGATATACCATGTTCTTGGATTGGAAGAATCAACACTGTAAAAATGACTCTACTACCCAAAGCAATCTATAGATTCAATGCAATCCCTATCAAACTACCAATGGCATTTTTCACAGAACTAGAAAAAAAATTTCACAATTTGTATGGAAGCAACAAAGACCCCAAATAGCCAAAGCAATCTTGAGAAAGAAAAACGGAGCTGGAGGAATCAGGCTCCCAGACCACAGACTACACTACAAAGCTACGGTAATGAAGACAGTATGGTACTGGCACCAAAACAGAAATATAGACCAATGGAACAGGATAGAAAGCCCAGAGATAAACCCTTGCACATATGGTCACCTTAATTTTGATAAAGGAGGCAAGAATATACAATGGAGAAAAGACAGCCTCTTCAAGAAGTGGTACTGGGAGAACTGGACAGCTACATGTAAAAGAATGAAATTAGAACACTCCCTAACACCATATACAAAAATAAACTCAAAATGGATTAAAGACCTAAATGTAAGGCTAGAAACTATCAAACTCTTAGAGGAAAACATAGGCACAACAGTCTATGACATAAATCACAGCAAGATCCTTTTTGACCCACCTCCTAGAGAAATGGAAATAAAAACGAAAATAAACAAATGGGACCTAATGAAATGTACAAGCTTTTGCACAGCAAAGGAAATCATAAACAAGACAAAAAGACAACCCTCAGAATGGGAGAAAATATTTGCAAATGAAGCAACTGACAAAGGATTAATCTCCAAAATTTACAAGCAGCTCATGCACCTGAATATCAAAAAAACAAACAACCTAATCCAAAAATGGGCAGAAGACCTAAATAGACATTTCTCCAAAGAAGATATACAGATTGCCAGCAAACACATGAAAGGATGCACAACATCACTAATCATTAGAGAAATGCAAATCAAAACTACAATGAGGTATCACCTCACACTGGTCACAATGGCCATCATCAAAAAATCTACAAACAAATGCCGGAGAGGGTGTGGAGTAAAGGGAACCCTCTTGCATTGTTGGTGGGAATGTAAATTGTTACAGCCACTATGGAGAACAGTATGGCGGTTCCTTAAAAAACTAAGAATAGAACTACCATACGACCCAGCAATCCCACTACTGGGCATATACCCTGAGAAAACCATAATTCAAAGAGTCATGTGCCACAATGTTCATTGCAGCTCTATTTACAATAGCTAGGACATGGAAGCAACCTAAGTGTCCATTGACAGATGAATGGATAAAGAAGATGTGACACATATATACAATGGAATATTACTCAGCCATAAAAAGAAACGAAACTGAGTTATTTGTCGTGAGGTGGATGGACCTAGAGTTTGTTATACAGAGTGAAGTAAGTCAGAAAGATAAAAATGTATGGAATTTTAAAAAAGAAAAAAGGTTCTGAAGAACTTAGTGGCAGGAGAGGAATAAAGAGGCAGACATAGAGAATGGACTTGAGGACACGGGGAGGGGGAAGAGTAAGCTGAGATGAAGTAAGAAAGTGGCATGGGCATATATACTCTACCAAATATAAAATAGATAGCTAGTGGGAAGCAGCCTCATAGCACAGGGAGATCAGCTTGGTGCTTTGTGACCACCTAGAGGTGTGGAATAGGGAGGGTGGGAGGGAGACACAAGAGGGAGGAGATATGGGGATATATGTGTATGTATGGCTGATTCACTTTGTTATACAGCAGAGACCTACGCACTATTGCAAAGCAATTATACTCCAATAAAGATGTTAAAAAAAAAAAGTAAGCTTAGATGGAAAAAAAAAAAAAAAGAACCTCTGAGGACCTCAGGAAGATAAAGATGGAAAATGCAAAAGAAAAGTAAGACTATAGAGGATAGAAGTGTCACTATCCATATAACAGGAGTCCCAGAAAGAGAAAAAATCCATAGGGACGAAAACACACACACCTTTGGAAAGCAGAGCCTCATAGATAAGACGACTGGAGCAGGAGATATCAATGAATCTTTAAAATAAAAGTTGTCTGATCAAGGGCACAAAAATGAGCAAGGATTTGGAATATTTGAGAAACAGTTACGAGCATGATGGGATGCTGTGTTGTTGGTGGCCTGAACCTGCACATGGTCTTCACCACTGGGAATGTGTCCAGGGCAAGCAAGGAACTGAATTTTAATTTTCTTTAATTTTAAGAAATTTGAGTTTAAAATGCTAATACTTGATTCAGGTATTGGAAAGCTTTTAAGTATGCTTGGAACAACTTGGGTTTGTGAATCTCCCCTTGCAGTTGTAAATTGAAACCTAAATACAAATCAACTACATCTGATGTGAATTTAGTAATTATACTGAGATGCACTAAAAGTGTAACATTTACCCCAGGTTTATAATGCTAAATACAGAAAAGAGAGAGTAAAATGTCTGATTAATATTTTTATATTGATTATATGCTGAAATTATCCTATTTTGGATTTGTTGGGTTAAATAAAATATATAATTAAAATTAAAAAATATAGAATTACTCTACACTTGCCTTCCTGCTATACTCATTTTTGCCTTTCCAAAATATGTCATTTTTTATCCTGTTTGATTCACTTCTTCCTCCAACTCACATGGATTTGCAGCCTGAGTTGAGAATATTTTCCCCAGGTCTGATTTTCTAAGACTTCTTTGGGGCACTGTGTCCAATATGACCTGTGGGCTGAATGTACTGAAACCATGGATTAAAGTTTCTCCCCATGCACCCGGCTCTGGCCATTAGGAGAACTCACAGGTCAGTGGAAAGAGATTAGGCAAATCCAAAGTGATTATTTGGTGACTTGCAGGCCAAGTACTTTACTGTTTAATTAACTTATCTGTTTCCCCTTTCACTGTAACTTTGTATAAAGAGAAATAACTTACTTAAGAAAATATGGTGGATTCAACTTGTTTTTCTCCCTGCAAAAAGTCTTGAGTGTGACCCTCATGCAGATTTTAAGTTTGAATTCTATTACTTGTCTTATGCTCACTCACATGATCGTTGTTTATCATAGAGGCATCTGCAAAATCTAAATAATATTTAAAGCAGTAACATTTTAAAAATCTAGAATCAGTATCAATTCAGGGAGGACCACAAAGGCTTATTTTTGGGAGGTCTCTCTGTCTCTAATTCAGTCACTTGGATGACTGTGTAATCTATGCCTCTTCTGTAATTATTTGGCCTATGCATTTGGCCAATTCCTGCAACCCAGTCTGTAGAGGATGCATCAGAGACACTGAACCAAAGGACCCCCAATTCTATTACTTTCATTCGGGCTTCATTTAGTTTTTCAGGTGGATATGCTTTATTTGCTCCCTCTGTGCCACTCTGTTTCGGAGGCTGACCTGTGCAGGCTAGAACAATGGGCTCTAGTCCCTCTACAGCCAATGGGAGGCCCCAGCAAGAGAAAATAGGAAAGGAAAAGTGAGATCAGCATATTCATTCCCCAGGATCCCTCTCTGCAAGTTCATCAAAGGCTGACTGCATCCCTCAGCCAAAGGTCTATTCCTTTCAAGGCTACCTTCTAGGCAAGAAATACGTAGATACGGCTTACATGCACTGCTTCCTCTCCCACACCCTTCTGACCTAGGGATCATACTCCTTTTTTCTTACTAGCTCAGAGTCCTGCACCTGGCTTCTCTACATCCTGGTTACTTCTTTGTGAATAGCCTCTTTTAAAATATACCCTTCTCAAATGATCTTAATCTGAGTATTTCTTATTTCTTATCAGAACACTGGTATAAGGTCTCTTCTTGAGATTCTTTAATTAGCCTCATACTGACTACAACTTTGCAAAGTGATCACTAATAGTGGTGAGCAACAAACTAAATATAAGTATTTAGATAATAGGCATGAACTAAGTGTCAATATAGAAAGAGGTCTTGGGAAAATATGAGAAAATATTGCATTAGCAATGTTTGTTGTTTCCTTCTGAACATTTAGATTGAACCCTAAAACACATTCAGGAATTGAATTATTAGGAGATGGTACCATTTTGCAGGTACTTTATCTTTCTTGTTTCTTTTTTTTTTTTTCTGTTGATGGATAGCACTGAAATTATGCTGAATCTGCCAGGATATATAAATCAAACTTTTACCAATTTAATTTTTCCTTTTAGAGGTGTTACAAGTTAATTGACTGATGAGGCCAGTAGCTGAGCTCTTTTGGACCTTGACAAAGGGGTGAATCTGGTGGGAGCCCATATTTATCAAAAAAGAAGTTTGACTATATTAGTATTGTTGGTATTCAACAGTTCAGAAATATTTCTTAATGATTTGCTTTTTTTTTTTTTTTTTGTATTTTTAAAGAGGAGATGTCGAAAAGCAGCAGAATTGGATCTCTTTCATCTGAGAAAAACTTAAATGAGAAATATGCTTTTTTATTCAGTTAAACAAACTAGACTCTGAACTTTTTTAATGTCTATTTTAAAGGAGAGAGGCAGTTCTTGATATTAAAGTTAATACTGTTTATAATCACCCACCAAAACATTTCCACAGGATTTGAAATTTAGTTGCTGCTTTGAAATTATAAAGAAACTATAGACCTATTAGAGAAAGTTTGAGAAATTGAGAAAAAGAAGTTTATAACTCTAACCTAGAACTATTATAATTTTAGTACATTGACCTTGATTTTCTTATATAGTTTTAATCTTAGTTCATAAACAATTATTTGCATCCATAGGCTAAGAATTTTTCCAAATTCCTACATAGTTTTATAATAATTAATTTTAGATATCTTTAAAAAACTTCTTTCCACAGAGTAAATGTTCAATAAATGTTAGCTATTATTTAATAAAACAGATATTTAATACAGTTTAAAAAAGTTAGAATGCTTTAGTTATAATAACATTCTTTGATATCCACATATTTCCATATAATGAATTAGCAAATTTCATTAATTCTAGGATGTACATTTTTGCAAAATTTTCAAACTCTAAAACTGAAGCATATTTTATTATAGTACAAAATAGTTTAATTTTCAGCATGTTTTTCTTTTATGTGATATGTAAAATAGCAAGGAGTCCATGATATCTTAATATTTTAGTTTCTGAGATTAGATTATCAGACATTGGTGATTGTGTGTGTGTGTGTGTGTGTGTGTGTGTGTGTGTGTGTGTGTGTGAATGTGACAGTGAATACTGAAAGAAAGATTATACCTCCTCACTTACATGCTGTCTGGAAGTCCTTTCTGTTTTAAACCAGGAAAACTGCTACCAAAACCCCCCCCAAAAATTTAGACAGTGAAACCAAAAGAAACTGGTTAATTTCATTGCTTGAGTTAAAGTGTTTTTAAGAAAATATTTGTTCTACATTTCCCTTTTAAACTTTTAAACAATGTTTGAAGTCAAGTATATTTGGGATCAATTTACAAAAAGAAAAATGTTTACGTTGATTCCTTAGGAAGAAGTGTTAAAAATAGATGAAAAGTTTTTCCTCCCTCTAAGACAACATCTTCTGTTTAAAAATAATTATATATTGGCCTTATACACATACCTGTCCTCCCAATAATTCAGTAGAAGTCAAGTTCTGTGTGAAACACTAAAGTGAACTATAATATGTCAAAAAAAAAAAAAAAAGAATGCCTCTGAGTACTTCCCACTTGCAGGCAAAGACATCATTTCTTTGTAATAATAGAAATTACATTTTAATCAATATGCCCTTTGCTATTAATCCATTTTTGACTGCCTGAAGAGATTTTAATAACAGGTTAGGAAAATCATCCATCCAATGAGTCATTCCAAAGAGAAAAGGGCTGGAATTCTTTCATTTCTAATTCAGCATGTACAGAATTGATATGTATGTTTTACATTCTTGCTACTCTTAGCAGAACCTAGCATTTCATTGTGTACTCAGTATTTTACTTAGTAACTTAAAAAATCATCTGTGATTTTTTATTGGTGACACAAATTGATCACCAGTCAGCAAATATACATTTTCTTACCTTTGGTAAGAACTAGATGTTTGATGGTATTCTCTAATGGTCAGTGCCTGCTGTGATACAGCTATAAGCTAGGTTTTACTTTTACCAAATTTGCTTTTTTTAATTAATTTTATTTTATAAAATAGCAATGCACACTCATTTTAGAAATATCAGAGAGTACATAGAAAACGCTTATGAACTTGAACACTCATGCTACTCCCTTGCCAAACATAACCTTCATTATCACAGATGCATGGATGCATGCAAATATTGTCTGTATGCATGTGTTTCAATTTTTTATTTATTGTAAATATTTTTTTCTTTTTAGTATGTGTATAAATTTTTTTTTAAAGTTTGTGTGGTATTTCTTTGTAGACTTCTATCTTGATTTATTTAGCTAATACTCTAGTGTTAAAAGTATATTATATCCAAAGTTATATTGTTAGGAAAGTGCCAGGATGGACATGCTCATAACTTTTTTATGGATTGATTCTATTTTAGTAGAATCGATTCCCCCAAATAAAATATTGGAGTAGCAATCACACATAATTTGAGTGTTTTACATCCATGCTATATCTAAATGAAAAAAAAATTATCAAGAGATGTAGGAAAGTGATTCAGTATTTTAAAAATATTTATTATTTTACCAATATTTATTAGTCCATTTGGGCTGCTATAACAAAGTACCATAGACTGGGTGGTTTAAACAACAAACATTTATTTCTCATGGTTCTGGAGGCTGGAAGTCCAAGATCAAGGGACCAGCAGATTGGGTGTCTGGTGAGCCCCCACTCTGTGGTCCAGAGACAGCTTTCTTCTCTCTGTGTCTTCACATGGCAGAAGGTGAGAGGAATCTCTGGGATCTCTAATAAGGGCACTGATCCCATTATGAGGGCTCCACCCTCATGACTTAAGCACCTACCCAGGGCCCACCTCCAAATACCATCATACTGGGGATTAGGTTTCAACATATGAATTTGAGGGAACACAAACATTTAGTCTATAGCATATGACAATGCTCTTCTACTATTACTTTGATTTTTCTTTCTTCATCCTTAATAAGCATTAATATTTTTCATACATTTATTGTCTATTTTTATTTTTCCTTTTGTTAATTATGCATTTATGTCCTCATCTGGGTCATGTTTACTCAGGACAAACTAAGAGGAGAGAACATAATGTAGAACATGGAGGTCATAGGGAAAAAGGAAAGAAGGCATTCTCCCCAGTAAGCATCACTGCCTGATGGAAAGTAATCTCTTACCCTGGGGACTTGTGATGAATTTGGCATTTTTACTGAATGCCAAAGCAAACATGCATTTTAGTGAAACTCCAGTCTGACTGGTTCTTGGCATTTATGTTGATTAAAGGAAAAACAACTTAGACTTTCACTTTCTTTTTAAAGCCACCTGTTAGCAGGTGGTATCAGCACTGTTAACAGTGAAGATTAAGAACTTTCTACATTAAAGTAAGAACTCAAAAGAAATCACGGGGCTTCCCTGGTGGCGCTGTGGTTGAGAGTCCGCCTGTCGATGCAGGGGACACGGGTTCGTGCCCCGGTCCGGGAAGATCCCACATGCCGCGGAGCGGCTGGGCCCGTGAGCCATGGCCGCTGGGCCTGCGCGTCCGGAGCCTGTGCTCCGCAACGGGAGAGGCCACAACGGTGAGAGGCCCGCGTACCGCAAAAAACAAACAAACAAACAAGCAAACAAAATAAATCAGGAAAATGTATTGACTATCTACAGTGTTTGAGGTGGTGGACTAAGAATTCACTTATGTTATATTCTTTTTGACAGTAGACATGTAATTTTTGTTTCAGAATCCATTTTATCCACCTTTATTTCCCCAGTGCCTAGAATAATACCTGCCATATATTAAAAGTTCAAGAAATGCATAATTATCTCTGATTTACAGACAATAAAAACCAATGATCAGAGAAACTGAGTAATGTTGACCTGAGCCACACAGCTCAGAAGGGATTGTCTCAAAATTCAACATCAGTTTGTCCAAACCCAAACTCTATACTCTAAATATTTCATCTAACATCTCTTCCTAAGATAATGTTTCTCTTGTTATACATTCATTCTAGTGCAAGAAAGGCTAGATAATGCTGTGGAACAAATAACCCAACCATCTCAATTGTTTACAAACAACAAGGGTTCGTTCTCGTGTATACAATGTAATACTTGCTTGTTAGCCAAGGGCTCTGCTCCTCCCTGTCTTCTCTCCAGGATCTAAGGTGAGGTAGCACATCCTCTCTGGACCATTTATGATTACCAAGACTAAGGAACAAAGCACAGAAATCTTGTCCTGGCTTGTTAAAGCTCCAGTCAGCAGTGACATGTAATACATCTGGTCGCATTTCACTCCTGATTTCATGAGTGTCATGAAACTTCATGGGCGCTTAAGCGTGGGAAAATGAAATTGGGTGGGCCCAAGGTAGTGACAAGGGTACTTACGAGTGAAAGAGGATGGCAGGAAAAGCTGAGTCTGAGAAGGAGATGTGAAGATGGTACACAGTAGGGGGAAAAAAAAGCTAGATATTGTGGACAGCTCCTCCCTCTTGTCACCAAATACTCAAATAACTCTGTGATAGTTAATGTTATGTGTCACCTTGACTGAGCCGCAATATCTAGATATGTGGTCAGACATTATTCTGGATGTTCCTGTGAAGGTAATTTTTGGTTGAGAGTAACATTTAAATGAGTAGACTTTGAGTAAAACAGACTATTTTGCATAATGTGGGTGGACCTCATTCCACCAGTTGAAAGCCTTTATGGAACAAAGGCCAACCTCTTCTGAGCAAGAAGAAATTCTGCCTATAGTCTGTCTTTGGACTGGAATTGCAAATATTCCTGACAGAACAAGTTCTTCGTTTAAAAGAGATCATGTTTGAATGGGTAAAGGATGATATCCAATGATATTCAAAGGCATTAGTCCAACTTCTAACAGGCAGTGCAATCCTCAGGCAGAGTACCAAGATTGGAGAGGGATGAAATTTATATGGTCCAAGAGGATAATAAACAAACACATATCCTATTGGTTCTGCTTCTCTGGAGAACCCTGACTAATACAGACTTGTATTTCTGTGTAGAACACATTCATTCCCCCATAACAGGCATCCAGTTGCTGTGTCCAGCTCAGAGTCTCAGTCCCTAAAAGAAGCCCTGTAGTCTTCATCAGTGTGGCTATGGCCCTGGAGATCCGTGAATCAAAGGGCAAATTATGTGCCCCTTTCGCAGCTTATAGGTAGTAATCAAACACTGATGGGAATAAACACTTCTGGAGGATTGGATATGTTCTTTGATTAGGTATAATTCTGCTCTATTGGAGGGGTTCCTCTGTTCATGAATTCTAATTTATATTCTTTTGGTTTGTCCTTTAGGGATATTATTCTTTTTTCACCATGATTCTTGGTTGCATCTCAAATGTTCCTTGGAAAATATGCTCTCCTAGGAGAGATGAGCAGCTTTTTCAACCCACTTTCTGCCCGAGGGTCTTTTTTAAATTTCATGTGTAAGTCTTTGTCTCAAAAACTTAGTTGGCTCCTTACTGATCTGATAGACTCTGTGTGCTGCTAGCTACTCTAGTGGTACGTTTTAGGGTGTATCTCTTAGCTTTTGCTACATTTCTTTGGTTTTCTTCTCCAATTACTTCTGTCTCTCTCTAGGCTGAATTATGGGCACCTAGAACTTATTAGGTTTCAGTGGGGAAACAACATCCCTTGTCTCTAATTTCATAGCCAATGTGTCTAATTGAAATGAATTACTAGGCAGCTGAATCCTTACTCTAAGACACCTTAATCCCTTCAGGTCTTTTAACAATGAGTGTGCTGGTCATACTTTTGATTGAATCCTTACTACAGCCTGAGTTCTAATGAACTATGCCCTGAAGGTCTTCTTGTTTTTCTTGCTTTATATTTTATGCTGCAAGTCCTTGAATTTGTGGACTGTCTTCTTTAATTACTTATAAGTAGGCAGATTATGTTCTGAGCTCATCTTTTTTTTTTCTTAGTGATTTGCTGAACATAGACAACACAATGAATTAACATTATATGTTCTATTTTTTCCCTAAAGATACAAGTTCATTAGTTCTATGGATTAATTGCCAACTCACAAGAGGTGACATCTTCACCAAATGCCTTGCTGTTACATAAGAGAAGTTACCATCTTTTTTTGTCTCCTTTGACAATTTTCTCACTATTTTTATCCATTAAGCATTTAGGTCTTGATATGATAGTGGTCTTCTTTTAGGTATCAATTTTTTAATGAGTTTAGACTAGTTTAGTAAAAGCAACTCCAACATATCAGTGGCTTCAAATAACAAAGGCATATATAATATATATATATATATACACACACACACTTTTTTATTATACATTGGAAATCAGCTCTGTTCTATGCCATTCTTATTTAGGATTACCAGCTGTGGAAGGTTTCATCTTTATGCTTCCATGTTTGCTGAGGGAGACAATTGGAACATGAATATTGCACACTGACTATTAAATCCTCCCCCCAAAAATGACATATGTGACTTTTCTTCATGTGTTAATGGACAAAGCAATATACATGACCACAATAAACTTCAGAGGGGTGGGAATGTGCAATCCTAACATATGCCTGGAAGAAAAACTAGCAATATTAAGTGAACAATATTAATGACTGCTACATGCTTATACCCAACAATACTTTATTTTTGAGAAGAATGCCAGATTGTAATCTCCAAAAGGGCAACACCATTTTTTTCTTGTTGATTGCCACATCCTTGGCTCAGTGCATAGCAATAAGTTGGTACTCAATAAACATTTGTTTAATTAATTGGATGTTACAGTGTTTTCTTAATACTGATAGAAGATGCATGACATTTCAGATTTGTAGAGTTCACTTCAACCATTCCATCAAATACAAGCTCTCACTGTCTTTGCATTGATTTGCAAAATATATATGGCTTTTTCTCTTGGATATTTTCTCTCTCTATGCCATGAAAGTTATGAGTAATGGCCACCTTTCCACAGAAGAGTATAAAATTATTAACAAACTGGAGGCATTTTTAAAAAGCACAGACGGAAAACAAGCTGGAAGGGGGCTTCTGGCATTGGGGTATACTTTTGCTGATGAATTACTTTCTGTACCAGAAACATATTTCAAATAATCTTGACAAGAGAATGAATGAACTGCCAGGAGCTATCCTAAGGCAATACCAAATTTAGGGCTCTTGTAACCAATACCAACTTTATTCTTCCTCTATTGCAAGTATCTTCAAAGGAGTTGTAAACAATGATCGGACAACTCCAAAGATAATAGGTGTGGTTCAAGGAATAGCGTATTCAACGTTAGGACAGCTGAGGAGAAAAGCCAGTCATTTTCTGGGGGACAAATATATTCTCATTAAACAATGCATTACATTTTCATTAAAATGGTACTTATAATCCCTACTGTAAAAATATGAATACATGTATAGTGTGGTGTTGAGTGTGAGGAGGAAAGGAAGGGGAAAGAGGAGAAGATAGAAATGAGAGAGACAGAGAAACAGAAGAGGTTAATTTACTGTTCTTAAGTGTTGAATTACATATATCTACATTTTTTCCCCTAAACTAAAAATAAAATTGCTTTGCAATACACAAACTCAGCTGCAAAGTCACTGATCATTAAGAGTATTCCCAAACTTTGCCTTTGTTGTACCCAACGAGAAGTTGTGGCATTTGTCTACAGAAGCATGAAAGAGTGGGTTTTAGTATGTTTGTATGGAGTAGCACTGGTTGGAGGATTCCAAAAATGCAGCTCTTGCTGAACCTAAAACTTATTGAATTATATCCCCCTCAGAGCATTGATACTAATTTACAAAGATCCAGATTGTATTAGTTTTCCATTGCTGATGTAGCAAGTTAATACAAACTTTGTGGCTTAAAACAGCCGACTTAATATTTTACAATTCTGTAAGACAGACGTCTGACCACAGGTCTCACTGGGATAAAATTTAGGTGTCAGGAGGACTGCATTTCTTTCTGAAGGCTCTAGGGAAGAATCCATTTCTTTGCTAATTAAAATGTAGTTCCTTGCAGTTGTAGGTCTGAGATCCCTGTTTACATGCTGGCTGTCAGCTGAGGGTCATTCTCAACTTCTTGAGGCCATTCACGTACCTTGGCTTATGGCCTTCTCTATCTTCAAAGCCAGTGATGGCAGGTCAGTTCCTTCTCACTTCTGAATCTCTCCAATCCGTTCTTCTGCCCTTCTCTTCCACTTTTAAGGACTCCTTTGCTTAGATTGGGCCTACCTGATAATACAAAATAATCCCCTCATCTCAAAGTTTTTAACTTAAATCATAAGTGCAAAAAAAACTTTTGCTATGTAATGTAACAAATTAGGACGTGGACATTTTAGGGAGGGGGTACATTATTCTGCCTACCACAAAGGTCTAAGTGTCTTATCCATGTGTGGGCTTCTCTGAGATAAATGAGTGAATGTTAGAAGTAAACAGGAAACTAGCCACTCCCAGATTTGGAAAAACCTAAATGCAGTTTACCCTATTAGCATGGGGGAAATAATTGTATACCTTTCTCACTACAAAAATATAGAAAATTTATTATACTTAGCCCAGAAGTGTTTCTAGATGAGGTTCCATAAACCAGTGCATAAAGGAACATGAAACCAAGATGCTATCTCATTCGTTTAGGAATGTGAAAGTGCTTTGTGGGCCCATAAATAATTACACAAATAAAATGTGTTCCTTTAATATCTTCACCAAGTTATGATTCTGAATGTGTGACCATATCTGCTAAACGTGTCCTACAAAGATGAATACAAATATGGATGTGTGATTAAACTTGACTGAAGTGGATTTAATTAACCTGGAGAAGAGAAAAATCAACGAGTATTTGAAAGGTGTCTTTATTTTTATAAGGGGTTAATACGAAATTAGAAATGTGCTGTGCATTTTTGGGGATTGAAGTGGTCCCAGTGAATGCTTGCTTCCAGGATACTGATTTCTGTTCGACATAAAGCAAGATTTTCTAATAATCTGAGCAGTCTAAAAATGGATAGGACTGCGTCATGAGATCATAACCTTACTGTCACTTAGAGGTCAACCAGCAGTGGTGGATGAGCCTTTAGTAGGGATATTTTGGATAGATTTTAAGCACTAAAGAGCAGGGTTATATACAGTTTTTAGTAGTGTGGTCCTTTTTTCCCAATCAAATTTTCTTTCTTTCTTTTTTTTTTAACATCTTTATTGGAGTATAATTGCTTTACAATGGTGTGTCAGTTTCTGCTTTATAACAAAGTGAATCAGTTATACATATACATATATCCCCATATCTCTTCCCTTTTGCATCTCCCTCCCTCCCACCCTCCCTATCCCACCCCTCCAGGTGGTCACAAAGCACCAAGCTGATCTCCCTGTGCTATGCGGCTGCTTCCCACTAGCTATCTATTTTATGTTTGGTAGTGTATATATGTCCATGCCACTCTCTCACTTTGTCCCAGCTTACCCTTCCCCCTCCCAGCGTCCTCAAGTCCATTCTCTACATCTGCATCTTTACTCCTGTCCTGCCCCTAGGTTCTTCATGACCATTTTTTTTTTTTTTTTTAGATTCCGTATATATGTGTTAGCATATGGTATTTGTTTTTCTCTTTCTGGCTTACTTCACTCTGTATGACAGACTCCAGGTCCATCCACCTCACTACAAATAACTCAATTTCGTTTCTTTTTATGGCTGAGTACTATTCCATTGTATATATGTGCCACATCTTCTTTATCCATTCATCTGTTGATGGACACTTAGGTTGCTTCCATGTCCTGGTTATTGTAAATAGAGCTGCAATGAACATTTTGGTACATGACTCTTTTTGAATGATGGTTTTCTCAGGGTATATGCCCAGTAGTGGGATTGCCAATTCTTAGTCTGACAATATTTTTGTCTAGCTTTTTATGTCTTTCAAACATGTAAAAAGTAAATCTCAAGTTTGAAATAGACAAAACTGCCATAATCGAAAAGCATAACATTTACATGAAATGTGCAGATTTCTATATGCTGATGATTATAAACATATATCAATTGATTACTGCACACTATTCATTTGTTAATATATTTTTTAACAGATTTATTTATTTATTTATTTGTGTGTTTGCGCCGGGTCTTAGTTGTGGCAGGCGGGCTCCTTAGTTGCGGCATGCAAACTCTCAGGTGCGGCACACGAACTCTTAGTTGCGGCGCACGAGCTCTTAGTTGCGGCATGCGTGTGGGATCTAGTTCCCCGACCAGGGATCTAACCCGGGCCCCCTGAATTGGGAGTGTGGAATCCTAACCACTGCGCCACCAGAGAAGTCCCTAATATTTGTTTTATGTGAAGCATTATCCCGCTTGGTTTTGAGAATACAGACAGACCCAGGCTTCATAAAGCTTATGGATTTGTGGGGGGGACAGAGGCTAAACTAATGAGCAGATGAACAGATCATTTATCACAGATTATGTTATAAAGAAGATAAGCAGGATGATGGGTTAAAAAGAATAGCAGAAAGACCAATTTAAATAAGGTAATTAGGGAAGAACTTTCAGAGGAGCTGACATTTAAACTGAATCTGAAGTGTGAGAAAGGGCCAGCTCCTTTACGTAACCTCATGAGTTATTAATCCTTTCAATATCACTATGAGTTGAGAACCACTATTGTCTTAATTTCATAGAGGAAGAAACTGAGACTTAACAAAGATTTACCTTGAGCACAAGTTTAAATGCTCAAGATTGGTAAAGTTGAATTGGGACTCGAATCTTTAGGATCCCACAACCTGTTAGGGCTGGAATCCATGACCTTTAGTTTTTAGGTCCCTTCTGACTCTGAGTTTCTGTGAGTGAAACTGACTAGTACAACTTGGACAGAGTGAACATATAGGGCATGCTATTCTCTCTCTGTCGGGCTAGTGAACTCACTGGTAACTTGACAAATGCTAAACTTTCATGAAGGAGTTAGAATACTGTGACTTGGAAATATACTCTAAAGCAGATGGTGCTAGTTACAACTTTTGTTTTGGACATGGATTGTGGTAGACTCAGAGACAGAAATCGGTGAAAGACAATTTCCCAGTTTACTTTGATGCCATTTTGATATTGTTGATGTATTAAATGTACATTGGTCGAATAAAAGAAATTTAGGTATCCAGGATGAATATACCTACTGAAGACAAGTAGTTCCTTATCTGGTTTTAACTCATCACTGAGAGTAGGGTTAAGTCAGGGGGCAAGTCTGGATGAGGAGGAGACCTGTGCAGTAGTACCAGCTACCCTGCTACTGTGTAACATTGGAAGAAGCCGTATTATTTCTCTGAAACTCAGTTTCCTCATCATGCTCAAAGGCTTCTGACAGTGCGAGTGACAAAGCTGTAAAAGCCAATCTCTTCTTCATATTTAAAAAGTTGATGGAAACAAAGATGTGAGTTTAAGAGTCACGCTTCATGCAGAAATTCGACCTCTAGTGAAGAACACCATCTTCAGAGAGGGCTGCTTACAGGGAGCATAGTGCTCCTTGTAGACAGTTCCAGAAAATATCATTGGTATAGATCCCCCCAAACAGAAAAAACAGTAAATTATTAACTTCATAAATTAAATTTCATTTCCCCTTTTGAATGTTTTCTTACAATTCTTTAAATCTGTCTGTGCTTTAATGCCAGCATCATGTATTTATTTGGCCCACGTCCACGCTCTTTTTAAATTCAGAACACACACCCACACATACACTAGCATTACTTTAAGTTTGAGAAGGCTACGTGTATACCATTAACACATATATCCTCATAATAAAAATTCACAAAAGCTTATTTCACTTTCGGGAACAAAAGAGCTGTGCCCCAGGTCATACCTGTTCTTATTCATAAACTCTTTGGGAATTCTTACTGAAGGATAAAGCTTTTCAAAGGCCTCCTGATCTACCAATCATACAAGATTAATGTTATCTTCATCTATTCAACATATTGATACTGAGCTAGTTCTATGAGCCAGACATTGTCCTAGGCATGTGAAATCCAAAACAGGCATAAGATATAGTGGCTGTGCTCAGTAAACAAGTGTTTTGATATGCAAAGGATGTCAAGTTCACACTGTTTTTGTTATTGCAGTGGTATTGAATAATACAAATATTGAGCATCTACTTGTAACTGTGAGGCAAGGGCTTTTCACATGTTACTCAAGCCTACCATATTTCACAATGCCAAGAGGCACTACTTATTTATATATTATATAAATGGTGGCCCCTTGAATGGGAGAATGTGATGGTTCTCACTTATCTTGCTTAATTATCACAAAAATCAAATAGGTAGTTTTTGTTATTCCCTTTTCTAAGATGAGAACATTAAGCCTCAAAAGCATCAAAATCACAGCTATTAAATGCACAGCTGGGCTGATATTTGGATCTGAATGATGCTAAAGCCACAATAAATGTATTATTCCATGAAGCGTATTGTTATAATACTATCAAATGGCCGATCCCTCACAATTATGCCAAAGTTTTTTTTGTAAGTGGAAATCATACATTAGAGGACATTTATATCATTTATCTTAGGGGAAAAATAATGCCTTGCATCATCTGTCTGTTCTAGGTATAGGCGCAAACTACAGATCCAGACACTTTTTTTTTTTTTTTTTTTTTTTTTTTTTTTTTGCGGTACGCGGGCCTCTCACTGTTGTGACTTCTCCCGTTGCGGAGCACGGGCTCCGGACGCGCAGGCTCAGCGGCCATGGCTCACGGGCCCAGCCACTCCGCGGCATGTGGGATCTTCCCGGACCGGGGCACGAACCCGTGTCCCCTGCATTAGCAGGCGGACTCTCAACCACTGCGCCACCAGGGAAGCCCCCAGCCACTTTTTAAAAGCTGAACACATACAAGGTGAGGGGTCATGCAGAATTTTCTCTTAAACTTCTCCTTTTTGAGAGCTGCCCAGGCAATCTCTCAGCAATAATCTTTCTGTTACAGATACATGTTTCTGGTTTTTTCCTAGCCACATTATGGAGAGAAGAAACAAACAAACAAAATAAACTGTTGACAGGATTAGACCTGTCACCCCCAAATTTTAGAATTTAAATATGAAAATGTTACCTCCTGTTGAATAAGACGTACATATATCAAGGTTAATTGGTTTTATGTCTGAACGGTGACACTCATTAATTCTCTTTACTTTTTCTAGCACTAGGGAAGAGTATTTTTATGTGGCCACAGTAAAAGTTGATGTAAATATATATTTAATGATGACGAGCATCAGCAGAGTGAATGGGTAGAGGTTAAAAGGAACCAAAGCATATGCAAATTCGAAAGAAGTGGATTTCGATGTCATGAATCATAGTTTGTTATGTACTTGAGTGGGGGATAGAGTATACGATACCAGTCTTGCTATACCAACATTCTCAGATTTGCCACCCACGCAGTTTACACCTTTGAATATACTCAAGATAGTTCATTAATTTTAAGTTTCTTTTTACTGTTTAATACTTAATGGAGAGAAGCTGTGATATCTCAAAAAAAGTTGATGCTGATTATGACTCTGCAAAGAAAAATCATCTTTATTTAAATACAGATTAAAATGAAGAATATGTGCTACTAGAATGCTAATGTGGTTACTTAGCAGAGAGAAAAAGAATGCCAGCTTAATGAGTCCATAAGCTTTGTTCCTCTTTTGACAGTCATTTTTATTTTGTTTCATGACCATAGTTTTGCCTTCCTGCTGCTCCTTTTCCCACCTTAATACCCCAGCCAAGCTAGATGCAAATATTGTAGTTTGTGTAAACAGGCTGAACAAATGTCATTGGAGTAAATTCATCACCACTTCCTGGGAAACATCACAAAGTATGTGCCGTGATGGGTTGGTGGGTCCGTGATTAGATAGGCATGTGTTTTACTCTCTTAAACTCTATGAAATAAACCATATGATATAGTTGGGAAATATTGGAGATCATATATTATATTTACTTTTCCTCTAAGAAGTGACTTAATTGGATTTTGTCTACTGAAGTTACCTAAATTCATCTAATGGACTTGATATACAGATTTTATGATGCTCTTAAAAACCACACATAAATTCATGAATATGAATATCAACCAGTTTTCTACCTTCAAATTAAGGTTGATTAAATGTCTTAAATAGTTGTGTTACTAATATTCTTTCTGAATTTTAATGAACATAGCTTATTAAACCCTAGGATTGTCATGATTTTTAGACCTCACATCAAATTCAGTTCCTTGAATCGCTTCGTATGTGTCAGTTGTGTTTCTATAATCAGACTTAAAATTTTCAAATAATAGTTTTAGGTCTTTTTCATCTGTATATTCTCCTGGTGAAATTCTTCTTGCTTCCTAAACCTCTGCTCTTTCTCTTGTAATGCATAGAATAAAATAGATGCTCAATATATATTTTCTGAATTGAATATGTTATTTTTCTTATTTTCTGAATTGAATATGTTATTTTTCTATCTCCTGTGGCACCCAGAGCAGTCTAGATCCTATGAAAATAACACAATAAATTCTTATTGATCAATGATGGATATGTCCTAAACTTAATGTGTGAGAATCTTAGCCTCCATAGAATCACATCTGTATTCCTATCAGAATGCATAACAGTAATTGTTTTAAAGGTCTTATTTTGATTCTTAATATTGTATGACTAAAAGATAACCTTATTCCTGAATTTTAAAGTACAGTTATAAAAGGAAGGAAATAAGAGAATGAAGAAAATTCCCCTTGGTTACTTAAAATGAGAGATTCACAGTTGTTTGTTATATCTCCTGATCTTAATCAAGGCAGACAGGTAGAGTGGGAAGAGGTTGTTTTCTGAGATCCTAAAAATGTGGCTTGCCATTCAAGTACTGCCCTTCAGTACCTTTGTGAATTAGGCCAAATCATTAATCTTTTTGAGTTTCCGTTGTCTCCGTTGAACAAATAGTATAATAAGTATATTTGCTCTGCAAGATAGATCTGAGAATTAAAGAAACTACCATATATAAAAGGACTGTAAATAAATGCTTCACAAAGACAGAAGGTCAAAAGGTGTGAATTCCCAGGTTTCCTATCACTCTGCTATACTTGCATAATACAACTGACAAAGTAAAAATAGTAACTCATTGAAATAGGATACATGCGGCTGGTCTATACACTTCATTAATAGGAAAAAGCGTTGTGCTATGTTTGAAATTTCTGTGGATACACCGCCTTAAGTGGATGGATTAAGTCATCAGAAAATTCCCATTGTGCTCAGTGAGTGGTTGCTGTGTTTTTGTCTGCTTTTTGTTTTTTAATAGCCTTATCCTTTTCACCATTTTTCATTCTTTTCAATGTATTTTATATGATCATTCTATGAAAGTGAATTGTATGTTGATGCCAAATATTGTCAGTTGAAGTCAGTGTTTACTAAGGCAAATTCAGTGAAAGCAGTGAACAATTCATCAACTCATTTTTTTTTCTAGTTAAACAATGATTTTATTGCTTGAGTAAACAGACAAATTCATGCCACCAGGGCAGAGGCTATGGATGACTTGTATTCCCAGTGGGGGAGGAGGGGAGGACTCGTTTGGTGTTGTAATATCGAGCCAACCGGTGAATAAGGCTCTAAAGCAGAATCAGACGGAATTTAGCGTCTTTATCCTTTCTGTTTCCCTCAAGATGCTTTCGAACAGCAACAGGTTTCTTCATTAAATGATAGAGCTCCTCAGGAAGATCAGGAGCAAGTCATTTGGACTTAAGAATTCTCAAGATTTTATTGCCTGTCACAGAACGTACTTGTGCAACACCATGTGAGTCTCTCAGGATCACACCAATTTGCGAGGGCGTCAGGCCCTTCTTGGCCAGTTTGTAGATCTGCTCCTTTATGTCATCAGACGTCAGCTTCAGCCTGATGGGAGTGCTGCGGTGGTAGGGCAGAGCCAACTGGGACAGGCCTTTGCCTGGAGCATGCATGTGACCTACGATGGCGGCGGTGTGGTTCAACTCAATTGTTAAAACCACAACCTAAAATATGAAACACATAGAATTTTACATAAAGAAGAATTGATTCAAAAATGGATAAATGTATAGTTTATCCAGAGAAAATTTTCTCATTTAAAGTAAGAAAGAAAGCAAGATATTATTTCCAACTCTTATCCACCAAAGGTTCAATGGCGATGTTACAGGAAAGTCCACATTAAAGGACGGTGTCATATAAAGAAAAAGACACCTTACACGTGTTAGTTGTTCCATATGTTATCTCATTTTGCATTAACTGCTAATATAGGTATAATATCAGGGGCAAAATTACACTTTATTCTTCCTATCTCACCTCCTAGTTGTATGTTCCCTAAATGGTATGGTAATGCTCCCATAATACCCAGCACAGTACTTTGTTCGTTGAATTGAATTACCACATTAACATGTAAACTGTGAGATTGCAGTTTACAGCCTTTAAATCTTATTTTAAAAATCTAGGTTTACACAAATTTGCATATTATTTAGAAAATGAATATATTAAGCCCAAATCAATGTCTAATTTATATGCATTTCCACGAACTCACTTTGATAGTTTGAAGTGTTACCACTGACCAACGACACATTGGATAGGACGCGAAGATGACCTTATTCATTTTTGGGAATTGACAACTTTTTAGAAGATTGCCCAGATGTTTGTTTATTTACCAATTGATTTTTTCTTTTCCAAATGAACTCTCCTTGGAGATTTTTATTTACAGTTATTCGTTCACCACTTTTTGAGTCCTGTCGCTTTGTTGACTTCATGTGCTTAGCTTGAGGGACACTGCTGGATGCTTCTTTGATAAATAAAGCTGATCAGGTCTTGTAAGTAAACGATGACATGTAGCTGAAGCAGTTTAAAGATTTAGCTCTTTGCCAATTTGTTGTTTTATTGAATACTCATATTTCATTCAAGAAAGAGAACACGCTCGTGGCTTGTGGCATTGCAATACGTGTACCTTTTCTTTAGAGAAGCTCATATAAACTTATGATAGAAATTGGCCTCTGTCAATTTAAAGAGAAATTCAACAGGCTTCTTTACAATTTCTTTTACCCTCCTTCTTTTATCCAAGTAAGTTAGTTCTACAAATCTTTATATAAAGTCTCAGAGAGAAAAATCCAACATGATGTTTATCAAGCTAGAGTGCCTATTCAGTATGCAAAAAAAAAAAAAAAAAAATCACCTTGCTCTTTCTATTGCAGTGCCCCTAAATTGAAGCTATGTGCCTGATCAGGCAAAAATACCTGTGCTTCACATTTCATAGCATCTAAAGCTGGCTTCTTCTGTCTACGTAAATAATTTTAAGTGAAAGATACTGACATTATTTAACAAAATGAGATTTAGCAAGATATTTTTGACAGGGTTTCCAAAGGAACCACAAAACAATAATGCAATGAACTCTGATTTTAGAACAAACTCAACTTCTAAATGATTTAAAGAAGCACCATTGATACTTATGAACTTAAAAAAAAATTAAGGAAAAACCACAGCTTAGTTTCCAATCAGTCAAGACTTTGAACAATGTATTTCTGTTGGGAATAAAGAAAGAAGGGGGCTCTATAAAAAGAAAAAGCTGTAGGGAGGAGGAATTGTATTTTAAAGGCTACACACTTCCAAGGTGTTCAGTTGATGAGGTCTTTGTCTTGTAGTCACCAAGCTTCATTCGGTGTTTCTATAATCACAATGCAGTTTTTACACTCTGCAATTATCTTTAATTGTAAGGATATGCAACCCCTTAATTAAGCTAAAGGGAAGATAGTAGCTGTTCGTATTAAAGAACACGTGAACTCCAATAGCCTGTTTTGATGTCTGAATGATTTTGACACTGTCTTGAATAGTGATTGCCGCATTTTGTTCCTTGCTTTGGGTGAGTTTCTTAAAGGAAAAAATGCGGAGGCCATCCCCTTAATAACTTTCCTCATTGCAGCCTGGTTAGCAGAGACTCCTGAAAGTGATCTGCTCCTACATGTCCAGGTGGAAGGAAAAGTAACTCAGCACCACAGGTACTAGTCATTTTGGCTGGAAGAAAAAGTTCCACAACACATCACTCTCTACCAGTGGCTGTAGTTTCAGCCAAAGACCTTGAAGTGTCTGACAGAAGGTTTTATTCAATGCTGAAAGGATAGCTAAGTTGACAGCATGTAAGTAAGTGATGTATTTGTGTAACTCTGTGTTTGTCAGCCTGGAACACAACCACACCCCTCAACAACATGTACACATACATACGCAAGCCACCACCACCATCGTTATCATTATATATTGAAACCCTGTTGTTCCAGGTTCAGCTCAGAGATAACTATTTTAATTGAACTGTTTGTGTTTTCTTTGTTTCTCTGCTCACTCCATATATCAAAAGTAATCACTCCTTTCACTAGTATTTCCACACTACAATGATTGTAACTCTATTTAACCTATATTTTATTCTATCTCATATCATTATAAGATATCAAAAATGACTCTTACCCCTAACAGATTATAAATACCCTCAAAGCAAGTGATAATGTTTTTTACCCTTTATCCTTTTCTTCTTTGTGTGTGAATAATATATACCTATAGAACACACAAATATTTATCTATATAAACACAGACACATACATAGAGAACATATAGAGTATAAATAGAATATATGCATGTATGATCATATGCTATGTGAGTTTTAAGAAAGAGAGAAAGAGAAAGAGATTGCCTATGTATTAGCTTCTGAAAAGGCAATAAAATCATTCCATTTGCCAGGTAATCACCCCTATTCCAGTGAGAGTGTTATATCATTATACTGTCAGTTTTATATTTTTAAAACTTAACACTATAACACAAGCAGCTGAATCCAATCCCTCTTCCTCCCCTCCAAAAAAGGAAAATCAATTACTTGTATCATTCAGGTTGATAGGATCTTGCAGTATTATAGGGTTATCCCTACAGATCCTTGCGGAAACCAGAATTGCACTGATCTCTCCATTCTGTCCTCCACACAGCCCATCTCTGTATTCTGACAATAAGTACACCTCTCTTTTCCTTCTTCTCTTCTCACATTTAGGATTCACTTAGAGAATATACTTAGAGTACCCATCAGGCAGTAATTTTCAAGTTGGAAAACAGTGGAAGAGGTGTGCTACAAGTCTAACAAAAGCTTTTGAAAAATGCCATATCAAGTAATTGCACAATTTTACTTTCAGTGTATCAAAACATTCTTGTACGGCCTTCATGGGTGTTTAGAAATATCACATTTGAATGTTCATGCCTCTTAAAGAGGAGAAAAAGCTGGAGTACCATTTGTTTTCACCAACATGTGGGCCGCATGACCCTGATATTTTACTGTTAGCCTTTGGGATTATACTTCGTTCTGTGGATTCCATTACATTTTAAGTGTACTTTCTGGCATAGTTCATATTCACAAGTAAACACGTTCCAGAGTGTGGCTTAGACGAGGGTGTGTTTCATTGTCATTAGTGCCTTTACATCACTATTTGTGGCTTCTGTATATACAGGTGTCATTAGACTTTCGTTATGAGAAAGAAAGATTTAGGCAGTTTGTGAAATTTGTACATATTTTCAATGTCTTTGAAAAAATGTTTTGCTTAAGGAGAACACTTTTCGTTAAAAAAAAAAAATTAAATGTCATCAAAAACTACCACACACAAAGCAAGAAGCCTAGATGGTTTCACAGGGTTGAAATTCTACAGAACCTTCAAATACCATACCATACCAAGGCTACATACATTTTTACGGAATTTAGAAAATGACACAACTTTCTAAATCTCTTTGTATGAAGCAACTGTAACATTGATAGTAAAGCCTTATAAAGATAAAAAAAAAAATCTGCCAAGTAACCTCAGTTACAAATATTTATGTAAAAATCCTAAATAAAATAGTAGCAACAGAATTCAATACTATATTATGATAATTATACCAAATGACCCACTAAGATTTATTTCAGGAATGCAAGATGTTCAATATGAGAAAATATATTAATATGATTCATCACATTAATAGATCTGAGGAAAAAAATCACCTGAATATTTCTATAAATATTGAGTTCTCCAAAACACTTAACATCCATTTCCCACAAACACTCAATAATAAAAGAAAATATGGATACTTTCTTAATTCAGTGAAATAGGAATACCTCAATCCTAAAGCCATAGACTTCTCTACTGGAAAAGTTGTAGAGGCATCCCCACTAAACTCAGGAATTAGGCAGAGGTGCCTACTACTTCTCCAACTGTTTGACCCTATATAGGAGATATTAGCCATTGGAATTAAGGTAACACATAAAAGCATGGAACTGAAAGAGAAGTAAGATTATTTGCAAATGACATAATAGTATACTTAGAAAATCCTGGAGAATCAATGTTAAAAATAATTTAAACAGTGCAATAATTCAATAAGATAAAAAATAAGATGTAAAATTAATATAAAAAGTCAATAGCCTTCTGTATTAGTTAGCTATTGCTATAAAACAAACCACTCCAATACAAGTAGATTTGAACAAATGGACAGACATCTATCATTCCTGGATAGGATTTCTTAACATCAGAAAGATATAATCTCTCCCTAAGTGAGAAAATTGATAGTAAAGTGAATTAGTTAAATTAGCTGGTACCCATAAAAATATCAACAAGTATTTTACTGATGCCAGATGAATTGATGCTAAAGCTCATATAGGATAATAAATATGTACACATAACTCAGAAAAAAAAAAAGAGAAACAGTGATGACAGCACATGAATAGAGCAGGAAGACACAATAGAAACATTTAGAAATAGACCCAAATATATAGGATTTGTTTTTATTTTATTTTTTTTTATGTTTATATAGTTAAAGTGGCATCTCAAACCATTAAAGAGAAATTTTAAATAAAAAGATCAATTTGGGTCTGTACCCCTTCTTATACATAAGAAATTACACCAAATCCATCAGATGTGATGCATTAGATTTTTGTTCATTTTAATTCATGACAAAAGTACTAGAAGCAAAAAAAATTGAATTCATTTGTAATATGACTGTAGAGGAATATTTTTTAACACTGACTCAAAATCTAGATTCAACATATTTGAAATTGATAAATTTGACTGCATAATATAAAGAAATATTTCATGACAAATACTAACAAATCAAAGTTAAAAGGCCAATTATGAAAATAAAGAAAATATTGGCAAATTACATCACAGATAAAGGGCTAAAATCCCTAATATAAATCACATTTTTTAAATAAGGAGGAAGATCAAAAGCTCATAAAGTGGGCAAAAGACATAAATAGCCATTTGACACAATAAAAGACATACAAAAGGCTCTTAGATGAAAATATAGTCAATTTCATTCCTAATAAGAAAAATGCAAATTAAAAATATACTTGTCTCTCTCTCACCTCTCCAAATGGCAAAAATTTGAGAGCTTGACAACATGCTCTGCTCATACAGTTGTGAGAAAATAAATCATCTCGTATGATTCTAATGAGAATGTAGAATGATAACATCCATACTGGAAAGAGTTTGGCAAAATATTACTGCAGTATGTATGTAGTTATCATTTGACCAAGCTGTCCTACTAGGAATTTATCCTGAATATATAGCTCAAAAGTGTGAGAAAACATATGCATGAGTTTATTCATTGCAGGATTTTATATAAGTTTCAAAACATTGCAACAACTTAAATGCACGGACAGTGGATTCCTATTCAGCTGGTTCTCCCCTTCCCCCCAAAATATGTTTAAATCTTCATTAAGATTGATAATGATTTCCAGTATATCTTTTTAAGTGAAAAGCAAAGTTCAAAAGATTATATATAAAAGGTATCATACTTCACACATGCACACATATGTAATTATGTATTTATATAAAATGTATATATACACACATACCTGTATAGTATGCTATCTTTATATATATGTTCATGTATTATCTTTGTGTAAACAAATAAGAATATTTATTTGTATTTGCATATGTTTACAAACAGAAACTTCGAAAGAATAAGCCAGGAACTAGTGAAGTTGGTTATCTACAAGGGGTAGGTTGTTATGAGGTATTAGAGTTAGAGAAGATGAGACTTGTCTATCTTTTTATATACTTTTGCCTTTTACTCTAGAATAACTTTATACTCATTCAAAAATAAGTAAATAATTATGGAGTGAAAAATACTAAAACTGAAACAAATAAAAATCAGAATCTAACTTTTAATCAGATGTATAGCAAAAGACTAAATCTAAACGCATTTTGAACAGAGTATTCTGTTTTACACTTTCAAAGGGATTATAACCTAAGGATAAAAACAATTGCATTTTAGTTAGTAGGCTTGATGTTGGTACTGGAGTAGCTATTCCAAATTATTTTTTACGTATTGTAGGATGGGTAAATATTTGTGTTATCATTTTGGGGAAAGAGAAATAGAAATATGAAATGGGGTAAAGGTGGAGAAGAAACCCCAGAATTAACATGAACCCATGATTTAAAATATCTATCACCTATCCATCTATTTTTTTTTTAACTTGGTCTAAGTATGCATCTTAAAAACAATGATACTCAGTAGTAATTAGCACACTGAGCATCAAGACTTTGTTTCTAAAAACTGCTTTCCCTTAGAAAGAACCACTGGTCTTCAGAGAAATGTTTCATTCCACAGGTGACTTGGGAAAGCACAAGTTGAGCCTGAAACATCTTGATTCACAGAGTAAGAAGATGCTCAAAACCAAAGAGTACATTTCAAAATAACACAGAAACCAACCTGAGGGTGTTGCAACTGGCCAAATTTAGGGCAATTTATGCATCAAAATGAATAATGGAAACATATATTATAAATTTAATAAAGAAGCCATGAATATATATGAATCCTAATATTTTTAGGTGAATGAAGAAGGGAAAGCTGCTATTAACAGAAGAATAACAACTGATACAAAGTGCAAAAATTATAAAGTTAACATTTAACATCCACAGTAGTAATAATTCAGGCAAGAATCATAACACTAATAACATAATCATAACACATAAACACTAAAGACACAGAGCAAAAATTGCCCAGACACAGGATATTCACACAGTCTCAAGCTATTTCCCCCCCCCCACATATATATTTTAATTTTTATCCACAAAGGGAAGAAAGTATCTTGAAATGGAAAAAACTGAAAACCATACTTAAACCAAATAATTACACAGCACCAAGTGATGTGAAAAGCAGGTATATTATTCTTTAATCTACTAATCCTGATCCTAAATTTTGTTTCCAGCTTTTTCCTATATGCATGTCTTTACTCCTAAGAATAAGACTTGCCCAAATAATCATTTGAGCCTTTCTACAAAACTGCTATGTGTGCAGTCACCATGCCGTCTTCTGTGCCTCTGTTACATATAGCTCTCCTACTCAGAAATACTCTTCGTTAAGACACAGTTTTATAAAGAACACAAATCTATGTTGGGGAGAGCCCGATTTTGTCTGTGGATAATCAAAAAGGATCTGAATTAGAATCATACTAGCTGTTTTAAAAAACAGACCCAAAATTTCATGGCTCAACAAGACACAAGTTTATTTCCCTCTCAAGAAACAGTCCCTTATAGGTATTCATGCTGAGTACTCCTAGGGGTATGGTTTCATCTGCTTTTAGCTGGTGTCATAAAGAAGGGCACAGAGGATCATGGGATGAAAGTTTTCATAACCTAGGCATCATTTCAACTTACATCCTGTTGGAGAAAACTTAGTCATATGGCCATTCCTAGTGCAAGACAAGCTGACAAATGTAAATGTTCAGCCAGAGAAAAAGAGAACTAATTTGGGGGTATATCTAGCAGTCTTTGAAATATGGTCCAGCATCCCAGTCCAGGCATCTATAAATGACAACACTTGGAATGGGTTCTTTACAAACTAAAAGAAAAAGAGTTGCTTTGACTTTTGAAATGACTACATCAATATTCTGTAATGAGCATTCTAGATATTTGACTATATGTGATTAAATACAATAAACTGTAGAGAATACAGCGTGTGTGTTCTGTGATCCATCTTTAGGAACTTCTTTAAAAGATTTTGATTTTTAATCTTAATACATATATTTAAGGAAGCAGGATGAGCTGGTTCTGACATTTCTTCTATTGTTGCCACAGGGCTCTTATGCCGCTATCACAGACCTGTGCGTATCATGACCACTGTTTGTCTGGAGGGCCCTCGTTATTGATTTTTAAAATATTGATGCAGTTGGGACCAGTAGTTGGTCAAATATTTTTTAAATCAAATAAAGCAGAGAATTATTAAAACTGATAAAATTCATAACTTAAACATTTTATGTTAACTTTGAACCCACATTGTCTTGCCACTTTTTCAATCTAAGACCAAGGAATTCTAAGTTTTCTATCATTTGTACACCTCAAAATATGTCCATAGTTTCTACTTGGTTTTTACTTTTTCTTTTTTTGTGTGAAGCACGAACTCACAGCCATCTGATACACAATCTGAAATTAGATTTCTTTTATATTCATATGATTTTTCCCCTCTTTATGTCTCAAATACAGCTAATATTCAGCAAAAAATTTTTACTGATTCTCCTTTATTGAATATTTTCAAAGAAGTCAATTTATATTTCATAGAAACAACAACTCTTTCACTTTGCCAAGATATTTCATAGGCTTATGTAATATTTAATCAAATTCTTTAATTATAATAATAAAGGCAAAACTGCATAAAAGTTTTGGATACAAGCAAATATTGTTGCTTAGCATACAAGTCAATTTTGGAAGCACAAGTGCAAAGTATGCCGTAGACTTGATGGTTGGCCATGATTGGTCAACCAGCTGTAGACATCAATAAGTATGTTTTATAGAGAATCAGGGAGCTTTGATTAATGCAGCCAGTCTGTTAAGTGCAGGTCAGTTACGAGAGTTTAGATTGTAATTCATGTACTTTGGCTCTCTACCAGCAGTAATATGTGCATACTGCTATCTTTACATCTCTAGAAGTGTTCCCTCTGAGAGGTAAGCTTTGTTATGTAATCTCTAAACATGGGATAAGGTTTTTAGTCCTTTTGGATAGGAAAAGTCATTCCTTATAGAAGTCTAGAAGTAAGTTCTTGATTTGCAAAATTCCTTGGCACTTCCTGTGAATTTTAAATTTTCTCCCTGCGATGGAAGATTGGAACATTTACTGTCTAATCATTGAATCCCTGCTATTATTTGGATTACATTAGAACTTATGTCTTATGATGAATTAATTAATGGACTGAGCCATTGTCCTGCATTTCATAGCTTGCATTTTTCCAGTCATGGTTCAATTAACTCTTCTTGGTTTTGTGTAGGGTTTCTGAATTCCAGGGAAACCATTCCCTGTGCTTGCTAAAGTCTAAGCTTGGTCCTTCTGTTTTTAAACATATTTAGAACTAAAAATATACATGACACATAGCTTTGCTCTATTTTTTTTTTCCTTCTGAACTCAAACCACTCTTGTCAGAACACTGAACATTATTCCTCAGCATCTAATACATTTCAAGTATTCTGAAAAACCTATGTAGATGAGAAACATTGATTGAACAAAATTTTAAATTCATTTTAAAATCTGGATACTAGATAGTCTCTCCAAATTGTCCTTTTATCATAAATACACATAGTTCAGACTGTTAGAAATTTTTCATATTGAAAATTTTCTCTTTACTTTTTAGGTCCTTAATCATGGTTTCTCTTCCTTCATAACTTTCTTAATATTTTATATGTTTGCTTTTCCTTTATTACACTGTTAAAATTTTCTCTTTGGAATTAGATGCAGCTGTTTCACCTCTGTGGTCTCAATGAAGCCAGTGATGATGTGCTTACACACTTCTCCCTGCCAATGCCTAGCACGATGCCTTATAAACTGTAAGAGTAGGAGCGTACACATATATAAAACCTCCTTAAGTGTGCTACTGATGATACCTTTGTTATTTTAAAATAGCACATTTCTCTTCTTTCACTATATGTAATACTTTCTCATTTTACTACGTCCATGTATTTATACATGTTCTATATGGATATATATGCACAAATATACATATGATTTTGCTCTCTTTATATATATGAAAGAAGGGGGAAATGCCATTATTTATAGTTCCCAGATTTTAAGTTCTAGTACATTTTAAAATATATCTTAAAAAATATGGGTATTTTTGAATTGTTTGTACAGACTACTTTCTATCCATTATTATAGTCTCAAGTTACCTGCAATGTGTAAAAGATCTTAAAATATTAATGTAGACTCCAATGGATTTGAGGTGCACTTATACTAATTGGAATGAAGATTCACCAGTGAGAAGATGTGGTTTTTTTCCCTCATAAAGAACTCAAGGAAATCTTGAAATGATATATTTCAAGGTAATGCCATGAGTGTTTCCTTTCTGCTTAGAATGGCTATTTATAGTTGGTTCAATTAATTCCTAGAGTGTGCAGGGCAAAGAATCCCTTTATCCTGTCACCCTAAAGAGCTAAGGGTATGGTCTGTGCTGAGCTACAGCAAACTTTAAAGCTGATCAAACTTCTAAGCAAAATCCTATATTATGATTAGTGATGGACGTAATCCTGTGAAGTGAATAGAGATGAAGGAATCACAAAAGGTTCCAAGGTTGGAGTTGGATGAAAGGATCCAAAGGATGAACTGTGTACCTAAGCCTTATCTAAACCCCCTTGGTGGCTGGAATTGGGTCCGAACTCTTGTTAGTACACACCTTCTTGGAAGATTTTATGCCTTTTCTCATTTTAGTCAGGTCAGATGAGCCAAGAGAGCAGTTTGCTGGTTCAAAAGCACCAAGGGGAAATATGACTGAAATTGCACACATAGCCTCTAGGATTGGAGAGCAGGGTTCAGATGTCAGGACCATTTCAAAGCCTATGGGGCTATTTGGACCTAATTATTAGCAGGAAACAATATATAAAAATAATTTTGTAAGTTATAAAGTCACTTACATGTAATTATAGCAGAGAAAGCTACAAAGAGTAGCCAATGGCCGGATGAATTTCACTTTTACAGAACAGAGAAAAAGATTAAAAGAGATGAAGAGCATAGTTTTTAGTGGTTTGTGTTCAGAAAAAAATAACAGAAAGCTGTGTATTGTATATTTCTATTTCTAAGTATCTTTAAAAATTGGAGAATCAAGTGTTGACTTTGTCAGGCACAGGAGATGGTTTCCCTGGAATTCAGAAGCACTGGGGCTGCTGCAGGCACTTTTTTCAAGTTCATTCCTATATGAATGAGGATGTGTAACACGCACTATTGTGACATCTCTGCTGATTATCAACTAAATGTAATTTTGTTTTTGTTATATTTTACATAGTCTTCACAAAATTTAGGAAGGGTGATTTTTTGATCCACTGTATAAGATTAAAAATATATAGATTACAGCAGTCTTCATAACTCAAATTTTGTTAGAAATGGTGACAAACACAATTGATTCTAAGGTGCAGTTACTCCTAGAGTTAAATTTTATTGTTTTGTTAAAACAATTTTAGCAATTTTTACTCTCAACTTTTCAGTTTCACATTTTTTCATCGAAAAATTTTTTCCACCCAAAACTCTGCTAAGTGCTTCAGCGAATACAAAGGTAAGCAAGATGCAAATACTGCACCAAAAATATTAGAAACCAATTATCTAGTCAGTCAACAGATAGTTATTAAGATTCTGCATTACAAAAGAGACTAACATTACCTAGAGAGATGATGATGAAGGAGATGGAGAGGACACCTCCTCTTACGGAGCTTACTTTCTAATGGATGCTCAGATAAGAACATAAATAATGATTACGCAAGGCAGAGTATACTATGTACCACAGTTACAAAGGTCAAAAGAGGATCACATCTTATCTCAATGGAGGTATGTGGAAAAAAATGAAAGGAGTGCTGGGTCTTGAAGTGTGGCTGCACTATGCACGGGTTCAAAGAAGGGATAGCGTTTCAAGAAATAGCCCTTGGCAGAAATTCTAAATGAAGTTAACATATATTCTTTTTGGGTTGGGTGGAGGGCTTGAATATCAGTAGGTTAAAGAGTTTAAGGAATTTGGGAAATACTAAAATTCTGGAATGCGGGAAGTGCCTGTATCAGAGCCAGGCATTAGAAAGTCTCTAACAAAATCCCATAATCAAATTGTTTGTTAATATTGTATAATTTTTTTCTTTTCTCCATTCATGAAATGCAAATACATGGTCACTATTATCTCTGTGAATTGATCGTGCTGGACTTGTAATAGATTTGTCCAAAGTGTAGACTGCCCGCAGTTCTAATGAGACTCCTAGAATACCTACAATATCAGACCCCTCAGAAACCAGGGAAACTCTTTTCCTAGCTGTTTTCTTTTAATTAATTAATTGGTAAAATAAGATACTAATTTGGGGGAATATTTATAATTTGGTTAAAACCAAGTTACTGAAACGGAGCAGGACCCAACATTACCAAAGAGTTTTAGAAATATTTATTGAAACGTTTTCCATCTTTGGACTTAAAGACTGTAAACAACTGAAGGTGAAATTATGAAATTCGAATAGAAAGTATCTAACCATTTTAGCCCAAAAGAAATTGGTAAGGAAAAACTTGATTTGGCAAGCATCTGTGAATTCAATTAATGAATTGAACCAAATATAATTTGCAAATGATTTAATGGCTATTAATGTGTCAGATAATGTGCAGATTTGTAACCTTAGGGTTAACTCAAAGCCACATGTATATTCCCTGAAAATTCACTGTGACTGTTTTGATGATATTATGAAGAAATGGGCAAGCCAGTAGGCAGAAGATACATGACTTTTGTATGTGTCTGTGTTAAAAAATGTAACTAAAATACCTTTTTTCGTGGTCCTTTCAAAATCAAGCCAACGCCTTCAAAAAATTTTTTAATTAGTTAATTTATTTTTGGCTGCGTTGGGTCTTCATTGCTGCATGCAGGCTTTCTCTAGTTGTGGCGAGTGGGAGCTACTCTTCCTTGTGGCGTGCGGGCTTCTCATTGCAGTGGCTTCTCTTTGTTGCAGAGCATGGGCTCTAGACACATGGGCTCAGTAGTTGTGGCTCGCGGGTTCTAGAGTGCAGGTTCAGTAGTTGTGGCGCACAGGCTTAGTTGCCCCCGGACCAGGGCTTGAAGTCACGTCCCCTGCATTGGCAGGTGGATTTTGTCTGCGCTACGAGGGAAGTCCAACACCTTCAAATTTGACATCATACAGATTATAATCTGTTAACACTGTAACATTGTTCCGTGGTCATAAGTTGGTAAACTTTCTGGACTCAGCTGAAAAACTGTGTAAAACCATGAGCACTATTTACCCCTAATTGTGCCCCTGAGAACAACTAATCTAATTAACTTCAGAAAATTATCTCTTTAAATAATAAAAGTAAAACCTCCAGGATCCTACTGAAATTTTCTCTTTTGTTCCCACTTTGTTCCTTATTGTGTGGCAGCTTGAGACATTAAGAAGAGAGCTTGGTGTAGATTTGAATTGACTTAGGTTCAAATCCTGGCTTCTCTCCTCCTGATAGCTTTTGATCTTGGGCAAGTTTCTAAATTTCTCTGAGTCTTGTCCTTATTTTAAAAATTGAGACTAAGACACCTAACTTTCAGGGTAATTTTGAAGATTAAGTATGTTGTAATAAGAAAAGAGTCTAGCTTACGATCCCTGATACTTAAGAGCTTGATAGGTGTTGGACATTCCATTCTGTATTTCCACTTCATGCCAAGCTATCCTACTCCATTAAGTGGATGGTCTCCTTACCAGTGGAAACTGCATTCTAAATTTTTGAGCCAAGTTACTAGGAGAAATGAATTGCTCACAATGTATGCAGCATTGTGTGTATTTTCTTTTTCTTATTTTATTATGACACAAATTTCTATTTGTTATATTAAGCTCTTTTTAAAAACAGTTTATTGGAGTATAGTTGATTTAAAATGTGTTAGTTTCAGCTCTTTGATTAGGGCTCTCATACAATCTAAATCCTTAGGAGAGCTATAATTAACTATTTGACAATGCAAGGATTGTTAGGTGTGTGGTCTTTAGAATGAGTCTAAATATGTGAACTTTCTACTGGTCATAAATTGAGGAAATATGGGACACAGCATGTACTAAGCTCTATTAGGCTTTTTAATATACACAGATTATAAGCCAGATACTATGTAAACACTATATACATTTTCTCATTTAATCTATTCAACAGCTCTACAAATAGATACTATTATTATGCCCTTTTTGCAAACAAATATGTTGACATCCAGAAAGCTTGAGTAACTTATTTAAAGTTAAATAGAAAGTGGGAATGTCAATCACAGATTTTCTGACCCAGTGATGCTTCTGGAATATTAGTATAGGAATGACTGAATTCAGAACATGCCAAAAAAACAATAAATAGATTTTTATTTAATGTTATCTTGAATTACAAATAGTCAATGTGCATTGTATACAGGTTTTCGTTTTCAAGAAATATGATTCAAAATAATATATTTTGTTTGTGTTCATTTTTCTTAAATCATGACATGCTCTAGATTTTTTTCTTTCTGAGTTTATTTTCATAAGGAATAACTGTTAATGGTATTAAATATATATATATATATACACACATATCTATATATACACAAACAAAAGCATAGCAAACAAAAGACACAAAGTCACATAAACTCACTCAACAAAGGAAACAATTGTTTATTTTTTGTATATATACTAGCAGAAAAATACTTGCACACAGATGAACACATGCAAATAGATTTATTATCCATAAAATAGAAGCATACCTTAATACTATTTTGCAACTTTTTATTCACATTAAATAATATATCATGAGCATCTTTCCTTGACAAGAAATGTGCTTTCACAAAACTGAGCTTTATTTTTTGTCTGTGTGGTATGTATAAAGGTGTTCCGCAATGTATTTTACTCTTTTCTTGAGCATTTAGGTTTGATGCTGCAGTGAACATGCTTTTACTGAACTCTTTGTGTACATTCTAAATTAGCTTATCAACGTAAGTTCCTACAAGTATACTAGCTGCGTTATGTGATACACTAAATTTTACAACTTTTGATCAAAGTATTGCCAGATTGCCCTCCAGGAAGTCAGAACTCTTTATATAGGAGAATATTTCATCATTTTATTAATAATGGCTCATTGCTTTAAATAAAGATATTTAACATGTTAATTTAGTCCAAAATTCCTGAAGGAGAAAAATATAAAGGGAGATAAGCATTTTAGTGTGAAAATTGCACTTGCCTTATAGGGCCATTGCTATTTCATAAACATTTACCTTGAACATCATAAATGTACACACAAGAGCCTTCAAATATCTGGAGAAGATATTTCATTATAAACATTCAACATAGCATGGCCTAAAAGTTTGAGGTTTGGTTAATCAGGAGAAATTTCCATATTTTAATGAGGACATTAGCATATGTTTGTTTTAATCACCATGAAATAAAAGAGCTCTTTCAATTCTTTTTATGAGAAAGCTGATGTCATGGATGTGCTATTTAGTTTCCTTGAGAGAACAACATTTCCAAATAAGTGAGAACTGTTTTTCAGCAAAGAACTGCTTCCAAGTTGGTTAAAACTGGTTCAACATTCTGCTTTAAACTTACATTAGATGCAAGTGTTGAAAAATATATTTTCATGAGTAATCTTTGGACACCACATGCAATAGGTTGAATACTGTCATTTAGATATAAAATTTTAATACTTGAAAGTATGTTGTTATAGGTAAATGAATGAAAACACTGTGTTGAAGAATAAACCATATATCTAATATATTCATTACTATCAAATCAAATTAACATTTTAAGATTCATAGTTAGTCCAGAATCTGCCTTCTGTGAACCCACAGAACAGATGTACAGAAGATCTAGAAGCTGAAATATATTTCAAAATTATGCTCTCTTGAGAGTCTATGTGGACTCTGTAGGTGTTATTTTGATATGTTTGAAAATTAATGTATAATAAATTATGAGACATGAAATTAAACTGGTTTCCATATCTGATTCATTCCATCTCCTTTATGTAAATTAACATTCATCTTTATGGATTTGCAAGCATCAGAAGTAACAATCCCAAACACTTGTCACATAGCACATAGTTTTTAAACAAAAACTATCTCTTTTCAAAAGACACGGTCATATCTATCACCTTAACATAAAGATATAGGGGTTATTGGTGAATTGTTTTTATATTCTCAAACATTTGCTTTTTAGTTTCTACACTGGCATTGTATCTAGCATTTTACCCCCACTGCATAGACACTAAAGGGAAAAAAAAGCTAATGTAATTTCCAAAAGTGAACCTTTTCAGCAGTTACCTTTCATAGCTCTATTTAAACATTTCTTTAGAATTGAGACATGGACATTCAAATGGACTCTGGCTACTTATGTATTTACCATGTCAAATGTTCAATGCAGTCACTCCTCCAATCTGCAGTCTAGTCAGATGTGAGTGGTAAAGCTGAGTATGGGCAGTAAACAATTGGATTTCGTTGTTGGCCTCACAGATGGGAGTGGAGGAAAGTAGACAGATGTTGGGACTCTTTGTATTATTTAATAAGCAAGTTGTGTCCAAGGAAAGACTATATCTTTGCTCCTTAATTTTTAAAAGAAACTTCACTGTTTTCTGCTTTTCTGGGACGAAAAAGGACATTGGACATGCTAATGAGTGTATTAAAAATTATAGGTGTGAGGTTTGCAGGTGTAGCGAAAGCTACCTCTGTTACCAAAGTTTGTGTGCCTGACACACAGTGAAGCCAAATAAACCAAAATGTTGGAGTTTGGAGCAGAGAAAGGTTTATTGCAGGGCCAAGCAAGGAGAACGGGTGGCTCATGCTCAAGATACCCAAACTCCCCAATGGTGTGGGGGGAGAAGTTTTTATAGGCAAAATTTGGGGTGAGGGCTGCAGGGTGTGTGGATTTTTTCTGATTGGTTGGTGATGAGGTAACAGGGCGGTGCTCCAGGAATCTTGTGCTCAGCCTGAAGTTATCATCCTCCACCTGGGTGGGGGCCTTAGTTCTGCAGAAGAGATCAAAGATATTACTATATATATCCCTTGAGGAGGAACCAGGACCCTGCCCCAAGGCTGCACTATTGTTCTTGACTACTCCTCCCTTGTCTCTGTATCCCCTGACTTCCCTGATTAGTAACTGTTTGAATCTGCCCTTTGGAATTCAGGGAAGGTTAAGGAGGCTGAATAAAGCCTATTTCCCACAAATGAGAAACAGGAGACACAGAAAGGATTTGTACCCAAGAGCCCCACAGGATCCTTCTTGGTTTCACCTCAACAGGATTATTCTAGGGCTAAGAGATATTGAGAACATGAATTTCACCACTGAAATCTCTGGCAGCAGTTTGGACTCCAAGTGAAGTAAGTCAGTATGTATTTAGTGACTAAATAATTGATGTAATTCAGATAAATAAATGTAAGTACCCTATTTATTGTTGATTTATTACTATGCCTCTTGAGGCAGTCTTCAAGTTTGTAGGAGAAATGTGCCATTCACAACAGCTTCCATCTGCTGCCCACATTCTTGGCTGGCACAGTTTATATCCAGACACCATCAATTCTTCAGTAATGGGCATGTGTGAGGTCTATCTACTTCCTCCCAGCCAAAGCCCTGTGCATTTCCCATTGTGCAGCCATCCAAAATACAGGGTGATTCTGAGCATGGTAATACCCTCAGGGAATTTCAGGTTGATGGGAAATCAATAAGGGCTTTGCTAAATAATCACTTAACATGGTACCTAGTACATGGTAGATGCCAAAACATATTTGTTGAGTGAATGTGGTTTTGAATGATATGTACTCTGGACAAGTAGACTCAACCTTTTGGATTACTCAGCCTTGGGAGACTGCATGCACTTCAAGAAGCTACCTTTCAGCATTTTGGGTATCTTTCTCTTCAGTTAGATACCAGATAATACGAATTCTGGAGCATTTTTTGATGATACTGCCTATTTAATCATGGAACTGCTTACAATTCCATTTTAATGTAGCCCATTACAGAGCCCATACATCAGAGGATGCAAACAGATAATCTTTTATACATGTCCCAAATATAAGCCTCAAGATCCTTGACATCTAATGCTAATCATGGCTTTGGATAATAGCAATAGGACTGCTGCCTACCATACTTGGCATAGCCTGGTGGTTGTTTAACAATGCCTCCATCAGCTACCCACATCTTGCGATTTAGATCTTGTCCTTCTTGTTTCTTGTCAAGCCTAGATTTATTTCCTCTAAGAAGACTAGCAGTCTTGAAAAATGTCAGTGTCCGTATTTTAGCTAAGTAAGTACTGAACAGTAATTTTAAACTTAGCAATTGTATTATTCACTGCTCAGCAGTGCATTTGTGTGTTAAGCGTGGTGTCTAGTAATAAATTTATATATGACATAAAAGTAAGCCAAAATACATACACTTTGGGATGTATTTTAAAGAGTTTTTTAATCAAAACATATTCAGAAATCATTCAATCAATAGCTAAAATTTTTTCCCACAAAACTAAATATTTCATAGTATTATATACATTTTCCACATATATAGTATCAAAATCAAATTTTACCTAGAAACAGAATTACAAGGTGCCTTTCAGAACTCAACATGTCCAAAGGCATAGAATTATCTGTATAATAATAACTGTTTCCAACATACTCTGCACTGCATCATTTTAGAACATTTATTTCATAGAGCAAGTTTATGGCCAACATATGAATATCAGTCTTATTATTTCAGAAACAACCTTATATGATTTTCAAGTCCAATATTTTGAATACCATAACAAAAAGTCACTTTCTATAGTGATTCTCTAGTAGCTAACATGAATTAATGGTTCCACATCTGTAACACAGTTTTGCATAATTTCCTACCAGGAAAGGGGCATTTTCTTAAAAGCATTTAAAAAAAGAAAGAAAGAAAAAATATAGAAAAGGAATGATTGTCAGAGCTCTAACTACTTATGTATGTAACTATACTATGTATGTAAAATTGTAATATATATGTAATTTATATATATGTTGTTGTTGTATGTTGATATACATTTGTACACTTCTAACTCAGAACGTAAGACTTCTCATTTGAGTTCATGAGTTGGTTTTGGATTCGAATGGCAGTGCATCATGAGTTTAGAATCCTTCTACATCCAAGTGTTTATATTAATTTTTCTTCTAACTGATCATAAAAATTTATAGGCACATGAATATAGAAATCTTTTAGGATGTCAGTCCAATTTATATCCATATTTTTCTCAATATAATCCTACAGTAGGTAGTAGTCATCTATAGGAGTGATCCACTGAAATCGTGTTCATTTTATAAAACAATGCCCCTCCCTGGTCACAGTTGATTAGACGATGGCATGCATTGACTGGAGACTAGGAAGTTGCATTTCTCTTTTGAGAATTTGGAGTCGCATCTCAGAGACTTTTATTAAGCTCTTCTAGGTAGTTGAACTGGGAAGTGACAAAATTAAAAAAGAGTAAGTCTGATTATCAGTAGCAATGTGCAAGGCAACACAGAGACAGCTAATGAGAAGATATGGAAATGAAAGTGATCCCCAAAAGAGACCAACATGACACGCACCTTGAGACTGACACTGGGAATGTAGCCCCTTAATTGCAAAGGCTTTCAGACTTACTGCTATACCTCAGAGGTATGGCTCATGGATAAGGAAATACCTCTAGTATAACAAACTCCATTTCATTGAAGCAAGCTTTGGCGGAGTTCTATAATATGCCATCAAGAGTGTTTTCTCAGAACTGCATATTCATTAAGTATTGCAGACCTGTTAGATTCTAGGATAAGAATTCAGAGAAAAGATGTACGACAGTAAACACCACTCTGACCTCAACTTCATCCTATTTAGAGAAGAAGGAGAAAGACGAGGAGGTGAAAAAAGTAGAGGTCAGTGTGGGTAGTAAGTAATTACATTACACTGCGTTAAGTATTGAAATAGCAGAAAATGGTAAATTATATAAGGACAGAGTGTGGGACATTGGGATGCACTTCACAGGAAAGATGGCAAATGAAAAGTCTTAGATAAGTAGGACACCACTAGGCAGAGAAAAGGGAGAAGGAGTTTTGAAAATTAGAGAGTATAGCATTAAAAAAGATACAAAAGTGGCCAGGAAGAAGGAATGCATTTGGGAATACAAGCCTGGAAAGACAGAGCAATGTCAAAATGGCCTTGAATTCTAGCCTAGGGTATTTGGATTTTATCCCACAGGCCATAGGTTGTGTGATCATACGTCCCAGCTTGCCAGGAACTGTTGTAATTGATACTCACCATCTTAGTACAATTATCACTAGCACCCCTTTCTCATTCTCAAGAGTGTCACAGTTTAGGCAATTTTGTGTTTGGCCACTATGCCCATAGGGAGCTACTAAAGGGTTTTGGCTGGAAAGTAACCTAAGTAAATCTTCATTTTACAACTGTCATTCTTGGAATTGTGTACAGCAGCAAACCAAGGCCTGGTCTAGTCGAATCCATCTTGTGACCTGTTTTTGTAAATAAAGTTTTAATGAAACACAGTCATTCCTGATGTTTACTAATTCTCAACAACAAAGTTGAATGGCTGTGATAGAGATCATATGATCTGCAAAGCTGAAAATACTTACTGTCTGGCTTTTTACAGAAAACATTTTCTGACCCCCAGTATAGAGCAAAGATGGAGGACATAAGACTAGAATCATAATGTCTTTTATAAATATGAGTATATGTCTTTTTCATCTCCAATAATATTTAAGTTTTGGTACCAAGTGGCAGGTTTATTGAAATATGGATATTTGGATAGTGACATTTTGTTCTAAGATGTCCTTCTTCATATTAACAGAGAGCCCTGGCAAAAGCCCACAAAGGTGCTCAAACTATTGCATCTAAAATGCAAAAGAAATTTATTTTCAGATCTTTTTGTTCCGAAGGTTTTTGCCCAGTAAAAAGACTCCAGCTGCCATTAAACATATCAAATAAATAAACCTCAAATGTGAAAGTAATTACATAGAAGGTCACACAAAATGAGCATAAACGGTTCAGGCTGAAAATGGCTTCAATAGCATAAATCATAGGGACAGTAAATAGCAACCCCACCCATGCCTTTTTCCTTGGGCAGGAAGGACAAGTGCCAGTTCTGATTGGTTTTTATCGCTCTGACTCAAAGCACCACAACCCAATATATGTTGCCCTTAAATAACTTGCAAAGGAAAAGTATTTGTGTTGCCAGTGGCCTCAGAAATGAATGAGACACATGTCCAAGATTTTAGTTGTGTAAGATATACAGTAATCAACAAGAAATGTATTCTGTTGGAGTGAATGTTATAAGATTATAAAATCAGAGAAGGGACAGTACTTCCTTACATTTATAAGATCTCTGTAAATATTATAAAGCACTGAGAGAGTATTTTATTTTTACTTCTACCAAACCATGTGATGTAATCTTTACTGGATAAGATTCTTTGTATCAAGAGGTTGCAGTACTTATAGATAGGAGAACTGAGTCTCAGAAGAAAGGTATGATTTTTTGAAGCCCATGTAATTGGAGTAAGTTCATGAACTCAGGCTTTCAGAATGCAAGAATGTTGCTTATTTTCTGGCCCTTGTGCAAGGACCACCCATTATCTTACTTCTTACTGTTTTCCTACACACACACACACACACACACACACACACACACACACACGTATATATCAATACTTTATTTGTATTAGCATATTTTTTTGAAATTTATTTTTTATACAGCAGGTTCTTATTACTTATCTATTTTATACAGATTAGTATTTGCACTAGTATCTAAGAGAAATTATCATTTCTGTCAATTGTGAATGTAGGAAATAAACCATAGTTGCATTATTTTTTCATAAAAAAGTATCAGTTTTCATATCATATCAGAGTTGTGTCAGATACCATAAAATATCATTCATACTCATGACTACTCTGAATTTATTATAATTAGTATAACCACTAGATATAATTTAATTCATTAATAAAGATGCACATATATTCTTATATCAAAAAATTTTAACATTGATAATGATATAGCAATATTTTTTTGCTCTGTAATGCTATGTATTGGTTTTATTGTTTGTTGTTTTTAAACAGTAATCTGAGAAGGGACCCATAGGTGTCGCCAGATTTCCACAGGAAACTGTGGCATTAAACAAACAAACAAACAAACAAATTCTTCCCAGGGTCCATAATATCTGTTCAGTTAGCTGTTGCTATTTAATGAGTCAATCCAGAATTTAGTATCTTAAAACAACAGCACTTGTTATTATTCTTTTTCATGGTTCTCAGATTTGACTGGGATCCAGCTAGGTGGTAATTACACAGGAATTGCCATGCTCTTGCATCCAGATGTTGGTTGGAGCTGGACTCATCTCAAAGGCTTCCCCACTCTCAGGCCTGACAGTTGATGTTGGCAGTTGGCTGTGACTTAACCTGGGCTGCAAGTGGCTGTTTGGCTTTCTCAAAGTGTGGCAGCTAGCTCCAAGACTGAGCATTCTATGAGATCCGGACAGAAGCCAGATTGCCTTTTAGAACCTAGCCTCAGAAGTCACATAGCATCACTTTCTCCAGTAATAGCCTTGCCTGGATACAAGGAGAGATGACATTGACCCCAACTCTCAGTCAGAGGAGTGGCAGTGTCACACCATAAGAGCATGTGGGATAGGATGTATCTGGGCGGGCCTCTCTGAAAAATACAATCCACCATAATGTTCCAAGATTTTCCATGCTTCTGCGTCTTGAACATAGTGTATATCCTGCTCTAAATTTCCTTCCATTTTTCTTTAATCTTACACTCCTGTTTTTCCTTTCAATCCAAAATAAGGCAGAAATTCTACTGCTAACTTCCCTGAACATTCTCCCTTCTTTTCACACACAGTTATTTTCTTTGTAGGGGAAAGAAGGGGTCGGGGGTGTGCGTGCTACAATTTTATCTTAAACTTACCTTTAATTTGTGTTTAACAAATCCTAGTACTTATTTGTAAGTACTCTTTCTTTCCTCTTACTTGTGACTTCTTTGAGGATAAATCCTCCTTCTCTTTCCCCCACACACCTACTCACTTGTTGCACCTTAATACTCAACTAATGTTTGTGGAATGAACAGCTGCTCTTTGAAATTCAGTCTGCTGCTGCCTATCAGAACAAGTCAGCCGCCATCAAAACTCAGTACCCACTGTATTGAAAGATGGGATGCTCTCAACTAGCAACAACTTCATTTGCTAGTTCTTTCCTTCCAGAGTTGAAAAATGAGTTCAGGGTGACAACCCTAGCTCCACATAACCAAATAGTATCGCTGATTATCATAGACTTTATATGAGTAACATCATCCCTGCCTCAAAACCAAAGGCAGAGACACCACAGCCTTACTGAAAACCTGAGAACATGATTTCTCCAAGAGATCAATGTGCTTGGATGAAGCAGATGAAATGCTGAGCCATGGGTTAAGGGATCAATTATGTTAGATTATTTTAAAATACAAGTACTTAAGTTATGTGGCTTTCTGTCACAACATCAAATGGCATCTTAGAAGGGACCAGAAAGTTCATGAGAGATTAATTTCAAATCCTGGTGAAGGAGGAAGAATTAACCTTGCACAGAATCAAACCCATTCATATTAAAGTTAAAAGGGAAAAATTATGTATAATCTTTGAGACTCATATGAAATATGAAACTCTGGCCATTAAACAAACTTTTTTTTTAAATACAAGATTAAAAAGGTGGGCTAGTTCACTGAAAAAATAAAAGCCAGGAAATTCATAGAATTTGCTTTGCTTACTAGCAAGAACCAAAAATGGACCTCTGACGTGACGAGATTCAGTTAGAAGTAAGCTACTTCCTAGGTTCTACTATTATGAGTTGATGTGCAGTTAAGCGTCTATGATTAGATAGAAACCACGATGTATACACCTCCCAACATAGTCATGAAATTGACAGAGAAGATCCATTTGGAAAGAAAGGTTTGGCTTAAACTCACCACCAGTGAATAACAACAGATTGTTCAAGAGGCCAGGACGAGCTCTACATTTCTATCCTAGAGGACAGGTCAGTGCGTGTAGGGCCCCTTATTTAATTCATCAAATAAGAGTTGCAGTGTTCATTTCTGCTGAAGAGATGATCACATTGTGCATTTTGCTCCATTATTCACAAATTTTTGAATCTTGACTCAATGCTCCCAACAGATCAGATGTATGAATTTTGGATATCAAGTGGCCTCATTTGTAAGCTCTAGTAAGAAATGACGTATTGTGTCTTCAGAATTAGACTGATAGGGGTGGGAACATTTTTTGATAAAAGTTGTAATCTTGAAAATATTTCTTTGATATAAATATTCTTCTTGGTTCTGAAAAATTTTTGAGTAGATTTCTTTATCATTTAGTTGTATTTTTGTCAACTAAAAAAAAAAAAAAGCCTATCTTGTATTAGTTATTGGGCTGAATGTAAAAGGACTTCTAAACTGATTACCTTTTGTAGAAATAGGATTCAAATGACTTCTCAATGTTATGTATTTAATACATGAATTCATTAGGAGAGGAAACAGAACCATCCTTTTACCCTCCACATCTTTTATTCGCTGAGTACTCCCTTAGAGAAAGACAGCAGTGTTGCCCTCCTGTCTCCTAGCAGGCCATGCCCCAATCCCTGCACTGGATGCCGTGCCATGTAGCTGGAGGAAACAGATGCTCTGGCCCCAGTGCAAACTCAGTGAACCTGAATCTCTAGAGATGAGATTTGTGCATTTATACTTTCCAAAAGCTTCCCAAGTGATTCTAATGTGCAGCTGGGTCAGAGCACTTTGCAAAGTATACACAGGCCTCTTATTTTTGAATTTTAGCACTTTCTCCACAATTGTAGCATTTGGGGTAGGTGCTTTTCTGATGGGGAAAGAAGGAAATGGTAAGGACATCATTTTCCCAAGTACAGGAGGAACGATGTGACATTGAAGCTGAGGAAATAATCCGTGAACTTTATTCTTCCCAGTGTAGGAAAAGTATGCTCTCATTGTTCATGGTCCATTTAGACAGGGCAGCTCGCAGAGGCTGAATCTGGGCCAGCTAGGCAGAGAATAATGTTTCCTTGCCTAAACTAATGAATGGTGGGATGAGGAGTGTTATTGGAAAAATGCATCAAAACCTTACATGTTTGTTTAAATGGAGCTGTGGTCAAACTCTGTAGAGAACAAACCCTGTGCAGCTTGAGTCTAGGCTATGAGATTTATTTTGTTTTTTAAGTGTAGGGGCATGAGGAGAAAACCCCAGTGCAATACATAAATCTTGATCAACTTGTTCAGAGCTGTTGGGAGATACTTTGAATTCCCCTGGAAAGAGGCTTTCTCTCATATTGGACATTTTCTCTATGCTTTTATTTCCTGATCTTTATTAATGGCCAACTGGCCTGTCCCATAGCTGGTGTTGGTCCTTCCGGAGGGAATTTAAATGGTACACTGAATAGTCCTCATATATATCACATGCTGCTCTTCAGTGTCAGTGGTGCAAAACTGGTTATTAAAATATGGTTTTCACAGGTATTCTATTCAGTGATGGGAAATGTACTGTTTTGGATTCTTACCATAAGAGACATGAAGCATGAAATACGTGTATTAGAAGTGCGTAACTCCAAATGAGACTTCAATGAATGAAAAAAGTTAAAAGGACTTAGCATTAAATTCTTTTTAGCTGTACAGGTTGAAAGTTTAACTTACAGTGAATAAAAACAGAACTGAAGATTAATTTTTGTTTTAAATTTAGGGATTTGAGTTTTAGTTTTTAATATCTAGTAGATAGACCAAAAACACTAATGAAAAATGTTGTGATTCTGGTTCTCAAAGTGAGAATCAAAGTAAGATAGTGACATCAAAACAAGATATTTAAGCCAAATATATATATATATATATGTATAGAATATACAACTAGAATATAAATATCATGACACAGTATATAGGCCTCCCTTGATCCCCACTGTGTCCTCAAAGCTCATAAAGTAGCTGGCATTTTGTATAGTTTCAGCATATATTTCGGGGCAAATAAAGGTATCTGATTTATCAGATCTGGTTTAGGTATGCTTGTACAGTAAACTATTGAATTGGTAGTCTATAAGAAGAGCCATTTTAATAGCAGGGGTCCAAGATTACTCCCATTACAATAAACAGTATATAGGAAAATGTCTAGGCTGTAGTAGATGCTCAAAAATAATGAGAATTATAGGAATTTCTTGTCATAATGGACTGATTTGCTTTAATTTTATAAGTGGACCAATAAGGAGCTTGCAAACTTTTCTTCCAACCATGTAATTAAGTTGTTTGTCCTAGAATATACACTGTAGCTTCTTAGACAAACAGGGAAAAAAAATATTTGCTGTGGTTTTATAACTTTCAGCCAATGACACATATGCCAGAGACGTACTATCCTTTACACCACAACACCCACATACCACCAATCCGCTTACTACACGGCACCCTCAAAATGCTGGCTATCTCCAGTGAAGGCTGTTGGTTATCAAGTTGTAGGAGAACCAAATAATAGATTAGATTTAAAATTATTTTCAGCTATAGAATACTCTGCAGATGAAAGGGCTATTAATTATATTTTTATATAACTTTGACCTTCTCTAGATGCCTTATTGTTTTCTTTTTATTTGGCCTTATGCCCATTTGAGAATGGGAGCTCCCTGAGGATGGGGCCTTGTCTTGTTTTTTTTTTCATCATACAGTGCCTGGTACATGATAAGCCTTCAGTAATAATAGTAGTAGATGCCATTATTGTTGTTGAAAGTGACAGAGATGTCAGTGACCAATTTTTACATCTGTAATAAATTTGTCTTAACTTTTTATTTCCTGGAAAACATTGGGCTGTGCTTGCTTCAGTTAGTTCCATGTGCTCAGAGATAATTTTTTTCAACTTTTTTTCATCTCAGTTTCCTTAACTCCCAAATGAGGATAATCCAGCCCCCCCCCCAGATTTGTTTTCAAGGCTGAATGAGATAATGTATTTGAAGGTGATCTTAAGCTCTCCAGAGTCGTTTTTAGTGACCTTAAGTAAGCTAAAGTAGTATAAGGGGCAAAACAAATATGTCATGTCTCTGAGACCAAAATACTTTCTTAGAGAATAACAGAAAGTTATTTTCTTCTAGATGATTTAACATAATCTGTACAGGGAGAAGGGGGCAAGATGGCCCAGAAAAACAGGATCTCTCAAAAATCATTATTAATATTATGAAACATAGTTTCCATTTTTATCTTTAAGAAGGTATACAAGAAATCATTTCTAGCCTTTTTAATTGCAGCTTTGATTATGTATTATGGAGCACAGAAGTAATCCCCCCGAGATGATCAGACACTTGATATTGCAGGTGCTGACTGTAGGCATGGGAAGTAGACGGTCCTGTTCTCCTTGAAACTTGGTGGTTGTGGGTGGTTCTCAGGGGTTAGAAAACAGGAAGAAACTCCCCTCTAGAGTGGTGTTGATTTGCATTCAAGGCTGCAGAGCTAAATCTTCTGAAGTTTATAATGAAAATCCCCATCTGAGTTTCCATGCTGACTCATCTTAAAGTGTGTTAACAATGTGGGCGTAGCAGGAGTTTCTGCCATAAAGAGAGCCGTCCAAAGGCTCCCTCTGAAGGTGAAGTTCTGATGTTCTGAATTGCCTCTCCCACAACGTGGTCAAATTTCAATCTCTAACAGTTGAAGCCTGAGCCCAGTGATCGCTGTGATTAAAAACAGCTTCCCAGGGCTTCCCTGGTGGCAGAGTGGTTGAGAGTCCGCCTGCCAATGCAGGGGACGCGGGTTCGTGCCCGGTCCGGGAAGATCCCACATGCCGCGGAGTGGCTGGGCCCGTGAGCCATGGCCGCTGAGCCTGCGCGTCCAGAGCCTGTGCTCCGCAACGGGAGAGGCCACAGCAGTGAGAGGCCTGTGTACCGGAAAAAACAAACAAACAAAAAACACAGCTTCCCTGTTCCTTTTCCATAGTGATTGTTCTAACTCAGGAGTAGCTTAGTGGGACTTTTTCCACTCCACTCCACTGACCTCCCTTATCCTCATAAACATGTCCCAGACACCCCAGGGCACACACAGTTTAAGGAAAAGCTATATGCTTGCAATGCAAATGCTCTCAGGACAAGTCTCGTAGGTTTCCTTAAAACCAGATGACTATACCCAAGTGCTTCCTAGACACAAATTCTGGAGCCTTCCCTAAATCTCTTCTCTCTGGAGGTTGAAAAACAGCCAAAAGGAGGGGCATTTCATGAGTTTGCATGAGTTTCTCTCACTGGATCCTGCAAAAGGCTGAAGTCACGTGGGTTTTTCTGAACCATTTCCCTGGTGCATTGCCAGAGCCACATAACCTAATGAGCATTCGGATGGGGCAAGGCAAGCTGAGGTGTGCATCAGGTGCGCTTGTCACAGGTGCAGACCTCTGAGAGACTGGCTTTCAAGTCTGATTTGCAAATTAGATATGCCGGTCACTTTGGATTAGCCTCCAGTTTAAATTCAGCTGTTATCATTTCCATCTTAGCATCACATGCATTCTGACGGAAGGCCCTGCATAAAACTGCAGTCCCAGAAAAATCCTGTCCATTAACATAATGCTAGGAAGCCACTTTGGTAGACTTAAATGAACTAGACACCAAATGTGTTGCCTTAGCAATCGAATCTGCCTTTTCTCTTCCAAAGTTGTTTATCTGAACCTCCGAGTGGTCTGTGCTACTAATCAGAAAATTGAACTTGTTGTTTAACTCATTGGACAGTAATAGTGATACTAGTCATTGTAAAAGATAGCAGTTCATAAGTTTCTCATTCACATTTTATAGCGAGGCAATGTAATTGCAAGTTCGTAAGTGAGGAACTGAGACCTAGGAGGCCAGGTCTACCTTGACTCACTTGGCCAAAGTTTCAGGGCTAGTGAGCAGTAGGTCAAGGATTCAAACTCCCATCTTTGTAACTGCAAAGCTACATCCATCTGTTCTACTACATTGCAGACATACGTAGAATACAGTGATTAAAATGTCTATAATCTACTTAATACTATGTCAAAAGCAAGGTTGTGTTGGTGAACAAGGCAAATGCAGTCTTTAGCTTCAGCTGCATTATAGTCTAACTAAAAAAAAAAAAAGCTAAACAAGTGATTAAAGTTCCATTTACGTGCTTAAAGAGGAAAAAGAGGGCACTCTGGCATCATGTAGCAGTTGAATTGCACATGTTCTGTAAGGGAATATGCACAGGAAAGTTGAACAGTAGAATTTGGCCAGGTAATGATGGGTAAAGTAGGCATGAGGTTAGAAGAAGGGAAAGTCTGAGCAAAAGGAATGGCAAAGAATCAGGGTTGAGAAAACACACGGTTACTGAAGAATATGAAAGATGGTCTGGTTGGAGAAAGAGCTACAGGATGGAGAGTGGAGAAGATGTTGATGGGCTATAAAGCTTTAGAGGGAAGCAGAGGCCATATTGTAGAGCACTTTGTAAGACTATCATTGTGCTAATACTCTGTTGAAAATAATAATAATTATTATTCTGATGATTACAACAATACTACAAGTTAGATATCATCATACTATTTTACCATTAGAGAAGCTGGGACTCGTAGAACTAGGGTTCCGAAACTCTGGGACTCTGACTAGGATCAACAAAACTCTGTTGGCTTGGCCCAAAGCCCTTCATCATGAAGGTACCTGGCACTATTGACTTACCTTGTCACTTAGATACAAACTGAACAGGGACAGAGTCAAATTATCTTCCTGTTGGTCTTTACTGTAAATGTGAAAGATGACCCAGACCGCATGTCTGGTCAGTTCATTTTGTGATGGCAAGTGGGATCGTGTAGTCTTAGGGCATAATTGAAAATATACATTATTTTTGTGAAACTTTGCAACCAAGAATATCATTAACATTTAATGCTTTAACCACATTTATCCAACTTTGTAGATTTGACATTTTATACTTTGCTGACCTTTTTGGGTTGTTAAAAGGAAATATCTTTTCTGTATTCCTCTCCCTCTGTTACAGCAAAAGAAAGCCAACTGTATTAGTATTTATAGAAAAAAAAAAATAAAGGGGAAAAAAAAAGATAAAGACCACATTTCTTACTACTTTTTTTTTTTTTTTTCTTTTCTTTTGAAGTAGAATTATCCTGGGCTTTTAACCAGAGACTTTGGGCTGCTCTTTTATTGATCTGTCTGTTCTATATAAAGATCAGACCGTATGCATCTGTCCAAATTGGCAAGGATTCATTTGTAGTCTTTGCTTTCATATTTTTATTTGTTACTTACTGCTACAGTCTCACACAGATAATTTAATCGAATAAATCTCCATATTTCATCGAATAGATTTAAAAAACTAGTTTTTCCAAATCCATATTTAACATAATGCAGTTATCTTATGATCTCTGTAGATAGCATTTACCTCTCTGGTAAAGTGATTATGTCCCTAATCATACATCTTAAATTAAGCCTATGAATTAGGAAGACTCGGCACCTTATTACAATATGTGTGTTTGTGTGGCGGGGCAGTTTCTCCACACCACCAAGCAATTCTCAGACACCAACTGGGTGTGCTACCATCCACCTCAATTCTAACACTGTGTGCTTGGAGAGAGCATCACATCCCACAGGTTAAGGGCTCAGGCCCACAAGACTAACCCCCCACCCCAACTTCAGAGGTCAATTGCAAGTCTGGGTTGTCATCTGAGATTCTGACCAATTGGCTATAGATCTGAGGGTCCAAAGCCCCCCTCCTTGGCTTTCATCAATCTGCTAGAGCCAGCTGCTTACAGAACTCAGGGAAGCATTTTTCTTACTAGATTACCAGTTTATTAGAAAAGGATGTAACTCAGGAGGAGCCCGATGGAAGAGATACATAGAGCAAGGTATGGGGAAAGGGCACAGAGCTTCCATGCCCCCTCTGAGTGCCACTCTGCCTCAGTCACCCTATGTTCACCACATGGAAGATCTCTAAACCTTGTACTTTTGGCCTTTAAGGAGGCTTTATTACACAGGCATGACTGATGAAATTATTGGCCATTGGTAATTGAAGTCAATCTCTAGCTCCCCTCCCCACCCAGGAGGTCCAGGGTGGAACTAAAATTTCCAAACCTTTAATCGCACAGTTGGTTCCCAAGGCATCCAACCCGCATTCTTAAGTTAACTTGAGGCTTTCCAAAGGTCACCTCATTATCATAACAAATGACACTTTTTTTTTCTTTTTCCACTTGAGAAATTTCTAGTGTTTTAGGGGCTCTGTGCCAGAAAAAGGGACCAAGACCAAATATAAATTTCTTGTTATAAATCACAGCATCACAATTGCTCCCTTAATTTTCCTTTCTATTATATTGCAATTTAATCTTTTGTTTGCACTTTATATTTAATATATGAAAAAAATTTACCTTCACCCAAAGGTGAAATTTCTTTAATTTTGTGTTTCTACTTTTTTTTTTTTTTTTTTTCCTTGCGGTACGCGGGCCCCTCACTGCTGTGGCCTCTCCCGTTGCGGAGCACAGGCTCCAGACGCGCAGGCTCCGGACGCACAGGCTCAGCGGCCATGGCTCACAGGCCCAGCCGCTCCGCGGCACGTGGCATCTTCCCTGACCGGGGCAAGAACCCATGTCCCCTGCATCGACGGACGGACTCTCAACCACTGCGCCACCAGGGAAGCCCTAATTTTGTGTTTCTTGTATCCTACTTCCAGTTTTGTTTCTTTGGATTAGAACTAAGGTGTGTGCTTTCCTCAGAGGTAACCCGGTATTGGGACTTTAGGAATGGCTTTCAGTTTTGTTAAATCATTTTTTTTAGGTTAAAAAAGTTACGTGAACCAGATAATGGTTTAAACAGCTACTTATCACCTGTCCTTGTGTATAATACTGTATAGTGTATCTTTTGCACATGAAAGGGTGTATTTGCTGAGTGCAGAGATTATGTAAAACTTGCTGAAAAACCAAGAATCTGACAATTTGAATCTATTAAATATATTAGTTTAGAGAGAACAAAGATATCTCATTTGCCATGCTCATTAATTATCAGTGTCTTCCTAGCATACTAGCTAAGAATTTGTAGCTATGTATTTATGTATTTGCCTACTTGGAAGGAGAATCATGATCCATTAGGGATGTCTGTCTTTGGCACAAAATACGAAAAGGTAAGCCATGTGTTTTTTTAATCTTGCCTTAGCTGCATGAAGTTGGTCTAAATCAGGGACCAGCAAGCTGTTCCCATAAAGGGACAGATAGTAAATATTGAGGAATTGCAGGACATACAGTCACTGTTGTAAGGGCTCAACTTTGCCATTGTACTGCTGAAGCATTCCGTTTCCAATAAAATTTTACTCACAAAAACTGGTACAATACAATACATCCTTAAACCTTGAAGCATCCTTTTTCCTTTGTCTCCTTTACTGTCATCATAGGACATACACCTCAGTCTGCATCCTAGGAAACTCCCATTCCCTAAATCTCTGGTCTCTCTGGGATAACATAAACTCTGGAATGTGTCTCTCAGCTTTGGTGAATAGGACAGATGTTCTCTGCACTCTATTCCTTTACGGAGTAAAGTTTGTCTTGATCTCATCCTCTCCTGAATATTGCAGGATGAAGCAGTTTCCTTTGAAACATCTGAATCAATTAGGAAAAATTGTTTGTGTTTTATTTTGTTTACTCCCATAAGCAAATACAAAAAAATATGCTACTTCGAAATGTCAATGCCAGGAATATTCCGTCTTATGCATTTTAATTCTGTTAGGAGACACATGTTTAACCAAGGCTGTAAGCAGAAAATCTTCCATAAAGATCATTAAGTATGAAAATATATAAATGTATTAAACAATCTATGCCAATTCCAGAAGCACAGGGTAAACTACATTTTAAAACTGTTCTTTCTTCAGAACAAAGGAAACATTCCCAACTCTCTCTCTCTCCTAAGAATGTGTATTACAACATAGTCATTATCTGCACATTTTATATTTCCAGCATGAAGTAGTAAGTAAGGCTTTGAGGTGGACTGCAAATCTGTATTTAGTTAATAATTTCTACAAAAGAACTTTCTTTCGTATAACTGTATATCCAAACTGTTTCAGAAACAGATTGATTTCTAGACTGCTTGTGTTTTCACAGAATTTTAAGAATTCACACCCCACAGACTTTATGAAGTTCCCTTTAAACCAAACTTTTAACATACAGGAATGGATGGCTCCCAGATATTTTAGAATAGGTTTCAGTATAAAGTTGAGATATGAAATTCTATATAAGTGGAATATGTACCAGAGGAAGAAAACATGAAAAAATAAAGATGAGGTTGTCTTTGTTTCTATACTTGTGTCCTCCCCCGAAAGGAAAATAAATAATAATATAAAATAAAATAATACTATGCTATAAAATGTACTACAGTCACATAATATCATAAAATAAAAATGATAAGTAACATAAAACTACCCTGAGTCTGTTTACACTGTGTAATGGGAATCATAGCTATAGAGTCTGTTATCAATTTAAATTATCTACCTTTAAGTTTTTTTTTAAAAAAGGATTTATTCCAAGAAGTTCTCCTGCCAAAGCAGGAAGGCATATGTATGGTGGTCACACCCACGTCACATCCTCAGTTTCATAGATAGGCAGCTAATTGTAAAATGCCTTTTGAAAAACATGCAGGCTAACACCATTTTCTCTGTTGACACTCTATGTAAAAATACATGAAAATAGAGTTTGGGTTAATAAATGTCCCGTGGAGATTTTAAAACTTTACTTCCTTTGCATTGATTAGTTTAATGCTGTGAAATAATCCTAAAACACACATCCCAGAAAGGGCCCAAGCCAGTCTATGCATACATAAGTGGGCCAAGCCACTGTGATCCATTGCATATGGATGCTTGAGTTAATTAACATGATGTTGTAATGCAAAAGAAAAATTGGATCTTCACTATGCCCTTTTGGTTACTACTTTAAAGGTAGAAAAGACATAGTAGATGAATAATAGACCGAATATGAAAACATTTCATTGAGTTTTTCATTATAGTAAAAACATCTCAGTGGAGAGATAAAAGGCATTTACTAAGTTCGCCGAAATGGAGATGTGATTGTTGGAACAGTTTAGGCACTTTATAATTCATTTTGCACTAACCTCTTTTTTGAAATCTGAGCACAGCGAAGAAACGAAATCCTTACTTTCATAATACAGTGGGAGGACACAGAAAATGGTCTTTATTTCCAGACATTTTGGATTATGAGTTTCATTCTGACAATTATTTTGAACAGAGAAGTGGCAGGATCAGCCATTAAAAGGAAATTGCAATTACAACGTTAACTCTAGTTAGTAGTACAATAGGGAAAAATCATTTTCTAAACATTTGTCTCAGGATGTGCCTCTTTTCCATTCAGCCAATTTAGCTCTTCCCTTCAAATGTCAAAGCCATCTGTAATTGTTTTTATCAAGGCTGACAAAGTCGTGTGACTGACCAGTCAACTTAAGAACACAGAAAATATATAAACTGAATTTCTAGTTAATTAGACTATTTCATTAACTAGTTCTCTGGTGCCATGAAAATATTTAAAATGTTTAAACTTTTGCAGGTTTGCCAAGTGTAGCAACAAAACTACACTGGAAAAAAAAAGGCATTGTATGACAAGAGCATGACAACTATTTTTAGCTAAAAACATCTATAGCTGATGGGTATGGAAAATAGAGAATGGAAAATTCTCCATTATTCTGAATAACGTGGGTTAATACTTACTGAAGACCTAAACCAAACTCACTTATCCAGATGAGTTCAGTAATTAGGCAGATAAAGAATGGGTCCCCATATGCGAACACAGAACATAACCCTGGTCTACACGTGTGGCCCTTCTCTTTTCAATCAGCGCGACAGCAGTGCCACTGCAGAGGTTGGCTATTTTTGGCAAAGTGTTGTAAGATTCTGGAGTGATGAGAAAACTCCCACTCTTGTTAGAATCTAATCCTCCCTTGTCAGGAAACTGAGTTTAAGCCTTAATGGAGAGATTTCAAAATGCTAGTGGTTCTTGGCTCCAGGAAAAAAAAAAAAAGAATTGTAACAATTGGTTGCCCTTTAATCGAATACTGATGAGTGGATAAAAGCTGCTACAACCTGGGAATGTTTTTCTTTCCTTTAAGGCAGTTGGTTCCAAAAGAATATAGTTTCAGAAGCAGAGTAGTTTGGGGGAAAGAGATGATATTTTGAGAGACCGAGTCAGGAAATTGCTCCTGAAGAATGAGGAAAACAGCAATGATGAGGCACCAGTTGGCAATAACCAGAAAGGTACAACTTGTTGCTGAATTGTGATATTCTTGATCATCTCTTCTCCAGTTAATGTTGAGTTGGTGGTGTAGGCATGCACTGAATTAACCCACCTTGGGCAGAATATTCAGATCAATTAACTGTATCTTCCACACCCTCCTACCACTTGTCTTTCTTCTACCCAGCTATCACCAGTCTTCTATATCTGGTTGTGTTGCCCTTAAATCTTCAATCGTGGCAAGGCTCAGTTCTGTACTCTAAACTTAGCTTTCCTTTTTTCCGCATCACAGCTCACCCTGTTCAGTCCTGTGATCATTGCTAAGAGGACATTTGTTTATTACACAAATTCTACCTGAGTTTTGAATGATCCTTACAGCCTAATTCCTTGATGATCCCATGGATGTTCATAATTTAAAATAGGCCAGTAGACAATCCAAACTATTCCTGCATTTCTCTTTTCTTGTTTTTGACCTTTGGAGCTTTCTGGATACATCTTCTTTTTTTTTTTTGCGGTATGCGGGCCTCTCACTGTTATGGTCTCTCCCGTTTCTGAGCACAGGCTCCAGACACGCAGGCTCAGTGGCTATGGCTCACGGGCCTAGCAGCTCCGTGGCATGTGGGATCTTCCCAGACCGGGGCACGAACCCGTGTCCCCTGCATCGGCAGGCGGACTCTCAACCACTGCGCCACCAGGGAAGCCCCTCTGGATACATCTAAATCATAGTAAATCTTTGGGAAAATGGTTTTGGATGGACTAAAATTTGTTTTGCCTTGTTTTTTTTTTGCTACAGTTCAAGTTAAAGAACATGGTAGTTGTTCAATCTGTCTAAAGCAAAAAAACTTGACACATACACAGCTGTTATCCCCTTACATTCCCATGTCAGATATCATCAATCCATCTCAGCACTCATTCTCTCTGCATTCAGATGAAGCCTTAGAGTCCTTCTCAACCCAGCCTTTCAGGCAACCACTAATGGATCATCAGAAGTTGCCACCCCTGCTTCTAGTGTTATAGTGGGTGTGTGTGTGTGTGTGTGTGTGTGTGTGTGTGTGTGTGTGTGTGTGTGTAGCTGAATAGTTGAAGCAAAGAAAGGAACCTATATATGCCCACAACCTTTTTCGCTTAACTAGGACTAAATGTTACAACTAACTGCTATATCAAGTCCATCACAGAGATGGAGATGTTTTTAAGACTAAACTAACTATATGAGTATGATTTGAATTTCAATATATGATTTCCAGAAGGGAATAGAACAGAATGGGTATTGTCTATGACTGAAGCAAAAAAAAAATGTTATGAAATGGGTCTTTGAATGAATTGTTCACTTCTCCATCCCTCTTGATCAACATAAGGGTCCATATATCAATATGCTTGATGTATTAGCACATGCCAGTTCTTATTCAAAATCTATCACTTTGAAAACACCTATATATACTTCTTAAACTATCCTAAATAGAAATATATTAAATGTATTTTCTTAAATATTTTCTAATTCATTATGAACTGAGTTCTCAGCTGATACCAGAAAATTTCAACTCTTACTTCAATATTTGTAACTGAAGATGCTAGGTGAAAGATGATGTTTGAGAATGTATAATAATTTTATTCCTGTTAATTATGCTATTATCTTGATTATTTTTTTTATTTTTAACTTTTTATTATGAGAATTTTCAAACACAAAGTAGAATAATGCAATACACATCAATGTGCCCATTATAGAACTTCATCAATTGTCATCATTTTGCTAATCTTGAAGAAACAAGTGTTAATTATAATCAGAGATAAAACAGGACTCAAACTTCATGGAAAAGAGTAAAATATATTTTTTTACCAACAGTCAAATGGTGATGGTGGACAGAATCATTGCATGGTGCAACATGGTAAAGTAAATAGAGGGTTAAGGTCCTTAATGGAAGGATGCATCTTGCATGAAAGGAGGTGGGACGTATTTTATAGGCCCCTCTTCATGCTGCAGGAAGAATCAGGACCACAGCTACATTTGCCTATTTTTTTCTTAGATTATGAAGTTAAAGAGAATAGCAGAATCATTTTGGTGTAACAGCAAATCAGTGGATTACGTTACTTATAGACAGTCTCTTCTAAAATATTCCTTTGACACTGAGAAGCTGAAGAAGGCTAATGAATCACCTATTTTAAATTGTAGTTTTTGCTTTTCATGTATGTTTAAACTTAAAACCTGTCTTTTAATAAGCCTCTATTGAAATATACATTTGTGTGATAATCCTAACAAGTATTTAACATAAATATTCAACAGTTTCTATAAAGAACTCTGTTTTATTTCCTGCTACAGTACCTTCTTATCCAAATTGCTAATATGTTGTGTTACTTAGGCCTGCCAGTACTGGGTAAGTTAAAAGGAAGAGGGCAGGAAGAATTCTGTCTTTGCTGTCATCTGGCTTTTGTACCCCCTTTAAAACAAGGTCTCTTTTAATCAATCTAAAACTTTCCTTTAGGTTTTTTCCACTTAAGTGGAATATCTTTGAGACATTTTTTTTAACATCTTAATTGGAGTATAATTACTTTACAATGTTGTGTTAGTTTCTGTTGTATAACAAAGCGAATCAGCTACATGGATACCTATATCACCATATACCCTCCCTCTTGCGTCTCCCTCCCACACTCCCTATCCCACCCCTCTAGGTGGACAGAAAGCACCGAGCTGATCTCCCTGTGTGGTGAAGCTGCTTCCCACTAGCTATCTATTTTACATTTGGTAGTGTATATATGTCCATGCCACTCTCTCACTTCGTCCCAGCTTACCCTTCCCCCTCCCTATGTCCTCAAGTCCATTCTCTACATCGAGGTCTTTATTCCTGTCCTCCCCCTAGGTTCTTCAGAACCTTTCTTTTTTTTTTTTAATTCCATATATATGTGTTAGTATACAGTATTTGTTTTTCTCTTTCTGACTTACTTCACTCTGTATGACAGACTCTAGGTCCATCCATCTCACTACAAATAACTCAATTTTGGCTCTTTCTATAGCTGAGTAATATTCTATTGAATATATGTGCCACATCTTCTTTAACCATTCATCTGTCGATGGACACTTAGGTTGAATCCATGTCCTGGATATTGTAAATAGTGCTTCAATGAACATTATGATACATGTCACTTTTTGAATTATGGTTTTCTCAGGGGATATGCCCAGTAGTGGGATTGCTGGGTCATATGCTAGTTCTATTTTTAGTTTTTTAAGGAACCTCCATACGGTTCTCCATAGTGGCTGTATCAATTTACATTCCTACCAACAGTGCAACAGGGTTCCCTTTTCTCCACACCCTCTCCAGCATTTACTGTTTGTAGATTTTTTGATGATGGCCATTCTGACTGGTGTGAGGTGATACCTCATTGTAGTTTAGATTTGCATTTCCCTAATGATTAGTGATGTTGAGCATCCTTTCATGTGTTTGTTGGCAATCTGTATATCTTCTTTGGAGAAATGTCTATTTAGGTCTTCTGCCCATTTTTGGATAGGGTTGCTTTTTTTCATATTGAGCTTCATGAGCTGCTTATATATTTTGGAGATTAATCCTTTGTCAGTTGCTTTCTTTGCAAATATTTTATGCCATTCTGAGGGTTGTCTTTTCATCTTGTTTATGTTTTCCTTTGCTGTGCAAAAGCTTTTAAGTTTCATTAGGTCCCATTTGTTTATTTTTGTTTTTATTTTCATTTCTTTAGGAGGTGGGTCAAATAGGATCTTGCTGTGATGTATATCATATACTGTTCTACATATGTTTTCCTCAAAGAGTTTTATAGTGTCTGGCCTTACATTTAGGTCTTTAATCCATTTTAAGTATGTTTTTGTGCATGGTGTTAGGGAGTGTTCTAATTCCATTCTTTGACATATAGCTGTCCAGTTATCCCAGCACCACTTATTGAAGAGGCTGTCTTTTCTCCATTGTATACTCTTGCCTCCTTTATCAAAGGTAAGGTGACCATATGTGCATGGGTTTATCTCAGGGCTTTCTATCCTGTTCCGTTGATCTAAATTTCTGTTTTTATGCCAATACCTTACTATCTTCATTATTGTAGCTTTGTAGTACAGTCTGAATTCAGGGAGCCTGATTCCTCCAGCTCTGTTTTTACTTCTCATGATTGCTTTGGCTATTCGGGGTCTTTTGTGTGTCCATAGCAATTGCGAAATTTTTTGTCCTAGTTCTGTGAAAAATGCCATTGGTAGTTTGATAGGGATTGCATTGAATCTGTAGATTACTTTGGGTAGTATAGTCATTTTCACAATGGTGATTCTTCCAGTCCAAGAACATGGTATATCTCTCCATCTGTTTGTATCATCTTTAATTTCTTTCATCAGTGTCTTATCGTTCTCTGCATACAGGTCTTTTGTCTCCTTAGGTAGGTTTGTTCCTGGTTGTTTTATTCTTTTTGTTCCAATGGTAAATGGGAGTGTTTCCTTAATTTCTCTTTCAGATTTTTCATTGTTAGTGTATAGGAATGTAAGATATTTCTGTGCATTAATTTTGTATCCTGCTACTTTACCAAATTCATTGATTAGCTCTAGTAGTTTTCTGGTAGTGTCTTTAGGATTCTCTATGTATAGTATCACGTCATATGCAAACAGTGACAGCTTTACTTCTTCTTTTCCGATTTGTATTCCTTTTATATCTTTTTCTCCTCTGATTACTGTGGCTAAAACTTCCAAACCTGTGTTGGATAATGGTAGTGAGAGTGGGCAACCTTTTCTTCTTCCTGATCTTAGAGGAAATGGTTTCATTTTTTCACCACTGAGAACGTTGTTGGCTGTGGGTTTGTCATATATGGCCTTTATTATGTTGAGGTAGTTTCCCTCTATGCCTACGTTCTGCAGAGTTTTTATCATAAATCGTTGTTGAATTTTGTCGAAAGAGTTTTCTGCATCTACTGAGATTATCATATGATTTTTATCCTTCAGTTTGTTAATGAGATTAATTTGCGTATATTGAAGAATCCTTGCATTGCTGGGATAAACCACACTAGATTATGGTGTATAATCCTTTTAATGTGCTGTTTGATTCTGTTTGCTAATACTATGTTGAGGACTTTTGCATCTATGTTCATCAGTGATATTGGCCTGTAGTTTTCCTTTTTTGTGACATCTTTGCCTGGTTTTGGTATCAGGGTGATGGTGGCCTCATAGAATGAGTTTGGGAGTGTTCCTTCCTCTGCTATATTTTGGAAGAGTGTGAGAAGGATAGGGGTTAGCTCTTCTCTAAATGTTTGATAGAATTTACCTGTGAAGCCATCTGGTCTTGGGCTTTTGTTTGTTCGAAGGTTTTTAATCACAGTTTCAATTTCAGTGCTTGTGATTGGTCGTTTATATTTTCTCTTTCTTCCTGGTTCAGTCTTGTAGGGTTGTATTTTTCTAAGAATTTGTCCATTTCTTCCAGGTTGGCCATTTTATTGGCATATAGTTTCTTGTAGTAGTCTTTCATGATCCTTTGTATTTCTGCAGTGTCCGTTGTTACTTCCCCTTTTTCATTTCTAATTCTGTTGAATTGAGTCTTCTCCCTTTTTTTCTTGATGAGTCTGGCTAATGGTTTATCAATTTTGTTTACCTTCTCAAAGAACCAGCTTTTAGTTTTATTGATCTTTTCTATTGTTCTCTTCATGTCTCTTTCATTTATTTCTGATCTCATCTTTATGATTTCTTTCATTCTATTAACTTTGGGGTTTTTTGTTCTTCTTTCTCTAATTGCCTTAGGTGTAAGGTTAAGTTGTTTATTTGAGATTTTTCTAATTTCTTGAGGTTGGATTGTATTGCTATAAATTTCCCTCTTACAACTGCTTTTTCTGCATCCCATAGGTTTTAGGTCATTGTGTTTTCATTGTCATTTGTTTCTAGGTATTTTTTGATTTCCTATTTGATGTCTTCAGTTATCTCTTCGTTATTATATAGTATATTGTTTAGCCTCCGTGTATTTTTATTTTTTACAGATTTTTTCCTGTAATTGATATCTAGTCTCATAGCATCGTGGTCGGAAAAGATACTTGACACAATTTCAATTTTCTTAAATTTACCAAGGCTTGATTTGTGTCCCATGATATGATCTATCCTGGAGAATGTTCCATGAGCACCTGAGAAGAAAGTATATTCTGTCGTTTTTGGATGGAATGTCCTGTAAATATCAATTAAGTCTATCTTGTCTAATGTGTCATTTAAAGCTTGTTTTTCCTTATTTATTTTCATTTTGGATTATTTCTCCATTGGTGAAAATGGGGTATTAAAGCCCCCTACTATTATTGTGTTACTGATGATTTCCCCTTTTGTGGCTGTTAGCATTTGTCTTCTGTATTGAGGTGCTCCTACGTTGGGTGCCTAAATATTTACAATTCTTATATCTTCTTCTTTGATTGATCCCTTGATCATTATATAATGCCTTCTTTGTCTCTTGTAATAGTCTTTATTTTAAAGTCTATTTTTTCTGATATGAGAATTGCTACTCTAGCTTTCTTTTGATTTCCATTTTCATGGACTATCTTTTTCCATCTCCTCACTTTCAGTCTGTATGTGTCCCTAGGTCTGAAGTGGGTCTCTTGTAGACAGCATTCATATGGGTCTTGCTTTTGTATCCATTCGGCCAGTCTATGTCTTTTGCTTGGAGCATTTAATCCATTTACATTTAAGGTGATTATTGATATGTATGTTCCTATTACCATTTTCTTAATTGTTTTGGGTTTGTTTTTGTAGGTCTTTTCCTTCTCTTTTGTTTCCTGCCTAGAGAAGTTCCTTTAGCATTTGTTGTAAAGCTAGTTTGGTGGTACTGAATTCTCTTAACTTTTGCTTGTCTGTAAAGGTTTTAATTTCTCCGTCGAATCTGAATGAGATCCTTGCTGGGTAGAGTAATCTTGGTTGTAGGTTTTTTCCTTTTTTCACTTTAAATATGTCCTGCCACTCCCTTCTGGCCTGCAGAGTTTCACTTGAAGTTCAGTTGTTAACCTTATGGGGATTTCCTTGTATGTTATTTGTTGCTTTTCCCTTGCTGCTTTTAATATTTTTTTGTATTTAATTTTTGATAGTTTGATTAATATGTGTCTTGGCATTTTTCTCCTTGGATTTTATCCTCTTTGCTTCCTGCACTTGATTGAGTATTTCCTTTCCCATGTTAAGGTAGATTTCAACTATAATCTCTTCATATATTTTCTCAGACCCTTTCTTTTTCTGTTTCTGTTTTTCTTCTGGGAGCCTCATAATTCAAATGTTGGTGTGTTTAATGCTGTCCCAGAGGTCTCTGAGACCGTCCTCAATTCTTTTCATTCTTGTTCTTTACTCTGCTCTGTTGTAGTTATTTCCACTATTTTATCTTGCGTGTGACTTATCCATTCTTCTGCCTCAGTTATTCTGCTATTGCTCCCTTCTAGATAGTTTGTAATTTCATTTATTGTGTTGTTCATCATTTGTTTTCTCTTTAGTTCTTCTCGGTCGTTGTTAAACGTTTCTTGTATTTTCTCCATTCTATTTCCAAGATTTTGGATCATCTTTACTATCATTACTCTGAGCTCTTTTTCAGGTAGACTGCCTGTTTCCTCTTCATTTGTTAGGTCCTTGGTGGGTTTTTTCCTTGCTCCTTCATCTGCTGCATATTTCTGTCTTCTCATGTTGTTTAACTTACCCTGTTTGCGGTCTCCTTTTTTCAGGCTGCAGATTTGTAGTTCCTGTTGTTTTTGGTGTCTGCCCCCAGTTGGTGAGGTTGTTTCAGTGGCTTGTGTAGGCTTCCTGGTGGAGGGGACTGGTGCCTGTGTTCTGGTGGGTGGGGCTGGATCTTGTCTTTCTGGTGGGCAGGACCACATCCGGTGGTGTGTTTTGGGGTGTTTGTGACTTTATTATGATTTTAGGCAGCCTTTCTGCTAATGGGTGGGGTTGTGTTCCTGTCTTGCTAGTTGTTTGGCATGGGGTGTCCGGCACTGGAGCTTGCTGGCCATTGGGTGGAGCTGGTTCCTAGTGTTGAGGCGGAGATCTCTGGGAGAGCTCTCACTGACATTTTACATGGGGCTGGGAGATCTCAGGTGGGCCAGTGTCCTGAACTCAGCTCTCCCATCTCAGAGGCTCAGGCCTGACACCAGGCCGGAGCACCAAGACCCTGTCAGTCACACAGCTCAGAAGAAAAGGGAGAAAAAAAGAAAGAAAAAAAAAATATTAAAAAAAAGGTTTTTTAATTATTAAAATTAAAAAAATAATGATAATAAAAAAGTAGAGAGCAACCAGACCAATAAACAAATCCACCAGTGATAACAAGTGCTAAAAACTAAACTAACATAAACAGAAAAATCAGAAAAATCAGTCACAGACACATACCCAAGTCCACAGTTGCTCTCAATGTCCACCGCCTAAATTTTGGGATGATTCGTTGTCTATTCAGGGATTCCCCAGATGCAGGGTACATCAAGTTGATTGTGGGGATTTAATCCACTGCTCCTGAGGCTGCTGGGAGAGAGTTCCCTTTCTCTGCTTTGTTCACAAAACTCCCAGGGTTCAGCTTTGGTTTTGTCCCCGCCTCTGCGTGTAGGTCATGACCCTCAGGCATCTGTTCCCACCCAGACAGGAGGGGGTTAAAGCAACGGCTGAGTAAGGTGCTCTTGCTCACTCAGGCTGAGGGGAGGGAGGGGTACGGTAGTCATAATTGGAATGCAGGCGAGCCTACGGTGGCAGAGGCCAGCAAAATGTTGCAACAGCCTGAGGCACACTGTGTGTCCTCCAGGGGAAGTTGTCCCTGGATCAGGGGACACCGGCAGTGGTGGGCTGCACAGTCTCCCAGGGGGCGTGCGGTGTGGATAGTGACCTGTGCTTGCACACAGGCTTCCTGGTGGCAGCAGCAGCGTTAGCGTTTCATGCCCGTCTCTGTGGTCTGAGCTGATAGCCGTGGCTTGCGCCCATCTCTGGAGTTAGTTTAGGTGGTGCTCTGCCTTCTTTGGGCACACTGGGAAGGAATCCCCTCACCTCGTGCACCCTGAGACAGTGGTCTCTTGCTTCTTAGGCAGTTGCAGACTTTTTCCCGGACTCCCTCCCGTCTAGCCGTGGTGCACTAGCCCCCTTCAGGCTGTGTTCACGCTGCCAAGCCCAGTCCTCTCCCTGGGATCTGACCTCTGAAGCCCGAGCCTCAGCTCCCAGCCCCTGCCCACCCCGGCGGGTGAGCAGACAAGCCTCTCGGGCTGGTGAGTGCTCGTCGACCCCGATCCTCTGTGCTGGAATCTCTCTGCTTTGCCCTCCGCACCCCTGTTGTTGCGCTCTCCTCCGCGGTTCCGAAGCTCCCCCGCTCCGCCACGTGCAGTCTCCGCCCACGAAGGGGCTTCTAGTGTGTGGAAACCTCTCCTCCTTCACGGCTCCCTCCCACTGGTGCAGGTCCCATCCCTATTCTTTTGTCTCTGATTTTTCTTTTTTCTTCTGTCCTACCCAGGTATGCGGGGATTTTCTTGCCTTTTGGGAGGTCTGAGGTCTTCTGCCAGCGTTCAGTAGGTGTTCTGTAGGAGTTGTTCCACATGTAGATGTATTTTTGATGTATTTATGGGGAGGAAGGTGATCTGCATGTCTCACTCCTCAACCATCTTGAAGGTCCCCCCTCTTTGAGCCATTTTAACCCTGTCTCCAGTATCTCTTATTTCTGCCTCTGCAGTTATCAGTGCCAAAGTTCCTCTGGGCAGGTCCATTGTTGACGTAGTCATAATATTCCATCGGTACATCACTTTGAGGGTGCTGACCATTAAGAAGTCTTTACCTTCTCCCAGACCCTTTGGGAATACTGGTCTTCTTCACCGCTACCTGAGAGGTGTGGGGCTCTCATGATCCAGGCCACCCCACTTTCAGATCTCTTCCAGAACAGCCCCTGGGGCAGTAGTGGCTACTGGAGCACAGATGCAGGCAATGGATGATCAGAGCCTGCGGCTCCTGCCAGGCACTCTAGGTGGAGACCAGGGCGAGCCCCAAGCCTAGGCAGCCAGGTGAGCAGATGTAGCGCTCAGAAGCTGATGTTCTTGATTGAAGGCTCATGTGCATCCTTTGATTTTTATGATAAATTATTTTTATTCTTTTTAAGTCAAATGGTTTCCCCTTCCCTTCTGAGTCTTCTCCCCAGTTCGATACTATCAATATGTTAAAGTGTTAAAGTATACCATGAAAAATAAGACAAAAGGAACCTGGAGGAAATCACATTTATTGTATTTCTCTTTTATACCAGTCACAATGCTGTACATATCACTGTTTCATATGTTGTCTCATCTAACTTTTATTTTGAACATTTGTGGAGTCACATGATTATTCCAGTTTGCAGATAAATAATTGGTGACTTAGGTCTTAAATGATGTGCCCAAGGTCCCAAAGCCAGTATTTGAAGGGAGTGGTTTGGAACTGAGACCTCACTTTATCCAAAGACCAAATCAATAAGAACAGATTCTAGACTACATAATGTGAACTCATCAGGGTCTTTAGGTTGTATGATTTTTAATACCTAGTTACTGTATTTAAGTACCATTTAGAAATGGGAAGCTTCCTAGGAAATTCTAATGGAAGAAATGAATCTCTCCTTTGTAATAGTCTGTTTAGAGCAGTAAGTAACAGAAAACCATGATTAAAAATTGGAATTCGGGCTTCCCTGGTGGCACAGTGGTTGAGAGTACGCCTGCCGATGCAGGGGACACGGGTTCGTGCCCTGGTCCGGGAAGATCCCACATGCCACGGAGCGGCTGGCCCCATGAGCCATGGCCGCTGGGCCTGCGCGTCTGGAGCCTGTGCTCCGCAACAGGAGAGGCCGCGGCAGTGAGAGGCCTGTGTACCGCAAAAAAAAAAAAAAAAACATTGGAATTCAAATGTAGGTCTGGCTTCAGGATTGGTTGATCCAGTGATTCAGTAAGATCCAGCATTCTTTCTGTCTGTCTAACCTGTTTTTCTTTTGGTGGCCTTTTATATTCAGATCAGTAGCAAGATGGCTTCAGCACCCCCAGATCTATCAATGTCCAATGGAAAGTGGAGGGACCATTTATTTTTGTGACAGTTTTTTTAGGAATGGCGAAATATCCCTAGCAGGTGACCACACTTGCCTCATTAGTCAAATTAGGTAACGTTTCTATACCTCTACCAATCATTAAAATGGAAATGAGATTACTATGTTTGGTTTAGAGCAAGCAACCAAGATTTAAACAAATAAATGTTTCAGAATCAACCACTACATTTGCAAAGACACAGCCCTCTCCGTACCCCATGTAGATGTTTCAAGGGCCGTTTTAATCTCTCTCTGCTGACTCCAGAGCCACTCCCTTACTGGGAAAAAAAAGTTTTGAGCACCATCAAGTCTCTGTATTCATCTTGTGTTGTACAAATGTATGGTTCCAAAAATTGTTATGCTTTGTTCTGTTTATTCTCTTTTACTAATGTAAGGTTTCTCATACTTTAAAACTAGCCGTGTGAAATTGCCAATACCTTGCCATATTCAGCTTGCAAAAATAAAAATTTTAGATGTCATGTGAACACCACCATTTCAATGAGATAAATACATCAAAAGTGTTGAGAGCAGTGCTTGGCAGACAACTCTTATGGAGTGAATGGTTTAAGAATCTGCCTAAACTTGTTTTGAACAGTTGTTTGGAGCCTTATCAATGTCAAAAAACAGATTCCTTAGGTTTACTATTTAAATTTGTTGGAGGTAGAGAGTAGGAAAGCCATCTGCCGTTTAATTGATTAGGCAAATTACAATTCATTGCGAAGAGGGAGAATCTAAACTCTAGACGTTTATTAATTAGCTTGGGTGTTTTGAAAATTGTTGATAATAGTGTTGCTTAAGGTCAGGTGAAGATAGGGTGTTATTAGGGAATGTCAGCCAATTGGGAGGCAGATAGTATAGGAAGTAGAAGAGTGAGTCCAGGGAAGGGGATCTTAGGATCCCCGGATGGGGCAAGCGGTGGGTGAGGGGGTGATATTTCCAGTCAGTTATCTGGGATGGAGGGTTATTGAGATCAAAGGGCTAGGAGAAAGTCCAGCTATCCAAGGAAAAAGAGCAGAAGAATAAAGTGGGCCAATAAGGCCAATTGGCTACTTTAATGGGGGTAAATTGTAGTAGTCATTCAATGTGGTTACTGCACAGTGTGGATATTCAGGGTCAGTTTGCCCCCCGGCAAGTAGTTCTAGAAGAACTAGAATCACCAGGAGGGAGAGTTAAAACTGAATGTTGGGCCCATTGAGCTACAGAGTCTGTAGGTCTGTATGGAGCTCAGGAATGGTGGTGATGGATGTGTGTGTGGGCAGGGGAGGGCTGGTTAAACAAGTTCCCAGGTGATTCCAATGTCTCTGAGAGCCACCAGGCTAGTTTGTAGGGTAGCATGATGACAATTTTTTTGTTCTCTACGAATCAGTTGGGTAAGAGCTGAAGACAGTTGGGACTTTATTGCTATCTATAAGGACATTCTGTAGAACATTAGAATATTAAGAGCAGTTGCTGGGAAATGAGGATGTCCAAATAGGATGAAAGAAACCAGAGATGCCTGGGGCTGAGCTAATTGGGACAGAATTGTAGTACTCGAAGTTCAGCGTTGGAATCTGGCACCTGAGTCGCAGCATTTGATTGCCTGTGTCCAAAGGCAAACAGTAGTAACTGATAACAAAGTAGTAACATCAAGCACTGTAGTCCAATCACATAATAACCTTACACAGTGAACGACAAGGAATGGGCAATGATTTACAACCCAAGTCTGAATAAGTACAGGGGACATTATGGCTACTCACTTGACAGCAGTGTATGTGCAAGTGTCAGGCAAGGCAAGGCAAATGGAGCAGGAATGGACATGTGCCAGTGAGAAATGAGAGCCTAAAGTGTGGTTGCCAGAGGACTGAGTTAATTATCTACAGCTATCCTTTAATAGCGCTAAATCAGTGTACTATGCAAAATTAGTAATCTTGGTTGGCTCCCACTAAGAGAAAACATGCTTTCTCAGAACTTCATTATCCCCAGTGTTTTCATTGCCTCCCAGACTGTATTTCTCTACTCTCTGCTTGGGCTGCCATAACAAAATACCACAGACTGGGTTGCCTAAATAATAGAAATGTATTTCTCACATTTCTGGAGGCTAGCTGTCCAAGATCAAAGTGTTGGGAAAGTAGGTTTTATTCTGAGGCCTCTTCTCTTCTATTGTGGGCAGCTGCCATCCTGGTGTGTGCTCACATGACCTCTTCATTGGTGCAAGTGGGGTAAGAGAGAGAGACCGAGTGTTTGTTCTCTGGTGCCTCTCCTTATAAGGACACTAATACTATTGAATCAGGTCCCCACCTTTATGACTTCATTTAACCTTAACTACTTTCTTAGAGGCCCCATCTCCACATACAACCACACTGGGGGTTAAGGATTCAGTATAGGAATTCTGGGGGAATACAGACATCAATCCAATACACAGACCACAGATGGACATAAAAGTCTTATTACACAAAGATTAGGAATGAGGCTAAAAGGATATAAACTGTACCATAAATCCTGACTTTTAGAAATGAAATATACTGATTTTGACTTAGAGGTTAGGAAGATGACTCTATTTCCTTCCCTTAAATCAGCCAAACTCATTTCAAAATTCTATTAAAGAACAGGTAAAAATTTAGTAATAATATTTTAACTCTATAGGGTGATATAGATGCAATGGATATTTAAAACCATGTTGATTGTATATCTTATTATATTTTCTAAGTTTCAATGACTCCCATATGTAACCAGTGTAAACAAACAAAATGTTTGTCTGTGCCTGTGAAGGTGGTAATGTTTTTGTGACCTTTCCTTGTCCATTAATTCTAATAATAAGACAAGCATTTGATTGGCAACTGGTAAAGAGAAGAGATGAAAAAGTCCATTTGATTGCCAGAGCATGAATATAAAACAAAGTCACTAATATTAAGAAGTCTCAGCAAGACATATTTTCTGATTTTTTTCTCTTCCTTCACTGCTCTTTGTTTTATAAACCTTGACTTGAAAGTGAATTCTTTTCTAAAACTTCCTAATTTTTTCAAGTCAGACAGTGCAAAGGGATAAAAATTTGATTTGATTAAACAGAGAAATAGCAACCGATCAAAATTTATTTACCAGTTCAAGGAAATCAGAAGCAGTGATATATCACCAGATGGTAAATGGATCAGTGTTACCTCTAATGGTGTTTACTATTTTCAACTCAATGTTATTTGTAATTTTTATGTTATTTGGATTTCCAACTATTTCATTTATTGCAAAACTTCATTAGGCACAACCCTAAAATCTGCTTTTTATATTCTGTTCCTTTCAACGCAGATTTCTAAGAGTACCGAACAATCAGTTTTGTAGTTAGAGGGGTTTGGGAGTAGATTATACCATCAAATGCCTGGTCGTAAAATAAAGAAGTAGAAGTAACCTTGGTAGGATGAAGCCTGGTGGTTTGGGAGATGTGCTGAGTAATAAATGGAAACAATATCGTTGTGCATCTAATCTTTTGATATATGTTTAAATTTGTTTTGCTCTAAAAACAGTTTACTGTCTTAGTGCTATTGTGTTGATTACAGCCACTGTAATATCATCCCTAGAGTTTTACCATGGAGTATTATATACCCTTTCTTCAGATTAAGTGTGGATAGAGGCGATACAAGTACATACAACTTAGGTTTTTGGCCATCTTTGGAAATTTAGTTTCTCTATAAGTTGTTTTCACACCTTTTTCCCCCCTATAGTCAATACTTTTCATTCTCATTTTATGCCTGTTACAGAAAATGTCAGAGTAGTTTTTGTGGATACCAGTGACTTACACTAAATAGTAAGTTCTAACAATTTTGTATCACTTTTTAGCTATTTTCAGCTTAAATATTAATTCATTGTGAATATATAAAAAATCTTATGGAATTGTTTATTTCATTATGTTTCTCAATATGCTTTGAATATAGAGATGACATGGAAGGTAAAATAAAGAGAATAAAGGGTTTGTGATTGTTTCTTGTTGTTGTTTTGCTTAAGCTTCTTGAAAGAATAAAATTGCCACTCACTGAAATGGGGACTGTCAGTTTGGGAGAGAGAAAAATGAATCACAGTGTATTTGTTTTACAGCATTATAGGATATTTCTTTATCTAGTCTATAAATTTTGTCAGAACCAGTCTTGATTTTTTTCTAGAGGTCCCAAACTTTTTGATTCTGAATTTTTTTCAAGAGGATTAGAGAATAGATACCATCAACAGAATTTCTTCCTCTTCCATCCATGGGCATCTGCCCATACTTCCCTTACTCTGCTTGCGAAGGTAGTAATTTCTTCCTCTTCATCTGTGGGCATCTGCCCATATTTCCCTTATGCCACTTTCTAAGGTAGTAACCCTGTAAGTCACTGCTTTAGTCTTTAATAATTTTGGAGATCAGCTAACAGCAAGTATCCTTTTCACCTCCAGACTCCTAATAGTCATAAGAGCATCAAGAATAATGAACACGCTTCTTGGGAAATTCAATTGCTTTCTACCTCTTGGCCAGTTTACTTCATCTTAAATGATACCTTGTCATTAACTCTAGGCTAAGAGAGTGTTGAAATAGGTGATGAATGATTATAGCAAATAATATCTTATATCTGGAAGTTGAGCCCACAATAGAGAAACTTTTCTAGAAAATATATGAAAAATATGGCAAAACTTAGAGGCAATGCTGCACTTGTATATTTGACAGGGAAAATAGATGCTGTTTCTGTTCTCTCCTACCCATTTGCCGTCTTCTAGGAATATACTTTTGGGAAAATATTTAAGTGAACTGTTACAAATGCATCTTCATTCCTATTTCCTTCCTTAAAATCTTGAAGAAAGGTAGAATTTTCTTCTGATTGTCCTGTAGGAATGGATAATTGATTGGATTAAGGGAGAGACACTCATTCTTTTGTAATAAGTATGATAAATGGTTTATAAACTGGAATAACTTGTGGGAGTTTTCACTAACATTCCATTTTTACTATATTTCCAAAGTCACAATTGAAATGGGAAGTTCTAAAATCAAACCAAACCAAACCAAAGAATCTAGGTGTTTGGGTCAGTTACTGCTACTCATATGTCTCCAATTGTGTGTTTGTAATTGTGTCTTATAAAAACAAACTTCTTGGACCTATAGAGCAGACTTTGTGTGCTTGAAGGTCTAGAAAGAGGAATTCATGTTCATTGCCAAGGTAGCTTACATAAAGGAAAAAATGGGAACACTGGGGAATATTTGACTTAGCAGAATCCAGGTGGTAACTACCTAGAGGGATGAATAGATCACATGAAATTCTGAATATACATTTTTCATGAAGTGAGTGTCCAGATCCCAGAGGAGATGTTCTGAAAGACAAAACATTTTCATCAGGGTTGAAAATATTGAGAAATTATTAAAAATGCCAAAATTTTCAACAGTTGTTTTAATTGACCAAAGCCATCTGCAATCCCTTTTGAAAACAAGAAAATAAAAACATGTGGAAATAATCTTTCTCATTCGATTTTAGATTTCTAGAACTACTTCTCATTGAGAAGGATTTGGCTGTAAAAAAGGAGTTAGAGTTTCTAGTTCATTTAGAGCCCTCAGGAAAATAACATAGAAGATACCAGCACAGATATCTACTTCTGTGGTATCCTTTTCACAATAAATCTTATGAGCAGCCAATATTTAATGTTGTTTTGGCACTAGTCGATGAATTTAATAAAATGTATTATTTCCATTAGTATTGTTTTTGTTTACATGTTTAAAATATATTCCTTCCAAAAGATCAAATGAACAGCTTTGTACATGAGTGTGTTAATATGTTTAACACTCACTGGTCATTTTTCCCTCTTGAATCTTAAGTATTTCAGTAGTTTTGATCATCTGCACGAAATGCCAGTTTGTTTGGCTATCAAATAGGTAGACGTATTTCTTCAGCTTTGGCTATTATCCTTCCCATAATAATGAATGGAAAAGTTACTGTATCTATGGAAGGAGCAGTTCCAGCATGATTTATACTAGATATAAAATATAATTAGTAGTCACTAAATAAGCATTATAGAATTTCATGAACATCATAAAGTAAGTTCTTTTTTATTTAGTATATCAGAGATTGGTTTTGTATAACTATGGGATCAAAAGTTTGGACCAGAAATAAGTCTTTGAAATAACTGTCAGTACTACAGAGGTTATCAAACTTCAAGTCACACCTGTTTTACACAGGTGAGCAGGCATCAAAAGAAGAAGATTGCGAATTCTTCGGTGCACTGGTGAATTGTATCAGTTAAGTACAACTAATTGTACAATGACTATTAAATATAGACTCCCATTTTTAATGCTAAAAACTATAGCTGCATAGAAATCTACCTCAACTCCTTCCTTTAAAATTTTAAGAAATGGAAGTTGGGAAAACCAAGGGACTTATTCTAGGTCACGCAACTAGTGAGATGTCAGAATATGAAACCATGGTTGTCCTATGATGATGAGAAACTGGATGGAGCTGTAGAGATGAAGATGACATGAGAATAAAGATGATGCTGTGAATGAGATAATAATAATAATAGTAGCCATGCCTGGCACTCTTTCAATAGTTTCTCTTATTTAAGCCTTACAACCACCCTATAATGAGGCTATTATTCTAGTTTAGAAAGAGGAAGGTAAAGCTCAGAGAGAATAAATAACTCACCCTAGGACATTTAGCTGGTAAATGCTGGGGCTGAAAATCAAATTTGGGTCTGAATCCAAAGTCAATGCTGTTTTAGAATTTTTAGTGTTTTTGTAAACAACTATGTGACACATCCCTATCCTACCTGAGGATTCTGTCATAAAATAAGGTTTGCTAATAAATTGAAATGGATTTCTGTCTTATAAGGAAATACTGACTTACAGAGGAGAACATGAAGAAGTATATTTAAGAGTCTTTCATACACTGCCCCCCCTGCCCCGCTCTGGGCAAATAGTGCAGAGTCAATTCTAAAACTTTCTTACCATATGTATTTTATTATTTGCATATTAATGTAATTTCAGAGCATATGATGTACCTAATACCTCTCTCTGAGCATCTGACCTGCTCCCATATAATGAGTCAGGCCTTATGGCAAATATAATCTCTACTATAAAAACAGGCCACCTGCTCTTTCATATGAAGTTTTACCTTTCATGAGGTATGAGATTGAATCCTTTTTCTCAGTGAAGAAACCGTGATGGCACGGATTCATTTACTCTTCTGCAACAGGAGACCTGCATTTGAGAGAAGGTTGATCAAGCTGAGAGTTTAAATGTGTGCTTCTGAAACCAGAGCTCTGTAATCATGAAAGAAAGTCATGTGGCTCTGGGGTCCCTAAGTGTGCTATTTTTGTGGTAACTAGTACTTCCCTTTTAGATGGTTCCATTTTTCTTTTCGAAACTACAATGACTGGAAAATTAAGTTGTAGAGACATGCTTACCAATGTTGCAAATGAAGTGCTGTGAATATGAAATATGTTAGATGACAAATTTAAATCCAAAAATATCTTCACCAAAGGGAGTAATGGACTGAATCTAATAAGATGAAATGTAATAAGAATATACACTGGCAAATTTAATTGCAATTATATTTTTACTGCTTATTGCTGCTATAAGGGAAAGCTATTGACAATTTTATGATTTAATCTGAGCAACATACTAATATTTCTTTTAATTCTAAATTTTATAGTGAATTATTTGGTATTTTCTAAATATACAACTATATAACCTTCAAATCCTAATTTTTTATGCCTGCATTTATCTTTTGCACCTTCATTTATTTATAATTTTCATTTATTTTTCATATTTTATTTCGTATATTCTGGAACGAACTTCTAGGTCAGTGATGAAGTATAGCGATAATACAATGAGAATCTGGCTTGTTTTCTAATAAGTATATTTCTAAAATCAAGTGTTTGTCCTTTGTAAGTTCCCTGTCTTTGTAAGGGTCAGATATGGCATTAAAAACAACAACATATATTCAGAGAGATAGTCTAGAGTTGCATTAGCCAAAAAGTATAGACCACAGACCAGTGACAGTCTGTAAACTTAACATCAATCCCTAAAAGCGTAAGTACAGAAATTGAGTGCAGATGTTTAGAATTTTACAGCAATTTGATAGAACAATTTTATGTCTTTTGAATCTAATAATAAAATATGTGGTCTTGCACTTTGTAAGTCTTGTTTTTTTGTCTTATTCTCTTAGTAATTCATTTTTATATTTCACAGAAGTGTCAGTCTGCAATAATGGAAAAAATTAATCGGTTGGTGGTTTGAGAAGTATTGTTGTAGAAGGAAAAGGAATATTGGGTTTGTGGTTGAGCTAGATGAATTCTATCTTTGTTTCCTTTAAGCTTCAATATTTTCTGTATATGAATATTCCTACTAGAAAATATGAGTTTGAGACACCCAGTGCTGCATTCCGATCAAATAATCAAAGTTTTGAAAATTGAGTTAGAAAGGAAGCCTATATATTCAAATTTCAGAATCTTAGGTTATGTTACTCAGCTTTTTTTTTTTCTATTGGAGTATAATTGCTTTACAATGTTATGTTAGTTTCTGCTGTAAAGTGAAGTGAATCAGCTATGTGTATACATATATACCCTCCCTCTTGGACCTCCCTCCCCCCTACAGTCCCACTCATCTAGGTCATCAGAGAGCCCTGAGCTGAGCTCCCTGTGCTGTACAGCAGATTCCCACTAGCTAGCTATCTTACACATGGTAGTGTACTTATGTCAAACCTAATCTCCCAATTCATCCCACCCTCCCCTTCCCCTCACTGTGTCCACATGTCCGTTCTCTACATCTACAGCTTTATTCCTGCCCTGCAAATAGGTTCATCTGTACCATTTTTTAAGATTCCACAGGTATGCGTTACTATACGATATTTGTTTTTCTCTTTCTGATTTACTTCACTCTGTATGACAGAGTCTAGGTCCATCCACATCTCTACAAATGACCCAATTTTGTTCCTTTTTATGGCTGAGTAATATTCCATGATATATATACAAATACCATATCTTCTTTATCCAGTCATCTGTCGATGGGCATTTAGGTTGTTCCATGTCCTGGCTATTGTAAATAGCGCTGCAAAGAACATTGGGATACATGTGACTTTCTGAATTACGGTTTTCTCAGGGTATATGCCCAGTAGTGGGTCATATGGTAGTTCTATTTTTACGTTTTTAAAGAACCTCCATACTCTTCTCCACAGTGGCTGTTGATATCAATATACATTCCCACAACAATGCAAGAGGGTTCCCTTTTCTCTACACCCTCTCCAACATTTATTGTTTGTAGATTTTTTGATGGTGGCCATTCTGACTGGTGTGAAGTGGTACCTCATTGTAGTTTTGATTTGCATTTCTCTAATAATTGCTGATATTGCAACTATATGCCAATAAAATGGACAAGCTGGAAGAAATGGACAAATTCTTGGAAAGGTACAACTTTCCAATACTGAACCGGGAAGAATTAGAAAATATAAACAGAGGAATCACAAGGAATGAAATTGAAACTGTGATTAAAAATCTTCTAACAAACAAAAGTCCAGGACCAGATGGCTTCACAGGTGAATTCTATCAAACATTTAGAGAAGAGCTAACACCCATCCTTCTCAAACTCTTCCCAAAACTTGCAGAGGGAGGAACACTCCCAAACTCATTCTATGAGGCCACCATCACCCTGATACAAAAACCAGACAAAGATGTCACACACAAAAAAAACTACAGACCACTGTCACTGATGAACATAGATGCAGAAATCCTCAACGAAATACTGGCAAACAGGATCCAACAACATTAAAAGGATCATACACCATGATCAAGTGGGATTTATCCCAGGGATGCAAGGATTCTTCAATATATGCAGATCAATGTGATACACCATATTAACAAATTGAAGAATAAAAACCATATGATCATTTCAATAGATGAAGAAAAATCTTTTGACAAAATTCAACACCCATTTATGATAAGAACTCTCCAGAAAGTGGGCATAGAGGGAACCTACCTCAACATAATAAAGGCCATATATGACAAACCCACAGCAAACATCCTTCTCAGTGGTGAAAAACTGAAAGCATTTCTTCTAAGATCAGGAATAATACAAGGGTGCCCACTCTTGCCCCTATTATTCAACAGTTTTGGAAGTCCTAGCCACAGCAATCAGATGAGAAAAAGAAATAAAAGGAATACAAATTGGAAAAGAAGAAGTGAAACTGTCACAGTTTGCAGATGACATGGTACTATACATAGAAAATCCTGAAGATGCCACCAGAAAACTACTAGAACTAATCGATGAATTTGGTAAAGTTGCAGGATACAAAATTAATGCAAAGAAATCTCTTGCATTCCTATACACTAACAATGAAAGATCAGAAAGAGAAGTTAAGGAAACAGTCCCATTTACAATTGCAACAAAAAGAATAAAATACCTAGTTATAAACTGCCGAGGGAGGCAAAAGACCTGTACTCAGAAAACTATAAAACACTGAGGAAAGAAATCAAAGATGACACAAACAGATGGAGAGATATACCATGCTCAGCTTTTTTTTAAACTTTCTTTGCAAGCCTTTTGTTGAGCTATTTTGCCAGTCCATCTCCCAAATCCACAACACACAGATGGAGTATAAATATTAAGATAGACTTATTGAAGGCTGTATTTATGGAATTGTGGTTTACTAAATGTATACATTCAGTTGATTCTTATTTCCAGGAATCTTGTTTATTTGAACGCTCTTCGGGAGGTATGACGGACAGGAGAGAAGTGACAGTTTCATTTAGTTTTTAGCCTGCATCCATAATTGTCAAATAGGTAACAAAAAAGTATATATATTTTTTATTTTATATATATATATATATACATATATATATATAAAACCACTTATTTCTATCCTTTGAATGCATGGTGTATGTAATGAATGACATTTACACATGAGACATTTGATGATGGATATCTATGGGCAGAGCCCACAATGTACCTAATTTCTAGTGTGCCATTTACAACTTCCCTTCCTGCTCTTTCACTCCAAGAAGTACATTGGATTTCAAGAGGATATGAAATATATTCCTTTTTAGATTAGCTTTAAGTACATCGTCTTTCTAGCTTTAAATTTTGTCATTGATTATTTTAAAATGCATTATTTCATAATTTTGTCATGGACTATTTTTCATCTCACAAATTACTCTGATGGACCAGTGTATCAAAATCCTACAGTTGTGACCTGCTTATTAAATAAAAGAGCACATACACAGATACACAAGTTTGGTGTACACATATATAACAAACATATTTTTTAATGAAAGATTATAGGATAGATAATGATCTTAGAGTTTACCTAAATCAACTCCCTTATGTGACAAATGAAAAAAATCAAGTACCTATCAACAGAGATGAAATTATTTGCCTGAAATCATTCATTCTGTAGCCTATGTAAAATAGCCTACGTCAGTTCTCAACTTCCTAATTTCCAGCAGTCACACACACACATTCACACACATTTCATTAATTGTTTCTAGAAATTCAATATATACACATTGGTTTTTCAAGTCAAGTTTTAAAGTGCAGGATTAGAAATCTTGTGGTTTAAAATTTTTAAACATTATTATTTGGAAGAAACATAATAATTTAAAATTGTTATATTGATATTTTCAGGAAGTATAAAGGATATTTATAGTATATAACTTTGCTAATCAGTATGGAAGCTAATACGTATATGTGGCTATTGGGTTCTTGACCCAAGGCTGTGCAATTTGGGATGTGTTTTAAAGATGAAATATATTCCGGAGATGAAAGTTCTAATATGAAAAAATAATTTATAATATCTCATTGATACTTTTTATATTGGGTTGTGGTGATAGCATTTTGGATATATTTGTCTAAATAATACATATTATTAGAATTAGTTGTGCCTGTTCCTTTTTATCTTATTAAATGTTGCTGCTAAACAACTTAAAATTGCATATGTGTCTCCCATATTTCCATCAAAGAACACTGGTTTAGAACCTATTCTTCTCTGTGTCTGTAAATCATGCCCATTCTACTAATAATGCCCAGCAGAGACTTTATCTAAGAAGATGAAAATAAGTCACAGAAAAAAATTTTAAGTCTGAGATTGGGAAATTTCCTTCACAGTGAATTTTAGATGAATATCAAACCCTGATCCACTATGGCTTTCTAAATACCCACAGCCATGAAGTGAGTTTTAAACAGCTTTAATGGAAGTAAAAATGTCAAAAGAATGTTAATGATTGGTGCTATATGTTAACATTTTGCAAGGGTAATAAATATGTCAAGCTCTTGTGAATCCTTCACATGCTCATGTTGAATTCCCTGTGCTCACAATTTTAACCATCACAGACTTCCTTGAAAAATGCTCAAAATACTGGTGTGTCAGTTTCTGCTTTATAACAAAGTGAATCAGCTATACATATACATATATCCCCATATCTCCTCCCTCTTGCGTCTCCCTCCCACCCTACCTATCCCATCCCTCTAGGTGGACGCAAAGCACATGGCTGATCTCCCTGTTTTATGCGGCTGCTTCCCACTAGCTATCTGTTTTACATTTGGTAGTGTATATATGTCCATGCCACTCTCTCACTTCGTTCCCACTTACCCTTCCCCCTCCCTGTGTCCTCAAGTCCATTCTCTGTGTCTGCATCTTTATTCCTGTTGTAAAGCAATTGTACTCCAAAAAAGATGTTTAAAAAATGCTCAAAATTTGTATGATCTTAATGTTTATAATTGTAGATATTATTACCTTCTTTTCCATGTGATAAGTCATTCTCCTTCCAAATGTTCTGCCTCATCCTAGTTCATTTGGTAGTTGTATTTAAATCCAATCTAAGTTTCTGTTTTGATACTTTTAATGATTGGGGTAAAGTTTTATGTAAGTAATAAGTGTACCAAATCAAGAAATCTTTTTCTTTCAATATGTTGTCCAATAAGTGAAAATAAGCAGTAGGGAAAGAGAAGGACAAGATTCCAACCTTCATTTTTACAACCTTGTCTTTTGATTTATGAGTGGCCTTCATAGATAACCTGAAATGGTAGTAGGTGTCCTCGAGGCCCTTCCAATTCCATCCATTATTCTGAGATCCCACTTGTGAGATTTCTTAATGGAACATAACGGTTCTATGTTCTTTTGATTTGTGGTAGTAACAGTTATATCTCCAGTGCCTAGAACAGAGTCTGACATACCACAAAGTGTTTGTAAATGTCAAAAAGCAAGTATACTATATCAGTTCTAGATGATTAACCTGTTATTTTTGATATTTTAAATTTATATTTTAATAATTTAAAATCTATACTTACATATTTTATGACTATATATTTTTGTTTTAATTATATACATTTGATTATAATATTAATATTTATTTTAAAATTTGAATTTAAAATTTTATAACTTTATTTTATTTTAGTGACAAAGAACTGCTTCAGTCTGTGTAACCTGTAGATGAAGGGCAGGAAGCTGCACCAGATATGCATGCTTGGGGACGTCTGACTGGGTCTATTTCAAAACCTTATCTAATTCTTACCTGGTAATTAAGAGAATGGATCATATCCCAAATATCTGAATCTTTTTTCTCTCCTCACGGAGAATTATGAGATTCAATTTTTTCCTTTTATGCATTTACCAGAAAGCAAAAGTAACATTATAAATATTCATCTTATGCTTAGAAATTATTACTTAGAATCCAACAAAAAGTCTCTGTGAATGAGATATAACGTTTCAGACGCAAGCTTGCTGAGTCATGCCTTTCTCCTGCCTTTCTGTCACTGCTGCCCATTGCCGAGAATGTGATATCTGCCCTCTGGAGAACTGCCAGGAAACAGAATCAGTGTTTGCGGCTCTGCTGATAGAGTGACATGAAGATGCTGTTTGTGGTAGTATTGGTGATTCCAGCCTGTTTCTTTTGGTGGTTCACACAGGACATTGTAATTCATGTCTCAACAGCCATTTCATTGCAGCAGAGAAATTGACATCTACCATGATAATTTCATCTTTCATCTTTTTTTTTTCAACCATCTTTTGTAGATTGAGTCAAGGGTTGGGAATATTAGCAAAAGAAATGTTTTGTTCTTGGGAGCCATGGGGAATTAGTCATGTAACTAAGGAAAAAAATGTAAATCAAATTGTTATTGGTGACCAGCCTACAAACCAAGGCAGCCTTGTCTCAGCTTGAGCTGCCATAACAAAATGCTATACAGCGGGTGACTTAAACAACAGAAATTGATGGTCTCACAGTCCTGGAGGCTAGAAGTCCAAAATCAAAGTGCCAGTATGGTTGATTTCTAGTGAGAGCCCTCTTCCTGGCTTGCAGAGCACCGCGATCTATTTGTGCCCTTACATGGCTAGAGAGAGCGAGCTCTGGTGTCTCTTTTTTATTTTTCCACATGAGATACTTTTTTTATTAATTAAAAAAAATTTTTTTTTTTACAGCAGGTCCTTGTTGGTTATCTATTTTAAATATAGCAGTGTGTACGTATCAATTCCAAACTCCCAATCTATTCCTCCCCTCCACCCTTCCCCACTGGTAGCCACAAGTTCATTCTCTAAGTCTCTGAGTCTGTTTCTGTTTAGTAAATAAGTTCATTTGTATCTTTTTTTTTTAGATTCCTCATATAAGCTATATCATATGATATTTGTCTTTGTCTGACTTCCTTCACTTAGTATGATAATCTCTAGGTCCATCCATGTTTCTGCAAATGGCATTATTTCATTCATTTTAATGGCTGGGTAATATTCCATTATATATATGTATTCTTATAAGGGCACTAATCTCACCATGAGGTACTGGCTCTCATAACCTTATCTGAACATAAGTACCTCCGAAAGCCCTGATTTCCAAAAACTATCACATTGGGGGGTTAGGGCTTCATTATATGAATGTCAAGGTAACATAATTCAGTGCAGTGCAAGACTCATATTATGGATGTAAACATGAAGAGTGAAGGGAGACTTCTATATCAGTCAGCTCTGAACCCTGCCAAGGTATGATCTCCTTCATGTGTGAGCTATTATATCTCCCTTTTATTTTATACCAATTTAATTTGGGTTTTCTTTGATGTTTGGTAAAGTGCTTGCTAACTGATGAACTCAGTGTGTAATCTCTACAGCAGTAGAGGGCTATCATTCAGCGTTGGTCCTGGCCACTTAATCTTTGTTCAGTGTTCGCAATTTCTCTTCCAAGAAAACTTGGAACAGTATTAGGAGTGGGGGAGTCCACCATTGGCTGGATTTTGAACGTCAGAGGTAGTCAGGAGTTGAATGTTTGCACTGTAACTTTTTCAGCGTCTAAAGCAGGTACAGGGACACAATGAGATACAGTCGGGATTATATAGATCAACAAAGCATTGCAGAGTTGGGGAAAAACTTTACATAACTGCCCTTATTAACATTTTTGACACTCTATCTCAAATTTTATGAGGGAGTATTGATTCATAGTCAACTCCATACTGAATGCATTTTTATACTTAATTTTCCATGAAAAGCCACTTTCAGTCTTAGCTAAAGCATCCCTGTCATTTCCCTCTTAATGTTTCAGTCACACTGTAGTTCTGAACAGCCCATGCTTGTTTCTATACCTTAAGGCCCCTAAATATGCAATTTATTCTGCTACTTGTCTTGCTGGAAAACACCTACTCATCCCTCAAGACCCTGCTCCACTGTTACCTCTTCCGTTGAGTCTTCTATGAATTGGTCTTGACGCCACACATTTCCAGAGGCAATACTACTTGATTTTCAGTGTTTTTGAAGGTATTTGTGGGTACCTCTAAAAGCATCTTTCTGTGTCCGTATTATTAATCTGTATGTCTCTTTGTAATATAGAGTGATATTCTGAGCAGAGAGATTACACCATCTTTATTTCTGTAGCCCAGCACCCAGCACAGTGGTTGATAAATCTTGGACTTAGCATTAATATATGCTTTTTGATTATGTGGAGAACGATGAATGACTTGATGAATGAATAACAGTGGTAACCAGAATAGAGTCTTTTATTTTCCTCGTTCTATAGTTACAGATCTTAATGTGGACAAGATTGATCAAATGGCCTTAGTGTTAGCAAAATGAATATTCTTTGAATATTTTACTTAATTTTCCAAATATTCCAAAATGCTCGGTATTGAATATCATTCAATCAAATAATTTAAGCAGCTTTTAGCTATATTCAGGGATGAACCTGTAGCAAGAGTTTTTGAGTTACTACATTGCTAAAGAAACAGCTAGTATTCCTGAGCAGTTCTGTGACCATATGTTGCTCTGCAAAAACATTCCAGATTGTTTCTGCTTTCCGTTTCCAGAGGCTAAAAACCTTTCCATCTCTGAGGCAAGAATAAGACTTCATCCAACATTTCAGCTTGTTTTATGGTTGTCTGTCCATACTGCTTAAGGATATGACTTAATGATCTGGAGGAGTTTTCAAAACTATCTTTTTTTTTTGCGGTACGCGGGCCTCTCACTGTTGTGGCCTCTCCTGTTGCGGAGCACAGGCTCCGGATGCGCAGGCTCAGCGGCCATGGCTCAGGGGCCCAGCCGCTCCGCGGCATGTGGGATCTTCCCGGACCGGGGCACGAACCCGTGTCCCCTGCATCAGCAGGCGGACTCTCAACCACTGCGCCACCAGGGAAGCCCCAAAACTATCTTTTTATTTTCCCACTCCCAATATCACAAACAGTAATGCCTAAATATGTTCTGTTTATTATACTGCTTTTTATTTCATTTCCCATTAAAACAATATTTGCATCAAAGCAGAATTCAGGTATCTTGTTTATGATGACGTAATCATTTCCATAGAAACCAATTATGATGTAAATAGGACTGAGACTTCAGTAGGAGAATGAACAGCAGGAAGTGTTGAATTCCAACCAAGATTTTTATTTGTGCATTATTAAATTTAGAAACCAGGATACAATTAGAAGAAATCAAAAAATGTGTTGAGTAAAAAATGACTTACATGCTAGGAAATAAATAGTTTTAATAATTGCTCTAGTATAGTTTTGTAAGTATTTAGATTTATGATTTAGGTAGTTTTGATGGCAGACAGTATTGGAAATTAGAATGAGGGCTTTGTCACCCTAAGACCTTTAGTAGTATTTCAGAAGCACAGTCTGAAGACCAGTTGTCTAGTCCAAACCATTCATCTTACAAATGAAGAAATGAAACTCTGTAGGGTATAGTTAACCTGCTGTAGGCTAGACAAGTAGGCAGTGGCAGACCCATAACAAGAACTAAGCTTTTCAGGGTGTTTTTTTTTTTTTTTTCCTATTAGTTTTCTGAGTTTAAAATTTGGCAATATGTATTTGCATAAAGCTTTTCCATATCCAAACCACTAATGCTAAAAACCTGAATGTTTCCATTATTATAAAGGTAGAAAATGTAAATTTGAGATTAAAGCACAGTTCAAAACTTTATATTGTTTAAATCTCTATAAAGTATTTGTTCCTATAACATGTTGATGCATGTTTCCATTAGTCCAAAGCTTTTCAATATTTTTGACAATAGCAAATTAAAACATACCCTTTATAGAAATCAGGAAAATATTTAAGATAGTGTTTTGCATTATAGTTACATAATCTTAAAGTAAATTCACTTTTATTTTCACTATACTGGGAAAAATAGAATTTAAAAGGTATACTTCAGGGGCTTCCCTGGTGGCGCAGTGGTTGAGAGTCCACCCGCCGATGCAGGGGACGCGGGTTCGTGCCCCGGTCCGGGAAGATCCCACATGTCGCAGAGCAGCTAAGCCTGTGAGCCATGGCCGCTGAGCCTGTGCGTCCGGAGCCTGTGCTCTGCAGCGGGAGAGGCCACAACAGTGAGAGGCCCACGTACAGGGAAAAAAAAAAAAAAAAAAAAAAAGGTATACTTCAAATAGTCAAATCAAGAAAATTATGCAAAATATATATATGGTTGGGTTGTGTGTATGTATAATACATACCTTTATATACCATATATTTTGTATGTTTTTTAGAATATGTGTGTGCCTGTATGTGTATACAGACAAAATAAAAATCAGTACATCTCAAAACTTGTTCAAGCATGATTTTGGCTATATGCAATTTTTGTCTTAGGCACTGCTTTTAGAAACGTCAATTAATAAGATTATGTGAATCTGCTTTATTGATGGACTGCTAAATTTTTCGGGATCTAACAAGAGACGGTATGTTTTTTTATCTTCGAGGAGCCCCAGTACCGCTTGCCTGTAAAAGGTCGTGCCTCTTCATCAGCAAAATGATATATTTTACCTTACTTAATCCTTCACGTATAGTACTTACTTTGTTCACTTGATAAATGAAATATATGAAAACCTATACAGTATGCCCTCTGGAACTGGGACAGTTAATAATTTGATATTTAACTGCATGTACACACACAGTTTCATTGTACCAAAAAAAAGAAAAAGAAAAAAAATTAAGTAGTTAATTTTTCTAGTTTAAAACATCCTCAGATTACTTATCAGCCTTCTTTACTGTGGGAATTATCTATTACTCCTCTCTAGGGAACTCTAAAGTGGAATTTACATGTTACTTCATATTTATAACTGTATTATGCAGATTTTAGTATTATTAGGCTTTAGTTAATCTTAAAGAGTCAGTACATGTCTGCCTAGAAGATGATTATAAAGATTTTTGTCTTCACTTCTAACTTTGGGTTCAAGAATAACTTTCCTTTTCATCTTTCCCTTCTAGTTTTCTGACTATTTAACAGATATACCTTGTCTGATTTTCACAGATGTGTGTAATAATGGACTACAGTACCCGTCTGGGAACTCTGCACTTGATTTTCTCTTGGCGGCCAAGGCCTTTGGCTTCCTTAGGGAATATGAATCAGTACAGCCCACTGTTTTGCAATCCAGGATGAAAAAAAAAATGCATTCATTAGCCTAGAATGGATTTAAGCAAATAGGTTCAGCCACCAGTCTCCTAGACATGCTCAACTGAATATTCAAATTGCAGCAGCCACTAAAAACTTGACTGAATACTTGTATCACAGTAGAACTGAGTTTTTGTGGGGTTTGGGTAAGTCCAAGCTTTTGACATTTTGCTTTTAAATTAATCAAGAGATACTACCTTTATTGCATATTGTGTTATTCATTAATTATTTCTGAATGATCAAGTTATCTGAAGATGCTACATACATTTTTAGTAAAATACAGTTTTTAGGGGCTTCTAAAGAGAGTATCATCTCACAAATCTCATAAAAGTTTTTGTTTCTGTTGTTAGTATTGTTGTTTTGTTTTTAATAAGGATTAAAAATTAGGTATTTAAATCTTCTGGAAACTCTCATTCTTTGCTCATATGGGAATATTTTGCTTATTGAATTGAAATCCCCCAAGTTCAAATGTTTTCCTGAACCCTAGCCAGCCCCTTCCACTATATGAGAATATATGGGAATATTTAAAATATCAGGACAACTGGAATGTCCTGTTTTGTCTCCATGCTTCCAATTGATATGAAAGCCAGTCAAATGGTTAATAATCATCTCAAAAATAGCATTCACTGGAAATAAGCTTGCTGTGGAGAGTTCTAGCCTTCCTAATGTCTCATTTCAGTTGGCTAGCTCAATGTCATTTGACTTCCAATGATATATTTTCAGTATATTAAGAGTAAAAGACCTGATGTTTCTGTGTGGATGTGAGTAATATTTTGCAGTTTTTAAAGAGGAGGTGTCTGGCACATACCCTTGGGCAGAATCTCCCTTACTGGGGCTTTGTGTTTCTGTTTATTCTCCTCCTGCCTCCAAAGTAGCTGCAGCTTATCAGAAGCTGATAAGCTTCTGAACAGCCCATGCTTGTTTCTATACCTTAAGGCCAGTTGGTGAAATCTTTTTGGAATCCTTCAGGCTGTATAAATGTCAAATGTTGCGTTATTGCCCTTATTAATGGGACTTTGGGTAGAGAGGGAGGAGGAAGGAAGAGCTTGACTGTATTAACATGCATTGACTGCGTACTGACTGCAAAGAAGAATTGTATCTGCAGGAAGAAAGTGCCATTTCCATGATTTACTAGGCAATTGAGAGACAGCAATCTGGCTAAATAGAAAGGAATGATTTGCTCTTTAACAAGCAGTTAGTTCTACCTGGGAGGGAAAATAACTGTCTCTCTCCCCTGTATAAATCTCCTTCTGGTTTTGTGCCTTGTGAACTGTGTAAGAATGTGCCACACAGAAAGAAATCTTCATAAGCCCAGCAGTTTTCTGATTTAATCATCCTGTACCCATTGAATGTATGTGAGGCCCAAAGAATAAAAGGTAATATGAAAGAGATACCTGAAGTGAAAGAAAAAACGTGCAGTTTCAAAATTTTTCTTTTTTCTTGAAAAAAAATTTATATATTTTTATGTGCATATATATGTACACACACACACACACACACACACACACACACACACAAGTGCCTTCTTATATTCCAGGAATCTTTAACCATTCCTGGCTCCCTGGCATCCATCCAACATGTGTCAACACTAAGTGGACTCTAGCAGACTCCTTAATGGGGACACAACATGTCTTTTGTCAGGAGAGGAAAGGAAACACTCCCCTGTATTAGTCTACTATTCTTTAAAGGAAATGGAAGTGGGAAAAATGAAAGCCGGGTCTGAGCCATCTATGTGTTGTAACATACGCTTAAGCTTTTGTGCAGTTCCAGATGATTATACATTATACTGTATAGCTCTTAATTATTTAAGTCATTTAAAGTGACTTTTTCCCTTTTTGTTACAGCTAATACATGATTGAGTCCTTGCTCTGAATGCCAAGTTCTTTTGTTTCCAAGAGAGTGGGGTGAGTTTAGATGTCAGCTTGAGATGGCAGAGTGTAATTTGACGGGGAGAAGGGAGCGAGGCATACAGTAATCACCCGTGTCTTGGTGGCTTGGTATAGTGACAGATATTCCTTTTTTTTTCTGAATGGTATTTGATTTTATTTAATTGCCAGTTTGGCCAACCACAGACTCAGTAATTCTAAAGAAATTCTAAAGAAACTGACTTTGAGAAGTCGTCTTTAAGAGGTGAGATGATGGAGTATTCTTTTGTGATCATATAATATTTACCATCCATATCTCAGTGTCTTTAGCCTAAGAAGAACCATCCTTTTCATAAACTGAGGTTCCAATCTGAGCATTTCAGGAAACTACTGGGCAGACTGGAGTAATTTATTTAACTTCTCTAAGTCTCATTTTCTCTCTACGTAAAGAGGAAGTTTTAACATCTAGCTTAGCCTTGTTGTTAGGTCAACTAAGGTATGTGGAAGCATCTACATAATGTCTAGTCTTTAGCAGGTACCCAATAAATTTCAGTTCTCCTTTCTTTCAGCCTGAAATGCCATTATGGGCTCTGTAACACCCACTTAAAAACAAGGACCCACTAGCTGTTATAGAGCAGTGACCTGACAAAGCAGTGTGGCAGAAGTAATGGCAGCATTTTATATTAGTCATGTGTTGTGAAAGTGCAGACTTACCTTTACCAGTTCCCCGTGTGGCCTAGAGTATGATACTAGCGACAACTGAGTACATAGACACCATTAACAAGAAGTAGTGACTACAATTCATGTTCTGACTGGTGGCAGTTTTCTCTGGGTCTCCACCCATGGCAACATGTTGACATTTCTAATAATGTAACACTTAGACTTGCAGGTCTGCTTAGAAAAATGTATTGGATACTTTGATTAAGAAGACTATTAACATCATGAATAACATCTCTAACATTCATGAATTTAGACGAGTACTAATAGAATGGTTAGAAAAACAAAGCCTAGTTGGAGTGAATATTTCAACTTGGAGATTTTTAGTAGTAAAAAGATAAATTTAGAGATTTAGAATGATGGATTTTTGCAAGCTGCCTTCTCTTGCTACCTAGTTTATATATGAAGCAAACTCTATTAGGAACTAATCAAGGGGTGTTTCTACTTTATATTTAATTTTTTAACTTTTCCTGTCTTTTTTTTTTTTTTTTGCGGTACGCGAGCCTCTCACTGTTGTGGCCTCTCCCATTGCGGAGCACAGGCTCCGGACGCGCAGGCCCAGCGGCCATGGCTCACGGGCCCAGCCGCTCCGCGGCACGTGGGCTCCTCTCGGACTAGGGCCCGAACTCGTGTCCCCTGCATCGGCAGGCGGACTCTCAACCTCTGCGCCACCAGGGAAGCCCTAACTTTTCATTTTAATCTACTTTATTTTTAATTTTTACTTTGATATAAAAACTCTACACATTTTTAAGAGCTTCAGGGCGATATAATGCCATAAAATTCACAAATTGGAAATATACAATTCTGTAATTTTAAATAAATTTATAGAGTTGTACCACCGTTGCTACAATCCAGGTTTTGTAAATTTCGATCAGTCCAAAATTTCCCTCATGGCTTTTTCAGTTATTTCCCACTCCCACCCTCAGCCCTGGACAAACACTGATCTGTTTTGTTTCTGTAAATTTGCCTTTTTTGTGTACTTCATGTAAGTGGAATCATACAGTGTGTAGTCTTTTGCATCAGGCTTCTTTTACTTAGTAGAATATTTTTGAAAGTCATCCCTGTTGTAGCATCCATCAGTGGCCCATTCTTTTACTGATGAAGAGTATTTTATTTTGTGGTTATGCCACATTTTGTTTATCAGTTTTTCAAGTGATGGGCTTCAGACTGTTTCTAGTTTGGGCTATTTTGAATGTTGTTGCTATGAATATTGGGTACATGTCGTGTATGAACACATTGTTTTCATTTGGGGGATTTTTAAGAGTGGAGCTGCTAGATCATATACTAAGTTTATATTAAACATTACAACTGCCAAACGCTTCTCTAAAGTAGCTGTACCATTTTACATTCCTTCCAGCAATGTATGAGCATTTCGATTTCTCCATATCATTCTCAACACGATATTATCTGCCTTTTTTTAGAAGCTGTGCTGTGGTACCTTCTTGTGGTTTTAACTCATATCTCCCTCATGACTAAAGATGTTGAGTGTCTTCTTTAATGTGTCAATTAGCTATTTATATATCTTCTTTAGTAAAAGATCTATTCAAATCCTTTGTTACTTTTTAAATTGCTTGTTCATTTTCTTATTTTTGAGTTATAACTATTCTTTGTTCAAATTCTTTATCAGTTACATGATTATAAAGCTGTATTTCCCTACTATGTTGCTTACCTTTTCATTTTCTGATTGGTGCCTTTTGAAGTGCAAACATTTTAAATTTTGATGAAATCCATTTATCATGTTCTTTTCTCTTATTGATTGGGCTTTTGGTGTTGTATGAAGAAACACTTGCCAAACCCAAGGTAATGAAGAATTTCTCTTAAGTTTTATTCTAGTACTTTTAATAGTTTTAGTTCTTATATTTAGGTTTATGATTGATTTTGTGTTAATTTCCATATATAGTGAGGTAAAGGTCTAAGTTTGTCATGTGGACATACAATTATCCCAAAACTATCTGCTAAAAAGACTAAGATTTCCCCATTCAGTGGTCTTGGCACATTTGTCAAAAATTAACTGACTGTAAATATTAAGGTTTTCTTTTGAACTCTCAATTCTGTAATAATTGATTTTTATGCCTATCCTAGCAACGCATTACCTTATTATTGTGGCTTTGTATTAAGTATTGAAATCTGATAGTATAAGCCCTCCAACTTTGTTCTTTTTCAAAATTGTTTAGCTAGTCTAGGTCTTTTACATTTTTACATAACTTGTGGAAGCAGTTTGTCAGTTCCTTAAAAAAAAACTTATTAGGATTTTGATAGGGATTGCACTGAATGTGCAGGTCAGTTTGGGGAGAATTGTCATTTTAAAATTATTGAGTATTTCAATTCATGAACATGGAATATTTCTTCATTAATTTAGGGTCTTGTCTAATTTATCTCAGCAACGTTTTATAGTTTTCATTGTACAAGTCTTAAACTTCTTTTGTTAGATTTCTTCCCAAGTAGTTTGTTCTTTTAAATATATCGTGAGTGTTATAGTTGTCTTAATTTCATTTTACAGTTTTTTTGTTGTGAGTGTGTAGAAGTACAGTTGATCTTGTATTTTGATCTTTGTTTTTGTATATTGATCTTGTATTTTGCAAAGTTGCTTTACTTGTTTGTTAGTTCTAATGGATTTGTGTCTGTGTGTGCGTGTGTGTGTGGATTCCTTGGGATTTCCTAGTACAGGATCATTTTGTCTGTCTTTACTTCTTTTTCTATCAGGATGTCTTTTATTTATGTACTTTCTCTGATTGTGTTAGAACATTGGGCATCTCCTTCATTTTACAGCCTCTTTGTAAGTTTTATACAAAGTGAATCATCAGTCTTTCCTAAAACTGAATATTTCCATGTATTGGTTTAGGAATACTTCCTGTTCCATTTTGTATTCTTTTGCAGTAATTAAAGTAAGATGGTTATCCCTGTTGAATAACTCTTCAATGACTTGACATGCCATGAAAATGATTGAAGTTGAATTTTTTAGTTAACCAGGGATTGATCAAAGAATGATAAATTCAACTCTTTTAGAAATTATGAATCTACTTTCCTAATCTAGTTTGTAACCTATTGATTCAGATCTGTCTTTGGCAACTGATAATTGCTCTACATTTTAAAGTCATCATTCCAAACATGGAATCTCAATAGAAAATATAGACTCAAAAGGGAGAGGGTATAGAATATTGGTGTTAAAAATGTTAATTAAAAAAATGTTCTTGAATTCATATTTAGAAGTAAATCACTTCTGGATTTTTCCCCCCTTCTCATAGAACTTGACTGAGAATAGGAAAAAGAAGTAAGGCTACTTCTTCTTAGTAATAGTGGTAGTAATGATGATAATGCTTTATGCTATTAAGCATCTGACAGCTATAAAAAAATAAAACTAAACTGTTGTATACCTGAGCTTATTTGAATAATCAGTAATTTGTTGTAGCAAGATATAATATATCAAGTAAAATTTATTGAGCACCTACTCACACATTGAGTCAGGCAGTGTGTATATAAAGGTGGAAAGAAAGGCCCTTAACATCCAGGAACCTGTCATCCTTTGGGAGAGCAGAACACTGAATTATAGCTCAGTGAGTTGAATGCCATGAGAGGAGTTTTCAGAGATGTTATAGTTATAGCAGAGGGAGATCATCTTAATTTTGGCTTCTTAAGCGAGATGGTGCCTGGATATAACCCTCACATGTAAGATGGGTTAAAAAAGTGAAATAATGAGAGAAGTAACATCTATTTTGTACCTCCTGTAAGTTAGGCATTGATTAAGTCACTTTACGTAGATATTTTCATAGCTTTAACAAAAAACAAATAAATAAAACCAAATTCTGAGGCCCGTGTGGCATAATTAGCTTGGCTGGGTTCCTGACATGATCACATGTACAAAGATGTGCAGTGTGCTGTCAGAGGGGCATAGAAGAAGAGACTGGTGCTAATTACAAGGACATTATATAGGATATTTACTGTGTTATAATGACGGTAAGGAAAGTTGAAGGCCAGACCTGAGACATTGGCAGTGGGAATAGAGAGGATACAGTTCCAAGCATATTAGAGTTAGCATTGATAAAAGCTAGAAAGTTAAACTGAATTTGCAATATAAAATAAATATAAGGGTTAACAAGGATTCCCAGGTTTCTGACTTGGACAAATGAGTGGATGATGCTTGTCATTCACTAAGTAAAAGACTTCAAGAGAAGGAGCAGAATTTGGGTGGGGGTTGGGTGATATCAGAGACCAGAAAGCAGGTTTCCTCAGTAAAATGCTTAAGGTCTTATTAATCGTGCAATTCTTGCGTCAAAATGTAGTTCAACTAAGACAAGTAGATTGAGTCCTGCCAAAATAACCCTAAAGCAATACATCATATCTATTAGGGTCATTGAGATCCAGGTATCCTTACGTGTTAGAAGGATCTGAAAAATTACTCTCAGCTTTCCTTTAATAAAGAACCAGCCCTCGGAGAATCATAGTCTCAAAAACTTTTTTTTTCTTTTTTCATTACTGTGAAAAAGAGGCATCGAGGAGAGGGATATTTCAGATAGATGTCACCTGGATTTCCCGTCAGTTAGATAAATATTGTGTCAGTGTTCTGCCTAGTACAGACACTCTGGCAGGCAAGTGTTCTGAATGAGGCAAAGGCTTGATCAGGTTGGCTATTCTAGCTCTCGATCTTCATTTATTATACTGCTACAATTTATCTTAGAACAGAGACAGCTGTCATTATACTAGTCGTGGATCAAACTAACTGCTGTAGACAAGGTTCAGAGGAAAAAAGAAACAGCAGTCTCTCAGCTTCCGCATTGTGGTTCATCCAGTACTACCAGCCTTTTCTTACAGATGTTACCATGCAGGAACCATGGGTATTCCACCTATACGTGGAGAGTCGTTTAAAGACCTTCACAATCAAATCTGGATATAATATATTTTGCAAGTGTGATGATGAAAAAATATCAGACTGCCCTATGGAAACTAGTTCTGTTGGACTTCTCAACTTTAAAGTCATTTCGGGGCTGCTTTCTAAGCCTAGAAATCCCCCAAGTATTTGCATCTCAGTGGTCCCCTAGAACTTACCTTAACAATGGAGATTTTCCATCAATCAGTATTGTCCATACAGTGCTATCCTATCCATGAGTATGATGCTAACAATGGTGACTCTTCATGAATGTGGCTGAAAAACATAGTAGTTGTATTAACATAGGCATTATAGGTGATTCAGAACATGGAGCCGTCGGCTGCCATTCTGAACTCTTGCCTTGCATGCAGCATAACACCCACCCCTCACATGAAATAAAAAAGGCAAGCAAACTTCAGACAGAGTAGTTTGTAAAGAGCCTCCTAATATCTGCTGTGAATCTGTGATAGTATAGGACATCTGGCTTAGGTTTCTGCATTTGCCCTTGGGTAACTTCTACTGTGTTTGCTGCTCTCAGCTCTCAATGGAAAGCTGAGAGTGAAATCCAGGAAACCCGTCCACACACAGATACAGAGTGATTGTAATATTCTCGCTTTCACATTCCAGTTTATCCTAGTTGTCTAAAGATAAGGACCTGCCATTTGCATCCCCAAAAGGAGCAGGTGATAGTCAATATGTGTAAAACTTTTAAAGTCACAGCAAGCCTCAACGTGTATCTCTTTGAGCTTTACTTACTGCTTCACCAGATGGACCCAAGTCTCTCATCTTGTCCAAGTGGATGGTGACTCCTTTCTCTTTGTGTTGGGAGGTCAAAAAGGGGTCCTCTTAGGTTTTTACTTTCACTTTTATTCATTTTGCATTAAATCATTTTGATTACTTGTGTGGAAAGCAGCCTATATTCTAACAAGCAAGATATTTAATTATTAGTTTCTCTGCTGGGAAGTAAAAAATGTAGGTCATTTCTCTATTGAACACACATAATCAAATAGTGCTGATAAAAGTCTTGCTTTTATAACAAGCTCCTTTTCTTGATGTTTATCTGACAACCGTTTGGACTAGAGTTAAAGAGGATGGTACAGGTCAACCAGTGCACTTAGCTAATGGCATTCCCACTGAAGTTGACAGAATGGTAGCAACAGGAGTCAATTTTAATGAGACTGGCACTCCTTGGGAAGGACATGGGCCATAAATTATCAGCTCTGGGAAGAAGAGGCAAAAAGGAATCTGGAAAGGAAATAAAAGAATTATGGGTGACATAAGAAGATAGCCTCCAATGAAGAGCAATCAGGGCTCTTCTGGAAAAACATTTAAGAACTATAAAGACAAGAATTACTGACACTCAAAGACAATCAGAACTGAGTATATATCAGGTCTGATTAGGAAATTAGGATCCGAGGGAAGACTATATAGTGTAACAGAAGAAAGAAGGAGTTGAGCTATGGATTCCAACATTCACTAGGGTGACCTGACCAGTTAGATCATATCCTGACATGCGGCTAACCATCCAAGGTGACCAAACTTTACCCTGCATGAAATGATGAAGTCTCAGATCTTGAGGAAATACTTTGGGAAATTTTATGGAATTTTAAAATTCAAATAATGTATTTCAAGAAGTTTGCATGAAAAAAATGAAGAAATGCGCGCTCTCTCTCTCTCTCTCTATATATATATATATATATGTATGTTATATTAAATATATGTTATATATATAATGTACTATATATATATTCCTTCCCCCCCCTTTCAGAATCTAGGGTCTTCTTCTATTCTTTCTGTTTCCTTTCCCAATTCATTTTCTTCTCCTTTTGCGACGCAAACATTTTGCAGAGAACAGGCTCCACAGATGTGTTGCAAACAAATAGGTAATTGAAAGTTTCTCTTGCCCTTTGGTGCCTTAATCTTCAATTATCCTAATGTTGGCAATTACAGTTTCCCATTATCTACAGAAACTTCTTTTATGATGAGTGAAAATTAAACTGCATGCTGGGATGTTTGCCTTCAGAGTCTTATTCTTCTTATATAATGCCTTATCACCTACATATTTTTGTGGCTTAGATTACAGAGCACGGGTATTTATTTTCTTTCCCCATTTGGATGCTCTGAAATCAGCTTTTTGAAAGCCCTAAGATTCTTATAACACTTTAACAGAGAGAACCAAAAGTAATGGTTCTATTGAAGGCTAAGTATCTTTGCTGAAGCCTAGTTCACAAGATGTCATTATCATCATTTTATTATTAGTAGTACTACTCCTTTTATTTATTAAGCACTTATATTGGTGTGTTCCCAAAATTTGTATAACTATATCTATTCTATAAATGAAAAGACTTTGAGTCAGAGAGTTTAAGTCAGAGGCCTAAGTCACATAACTAGTAAAGTTTATGAAACCAGGAAAAAACCTTGTTATCTGTGATTCAAAAACCCATGCACTTGCCATTACATTATTTTGCTACAAATTGGAATTAATAATAGAAGCACAAATCTCCTTTTCCACTACATTTGACATTTATTGAGTGTAATAATCTTCGGGAGGTTATAACATAAGCTAGCAAAAAATACAAAGAATTATATGTTAAGCTGGGCAATACTTACAATGCAATAGCAAGAGAAAAGATAATAAATGAAATAAGAGAGAAAAGGTATATATAGTTTGGAATTAAACTAAGTCTCAACAGTAATTATTGCTGTGTTCTGAAGGGACCACAGCATTTACAATGGCTTCTATATGTTTGATCTTCTTGGCATCCTAGCAAAGTGGGTATTATCCTCCCCACCTTACACACATGGACATTGAAACCCAAAGGGGATGAGCAGCCTGCCTAAAGTAGATGGCCATTGGTATGTTCATCAAAGGTATTTTTGATAGATGCCATATGATATGCACTGTATGTTCTAGGTTCTGTGGAAGCAGTTGTCAGTAAGATAGTCAAGATTCCTGTCTTCAAGAAACTTACATTCCTGTAAGGGAAGACAGTTTATCAGTTATTAAATATAATAAGCTTGACATACAAAAGCTTGAGGTATAATAAGCATGAATATTTCAAATAATCGTAGCTTATATGAAGGAAATGAAGTAAGGAATTTTAATAGTGATTAGACCTAGGGTGCATGAAGGGAGAAGATGGTTTGATGCTTTAGACAGTGGAGTTGGGGAAGGCCTCTTTTAGAAGGTCACATTCGGAGTGAGATCACTGGGAAGAAAAGAGTTAGACATAAAAAAAAAAAAACCTTGAGAAAGCACCTTCCAGATGAAGGAAGGCCAAGCTCAAATACCCAGAGGAAAGAATCAGAGTCCCATGCTTGAGGAACTAAAAGAAATCCAAGATTTCTAAAACACAGAGAACAAGCTTGAAGAAGGCAAAGGTCTGATCATGTAGAGCCTCTAGGAACACGAGAGGAGTCTGGATTTTATTCTAAGTGAAATGGAAAGACCTTGGAGTGTTTAAGCAGAAAGATGTTATTATCTCATATAAAGTTTTAGAAAAATTACTCTGGCTTATAAAGCCATGTGTAGGGGTACAGGGAGATCATTTAGGTAGCCATGGTAGCAATCTAAAGAAACAATAATGATGACTTGAGCGAGGGTGGTTACAGTGGATTTGAAGAGAGTTGGGTGGATACATTTTGGAAACATACCTAAAAAGGCGTGTTGATTGAGCGTGGGGATGAGGGAAATGGAAGGTTATGAGTAATTATGTGTTTGGTGTAAGTCACCAGATAGGTGTTGGTGCCATTTACTGAGATGAAGAAGGCAAGGGAAGCAGCAGATTGCAGAACTGAGGCGTGAGAACGGGAGTTCCATTTGGGATATGATTATTTTGAAATGCTTGTTAGATATCCAGTGGGAGATAACTGTGTTTAATAAATAAGTCTAACCTCACAAGGGAGATCAGGGATGGAGACAGAAATTTGGGAGTCATTGGCATAGAGATATTATTTAAAACCATTGGACAGAATGAGATTATCTTGGGAGAGAGTGTGGATAATGAACTGACGAAGACCCAGGAACTACATAGGAGTGCTCCCACATTCTTAGCTCAAATGGAGAAGGAGCTCACAAAGGAGACTGAGAGATTGCTGTTGAAAAAGATGGGAAACCCACAGGGACACAGAGGCCAAGAGAAGAAAGTACTTCCACAAGGAGAGAGTATTCACCTATATCAGTTGCTGCTGAAAGATAAAGTGAGGGCAGATAAGTGAACTTCGGATGGTATACACAAAGATCACTGGGAACCTGGGTAACAGTGATTTTAGTGGACTAGTTGAAATGGAAATCAATGCTGAGTCTAGTACAGGATAAAGAGGAAGTGAGAAAATGGAAGTAATGAACAGGGACACAGTTTTTAAAGAGGTTTGCTGTGAACAGAAATAAATAAATGAAGTAGCTGAAAACGATGTGAACTAAAGGAGGAGTTGTTTAAATGTTTACTGTGAGCAGTCTTATGATTTCAAACAATTACTATTTTTACATTTTAATCTCTCACCATTCTAAAGGTCATCAGAGTTTGAAAAAAAGGGAATGAAAAGTGTGGCCTTCCTATTTCAGGGAGAACAGGATAAACAAATTTGAACACATTGAGTAACAGTCATCACTTACTGAGGGCCTGCTTTGTAAGATTTGATGCCAGGATCTGGGGATATGAAGATAAATGCATTTATCGATTCCAAATAGAATGTTAAATGAGTATTTACTAATGTCAAGTGCTATACTGGGTGCCGGAGTCTTAATAATGAAACAAACAAACACATAGTAAGAAAATGTCCCTTTCTTTATGATGCTATTATTCTAATGGGAAGGAGAGAGACATATAGTAAATAAATTAAAAAGTAATGTATAAAGTTTACAGCTAAAAGTGCTATGAAGAAAAATACAACAAGGGAGGGATATAAGTAGGACTGGAAGGTGGGAAGATGTAGAAATTTTAAAACATATAGACGAGACAGTCATAGTAAGAAAATAAGAACTGAACAAAATATATGAAGGAGAAACAATATTGAGAAATATAGATGTGTATGTGAAAATTAGATCCAGCAGAGGAAACTGCAAATGCAAAGGCCCTGAAGTAGGATCTTTCCAAACCAAGTTTCAAAATTGTTTCAAGAAAGAGAGAGAGAGAGAGACAGAGAGAGAGAGGCTGTGTCCATTGTTTCCAGTAGGTTAGCTCTGTAGCGCAAAGTCATTCTTGATTTTGACAAGAGCAGTTCAGTAGAATGATAGACGAGGAAGCCTGGTTGGAGTGAGCACCAAAAAGAAGAGGAGGAATTTATTTAGAGATAGAGGATATAAAAAATTATTTTGAGTGTTGCCATAAAAGGAAGCAGAGAAATGGGATAGTACCTGGAGGGGAATGGGATCCAGAGAGGGATTTTCTTTAAAGACAGAACCATAACAGTATGTGTGCATACTGATAGGAATTATCCAGCAGAGAGAGTAGAACTGATGATGAAGAGACAAAGAATTGCTGAAGCAATATGTCCCTGAAGAGGTGAGAGGGGCTGGGAAGTTATACAAAAGTGGAAGTTTTGGCAGTAGACACAGAGGTAGACCTTAGCCACAGGAAGAAAGACAGGGTGTCTGGGCTCATACAGGTGTGAATATGTGGTAGAAGCTTGAGGAAATTCTTCATGACTGATCCTCTTTAGTGGAAGAGGAAGCAAGTTATCAGCTGAGAAGTTGGAGAGGATTTTGGGAGTTGGATGATACAAGAGCAGGCAGAAACAGTCATCTCAAAAGTGAAAGGAATAGAAATACTATAGGATTGTTAGGAAGCACTGGGTCCCCATGAAGTTTGGTGGTCATGCATTTTAAGTGAGAGTTTTCCAGTTCTGCTTAGTTGTGCCTGGGTTGGTAGGGGAAATAGAGAGTCTCCCTTCTTTCATAATAGCTAAGAAGAGAGAGAGGAAAAGAAAGCACAAACAGTAAGACAAAAATTACAGAATGTGTACTAAGTGCTACAATCGAATTACTTCAGATACATTGGCAGCTCAGAGTTGAGAGCAAGAACTCTGGCTGACTTGGGTGATGCCTAAGGGAATATTATACATAGAAAGAAAAGCTTAAAACATTAATAAGTAAGTAGGGGTTGTGAATATATATTTCTGAAAATGCTGATAGATTCATCATCTCATAATTTTTATTATCATCATTTTTATCAAAACTAAGGTAGAGAGCTTCCCTGGTGGTGCAGTGGTTGAGAGTCCGCCTGCCGATGCAGGGGACACGGGCTCGTGCCCCGGTCCGGGAGGATCCCACATGCCGCGGAGCGGCTGCACCCGTGAGCCATGGCCGCTGAGCCTGCGCGTCCGGAGCCTGTGCTCCGCAACGGGAGACGCCACAACAGTGAGAGGCCCGCGTACCGCAAAAAAAAAAAAAAAAAAAAAAAAAATCCAGGGCAGAGACCCGCCGTGCTTACTAGTTGGATAGTATTTATGACTTAAGAAGATAGCTCTGTTTGCTCTTCAGAAAATAGATTTTCATTGGGTCACAGGAAAGGAAGGGATGGTACAGTATGGTTTCTCTCTTGTCAGAGAGAGCTTGGGAATATACAACTTTTTTGTTCCTCACACAGCAAGGTCAGTGATGGAGTTCTCTCTCAGAGCCAATCACATCAAAACTGAGAGAGGGATCAGAGAAGACGAAATAAAGAAACAAATGGTGTGCTTGCAGTTTATTTGTGTCCCTCTGTCTTAACAGATAGACAGGATCACGGGGTTTGGGGTGATGATAAAAACAAGAGGTGAGAGCCATCCCTTATGGCCTGTCATGGGACAAGTAGCACCAGCAGGTTACAGCGTGAAAATGAAATGTCCTGTTGTCTTCGAGATCTGTTGAGATGTATCTCTGGCGGACTGTGAAATTGACCCCTGTAGTTATTGACAACTTGTCAGTGTATTGGAGAGAGCTGTGTGGAGGTTGGGAGTAGTTGTTGAACCAAGTTGAGGGAGGTGGCCAGAAAGTTAGCTGGGTATTTGGGAAACAACCACATTCAGTTTTCTTAAAGGAGTGGAAAGAAAATCAAAAGAAAGCATCCACTTGGGTCATTAAAAATGTAATATAAATGTAGCTATTTTTGATGAATTCAAGAAAAAAAAGCAGAGAGGTTTTGTTTTGTTCTATTTTTAATCTTACTCAACACAAACACACATCTCTTTCCTCTTAATTTTCTATAATGTAGATTAACTGAAGGAAATTTTCAATTCAAGGCAGACTTCACTTTGTCTCTAAGCACACATCTGGAAAATGCCTTTCTTCCTACCTGCATAGTGCTGTGTTTCTGAGAAATAATGATTGATTCTAGCAGCCCATATGGTAATCATGCACACATTTCTGGAACTAAAATGAAATACAATGACCTAAGTCAAATGCACACAGATATGTGCCTCATGCATAATTGTATATTGTGATTTGGGCAAATTTATAAAAAATGGCCTCAACATTTATGATCTCACCTGCTATTTTCAGTAACTGCTCCATCAAGAGATAGTTTGTATTTTCACTCTCCTTGAAAAGGAGCAGGTTTTTATGGCTGCCTCAGTACAGAGACTGCAGTAGAGGAGGTGCTCTGTGATTTGAGACTAAATCAAAAAAGGTGATATATCCTCTCTCTTGGGGCATGGGCCATGGAAGCCCCGAGCTGCAATGCAAGATGTCTAGCTTCCCTAAATTAGCATGCTCGAGAGATCAGCGACAGAGGTGATAGAGCTGGAGCTGGAGAGAGACACAAATGGAGATAGAGATGGAGATGGAGATGGAGATGGAGATGGAGGTGGAGAGAAACCCAAAGAATCCTAACTATTCCACCTCACCATGCTGTTTGAGTTATCCCATCCCAGGTTCCAGAAGTAAGAGCATGTGACCTTTCGGATGATTCCAACTCATCTTTGAGCTACCCAGCTGATACCAAGTGGAACAAAAAAGGCTTTCTTGAAATGCAGCTTCATGAGCAAAATAAATGTTTTGTTTGTTTGTTTGTTTTAGACATTAAATTTTGTGGTGGCTATTTACACTGCACTACATAAACAAGCATGGTGGTAAATATCTTTCTCTTTTATTAATATGAATAAGAGGAATTCTATGCATCTAGAAATGATGACTATATAATACTCAAGGTGGGTGGTAGGACATTAGGGACTTCGTACAGTACTGACTTTCCCAGCAGTTCAATTATCGCAGTCAAGTAGGAAGGACAGAACAACAGGAAATGTGCTAACTCCTAGGACCGTGCTCTTTCCCTGTGAGCATCATGAAACTCTCTTTATTAGCTGAAAGAGTCATCTCTAAATAAACAGAATGAATCTGACAATCTCATGAACCCCATATACATTTCACATCTCTGAACCAACTTAGTAGTAGTGTTACTAAACTGAAATTAAATATTGTTTGCCTAAGAATTAGAATTGTGACAACTATATCCCTGTTTTTTGTGTAGTTGGTATGAGGAAGTGGAGAACAAGATTCCCTAGCCCATGTATCAAGGAGGAGCCTGGAAAGAGAACTTCACTGTTGGTTGAGGGTGGAAATGATGTCTAATTTATATTTATGCTCTGAAACTAGTATTTAGTACACCCAGAATTCCTAGTTTCATCTGTGGACACATCTATCACTGAAATATTTACAGTCTCAGAATTGCGTACAAGTAGATATTATTTTAGATATTTAAAAAAATAAATTTATTTATTTTATTTATTTATTTTTGGCTGCGTTGGGTCTTCATTGCTGTGTGCGGGCTTTCTCTAGTTGTGGTGAGCGGGGGCTACTCTTTGTCACGGTGCACATGGGCTTGAAGTGGCTTCTCTTGTTGAGAAGCACAGGCTGTAGACATATGGGCTTCAGTAGTTGTGGTGCATGGACTCAGTAGTTGTGGCTCGTGAGCTATAGGGCGCAGGCTCAGTAGTTGTGGCGCACGGGCTTAGCTGCTCCGTGACATGTGGGACCTTCCTGGACCAGGGTTCAAACCTGTGTCCCCTACATTGGCAGGTGGATTCTTAACCACTGTGCCACCAGGGAAGCCGAGGTATTTTTATTTATAGGAGACTGGAAAAACCAAGTCAACCAGGTTTATTAAACAATGAATGACTCTCATTATTGAAAAACTCCAGAGGGTGATCTGACTACGAGTGAAAACTGATCCAATAACTCAAGTGATGTGAGGAGACCTGGTTTTCCTCTCCCTCTTTCCACTTCTGGGCTTAGTCTGTGGCTGCCAGAGAATCCCAAATCTACATGATTTCTAATCAATCTCCTCTCCCAGCTACTGAATGAAATTTCTTGTTTTTGCTAGATCAAGTTAGCTGATGTGCATTTCACTAAACCATTTCTGGGGACAGAGTAATAGGATTGAGGATTAGTTTAGCTCAGGCCCCAGTCTTGGAGACAAAGTGCAGAAAGTGTTCCCTACAGCATAGTCTGAACTGAGAGGGGTTCTACATTCCCCACTCATTAGGGTATTATTATTATAAGAAGGAGAGTTGGATTCTGGGTGGCCAAACCTAGAAATGTCTACCTGAAAAAGTATTTTAAGAACCAATATATTCCAGTATCTATTAGGAGCCAACATATTTCCATACCTAGAAAAACTAGCACTTGTGAGTGAGTTAACGTTGCATTTTTATGGGTTGCTTTAAGTATTTTTTTTTGACCATTGCAATGCAATGCTAATTATTTATGGGAACTTTCTACTGCATAAGAGTTTTTACATTTTATAGGCTTTAAAGAGAGAAAAAGAAATAACTTTGAGTCATCTGGAATATCCCCAGTGTTCTCTGCTATAAAATCTTTGGATGAAGTAAAGTTATAACTTGGGGAGGCTTGAGAATCAACTGGCTTATGATTTATCCAACTGCAAATTAGACTAGTTCAACTGGGTAATAAGAATAATAATAATACATGCTTGGGGAACATAATACACAGTGGAAGAATAAAGGAAGCCTTTCCCTACATTTCTGTGAACTTCAGAAGATGCTTATTAGCCAAGTGACTGATGTGTTACTTTAAATTGTATCATTAAACACGTGAAGAACAAGGGTGGTTATGAAACTACTTCAGTTAGGCAGTGCACATCCCAGGGAAGAGAGGAGATTAAAGAATATTTGGGTCACTGGAAAAGTCAGATTTCTTGGAAGCATGTTTTTAAACTAAAGCTTTAGAAATATTCTTAGTCTACTGAAGTGTTTCTTATTCTACTGAATATGTTTGCATTTTAATTCAGGGTAAGGATGAGCTCAGTGTATAGACATGTTCATCAAATTTACATAAGTAAATGGAGTCTATGAGAAGGTTAGCATTTTAGTAATATTAGGAAAAGGACCATAGGGAAGGGGGAATAGAAGGAAACACATAATAAAGTTAACTTGTGATCAATTACCTGATTTTTTCTTAGGTAGTAGCAAAAAAAATAACAACCTTCTAGGCAAACTAATTACTTCTAAAGGAAGTATTTAGAGATAAGGGAGACATTTCCTTGAATTTAGTGCTGAAAGGATTTTATGTTTAGCCTGATAAAGGCACACCTGATAAAGGCGCTATTTTTTGTTGGGCTAGTAGTTTATTTTTGATTAAGGTGCAGGATGCCATGTTTGGACCAAGATTGTGGGTTGTTTTTTTTTTTTTTTTTTTTTTGCGGTACGTGGGCCTCTCACTGCTGTGGCCCCTCCTGTTGCGGAGCACAGGCTCCGGACGCGCAGGCTCAGCGGCCATGGCTCAGGGGCCCAGCCGCTCCGCGGCATGTGGAATCTTCCCGGACCGGGGCACGAACCTGTGTCCCCCGCATCGGCAGGCAGACTCTCAACCACTGCGCCACCAGGGAAGCCAAGATTGTGGGTTTTTAAACCCTGGTCCTCCAGCACAACAGTGGTGTGACTTTCAAACACATTATTTTAATCTTTCTGTGCCTCCATTTTCTCATGTGTAAAATGAGGATAATAACAACATCCACCTTCGGGGATTATTGAAGAATTACATTTGTTAATAAGTGGAGTGTGTTTTCAGCAGGGCCTACTATATAGTAAATATCACAGAAGTACTAGGTACTTGACTAGTAGTTTGGCTAGTTATAGAAACCATCTTCTTCTTCCTGCAGAACTTTGAAAAACAATGGCATATTTTTACCCTAGATTTTTGTTTTTTATTGAATTTCAATGCCATTATAATCCTGAATCCTTTTTGTGTCCATTGTCTCTTCTTTCTCAGTGTATTTGAAGATTTTTCTCTTTTTCCTTCAGTACCTTGGAATTCACAAAGATGTTCCTTGGTGTTCCTTGGTGTGAGCCAAGGAGATGCTCCTTGGTGTGAGTCTGCTAACTCTCAAAACTAATGTGCTTTATGTTTGAGAAATTGAATTGAGTCATCACCTTGATAAATTTATTTTTTCCGTGTTTATTCTTCATACTTTCTATAACTCCTATTATTTGGATATTAATCTTCCAATTTTAAGAATTTTAATGATTCTTAAAATTCTCATCTTTTCTCTCCCATTTTCTATGTCTTTTCTATTTACTCTCTATTTTGAAGTGTTTATTAAAGTCTTATATGATCCTCGATACATGAAAGGGACTTAGAAAGGTCTTGGTGTACAACAAGTGCTAAAGAAATAGTACATTTCTCCTCTTCCTTTTTCTCTTCTTTTTCTTTCTGTTCCTCTTTCTTTTTTTCCTTGCTGTTGCTTTTTCTTTTTCTTCTTCTTCATTATTACTACTTCCCAAGCAATATGTCTAATTTCTGGGTTTTTGATTAAATGCTCTGGTTTCAGTAGACTGCCTCTGCATCTAGTATATGTAAATTTTTGTTCAGCCAGCCAGAGAAATATTAAACAATTTAGAAATGAACCAGAAGGTTTTTTTTTTAAGCTAACATTAATTAAATACCCATTGTATGGACAGATAATCTATTAAATTGGCTTTCTCTAAAGCATTGATACTGTCACAATAACCTTATAAGATAACTTTAGTCTTATGCAGTTTTACAAATAAGGACATGAAGATTTGATTGCAAAATTTAGCAAAAATTAAAAGATGGGGTTTGAACCATGCCACTTTAGCTTCTAAAATCCATGCCTTAGTTTCTAACAATGCTGTTATGACACAACCCTAATTTCCCAAGTGGGCTGACTGTACTGTAGAGGAAAACCCGGCCCATCAGTAGTATCTTAGACATTCGACGCTAATGCCAGGTAGGAGGTGTGGGCAGTGCACAGCTGTCAAGCAACTGCTGTGTACGTGTCCCATAGCGAAGGCCATCCCCTGATATGTGCAGCTGGGCTGACTTCTGAGCCATTGTGATTTCCCTGACTTTCCTAGCACGGGTCTGACAATGGGACGTAGCGAGATGACTTCTCCCAGCTGGAATTCTCACCAGGGAAGGATGAAAGAAGATGCAAGCTTGTTGTTTTACTCGGGTACAGGGATTTTTTTATTTCAGTGAACACAGAGGAAAATGAATGTGATGGTAAAAAAGCCTGGTGGATGTATAGTCTGTATTAGTCCTCCCTGTGGCTAATGATGTATTTGAAATGCATTTTCCTCCATATGGGGGAGTGACATATTTTAATGCAAATTCTCCCTTCTTGACCTCCCAGTGACTTTCTGTCAAATGAAATAATATTTATGTATGTGATTAATGCAGCTATGCTATGAATTACAGCTGTGGGGAATTCTCATTCATTTGACTATCCATCATTCCCTTCACCCCATAAATTTTAGGTTGAATCAAATGAAATTGCATATACTTAATTGTTTATGACCTCAGGAATGGTAATTTCATATGGTTCAAAAGAAAACTTTAAATTCTGATTAAAAGTAACTGTGAGAGAGTAAACATTTATTAGACATAAGCATAGGTGATATGAACCAGAAGAATATATGTCTTTCCATATATACAACGAATCTTTATTAAACACCTATCGTGCTTTGAACTCTGAAGATACAGTGGTAAACTGCAACAAAATAGAGGCACTCCATGGCTATATGGAGGTTCAGATCTTTCAGAAGCATCAAAAGGTACTTAAACCATTGTAGTATAAGGAAGAGGCAATTGCCATAAGTTGGTATTGGAGTTCAAAAGAGAATAACATGTCTTTCTAAAGGAATTCAGAAGAGAGTTTATGACGACAGTGGTAATGAGTTGGTCCTTGACTATTGGGTAGGATTTAGTGCGGAAGGGGACACTAGGTAGAGGGAACTATAAATGCACCTAGGTAGGTGTTCAGTTCCTATGGGACACAGTTAAGAGTCTGGCACATAGATTGTTTCCAATTGGTCCGTGAAGCAACATAAAAACAATTAATTTTAATACAAAGCAGGATATGTGAGTTGACTGTAGGTATATCACATTTGTTTTTATTTATGCAAGAGGAGTAATTCATCATGACTGAAGAAATCAACAAGGGCTTCTCAGTCAAGGCTTCACCCGACTTGCTTAGAAGAAGAATATAATTTACAAGGGTGGATGATGGAAGAAAAGATCTCTAAGTTGAAGGAAAGCCAGTAGGGAAGGTATGGCAGGAAAGAGGTGCATGGCATACTTAAGAGACGGTATCATGGTCTTATGAGCCTGGAGCTCATCCATGATAGAGGTGAGGCTGTTCACAAACGCTGGGCTAAACAAAGGAGAGGTTTGATGGTCGTGTGGGGCAACTTGTATTATATTCCATGGGGCATCATTGAAAATATCTGGGAGAAGGCTACTTTTTCCTGAAAGAGCTGAGACGTGGAACTAGAGGAAGATATATTGGACATATCATCCTTTTCTTGTATTAAAATATAATGGCTTCAGTATTATATAATAGAGAGAAAAGTGCACTTGAAGTTAGAAGATATGGGCAAATTAATTGATGCTTCTAAAGCTTAATTCCCTCAAACCCTTAAAAGAGAGTTAATGACTCCTGACTTTGTTAGGTTCACAAGGTTGTTGTCAAGAATATATGCCAGATAGCGATAATTATCTCTCTCAGACAAATGTGGAAGTGTGATTGTGAGGTGGCACTTTAAAAGCAAATTTAGGCAAGGATGGATGTCATTGCCTCTTAGTAATGAGTAGATTCACAGAATATGGGTATTGATCGAGGACCTATCATCTATGGCCACAGTAGAATCTCTCCCTCAAACCATAGATGCTGTCATGGCTGAATATTATCATCAAAAATTCATCAGTAGGAAGGGACCACAGGCAGAGCAATGATAGTCATACATGCCCTGCAGAGCTTTCTTGTAGCTGTTTATATGGACGTTGCCAATAGTTTCTTAGTCTTTGTGCCATGTGGGACAAGGTGAAGACACCCTCACAGTCAATGGGCAAAGAGAGAGAAAGGAATGGGGCGTAGAACACGTCAATGCAATGAAATAGAAAAACACTCATCTAAGAATCTAGAGGACTTTATACTTTGTCCAGTTCTGACTTCAAATTCTATGCTTAGACTTTGTTCTTTGTCCTCTTCCTCCTCTTCTTCCTCTCTTAAGCTACAAGTTTTGGAATACTTACTTATACCATCCTTTAAGGAAGGTTACCTTAAAATCTTAATTGTACTGGGCTTGTCATTACTGTATAAAGAGGAAATCTGAGACTCAGAGAGGTTAAGTGTTTTGCTCACAGAAGTAAGTGGCTTTCCTAGGATTCAAACCTAGGTCAATGTGACTACAAGTCAATTATCTTTTGACTCTACTGTGCTGCTGCTTATATTTAAAACAAATGGATAACAGAATTTCCCTGATTAGTATTTTAATCCACATTTATAATCAAAAAATACTGCCAAGATATACAAAAATAAACATTACATAATTATTTGTGATAAGAAAAAATAATTAGAAAAGAGCAAAATTAAAAATTCCCATTAATAGGGGATTGATCAAATGAAGTATAGTAATTGTATAAAGTGAAATACTACACAGTCCTTAAAAATCCTGAAATAAGGCCATATGTGTTGATAGGCAAAGATTCTAGGATTCATTGCTGACTATAACCAAAGCAGAATAATGTGAACAATGTGATTTTACTTTACAAAGATGATATAATAACATATTTGTTTATAAGCATTTAAATTTCTGGAAGAAATTTAAAAGAAGCTGCTAATAGTAAACACTTCCATGGACAGAGAAAGTGAGAATTTTATTTTTACTGTGTGTCTATTGTCTTATTATTGATTTTATTACATGATGTAACATGTTTGTTAAGGATTAAAATCAGGTGATATAAACGAGAAAGGTATTGTCTAAGGTCACTCACAGCTTCCAAATTTCATGTTTGAAGTCAGGAAACTAACTTGCTTTGAACAACGCCAGTACACCATTTCTCAATAAGGTTCCCCTGTGGCCAAAATTCAGGACAGTTGTGTGCATAAAAAAATACATGTGCATGCGAAGTTACTTTCAGAGTGACAGCTGGATGGGGGAAACTGGTCAAAGGCTGACCCACAGCATATGGCTTCACAGGTTTCTTGATTCCCGCACACGTAGCATTCTTGGCAAGGTCAAAAGCAGGCAAGAAAGTGTTTCATTAAAATTTGCGGTTGATGTACGCTAGATGTGTACTGCAAGTCAGCATCTTGTACATGCAGACCTAGGCTTCCACTCTTTTGTTTAAAGGACAAAGGTGTTTTTTCAAATAGGGAACTTGAAAACTGCATGGATAAGGGTGAAATGCTGACAGTACAAATTGTAGACCCAATTGGAATCTCAGGGTTCAGCCTCCAGTTGCAATTTTTGGAAAAAGGCGTTGTAATTAATAATATTATTTCTAAGTCTGAGCCTTACTCCTACACACTTAAAGGAATTTAGCTAAATAACAATGCTAATATTCTAATTTGTTATTTGTCATTTAGATGGAGTGTGGTGTTGTATAATACTTTGTCTTCAGCCAGCAAATACTGAGTCTCTGTTCCCCAGGAACCTTATCATCATCTAAACACATTTTTCTTTTTGGTCAAGCTAAATGGCAGTCCAGCTCCAAAATTTTATTTACAGGTAAGGTTAATATTAGCTAAAGGATCAAGAGAAACTCTTGATGTCCTAGAAAATACATAATAGCCTCTTAGAGTAGTATAAGGTCATTTTTCATTCTTTTATTCTCCTTTTACTCATCTTTCATAGGTGGGTCCTGGAAAATTGGAAATATAGTTTCATTCCACATCAAAGTTATCGTTTTTTTCTTTATAACAAGACATTCTCTTCTGTTCTTCTTTTCCTAACACACTAGCTGTGGATAGTCTTTAAGACTCAGGTGTGTTGTGTGTATCTCTTTGCTTTGATGATTTCATTTATGGCCAAAAATCCCCATGATTTTCTTTTTTTTTTTAATTGGAGTATAATTGCTTTACAATGTTGTGTTAGTTTCTGCTGTACAATGAAATGAATCAGCTAAACATATACATATATCCCCTCCCTCTTGGACGCCCCCACCCCCGCCAATCCCACCCATCCTAGGTCATCACAGGGCACCAAGCTGAGCTCCCTGTGCTATACAGCAGGTGCCCACTAGCTATATACTTTACCCATGGTAGTGTATTTATGTCAATCCTAATCTCCCAGTTATCCCACCCTCCCCTTCCTCCACCCCGTGTCCACATGTCCGTTCTCTACATCCGTGTCTCTATTCCTGCCCTGCAAATAGGTTCATCTGTACCGTTTTTCTAGATTCCACATATATGTGTTAATAATATGATATTTGTTTTTCTCTTTCTGACTTACTTCATTCTGTATGACAGACTCTAGATCCATCCACATCTCTACAAATTGCTGGGTCATATGGTAATTCTATTCCCATGATTTTCAAATCTACATTTTCAACTAGATTTCCCACTGGGACTCTCCAGGACCTTACCTTAATTTGCCATAGAATATCTTCTCTCAGATGTCTCAGAGCAATCTGAAACATAACTTTTTCAAAGTCAAACTAATTTAGGTTCATTTCCTACCTCAACCCACCTCACTCTGTCCATTTCTATTTCCACATCCCAAACAGAGACACTGCTATCTTTTCTTGGTTCAGACTTTTGGAGTTATTTTTCACCAGACTTTTTCCATCATTTTTGTTTTTCTCCCAGATGGGCTAATTAGCTCCCTTCTTAAGTACTTGTCCTTACATGGTTGTTACCACTGTTGAAATTTTCATTTTCTGAAAAGCAAGCTAGAATCACTATATCCCAGTTTTTCTCCACTGTCTACCCATCTTGTCCAGACATATTGTCCAAGTCCTACAGTGCATGATATCTATGGCGGCCCGTGGAAAGTCCTCTTTATTCTCCCTCTGCTTTCCCAAACCCGGCTATCATATTTCATTCTCATTGCTCCCTTTTTTTATACTAACTTCCATGAGTACATATAAACTGTTCATGTATTACAACTTTTCTAAAGGCTCTAGGCGTTGGCACTGGTAAGTCTCAGTTTGACAAGTCCAACTCATTGATCCCATCAGTCAAATACTTTACCTCTTTCAGAATGGCTAAAGTGATCCTCTCACCCTATTGTATTAATTTTACATTTTCATCCTATACCCATTCATTATTTTAACATCATATATTCTTAGGTGTACTTCTGTGAACTTAGGAACTTAGTCTGCACCATATACATTGATATGTAAGTCAACAAAACACATGGCCCTGCTGTTTTGAACATCTGGTACACCTCTCTTCTTGACGCTAAGCTCCTTTGGCGATGAGACATTTATTCTTCTATCTCTTTACTCTCCCCTATTGCAATGGTTTTTCCCTCCACCCCTGCCCAAACCCCTACCCAGGGCATGCATAGTGACTGGAGAAATGTATACATTTTCTATAAAATAGATCCCCAAAGTCTGAGGATGATACCAAAGTACCCTTATTCGGCAGTTCCATAAATAGTTGAAGAAAAACATCATTTTGGACACCTACATATTTTCATCTTATGTTCATATTAAATTTTAAAGATAATGTATTAGCATGTTATTATGTTATGAACATGGGAGTAAAGAATACATTTTTCTTTCAACTGGCAGTTCTTTTTGGCAATTTAAACCTATTTTACCTTTCAACCTTCTTCCTAAGTGGAAGTGGCACAATTTTTTCTTTCTTGAAGTGCTACAGGTCTAATTAGAAGATTTTGAATGCTTTTCTCTAATTTATATATTATAGATTGAAGTTGGTTTTTCATAACCCAAGAAGGAAATTATTAGCTCTGCTTTGAAAAATTCTGGCAACTATATCACCTTTCTTTTGAAAATGAAGGGTATATTATAAATATTCCCCCAAAGTAAACATTCTTGTTTGATAAGAGGACAGATGGCTTTATTTTTTAAACTGTATATGTCAAAATTTCTACCTGAGACAAAACAACCCTGCTGTGACTGTCTGCATAATTACTATTTCTACTTTTTCCTACCTTTGTGATGGTAACGAATTTTTGGCTACGAAGAAGCAAAGAGTCCATGCCCGGCAATAGCTTCTTCTATTTTACATCAGCTGATACAATGTCTGTGTGTGTGTATATATATATATATACACATACATACGTATATAGAGAGTATGTTATTGCTTTGTAAGACCAGAAGTCATTGAGTGCTACCAGTGGAAGGAAACCATTATGAAAAACACAAGCCAAGAGCTACCATCTGAAATGTGGTGGAAAGGTTTGAGGTAGAGACATCCACTGTAGTAAAAGATGATGTTTAATCAGTGATTGAGGGGGTAGGGGTAAAAATTGGGAGCCATTTTGAGAGGAAATGAATTAGAAGCATTGAGTATTGTACATTGTTTTTGTGTTACCTGCTGCCCAATACTTGGTCCCAGGTCAAATACCAAACCTTATTTACTAATATTGGAACCTATGGTGACATTGACGCCAAATCATGGTTGCAGACTTTGGGTCAGGATCTGATTTTCTTAGTAGCTCTGGCCTCCCTGGATTATTTGATGGGTTCCACTAATGTCCTCATAGAATTCAACTGAATGTTCTCACAGATTTATTGGTAGAAACAGGTGTCACAAATTTGCCTAATACTTCCCCAGAGCCCTTAGAATTTAGTACCTGCAACACCTGTAGTATAGAAGCCTATTTATTTGGAATTCCCTAGTTCAACACACTGATACAGTTTCAATTCTCTCTCTTTCATTCTACACAAGCGAATGATTTTTTTATAGGCAAAAGTGCTATAGAATTGTGAGTCCTATGATGGAGAACCAGAGATGGGATGACTAGTAAGTCACCCTGGACAAACAAATATGCCTGACCATTCTTTCATCACCTGACCCCTGTCAGCTACTTTCTCTGCTGGCTTATATGAGAAATTTCTCTAATTCTTAACTTCTAAAATGCCTTTGTAATTTACATGTATCGAACATATTTCATTTTCTTCCTTCATGTTTATTCAGTGAAGGCCTATAGCCCACACTTTCTAGTTTGTTGATTCTGAGGCTTCTAGAAGGTTTTGGTTACCCTTTTCTGCCTTCAACTAATACAAGACTTCGGAATCATAATTATGCCATCTATAGGGGACTGATTTGTGAACCAGTAAAGGATATTTCAGGGCTCTGTTGGTTTAATAATACAGGATATTAATAGAGAAAGGATGCATATCTGAAGAAAGAAAGTTTATTTTTAAAGATTTTTTTTCACATTAGAGATTTCATTTAGAAAGAGAAGCCTGACCAGCCATGTGTGATATATGAAGGTAACAGAGAAGGATGGAAGCTAGTAAGAGTATTTTTAAAGTAGACCCAGGATACTTGACTCTTAATTATAGAATTATTTGTGTTCATGATAGAGAATGTGAAAAGTACATCAAAGCCCAAAGAAGTTGAACGTGACCTATATTTCCACCATTCAAATATATCCAATTTTATACCATTTTGGCACATTCCCTTTTAAATGTACACCCCACATCCTGGTTAAAATCATGGACTCTGTTTCCAGACTGTCTAGGTTCAAATCACTTCCTGAGAGGGTAACTTTGGGCAATCTATATAACTGCCCTGTGCCTCAGTTTCCTTATTTGTAGAATAAGAACAATAGCAGTATTGACCTATTTGTCTCGTTTCTTGTGAGGATGAAATAAGTTAGTACATGCACAGCTTTGAAAATCATGCCTGGTTACATGAATGTAGTTGGTTGTTCTGTGCTGCTTTTCTTCCAGTTAACTAAATTGACTACTTTTAACACTTGGTAGCCTTTTTTTTTCCGGCTGCGCCGTGTGGCATGCAGGATCTTAGTTCCCTGACCAGGGATCGAATCCAGGGCCCTGGCAGTGGGAACACCGAGTCCTAACCACTGGATCGCCAGGGAGTTCTTTTCACAGCCTATTATTTGAACTGAGTAGTTTTATTGGTAGAAACTAACAAAGCTTACTAACACCTATTTCTTAATTGCTTTTTTGAGGCCGCACTTTTAAAACAATAACAATAAATACATTATTTCTTGAGTGTTTTTGAGAAATACCTTACTTCTGGGCATTTTTGGTTGATTCTTTCAAATCTGAGTGAAGCAAGATATTCAATAATATAAATATTCTTAAACCTCTCCTTTTGGGCTTAAAAAAGGCTATGTCTTTTCTTTGACAATTAAACTTCTTTCCCCATCAGCCCACATGTCTGCTTACCTTACAAACCTAACATTATTGTTGAGAAATAAACTTCAACAATAAAGGAAAATCTTATTTTGTTCATTCTTTGACTTCTTGGAAGCATCACTATTGATTTTATAATTATTTTAAAGGATAACAATAATGAAAAATATATTTTTTCCCCAATAATCAAATTAACAAATGCTAGGATAGAGCTAAGGCTGGAATGTCTTTGGCCACATGAAAACATGTAATTTATTGCTTAATGCTTGGTTCTAATAGTTATATAAGTGCACACTCTAAAAATGTTTAGTGCTTTAGAGCTACTTGGTGGAGTAAGGGGAAAAAAACATTTAGTTCACCAAAGCCACCAAAGGGAAAATAAGACAGAGCCTTTCTACCAGTTAGAATAAAACTCCTGAGTTTACAGAGACTTACCTGCATGAAATGAATTATCACACTCCATTTGAATATTATAACAAACAAAGGACTAGCCTGTTTTAATATCCAAAAGACCTTACTGAATCTGATCTATTCTCTGTCCCAGGAGGAAGAGAAGGGATTCTAGCATGCAAAGATCATCTCTCTTCATGAGGCAGTTTTATTTCCCTCTTCCACACAACTCTGGATCTCAATGAATTAGAGAATGTACTTCATGAAATTCAGGTGTATTTCATGTACAAAAGGCAAATTTCCTGGATGTTTACTTTCAAATAGTCTTTCAACTAGAACATAACCCTATTGTTGGTCCTCAGCCTTTTGCACAAACAATATTTCTTCTTCTAAGTGTTTCTGATAGAGAGTATAAAACATTAGAGAAATCAAATTCAAGTTGTACCTAGAGTGGGTGAAGAGCCCGTCTATATGGGATTATGCATTTTTAGCAGCCTTATCCCTTGTTCATCACTTGCTCTATATATTCAGAAGAGACTGTTCTTGGACTGCCAAGACATAAAAACAGGTGGGAGAAATTAACTGATTCGACAGAATAACTTCATATTTTTTTTAAATGTAAAAGACTCAGACAAAGTACTTCCCATAGACGATTGGTGTAAATTGTTAGAGTTTATTACCAATACCATACAATGCTGTCATAGGCCAAGTGATTTTGCTCTATTATCCAGAATTAGCCACGTGCACTTTTTCTCCTATACCAGGATGTTCATGCAAAAGAAACTCTGGAGGGAGCAGGGAGAGATCTTTAAATAATCTTCATCTGGAGCAAGGAAAATGAAAGTGCTCACAGTCTTTCACCTAATAGGCCCTGAGTGACAAAATCCAGCTCATATTGTGATAATGTTCCAAACAAATCAAGCCCTCTGATTAAATAACTTGAACTTTTGGCTTCCTGCAGTTCTAAGGACTATCAATAGAAGCATCGTGGCACAGTTTTATTAGACTCATTGGAGCTATAATTAACCATTGGAGAGAAACAAAAACTTTGAAAAATCCATTATGATTAATTTTCACAGGATGTCTTGGAAACCTTACAGGAGGCATTAGGAGTCTGCCTATTTGTAATTAACAGATCACAAACACTAATGCAATTTTCCCAGTAGGGACTATTTAAATGGAAAGCTTTGTTGATGTGGGACTTAAATACATAGGCGTGAGTCCCTTAGAGCTGTGTCTTACAGAGATTTTAGGACAATGCAGTATGTTCTCCTAATGAGATGTTCTTGTCATTGTTCCTATTTGAAGTGGTCATAAGGGAAAATCCCCCTGGCTTCCTTCGGCTAAGACAGCATGTTCAGTGTAGAGACTTGGACTACATGCTCACCTCAGAGAGCATTATGCAACCAGTGCAGACACAGCAGGAAGGAATTAGTTCTCTAGTTAAGTGCTGGAGTCTTAGTTTCCAAGGTATTTATATTTGGAATTTTGTGATCACCTCACTCAATCAAAATGGACAAAGGAACTCAAATTTGCGTTAATGGAGTTAGGTAACTCTCCTATAAGTCATTAATGCTTTTGAGCTGACCGGTAAGATGGTGTTAATGTCTATTTAGGACTATAAGAGAATAAAATCTTATTTTGCAACAATTCCAATTTGCAAATAGTGACTTCAGAAGAGAAGCTATTGGACGAAAACTGCTAATGTCCTATATTTGCTCCTATCTCTAATCTCCAGACCACTTCCGGAATATTCTTTTTACATAAAAATCTAGGATTGTCACTCCACATTGTGGACCTCTTCAAGGACAACCACTCCTTGTTTAAAAATCATGTGGTAAAAGCCATTGTAATCTAGGCACACCTTATACATATCTCAGCCCCTTATATTTTCTAATGTTGCTCCAATCTTACACATTAAAACTTCAGGGCCTCAATATATGCTTTCAAATCTCCCTGTCTTTGCTCTTCTCAATCTGAAAAGTTCCTACTCAACATTTAAAATTTAAAACTTCAGGGGCTTCCCTGGTGGCGCAGTGGTTGAGAGTCCGCCTGCCGATGCAGGGGACACGGGTTCGTGCCCCGTTCCGGGAGGACCCCACTGCGCGTCCGGAACCTGTGCTCCACAATGGGAGAGGCCACAGCAGTGAGAGGCCCGCGTACCGCAAAAAAAAAAAAAAAAAAAAAGTTAAAACTTCAGGCACATGTGTAACTATTATTTGAATCTTTTTTTGGTCTAACCTTTTCTGTGTCCACTTCATGGTTGATAATGCATCCAACATCAGAGCTAATATAACATTTTGTGTTTGCCTCTATTGTCATGCCCGTCACTTTATGCTCTAACACTTGAAGGACATGGATTGTGCATACCCAACACCTAGAGAATATCTGTCCCATATATTTCATCACCTTGGAGGATATCTGACTCCATAAATGTTCATTGAAAAGACTTCTTGTTTATTTCATCTTGCACAAAACAGTTGTGTGTTTCTATGCTTATATTTAACATAGGCTCAACAAAGGATGAGGTTTTTCTGAGTTGAACAATGACTTATAAGTGGTGACTGTGTTCCACAAGTAGATCTGAAGTACAGAGGAGTATAGTAACCTTCTTTTTAAAATCTCATTGACTTACTGAGTATGCCAATTAAAAAAAGTGGAGAGATGAAAGACATGTTTAGAAAGTTATTAAGGTTGAATTATGATCTTGCATTTTTATTGTACCAAAACTGGAAAGCATGTAAATTAGGAGAGGGAGAAGACCAAAGCACTTTAGATGTTGATGCTTAATGGACCACGTACATTTTGGATGGAACAGACTGGTTATCAGTGAAGAGAGACTAAACTGATTGCCAGCTCATACCTTACCTGAAATAAACACTGTATTTATAACAACAGAATTTCAGTTTTTTTCATTTCCCTTTCTAACCTAAATTACTTATAACTATAGATGGTAAATAATGAAAGAATGGTCTAAAATTCCAAACTTCATTCCTTTTCTTTTCTTACCTATGAACCCACTAGCCCATGAGCCTATAATCTGCATTGTGTTATACCTAAATAGGTGTCTTATATACACCATACCTATCTATATTCAATAGATATTCCAGGAGATTTGAAAAAAGGAAGCATTATAGGTTTGTAAACTATTTTCATAAAAATGCTTGAGGAGCTCCTACTGAAGATAGATGAAATGGGCCTTTCGTGTCGTGGAACAAAATTAAGGGCAAAAAAATGAGGGGAAAGTTATATCTTTGCTCATTAAGTCAATTCCAAACAACAGTAGAAATACCACTTAATGTGACTGCTAATAAGTATCATATCCTGGGTAACTTTGCTCATATTTGACTGTGACGATACTTTTATTGCATGAAAATGTTGAGAACTTAAACACTTACAGCAAGTACTGAGATTTAGTTTTATCCTCAGAGATAGGCAGACTGCAAATCTTAGAACATCAAAAGGCATCCGGATGACCCACCAAGACAGAGGTGAAAGAAACTCTATAAGAAAGGAAGAGAAAGAAATGTTAATTTGCTTGATTAAAGTTGAATACGTATCTAGCTGCTTTGAATGTATTTAGAGGGAAAGTCTTGTGTGTTTATTTGGGGTGGCTAAGAAGAGGCTAGTAAAGGGAATGGGGTAGGGGAAGAAAAATAACCCAGCATTATTCCGTGTTGATCCTTGCTACCTACACAAAGGCTGCCAGGTAACAAACATTTATTCCACTTACACAAGTTTTTGGTCAGTTCTATTCAGGGCAGAAGCCTACTGGGGTCAGTATCAGCTTTTGCTGCTAACAAACAAAAATACTCAGAGGCATATAATATACATTTATATCTCACACAACTGCATGTTGTCTCGGGTGTGTCTGATTCAGATTTAGGATCTACAAGCATCAGGTGTGGTGGCTTTGAACCTCAAGTCTCTTTATGGAGCCTAAGGACTATGGCAACTTGGGGTATTTTGTTCTCATGATGGTGGAAGAAGCAAAGATGGCAAGCCCAAGTGCTCAAGCATGTATCAAACATCTCACTCAAGTCATTTCCACTAGCATCCCACTGGCCAAAGCAAGTCAGGAGGCCAAACCCAACGTCAGTAATCCCAAAGTTTATTCAGCATACCATGAGGCTGTGACACAGGTGTAAATGTATAAAATGATTCTAGGGAAGTGAACATTTGAGACCAATAATTCAATTTATCACAGAGAAAGAGACCAAGACTCACAAAACCATACCAGCTTCCAGAACCAATCAGTTTGGTCCCTCATCTTTCATGTTACTTTATATCCAAAGGTCAGTGAACATTTTAGAAAAATTAATAGGAAAGAAGAAAGGACAGCAGCTACCTAGTATAATCTGGTAGAGAGTCATTGAATTCTGTAGGAATGAGAAAAAAGAAAAACAATCCTTATTTCTAGTGGAAGTTTCTCAACTTACATTTTCCCCGCCAATATCCACTGCTCACCTACTCTACACAGGGCAGTGAGCAATAAGATGGTAATGCCTGATGGTGGAATTTGCATAAGGCTGAGGTGAAATTTGCATTTTCTTAGAGGTACCAGTCAATTTTGGACAGAACCTGCTAAATCACTTGGGATTAGATGACAAATAGCTGAATAGAATTTGAAGCTGTTTTCCCAGGAACAGCTGAAATTTTATTGTCCTGAGTCATTTGGGAAAACTTCACTTTCCTCCATCGCCCCAGAGTGGACCTAATCTTGGCGCTTCCAGTGAAGATTGCCTGCAGATATCTGTGTCCGGTGTGCAGATCCATTTTTTCTCTAATCGTACAGTGACAAGAAAACTTTTTAAACTGCATTTTATGAAAAAGAGGGAATGATGATTATGGATTCTTTCTCTAGTAGCCTTTACCAAGAGGTGCCAGTCCAGAGACATCAGTAAGATCTCTAATAAAACCCTTTAGTGACACACTTCTCTGAAAGTGAAAGGAAACTGTTAAGTAATGTATTAAATGAATTAACTGTCAAGTTATGACGTTGGAAACTAATGAAAAGATCTTGCAAACTATGAGGCTGGAGATATAAAAGTTGAAGGACATGCTGTAACTACAGGAACATGATGAAGCTGAAATTCACACCCAGTTTTTGTTATTACTCATAAATCTTGCCTGGCATTACCAGAATTCTTCAGCCTGAGAATCTTAGACTTGCATCCATTCCTGGGCAACATCTCTTATCTTATCCAGACAGAAATGTGTTCATTAGCATAACAACATAGATTGTATAACTGTGTGACAATTATAAAATTATAGCTGATGTCACTAAATTCTAAGTCTACAAATACATTATCATGGCAATTAATGGGCAGACTCTTATCATTTTGAAACTTGGCAGGTATTTTTATTTTATTTTATTATTATTATTTTGTTTTTTGCGGTACGCGGGCCTCTCACTGCTGTGGCCTCTCCCGTTGCGGAGCACAGGCTCCGGATGCGCAGGCTCAGTGACCATGGCTCACGGGCCCAGCCACTCCGCGGCATGTGGGATCTTCCCGGACCGGGGCACGAACCCATGACCCCTGCATTGGCAGGCGGACTCTCAACCACTGCGCCACCAGGGAATTGGCAGGTATTTTTAAAATGTTCTTTTTCCTGCAAGTTGAAGGTAACCCTCATTTTTTTTCATCTCAAATAGTCAAATTTTCTTCCTCCCTTTCTCCTTCCTTTTTACCTTCTTTTTTTTCTTCCTTCTTTGCTTCTTCCCTCCCTCCCTTCCTTTGTTTCTTCTTTTGTAATTTAGTTACTCTTAAAAACACTTAGTAAACTGTAAAAAAATGCACTGTTTGATGTCCTCTTTAACTTAAGGATCAGTGATGTTTTAGACACTGCCCAGGGGTCTTTAGTTATGGAATATTCACTATAACTGTCATGTGGAACAGATTACAGCATGCTCTATTATAGATCAAATATTTCAAATTAATTTACCTTATTTAAAATCAACACACAATAAAAATAATCTGCAAGTAATCAAAATGAGAACAAGGGAGCAGCAAAATGGGAGTAATTGTGAGATATCAATGAATCTCACTTAAAATGGTGCTCAAAAATGTTACTACTATTGCTGGATTAATTATAGCAAAAAAAAAAAAAAAGATCTAAGTCATTTTATCTCTACCTCATAATGAGTATTTTGTTTCTGCTTTCCCATGTTCTTTCCCGATATTTTATCACCTTTGAGTACGACAGCAATCCAATCAATGAGAGAGGTAGGGCAGATTTTTATTAGAGAAGGCATGTGTTTCCTTGGTCCCTTGACCCATTTTATAACACGGTTCAACTCTTCAACTTCCTCTAGGTTAATCTCGGGTAGTTGCTTCTTGACTGCTTGCCAGCTGCTCAGAGGTTTTAGATGATATTTGAAGGTGGTGCTTCCCTATTTCTAAATTCTCTGTGAGATATGAAGGTAGATATAGTGAATGAGTGAAGTAGAAACCCATGAGGATGCAATTAAATGGACATAATGGATAAGATTAGGCTTTAGTGAAATAGATATGTTTAGGTTTATCTTTACCTGATTAGAATCTTGATAAACATTCCTTCTTTGAACTAAAAGATAGCTCGAAATGAATACTCTGACAAAATACGCAAATCAGTTTTTTAAAACAGCTGTATCTGTACAATGAATGTTGCGCTAGGAATTTGTTTGTAAGCCACTACTTTCGAGAACATGGTTTTATCCCATTTTTCAAAATAATTCCGGGACTCAACTCTCAGAATTACCTTCAGAATTGATTTACAAGACACGTGAAAACATATCTTATTACTCTAAAATCGGAACATATTCTTAACCCAAATGAATTAACCCAACTTGAACACTTACCTTCCTTATTCATTAGTCTTGAGTTGTTGGTGTCAATTTCCAAACTCAAATTTTCCCATAGTATAGTGTTAAAGTTAATCACATCAAATACTGTATACCCTTTTCAAGTCAAATTCCAAAAATGTTATAACCAAAGGTAGAATTTCTGGAGGAAGAATATAATTTGCACAAGTAATTATGTTAAGAAAGAAAAACAAGGCAGTGCCCATTTAGACAATTAATCTCTTGTCAGATTATTGAACAACTTGGAAACTCACATCTGCAGCATAGACTTACACTTAACAACTTTGTTCCTGTGATAGAGCGTTTTGTCCAGTTGTTTAAACTGTGGTGCCATTTAAGCAGAGATCATTATTAATAACAGAAATTTTACGGGTTGGTGATTAACCAACACTTCTGTTTATGCTTTGAAACAGTAATAGGTCAAATAATAGTAATTTGAATACAATGGTCTTCATTGTAGCAAAATTGTTATATTAATGTCTAAAAATAATTCCTGGTGAAAGCAAACCAGTGGTCAAACCCAACTAGATGGATATATACGTGTGTATGTGTGTGTGTGTGTGTGTGCGTGTGTAAAGTCTTTACTGTAATTGACAACACTGAAATCCTATCTATTATTTTGAATCATATCTATTGAATAGGAATAATATCGCTTAGGTTTATAAAAGATGCACAAATTCTATTAATAGTCTTTGCCACAGAGAACACAAGTAGCAAAGGCTCTAAATAAATTGACATTTACCAATTTAATTGTTTGCCCAAAACTCAGCCTTCTTGAACTGATTCTTGTGCCAGTTACTAATTGTAGTAGGACACCCTAGAGGGAGGCAGAAAGTATGAGATTGAAGTTGGTAAATTTAGATTCAGCTGAGTATTTTAGCTTTATTAAAGTCATTTTGCCACTACTAACAATGATGCTATGATTAAAATAAAAAGTTTGTGGTTTGGTGGGATGAGATATGGGCCAGAGGAGAGTAAGAAGTAATGTTATATTCATTCTCATCTCTCTGCAAATGAGAGCAACCTGGATATAGCTTAAAGCAGAAGTCAGAATAAATGTAGCAAATACATTCAAGCTTTGCAGAATTCAGTAATCATTGTTTCCAGTGGTTCAATCTTAAAACAGGGGATCTACAAAATGTTATTGTGGTGTGGTAAGAGGTGTCTGCAAGTAAATATTCCAAAAACATAATTAAGGAAAATGAAAGTTGTTATTCATGAAACAAATTGAGAAGCTGACAGTGAGAAAAGAGGGTTGGGAGGCTGCTGTTTGGAAGCATAATCAGTAACAACCATTTTAAAGAAGAAAAAAATTGTTAAGCATGCAGGCTTTGGCTGCAATGCATGAAAGTAAAGGCTTGTAAATCAATAATTCAAAAAAGGGGGCAGACAACTAATGGTTCTTTTGTTTCAAATTGTAAATGGCATTTTTGTATTCCACTGTAAACCTTAAGTGATGGCTTTGTTAGTTTTGGCATAGAAAGCCTGCCATTTCACTTTTCTGACTACAATAATATCTACTTTACTAAGCTTTGACTTTACTTACACTGCATTTGAACGCATCAAGATGTGGACTAAGAGATTTAGCTGCTCTGACATAAGGAGAACCCATTTCTCAAGGAAAGATTTTTCCCTATACTGAAAAGTCAGATCCATTAGTCATTAGTCCTTTGTGTTTCTAGGTATAGACAATAGTATGCCAAATCAGAAAATGTATCCTTATGTGAATGGTGAGGGCCTATGATTTGGAAAGCTTCCTAAACAAGAACCCATCACAAACTAATTAAATTAAACAGAATGTCATGCTTTCGTGGGCAAGCCTAAAGTGAAGACTTAGGGTGTTTCCTGAACCCATCATAATGACTTGATTATCAGTTGGCAATTGGTTGATATTATTTTGTATATATTTTTGTATTTCATATGTATGTATATGTTTTTCGTTTTACAATCTCTGCGTCTTTCACTGTTTCTCACTTACTTCTTTCTTCTCTTACCAGTCTCTGTACCCCTTTTACCTCCATGAAATTTGACTGGCAATTTGCCTGTGTATTAGCCTTCCGCATTCAGAAAAAAGAAAAGCCTCTAACCAGTTTTCAATTTGCTGGCTGTCTGATTTTATCAAGTGTTCTTTTACTCTAGTACACGTTATCAGAACTCTATATATGGGTCAGTTTCAAAGAACAGTCTCTAAATGCCATTTGTTACATGGTGTTTAGGAACAGGGCTTTGGTGATGATCCTTTTTATCTATTTTATAATATTTAAAATAGGTCAGTCAGAAACATTTACCCTCCTGTGTGCCATTCATCATTACTGTAGCTCTATTATCTTCCTTGGTATCGTCTTCTTTTCATATTAAATAGCCCTCATTCTCTGAAACTCTCCTATTAGGAAATTGCTTTACAGTAATCATATCTCTTACCCTTCTCAAGATCTTTTCTATTCCTGCTTTGTCATCTTAGAAATTAGATGAGAAAAATGAAACGTGGTGTGTAGAATGAGGGCATCCATTTACCATCAAACATTTCTGAATTTTCTTTTCATTCCTGTGTATGTGGGTCCACAAAGAAGTCTACAGTGCTGTAAATGCTTTCAAGACACTGGCATTTGTAGGATGATAATGAAAAGGTATGTTATATTCGTAGTTGCCTAGAGGTGAAAAAACAATTTTTATGTAAGCAAATACCACATCTCTTGCCAAAGAATACTTTTGATTTGATGGGTGTGTTCTCTTGTGAATTTTTTCAGAGTCAGCATATTAGAACTAGATGAATCCTATCTAAGCCTTATTTTAAAGATGAAGAACCTAAGCTATTCTGCTAATAACGATCAATGCTGGAATGCCTACCTCTTAGTCCTACAGTGTTTCCATTGCATCCTATTGATACCCCTGGTATGGCCAAGATAGGTTGGTAAAACCGTTCATAATTTAGAATGGATTATTTTTCTCACTCAAGTGTTGCTTATGCAACTAACGCCATTATAGCTTTAAGGTGGCATGTGAGAGGAGATGGTGCAAACAAAACATAATAGCTTTTCCTTTCTAACTATGAGCTGGCCACTGTAGCACCTTAACTGTTTTGATTGATGCATTCCATCTGATCACAACATTTCATCTGATTGGCGTCTTTGGGGTGCTTGAAACTTTGAAAATAATTGAATACTAAGGAGGATAATCATAATAACACTTTTAATTTATATAGCATTCTCACATATGTGATCTGATTTGATTTTCACTATAACCTAAAGAGGTATAAAATATTTTAAAACCAACTAATTCATTTTTGAGAAAAAGAAATAAGCTTTATGACATTGGAGTGACTTACTGTATGTAACAATGTTAATAAATAGTGAGCTGTATCTAGAATCATTCACCTTGCTTCCCCTGCCTGGATCTTCTGCAACATCATGCCATTTTCCTTTGATTTCCCTTGATGCAACCTTAAATGTAGCACCATATATTTTAAGCAACTCCAAATTTATATTCAGTTGAAAATAGCAATTCACAGATAATATTCAAAAGGAGACACTTCATGCTTGGAATTATTCCTAAGTGATTGTCATTTCAAACACCACCCACTTTAGCCAATGGTCATTCATAGGTAGCTACTCTAAAATGTAGAAGTTCATTACACCCACAGCTGTATCATTGTCTCCATGTAAATATCCATGATATTTTTACAAGCAGCCTTGCTCTGCCAGAAACCAGTATACCTTAACTGTATCGGGAAGAGTTTCACCGTTTTGGGCTCTACTCAGCCTTAATTCTAAGGAAACCTCTGATTTCAAGATCCATAACACTATATCATAATTCTCTCCATGAAATTTTGTTTATTTGTGACCAAGATAAATGGAAATACTTGAACTCTCTTGTATTTAGCAATAGACCTTTAAATATCATGAACTTGAAAATATTTTGAAGACTGGATCAGTCTAAGAGTTGAGTAAATATGATAGCAAATTTTATATTAACATTCTTTTTTTGTTTTCTCTAATTTATTTTTCAACAAATTAATCAATTTACTATGTAAGTAATGCAAGTGAAATGTAAAATACAAGTCAGTGTACTGTTGGGCAAGTCCATGACTTACTGTCCATCCTTACAAGGTAATTCTGAATCAATTTATCAACCTAAAAAATTATTCTGTTTTTATTAAATTTCTGAGTTACTGTGTAAAGCGGTAACAGTGTTTCCAACAAATTCAGTCTTTATTGACATCTCTTAGGTTCCTCAAAAGGTTTTATAATTTCTTCATATGGATTTTGTACATTGATTTTGTATATATTGCTTACTAGGTACTATTTTGTTTGGGATATTTTGAATTGGATTTTTTTCTTTTATTGCTATTTCCCAAATGGTTACTCTTGTACAGTTCACATTCATTTTGTTAGATTAGCTCTATATGTATCATGGTTTGCACAGCTCATTCTAGGAGACTCAGAACAGACAGGATGGATTTAAATATAAGCAGCACTCGCAGGCTCTCGCCCCTTGTAGAGGCAGTTGGAAGGAACCCAACAAAGTCAACATCTAAGTACACATAATGTACACATACACACATTGTTGAATAGTGTGTATATATATATATATATATAATATTTTTTTTTCTTTGAAGAGAGAGAGTTTTTAAGGTGGCCATAAACTTATGAGTACATTTCCTAGTTTTTGAGCCAAGCCTTGTGTCCTGTTAATATGCAAAAATTTGTGAGATTAAGTAATGCTTACCTGGAATTTGTCTCCATGGAAACAAGCTCATCATCTCATCTCAGAAATGCAAGGTTTAGTAGGGGATCAGGAGTGAGCCTCAAAAGAGGTTAGTGTAGAAGATCCAACAATGAGAAGAGGTAAGGGGAAAAAAGAACAACAACAAAAAAAACAGAGGCTGGACCATATTAAAACATCTGTATTTTATACTACAGGTATGCAGTTGGTAGCCAGGCGAATCTACCTCTCATATCCCCCTCTTTGGCAAACATTGATGAGTCCTGAATTATATATCTAATTTAAACAAATGTCACCTTTTCCTTCAAAATACATTTGACTTGTTTTTACTCATGTCAGTATATACGGTAGCAGAGGAGCAGACTAGAGTGGAGTGTGTCCGATCTGGACTCCCCACACTGACAAAGAGTACTCTCATGAGCCACATTTGTGCCAACAAGTTTACAATAAGCTGTATTTTCCTTACCCATTATAGTAAATCACAGGTTCAAACTCTTGATTGCTCAACAAACATGTTTAGTTTCTTATATTTTTGATATTTTAATCTTTGTTAGATCAAGCACATGGAGCAGAATATATCTTTACACACATATATACACTGCCATTTTCCTTTTCATCTTCTTGTCTTTAACTGTATTATCCTAAAACAAAATAACCTTGAAATTTCCAAATGAAATGTGTAATTGGATACACATGCCCTTCATTTCATCTGTGTGGCTAAGCTGATCTTAAGAAGCATATTGAGACTTCTGCTTCTGGTCATAATGAAGTAACTGGAATGGAGTATCTTCCTACCATGGACAACTAGAGAACTGGACAACAATTATAAGACAACTGTTTATTCACATTGGACAACAGGAAACACAGGACTCATTGGTCCGTGAGAGAAGAGAAACAAGATGATCCCTATGAGCAACCTGCATTCAATTCCTGAATAATAGTGTAAATAGAGCACATCAGTCTTAGGGAGCTGAGGAGACAAAGATGGATATTCATGGAGGCTGAAGTCATTTGACTTTATAGGATGGAGAACTGGAGATGAGGGAGTTACGCAGAGAAAAAGTGCGAGAATTCTGCTATGAAGTCACTTTGCATTTGTTGCAGAATATTAATCCAGTATGAGTAGATTGAAACTACCTATAGCCAAGCAAAGAGTGACCAGGAGTTGCAGACAGAATAATTCTTGGAATGCAAACAGAGTTAGAATCTCTGAATATACTGACTAGTCAGAGAATAATTTAAGAATAATTCATAAGTTATTCTTAAATTCTTGACTTAAAATTCCATTTGAGTCTGTTTCTAGCATATGTAAAGAACACATACAACTAAAAAATAAAGTGGCAAGGGCCCAATCAAAAAAAATGTGAAGAATTTGAATAGACACTTCATTAAAGAAGATGGCCGATACGCTTGTGGAAAAATGCTCAGCATCATTAATCATTGGGGATATGCAACTTACAACCACAAAGGCATACTGCTACACATCTAGGATTATAAAAATTTAAAAATAAATACTGATAATATCAAATGTTCAAGAGAATATGGACCTATGTTGATGTAAAAATAAATTGGGTCAACCATTTGGGGAAAAGGTGAGGCAGTTTCTTGAAAGTTAAACATCTAGTTGCCATATGACCCAGAAATGTCAAGTCTAGGTATTTATATAAAAAAAATAAAAACATATGTCCACACAAATACTCAAATAAATATTCATAGCAACTTCATAATAGCTTTAAACTGGGAACAGTTCAAATATCTATCAGTAGGTAAATGGATAAACAAATTGCTATACATTCTTACAATGAAATATTATTCATCAATAAAAGTAACAAATTATTGCTACAGGAAACAATATGAGTGTATCACAAAATTATGCTGAATGAAAGAAACCAGACATAAAAGGACAGATGGCATGTGATTTCACTTATATGGAATTATAGAAAAGACAAATCAAACATGACTAACAGAAACCAGCAAGTCAGTAGCTGTCAGTCCAGGAATGGAGTAGGTAATTACCTGCAAAGGTACAGGAGTCGATTATGCCTCTTTACTTTTGGAGTGAAAAAACATGTTCTGTATCTTGCTTGTGGTGGAAGTTACTTGGATGCATGTATTTATCAAAACTCATCAAACTGTACACATAAATAAATGGTCTATTTTAATGATTTAAAATTATACTTCAATAAACCTGATGTAAAGTTTAATAAAACCTATTTAAAGTCAGGCAAAAAAAAAAAACCAGAAAAAAACTTTGCTTTCCTCACTGAAATCATTTTTGCCTGTAAGAAAGAAGAAAAGACTCATCTTTGGTAGTCCCATATTTTCATTAATTTTTGTTCTAAACTGGGAAAATTATTCTTGGAGTGGCACGGAATATTTCACTCTCCCGAGAAGGTTCTGCTCTGCAAACACATGTTAATACTGTTACTCTTATCATTCCCTCAAGTGTGATTTTAGGATGAAGAAGTGTAGTAGAAACTATAATTTTCTTAGGTGTGTAGTTTCTGAACCATGTATTAGTTAATTCTGTCTTGCTCATAAAAGAGAGCACACAGAGGAAGAAGGAACCAGTGACGACTAGACTGTACTCTATAAATGCCTAGACTATACCATCTGGGTCTTTCGGATCTTTACAAATCATAGCAATCACATTAGGTGTCCTAAATCAATATAGTTCTGTTGGTTATGTCAGGAATTGGACAGTGTTTTGAGTCAGAGCTGCCCTGGTTTGCCAGATGAATGTAATTGAGAGATTGATTCTATCTGAAACTTTAATGGAAAGAAAGAAATGTCTCATGCTAAGTGATTAAGCTACAGATAGATTCTTCTGGAAGCTTATTACCTATTTTAGATCACTGTGTGTGTGCTACAAGGCATGACAAGCCAAGCCATGCGACGTGATTGTTATATTTCTCCACAGGCCAAATCATCAGCATGAATTCCTAAGAGGGGTAGCCTTCCATACTCTCTCCTGCTTCCCTCCCCAAAACTGCAGAAAGTCTAGGCAATATCAGGAACAATCATCTCTTGGAAAATGTCTCTGTATGTTCTAGAGAAGTCCTACCAATGACAATGACCCATCGCCATAGTTTCAACCCCTGGACATGTTGAGTACCTTATTGGTAACATATGTGAAAATATAACAATATTGTCCAATGCCAGAAATCAAGAAAATGGTACCATACTCCAAATTTTGAAGAGCCTTCTACAATACCAAGGGTGGAAGTTTGTGTACAAATCATTCCAACCTTTACCCTAGAAAGATTGTTGCTTTAATATGGAAACACCTCAGTAGGAAAGAAAACAGAACCATGGAGCTCTTTCCTGATGCCTTAACTTAATACATGGGAGCTGACCAAACACTGGCACTTTATTATGCCTTGAAAACATTTGCTTGAAGTAGTTCACTAGTCTGATGCTATATGAAAACATAACTCAGTTTTTCCTGTGATAACTAGTAAGTATATTTTTCTGAGTGCCTGATACAAAGTGATATATCTTCAGCAGGGTCTGTAAAAATTGGTCAGCTTCGTATCTTCATAAAGAGATCTAGGACCATACTATCTTTTTAGAAATCCATTGTAACCAATTTCAACATTGCTTTTAACACCCAGCTTCAACAGCAGGAAAGCTGATGCTACATGTGAGACTTCATTCAATTCAACCTCCCGCAACCCCACTCCGCCCGACCCCCATATACCAGATTAAGTAGCTTTCTCAAGGTGAAACAGCTAATCACAAGCTTTTTCCGTGTGGTGGGAAGTGAGCTAAATGATTCCCATCTATTTTCTCACTTAATCCTCTGAAAGTATGATGCTATTACTGTTAACATTGCAATTTTAGAGCTGAAGATGCAGTCTTCAAATTGTAGCATAAACGGCCCAAGGACGTGTAGCTAACAAATGGCAAGGTCCAAATTCGATGCAAGGTTTTTCTGAATCCAGAGAAAGTGTGGGAAACTCTATAACATGTTCTCTGCTATCACCCATGTTAGTTAGCGGCAGAGCCAGAACTACGACTAAACATGATCATGAACATATTCCTCAAGTGGTCTGTAATTGGATGAGTTTTATGTCATGAAATATTCCTTCATATCTTGACTCTGTGTGCTACCTCAGGGGGAAGTGCATGACATGGATAAACCCAAATGATGAATGACCCCAAAATAATTTAGCCTTGAAATGTCCTTTTATATGTAACATTGAGCACTAGTGCGCATTATGCTTCAACCAGATGAGTCTGCAAAGAATTTTTTCTGGCAGAAATGAATAGCAGGTATTTACAGAGGTCAGCAAAGTGACCTCTCTTTTTGGTAAAGGACCAGAGAGTAAATATTTTAAACTTTGTGAACCATATTGTCTGTTGCAACTACTCAGCTCCGCCTTTGTAGGCCTAGTAGCCATAGACGTAAGCAGCCTTAGGCAATATGTAAATAATAGGCATTGCTATTTTCTAATAAAGCTTTATTTATGAACACAAACATTTGAATTTCACAAAATTTTCACGTCACTAAATATAATTTTTCTTTTTACTTTTTACCACTTAAAAATATAGAAATTATTCTTAGTTCACAAGCTATACAAAAACAGATGGCAGGCAAGATTTGACTAAGGTGCCATAGCTGGCCGACCCTGCTCTACTGAATCACAAATTATCTTCTGTCTGCCCCCAATCTAATCTCAGATTAATACGAGGAGTTGGTCAAAACTGATTGTTTCTTTCTCCTTCAGTTTCTTTCTCATCCTCTGCTTCACTCTGCCTTTTCTTCCTTCTTTTACTCTGAATGCATGTTTGTTTTCTGGTTCCCACTTTTCAAGGAAGATAACTCTAATGATTAGTAGACCCCCTAGTCTAATTGCTTTGAGGAAGTTGGCTGATAAGAAAAGAGAAAAATCTATAAAGATGTTAATGATATGACCAACAAGTTGATAAATAGAATATGGTAATTTGGACAAGAAGTGGAACTCCAGACAATCAGACTCTAATTTCCTTGCTGATTTAGTGGACTATAGGTACAATGGGGGTATAGGTCACCCAATCAAATATGTGCTAAATACCTCCCATATACCCAAAGTTAGGCTGGGCCCTGAAGGTACAGTTTTGAGCAAAATTCAACATGGCTTATGGTCTCTTGGACTAGCAAAAATTAATCAAATATGTTATTATGTAAATTATCATGTAAATTTAATCTTGTAAAGTGTCACTAAAGTAAAATGTATGAAGAGAAGGTAAATGGTGTTGTAAGAACATATGACAGGGATATCCAGCCTCTTCTGAGTGCTCATGGAAGTCTTCCCTGTGGAAATGGCATTTGAACTGAGATCTGAAGGATGCAGAGGAATCAGATAGCAAAAGAGGAGGCAAGAAACCACTTCAGCAGGACAAACCAGCCTGAGCAAGGCATGTTTGAGGAACTGAAAGCAAACAATACAGGTTGAATGTAGAAATCAAGGGGAAAGGCAATGAGAGATTAGGTTAAAGAGGTTTGTAAGGACCAAATCATTCAAGGCTTTGTAGGCTCTGTTAAGGACATGCATTTGGGGGAAAAATAATTTGGGTCATGGGTATGTATGAAAGGTGGGATGCATAAGAGTATGATGGTTAATTTTATATGTCAACTTGACTGAGTCACAGTGTGCCCAGACATTTGGTCAGACATCATTCTGGATGGGACTGTAAGGGGTTTTTTGATGAGATTAACATTTAAATCAGTAGACTGAGTAAAGCAGATTCGCTTCATAATGTGGGTGTCCCTCCACCAATCAACTGAAGACCTGAGTAAAACAAAAATGTTGAGCAGGAGGAAACTTCACTTGCCTGAAAGATGGAACCAAAATATTGGTCTTCTCCTGCCCTGGGACTGGAACTTTTATTGGTGCTTCTGGCTCTCAGGCCTTTGGATGTGGATTAGAAAGAACTACATCGCTGATTCTCCTGGGTCTCCAGATTGCCAACTAGATCAGAGGACTGCTCAGCCTCCAATCACATAGCCATTACCTTATAATAAATCTCTTTATATATATTAAAGTAGGATAGGGAGATTATGTATATATACACATTAATATATATGCTAATATATACACTAATATGTATATATATAAGTATAATGCATGTACTAATAAAGGGGCAAATTTGGGGAATCCAATTAGTAGTTCATTATAGGAGTCTAGATAAGAGATAACGGCAACTTGGACTTGGGTCTTGTTAATTGATATGGAAGATAGTAGAAATATTCATTAAGTACATAAAATATGAACATAAATAGATGGTGCATTGGATGGAGTAGACAGTGGGTTAAAGAAAAGTCTGATATTGAGGATAATTTCTGGCTTTATGGTTTACAAAAGTGGGTGGATGATGTATACTCATTGAGATGGTGAATACAGATATGGACTGAGTTTCTGTGGGAAAGGTCATCAGATGATGAGTTCATTTTGGACAGATTGAATTTTAAGTGTCTTCAGGAGAAAAAAAAAGATTGCTTACAGAGAAATCATTCAATGAAAAAATAAAACAAAATAGAATGTCATGAGGCTGAACCTTGAGGAACTCTGATATTTTATGACACACAATAAGAAGAGGCACCAGGAAAAGAGGTAAAGAAGGAGTAGCCAGAATAAAACAGAAGCTTAATTAAGCCAATGTTACAAGAAGGGAGAGTTGTGAGCAGCCCTGAGGTGCTCCTGAGAAGTCATGGAATATGAGGATTGAAAAACTAACCCATAGGATTTAGTGACCTGGCAGTCTTTGGTGACCTTAGTGAAATTTTTTTTCCAGATGCATGTTGGGCATAGACTCAAATGCATGACATTGAAAAATGGGTATAAATTAATAAAATAAAATATTCTTGAGAGACTTATCTGTGAAAGGGAACTGAGAGACAAGGTAGTAGATAAAGAATGTGGAGGCAAGACAGAGTTGTGTTTTTTGATGGATTTTATACTGTGAGACTTGGACATATTTAAATAACAAATGATATGATGCTATTAAGAGGCAGAGACTGAATATATAAAAGGAAGAGAAACGTTGATTACCAATGGTTACTGAGCCTTCGCTTTCCTTCTGTGATCCTGAATTTTATCACATTTTTTGTGGGTTGGATGATTATGTGAGTGAATGTTGGTATCAGAAGAAGACAAAGGGAACTTGCTCTATACTTTCAAGGTTCCAAATGTCAATAAAGTGGGGAGATGAAAAATAGGCAGAGCCATGAAAATTTTATGTATGAACCAGGCTGATTCTAGTTTCCATTGTTCTGTCTGCTCCTGAGTCCCAACCTTTTCACCCGTTTTTAGTATCTTTACACTCTTTGCCCCTTCTTTTTTCCCAGAGCCTTAGAGATCCATAAAACTCTTCAATGTCTTACAGAGACCCATCCTATTAAATGCACTATTCACAAAATATTGGTTATTACTATATTAATTCAAGCACAAAGAAACCCTCCTCGGGGCTCCTGTGCCCCTTAATTTGCCTATATCTGAAATCATATAATCTATTTCTCCAGGAGAACATTTAAATCCATTGAACCAGTAAACCAGGAACCTTATTTCTCCAGGTCTTCATTGCCATTCAGATGGCAGGGAACAGGACCCCAAGTCATCTCCTGAGCAGGTAACATATAAATCCAAAGACTCCTAAAGGCTCCGAATCATTGATGAGGTCAACCACTGGGGCAGCTTTAATTTTTTTGAAGGCAATTATTCAATAAGACATAGTTCCTTAGAGGCAAGGACCTTATACAATTTATCTTTAGCTCCAGAGCACCTTAGAATAGTAGAGAAGAGAAAAGCTGCCCAGGAAAAGTTTGCTGAATAAATGGTGAATGATGTTTGTTCCCTCAGCGCTGACTTGCGCTCTGCAGGAGATACATTCCCCTCCATAAACCTTCCACAGCAACACTGCATTGAAGCAGCGTTCAATGTCATTCTCCAGATGCCATCATCAGCATATGATGCATCCTTACTCTCAGAGGCCTGAGATGTAAAACATTTAATGTTTTAGAGGCACAAAATAACAAAAGTGTCTTGTCAAGGAATGTTTCATCTCTGAGGATGAGAAAGCCAATATTTCTGTCTCTTAACACCCTGACCTAGAGTGTAACACCTAGAGTGTTACTATCTGTCAGTGGTTTCCAACAGGTATGCTATTATCATCTGGGGCAGGACAACTCTTCTTCGTGTCAGAACTTCTCTGCAGGTTGCAGGATGTTTAGCATTCCTTGACCCTGCCCTCTTAGGCCCATAGCACTTGCTGCCCTAGTCATTGTGAAAAAACATAACATGTCCCTGGAACCAAAAGGAAACTAGTAGCAGAAGGCAGGAGACTGCTAAGAAAGAAATAGCAAAAATTAAGCTCAAAGAGCTTGCTTTGATTCAACTAGCTAACTCTGGGAGCAGAGAGAGGATGAGAGATGTGACTCGCCGAAGGAGAAAAACAAAAGAGAGATGCAATTATTTTCTGGAGGAAAAGTACAGGGACAGCAGTGTATCTCTAAGCAATATAATGATTTTTCTAGTAACGCATGAACTTTCAGGCAATGGGTTCTGAGAAAAAGCCACAGAGACAGGTGCAAGCATCAAAATGTAGTAAGTGTGAGATAATGCAGACATGCCACCCACATCCTACTCCCCCCATTCCCAAACTTCCATTATCCAGAAGAGAGTTCTTAGTGGAACTAAGGCACAGGCTAGTTTTATGAATTGTCTCAGGACTAGGGTAAGAGGCTATTATATTCACAGTAAATTATCTAAAAGGACCTGTCTCAACAGAGGGCAGGTAGAATGAAAAGGTGACAGAAGTCATGTTGTTAGGTTGTCATGGGAAAGGAGAGGAGTTTCAGAAGCTCTGCGTGTGTGTGTGTGTGTGTAACTTGCTTGTTCCATCATATAAGCAAAAGAGGCTCTTTATCTACAGAAAAGGATGGTAAGGAAGTGTTTTTGTGGGATGTGCACTTTTGCTACCCAATCATGATCAACTCCTAGGAAAGCATGAAAAGAGCCTGATGGAAGGAAATGGACATACAACTGAAGCCCAGACCTTCCTTTTGCATCTGTCATACATCCATTGTTTTTCAAATGGTTGGGATGAGAAATACTGATTTTTTAAGTCAGTTTCTATATAATGTTAGAGAAAATGTAAAAACACATATTGCTTAGAATGCTTCATTACATCTCATAATTAGCAAAGCCAAGAATTTTGCATTTTGAGAGGTTTCATTTAACTTGTTTAACTTTTGAGGTAAGTGATTTGTCAATCTTTGAAAGACAACAGCTTTCAAATTACACAAATACCAATGAATCTTTTTCATGTGGAGAAACTGCCCAGCTCCAGCTTCCCCAGTGCACACAGCATGTTCACTGGAGCAGAATACTTGGGTGTAAGATTTGAAGACTTGCGAAGTTCCTTGCAGCCTGAAATGGGAAGCAAAAGTGGATTTTGTTCCAAAAAGGAAATGAAGTTAACAAAGTGCTGCATAATAAGTGAAGTGAAACCCCAGGTTTACTGAAGAGGTGAATCATTTTTAATTAGCATAGCAATAGACTATGTAAAAAATACTTTAGGAGAGCTAAAAGTTCTTGAAAATAATTTATAGCTTTAAGTAATGTATTCATTTGCTAGGGCTGCCGGAACGAAGTACCATAGAGTAGGTGGCTCAAACAACAGAAATTTGTTTTTTCACAGTTCTGGAGGTTGGGAGTCCAGTATCAGAGTGCCAGCAAGGGTGGTTTCCTCTGAGGACCATAAGGGAAAGATCTGTTGCAGACAGCTCTCCTTGGCTTATAGACGACCCCCCTCTTGAGGCCTCTTCATGTGGCTGTCACTCTGAGCACACCTTGCATCTCTGGTGTCTCTCTGTGTGTCCAAATTCCCTATAAGGACACCTGTCAGATTGGATTAGGGTCCATTCTGATGGCCTTATTTTAACTTAATTACTTCCTTAAAAGCCCTATGTCCAAAAACGTCACATTCTGTGATATTGGGGGTAAAAGCTAAAACAGATGCATTTGGGGGAGGGGGAGAGCACAGTTCAACCCATAATAAGTAAGTTTTATTTTGCCATATTGCTGCTAAATACAGAGTTCTGAAACTGGCATGGTCAGTTTCTCTAAAGCAGTTTATCAACCTCGGCACTGTGGACGTATGGACTGGATAATTCTTTGCTTGTCTGGAGTTCTCTGCATTATAGAATGTTTAGCAGCATTCCTGGCCTCTACGTATCAGATACCAGTAGCAACCCCTCACCCTGCAAATATGCAACTTAAAATGTCTCCACACATTGCCAAATATTCCCTGGAGTCCAAAATCACTCCCAGTTGATAATCATTGGCCTAAAGTGAAGGTAATGGAAAACAAACAAAAAAAACAGTGCAGTAGTAAGAAGAGTGTTGAGAATGAATGGAGCTTATTATGACTTTTCTTCTAATAAATATCTATCACCTTTAGTGCTAGACTGGCTGGGGTTTGCATTCTGGCTCGAACAGTTGCTAGCTGTGTGGTTTTAGGCAAGTTTCCGCTAAAACTGAGTCTTTTCTGTGTCTTAGTTTTATTATCTATAGAATGGCGATGATAATAGTTCCTGTGTCCTAGGTTATCTGTGATAATAAATAAAGAACTTACACGGTGCCTGGCACATAATAACTGCAATCGAAGTCTTTGTTGTAGCAGCAGTAGTAGTAGTACTGGAGCAGTAGTAGAAGAACCTAAAACTGTTAATAGTGTCTTCAATTCTAAAATGTACTATGTCCCAGGGCTGAGCTGAACTTTACCTTGCAAACTCAACAGATGTGTTATTTGACAATGCTTGAGAATAGGACTTCTAATTGAAGATCCATGAATAAATGTCATGGTAAATAAACTCCCGAATATCTGCATGCAACTTTCAAAGAATGTGTGAACATGTGTATTTTTCAGAAGAAAAGACCATAATTTTTAATCTTGTTCACTGAAAGACCTAGTAGATACTACAAAACTATAAAGTGCTGCTTCACACTATTAATGAATCAAAATATAAAATTCAAAAGCTGGTCATTTGGGGAAGAATTGTAAACATGATAAACCATTAGCTAACCTAGCCATAAAAAATGGAAGTGAAGTACAAATACCCAAAATACGAAATAAAAAGAGATATTAATATGAGCAAAGGAAATTAAAGGATAACTTCTAAGACTGCTTGGTTCATTTCAATGCTAATAAATAAATATGCATTATGTACTGATATTTTATTGATAATCATAAGGTGAATGATGTTTAAGCTGGGATCCCTGACCCCTCCTTGCTCTCATGCTCTGACAGTGTATGGCCTCTGTGGGAGCCAGATGGCCTCCTATAGGGCCTGGGGCTTTTGCCTGGTCTCCATCAACATGTCACTGGCTAGAACCCTCTTTCCATTCCTGAGCCCCAGGACAAGGGCCCAAATAGCCTGTCATTTCTTGAGGACAACTACTCTGGGCCATGGTATCTTAGTAGTTATTTGTACAAAGCATCTGTCTGTCTGTCTGCCTATCACGCATCTCTTGATTATGTGTCTGAAAGGAGGCAATTTGCTTGTTCCTTCTTAGACACGAATAGTGCTGCTATATCAATTAAGGATGGCATCATGCTTAGTAGAGCTCATCAGAAGCATCCCCATTAAAATATTAGAGTCAGGATTAAGCCAGTATGCCCTTTATAACCAATGTTATTTAACACAGTATTGGAATATTAGCCAACAAGATTAGAGAATGAAGTATGAGTTATGAATATTGAAAAGAAACTTGTAAATGATGACTTTCTAAAAATGATTACTGTTGATGTGGAAACCCCAAGAAAATCAACCATAAAACTCTTGCAAATTATAATTCAGTAATTTAATGATTTAAAATCGATATGCAGAATATGTACATATTTACATATACAAAATATAATAGATATGGCTCATTTTACAATAGCAAATAGAAAAATATTTTAAATTAAAATATCAGGGTATATATTATATATATGTATATACACATATATATGTATATATATACAAATTATTTGTAGAAGGACATATAAATAAAAACACTGCCTCTGGGGATATGAACTATTTAAATAACTCCAGGTATCAGAAGGAGACTTACTTTTCAGTTTATACCACTCTGCAATTTTGAGTTTTATACCATCTGCATATATTGCCTTTTTAAATTGCATAACTAAAATATATTTTTAAATAATCATTTCTTTTGATTAATAATAACAATGTTCATAATATCCTGAATTAAAATTTTCTTCCAGGAAAAACAGTAAGTTTAATTGAGAACAACTCAACCCATACAATGGAATGAGAGCCAGATATAATCTAAATGAGGCTAAAGTAAGCAAAATTATATATAATAAACAATAAGTGATATTTATTATATTTCTTATGTAAATATACATTTTCTCCCTGGTAAAGAATTGTGGAAAACTCCTAGTAAAAAAGTTTTCAGTAAAAATAGTAAAAATATATTCAGAAATAGGATGGAATCCATCCTCTTCTAGGATGGATTCTTTCAGCCCACATTGTCCAAATTTTTTGCCTTAGTCACTATTTATTTTATTTATTTATTTTTATTTTATTGGAGTGTAGTTGGTTTACAATGTTGTGTTAGTTTCAGGTGTACAGTAAAGTGATTCAGTTATACATATACATATATTCATTCTTTTTCAGATTCTTTACCCGTATAGTTCATTACAGAATATTGAGTAGCGTTCCCTGTGCTATACAGTAGGTCCTTGTTAGTTATCTATTTTATATATAGTAGTGTCTGTATGTTAATCCCAAGCTCCTAATGTATCCCTCCCCACTATGTTTCCACTTTGATAACCATAAGTTTGTTTTTGAAATCTGAGAGTCTGTTTCTGTTTCGTAAATAAGTTTATTTGTATCATTTTAAAACTTAGAGTCCACATATGAGTGATACCATATGATATTTGTCTTTCTCTGTCTGACTTCCTTCACTTAGTATGATAATCTCTAGGTTCATTCATGTTGCTGCAAGAGGCATTATTTCATTCTTTTTTATGACTGAGTAATATTCCATTGTGTATATGTTCCACATCTTCTTTATCCATTCCTCTCTTGATGGACATTTAGGTTGCTTCCATGTACTGGCTATTGTAAATAGTGCTGCAATGAACATTGGGGTGCCTGTATCTTTTCGAAGTATGGTTTTCTCTGGATATGTGTCCAGGAGTGGGATTGCTGGATCATATGGTAGTTCTAGTTTTAGTTTCTTAAGGAACCTCCATACTATTCTCCACACTGGCTGTACCAACTTACATTCCCACCAAGAGTGTAGGAGGGTTTTTTTCCCCACACCCTCTCCAGCATTTATTACTTGTAGACATTTTAATGATGGCCATTCTGACTGTTGTGAGATGATACCTCACTGTAGTTTTGATTGTATTTCTCTAATTATTAGCGATATTGAGCATCTTTTCATGTGCCTGTTTGCCATCTGTATACCTTCTTTGGAGAAATGTCTATTTAGGTCTTCTGCCCATTTTTTGATTGGGTTGTTTTTTTTTTATATTAAGCTGTATGAACTGTTTATGTATTTTGGAAATTAATCCCTTGTCAGCAGCATCATTTGCAAATATTTTCTCCCAGTCCGTAAGTTGTCTTTTTGCTTTGTTTCTGGTTTCCTTCGCTGTGCAAAAGCTTTTAAATTTCATTAGGTCCCATTTGTTTATTTGTGTTTTTATTTCCATTACTCTAGGAGATGGATCCCAAAAAATATTGCTGCAATTTATGTCCAGTAGTGTTCTGCCTGTTTTTCTCTAAGAGTTTTATAGTGTCCAGCCTTACATTTAGGTCTTTGATCCATTTTGAGTTTATTTTTGTGTATGGTGTTAGAGAATGTTCTAATTTCATTCTTTTACATGTAGCTGTCCAGTTTTTCCAGCACCATTTATTGAAGAGACTGTCTCTTCTCCATTGTATATCCTTGCCTCCTTTGCCATAGATTAATTGACTGTAGGTGCGTGGGTTTATTTCTGGGTTTCTATTCTGTTCCACTGATCTATATTTATGTTTTTCTATAGCTTTGTAGTATAGTCTGAATCAGGGAGACTGATTCCTCCAGTTCTGTTTTGCTTTCTCAGGATTGCTTTGGCTCTTCGGGGTCTGTTTTGTGCTAATTCAGTTCTTACTTAAATCAAGGCCCTTATTTATATGCTTAAAACAGTATTCAATTTCTTTTAAGGTTCACTTTAAGTCACAGCATCTATAAAGTTATTAATGGTATACTCATTCCAATACACTTCGCACATTTGCCTTCTGAAATATTCTTTGAATTTTTCTCTCTCTGTCTCTTGTTCTCTCTGTTTCTAAAAACCACTCAATCCCCATTTTGGGGGAAATGGTTCACTTTTTTCTCTGTAGGAATAAAAGATAGTCCACCCCTTTTGGAGGGAAGAGTCATTTCCTGATGGGGTTATAAGCAAAAAGAATAGCCACAAGTCATGCATACCTATGAACTCTTTCTGTGTAATGTCACTGAACTTGTGTCAGGATCACAAACATCTCAGCAGTTCTATTCCTTATTCATTCCATGTGCATTACGGTGTTGGCTAGGGAAATATTTTACCATCTTCTTATTGTTTTCACATTTATCATCTCAGGCAACAGCTTATATCTTTAAACAATATTTGAAATGATTATTAATCTCACCATTTTATAAGAAGGCTGGGGCTCTGAGCAGCTATACCTCTGTTCATGTAAGAGAATACTCCAGTTGGTAATCAACATTCATAGCTATTCTAAGTCATTTCCCTCATTAAGAGACAGAGTTGAAGTTAAGCACGTCCATGAAAATTAGAAAGTAGACAACAGAGCAAAGTGGTTAAGAACATACACTACGGTGTCAGATAGCTTTGGATTTAGGGGGTGGGCAAGTTATTAAGTACTGTAGTCCTCAATTTCCTCAAAAACATGTTGGAGATCAGAATAGCAATGCATAGCGTTGTTTACTTGTTCATCCAATAAACATTTAGGAGGATCAACAGTGTGACAAACTGTATGGATACTATGGTAAGAGGAAACAGAGATTGTTCTAACGATAACGCTGATATGTAAGATTAACATCACTACATTTACAATGAAGTAGAGGTCTGGTGCCAGAGCACCAAACACACTCCATCTCTGGATCTTCACACTTATTGTTGCCTCTACCTAGAATGCTCTTCCCTCAAAAATCCGCAAGAATCATCATCCCTTCTTCAAATGCCACCCCATTACAGAATCCTTGCCTGACCTCTTTGTCTAAAGTAACGTTAGCGCACACTCATTTATCTCCTCTCTTACCCTGCTTTAGTTTTCTTCATAGCACTTATTCCATCTGATATATTGAATATCTGTTTATTATGTATTGTCTATCTTCCATCATCAGAACTTGAGCTTCATGAAAGCCAGAGCTTTGTCTGTTCTGTGCCCTGCTATATCCCCAGCACTGAGAGAAGTGCCTGGAACAAGGTGAGCAGAAAAGAAATATATGTATATAAATAAATTAATAAAGGAGTCAGTTAATTGACCATTGGGAGATTTGTAGTTAGTGCAGGCTCCCCTGAGGAAGTGGTATGTGGCAGAGGCAGAAGAATAAATAGAAGTTAATTGTGCAAAGCTGCGTTGGATGAGCACTCAAGATAGAAGACAGCAGATACCAAGCCTTGGAAAATAGGAATGTCTATGTCAGGCCGCAGATCCAGAGCAAGGCTGGTGTAGCTAGAGCAAAGTTGAAGGGGACTATAGGGAAAATAAGACAGGGAGGAGCTAGAGCTGCTGGATCATGAAGGTCATGTTAGAGGATTTTGTTTTCATACCAGTAACAAGGATTTAAACCAGTAAAAGGTTTAAAAGGGGGGAGGGAAGGTGACAGGCAGAGTTGTGATCAGAATTTTTATGTGGAATTCTCATTTTCACTGAGATTGGAAAATGTGCTAGGCAGGATAATGACCCTCCCAAGATATGTAGGTCTTAATCCTAAAACCTGTAAATATGTCAGGCCACCTGGAAGGAGGCCACAAGCCAAGAAATGCAGGTGACCTCTAGGATCTGGAATAGGCAAGGGGATGGATTCTCCTGGAGAGCTTCCAGAAAGGTTTCCAGCCCTGCCGACACCTTGACTTTAGCCCAGTGAGATCTGTTTTGGACCTCTGACCTCAAGAACTGTAAGATAATAAATGTGCATTGTTTTAAGCCAATAGCTTGTGATAATTTGTTTTAAGACTAACAGGAAACTAATATAGAAGGCTCACAAGAGTAATTCTTTGAGGAATTATATGAGATTACATACATAGGGTACTTAGTAAAGCACCAATAAACAGTCATTAAATGTAAGCTTTTGTTGTTTTTGTTGTTGATATCATTTTTAAGGCTCTTGATATCAATAAGAAATACATGTTTATTGGTTACATGGAGCTGTCCCTAATGTACCTTTTCCTGTACTGAAAACTGTAATCAAGCAGTATTTTAATCTTCATGAGTTCTTGCCAAAGAACCTAAAATGGGCCATAAATGACCTCTAAACCTTGACTCCCTCCATCTTTCACAAGTTGTAGATTCAGATGAGCAGTGCAGAATATAAAATATTTGTGTCCTTTTGCCTCCCCCTTCCTGATGCTGATATGATATGACATTTGTTGCCCCCAAGCCCCCCTGCTGATATGCAGGAGGGTGTGAGGGAGGGAACAGGCTACTCTGTACTCACACATTGTAAAGCTTCATAATTATGATGGTTTTTATATGACCTCATTACAAAGAGATCCACATTAAAAGCAAATGGTGTTCACTCAAATGTATACCTATGTAACACTAGTCAGTGGATAGGTAACCATCAGAAAGTCAGATAGAAAATCACAGATCCCAAGTACTGGAACATGAAAATACTGAATGAAGAAATAAACAAGTGCACTTTCTCTTTACTTTGAGGATTCTAACCATCAGCCATAAAGATAATTAGGTGCATGTGATGGTAAATGATTGCTTTCTTAGTTTCCGTGGAACCCTTGAACTGCCCAGGCAATTAAGATACACCATCTACTTGCTACTTATTCTTTCTTTTAGGTGACATTAGTTTACATCTCTAATCATTACTTAACAGATCCTAGTGAAAAACGTGGTAGAATGAAGAGCCATCGGTAGCGTTTGACAAAGGAACTTGTCTTACTTGCTTAGGAAACCAAGCCTGAATTAGAAAATTGTAATGAATTTGAAGAAGAAAAAAATATATATTTCAAGACATCCTACTTGCAATGTTTTGCATCCCTCTGGAAATCAGAACTAAGCCTGTTCAGATACAAAGTCTTCTTTCTGAGGAGTCTAACTCTACTAGATGCTTTCTATTTAAAAAGTCTCCATGCCTCAAAGACAACTTTGAAACTACTCAGTATAGTAGCTATTCTGATGTGATTTCAAAGCTAGAGAGATATATTATCATGGAAACAGGATCTTGGCTGATTTGAATTTCATCTTCTCTTGCTGCTTAGCCCTTCCTTGTGAGGTGATAATACTCCTTTATGACTTTTGTCTCTTTCTGCTTTACCAAAATGTATTGTCAGGAATAAAATATAGTGACTCTAGCTAGGAGTAACAAGGGCAGGTGGAATTCTAAACTATAAAGATCTCATATTCCTAGATGCGAAGAACTTTCTTTATTCCAGTTGAAATTCTATCTTTAGTTAGCATGAAAGCTAATAAAACCAAAGTCTGTAATGAAGAGCAGAAAGCCTTCTTATTTGATTTGGTAATCAATGGATTTTTTTTAAAAGAATGATAATCAGATCATTCTAAACTGTGATTAGATAACAAAACCCACATTATCAACAATGTCCCTTTGAAAATTTTCATTAGGGAATAAACCTAAGATTCAGATTTTAATGCATATAATAATAGTATTGCTAAGTTTAGAAGGCAATATTTATTCTTTGCCAAATATAAAATCATGGATTAATGAGGAGCTCTATAAGAGGGTGACTGCTGGTTTTGTATAAGTAGGAAAGTTAGGGTGGTATGCGTCTACTCTACCATCCTAAATGGGCTATGAACAAAGAGCACGGAAAGTTGGGCTTGGATCCAGTTAGGATTTATGCTAGGGTCCTGCATTGTCATGGAGGTGACCCATGTAAAATGCTGCTATTCGGTCATCCAGGGGATTGCTAGGGTAACAATGCAGAATCTAGAAGGACTCGAGTCTTGGTATGTTTTTAAAAAAATGGAGTAATGCTGTGTTTATTGGAAGGGTGGGTGATGCATATAGATTCCTATATATTCATTCAGTTGCGGTGACAAAGAATTGATTGTATTATTTCAACACATCACTACTCAGCCTTCCAAATGTGTTCATATAAAATATTGGCTCCTCTCTCTTCCTCTAATTGCTTAGGATTCAATGTGTTGGGTTGTTTTATTACTCTTAAGATTGTATGGACAACCTATCAGAGCTCTTGGCTAGGACTTAATTTTATCAGCCAGAAAGGTAAGCAGCAAAATCCATTTCAGGGCTGTTTAATGAGTCAGAAAATTGGTGGTAGAGGGTATTGATGGTGATGGCCTTAAGAAAAATGTCAGCTAGTATCCACTTAACTCCTAGGAAGGCATCCATTCTTTTTTTTTTTTTTTTTTTTTTTTGGCTGTGTTGGGTTGCTGTCTTCGTTGCTGTGTGCAGGCTTCCTCCAGTTGCGGTGAGCAGCTACTCTTCGTTGTGGTACATGGGCTTCTCGTTGTGGTAGCTTATCTTGTTGCAGAGCACAGGCTCAAGGAGCGCAGGCTTCAGTAGTTGTGGCTTGTGGGCTCTAAAGCACAGCCTCAGTAGTTGTGGCGCATGGGCTTAGTTGCTCTGCGGCATGTGAGATCCTCCTGGACTAGGGCTCAAACCCATGTCCCCTGCATTGGCAGGCGGATTCTTTTTTTTTTTTTAACATCTTTATTGGAGTATAATTGCTTTACAATGGTGTGTTAGTTTCTGCTTTATAACAAAGTGGATCAGCTATACATATACATATATCCCCATATCTCCTCCCTCTTGCGTCTCCCTCCCACCTTCCCTAACCTACCCCTCTAGGTGGTCACAAAGCACTGAGCTGATCTCTCTGTGCTATGTGGCTGCTTCCCACTAGCTATCTATTTTTACATTTGGTAGTGTATATATATATATATATATATATATATATATATATATATATATATCCATGCCACTCTCTCACTTCATCCCATCTTATCCTTCCCACTCCCTGTGTCCTCAAGTACATTCTCTACATCTATGTCTTTATTCCTGTCCTACCTCTAGGTTCTTCAGAACCATTTTTTTTTTTTGATTCCATATATATGTCTTAGCATACGGTATTTTTTTCTCTTTGTGACTTACTTCACTCTGTATGACACTCTATGTCCATCCACCTCACTACATATAACTCAATTTTGTTTCTTTTTATGGCTGAGCAATATTCCATTGTATATATGTGCCACATCTTCTTTATCCATTCATCTGTCGATGGACACTTAGGTTGCTTCCATGTCCTGGCTACTGTAAATAGAGCTTCAATGAACATTGTGGTACATGACTCTTTTTGAATTATGGTTTTCTTAGGGTACATACCCAGTAGTGGGATTGCTGGGCCATATGGTAGTTCTATTTTTAGTTTTTTAAGGAATCTCTATACTGTTCTCCATAATGGCTGTATTAATTTACATTTCCACCAACAGTGCAAGAGGGTTCCCTTTTCTCCACACCCTCTCCAGCATTTATTGTTTGTAGGTTTTTTGATGATGGCCATTCTGACTGGTATGAGGTGATACCTCATTGTAGTTTTGATTTGCATTTCTCTAATGATTAGTGATGTTGAACATCCTTTCATGTGTTTGTTGGCAATCTGTATATCTTCTTTGGAGAAATGTCTGTTTAGGTCTTCTGCCCATTTTTGGACTGGGTTGTTTGCTTTTTTGATATTGAACTGCATGAGCTGCCTGTATATTTTGGAGATTAATCCTTTGTCAGTTGCTCCACTTGCAAATATTTTCTCCCATTCTGAGGGTTGTCATTTCATCTTGTTTGTTTTCCTTTGCTGTGCAAAAGCTTTTACGTTTCATTAGGTCCCATTTGTTTATTTTTGTTTTTACTTCCATTTCTCTAGGAGGTGGGTCAAAAAGGATCTTGCTATGATTTATGTCATAAAGTGCTCTGCCTATGTTTTCCTCTAAGAGTTTTATAGTGTCTGGCCTTATATTTAGGTCTTTAATCCATTTGGAGTTTATTTTTGTGTATGGTGTTAGGGAATGTTCTAATTTCATTCTTTTACATGCAGCTGTCCAGTTATGCCAGCACCACTAATCGAAGAGGCTGTCTTTTCTCCATTGTATATTCTTGCCTCCTTTATCAAAAGTAAGGTGACCCTATGTGCACGGGTTTATCTCTGGGCTTTCTATCCTGTTCCATTGATCTATATGTCTGGTTTTGTGCCAGTACCATATTGTCTTGATTACTGTAGTTTTTCAGTATAGTCCGAAGTCAGGGAGCCTGATTCCTCCAGCTCTGTTTTTCTTTCTCAAGATTGCTTTGGCTATTCGGGATCTTTCATGCTTCCATACAAATTGTGAAATTTTTTGTTTTAGTTCTGTGAAAAATGCCATGGGTATTTTGATAGGGATTGCATTGAATCTGTAGATTGGTTTGGGTAGTATAGTCATTTTCACAATGTTGATTCTTCCAATCCAAGAACATGGTATATCTCTCCATCTGTTTGTATCATCTTTAATTTCTTTCATGGGTGTTTTACAGTTTTCTGCATACAGGTCTTTTGCCTCCTCAGGTAGGTTTCTTTCTAGATATTTTATTCTTTTTGTTGCAGTGGTAAATGGGAGTGTTTCCTTAATTTCTCTTTTAGATTTTTCATCATTAATGTGGCAGACAGATTCTTAACAACTGTGCCACTAGGGAAGTCCCGAGGCATCCTTTCTTTACCTATGAAGACAAATTAATCTTAATTTTTTAAAGACTTTTTGGGAAGAGAACACTTATTAGCTGTCTCATAATTGTTCATGACTGTGTGATCAAATTACATATCCCTTGCCTTTATTATAGACTATCAGAATGTATTGTACTATGTTATTGATTATTAGAGTTTCCTGAACATTTTTCCATAACTTTTCCAAGCTAAGCTTTGGACACCACATGACTAATCTGTTCAGATTCACTCTTGAAGATAATCAAATTGACTCTGAGATGTTTTGTGGATTGTAGATGAAAGGTTTGTTCGTTTGTTTGTTTATTTGAAGAATATTTTGGCTCCCTAGTTGTTAGTCATATTTACTCATGTAGTATAATTCTCTCATGCAATGACATTGAGTGAAGCAATGACAGTATAATCTCTTCTCTAATAAAACTGGCATGAGTGTAGGGGCTGGTATTTTACTGTTAGTTCCTGTGATATCTCTTCTGCAGGTGAACTTACCAACCCTTGAAGCTGACAGTAAAGTATATTTCTTTCCTTGAAGGTGAATGTGTATAGTTGCTGATTCTCTTGTGGCTCAGGATTGGGGGGAAAAAAAAGAAGAAGAAGAAAATAAAAAAAGCTTTGACCTCTTAATCTCTGAAAACAACTTGACGAGGATCTGGGAGATATATTCTAGGAATGTAGTTCATTGTCTTTTAGCATTTTATAATATATTGTCACTGTCAAATGTCACAGAAGTTTTTGGCTCACAGGGGGATTTAAGAATGATAGAATCCCAAATCCTTCAGATTCTAAGATGGAATTAGAAATTTCTTTAATTTTATCCAGCTCCCTATTTTTTTTAGAAGTATTATTTTTGGTGGATGTTATGACTAATTCTCTGATTTCCTTTCCATTGGTATTTTATTCTTATAAAGAATTAAGTTTACCTAAAACTGCAATAAAATCATTGTAATAGGGCTTCCCTGTTGGCGCAGTGGTTGAGAGTCCTCCTGCTGCGGCAGGGGACACGGTGTTCATGCCCCGGTCCGGAAAGGTCCCACGTGCCACGGAGTGGCTGGGCCCGTGAGCCATGGCCGTTGAGACTGCGTGTCCGGAGCCTGTGCTCTGCAACGGGAGAGGCCACAACAGTGAGAGGCCCACACTGCAAAAAAAAAAAAAAAAAAAAAAAAAAAAAAATCGTTGTAATATTTTCAGGAATACCATGGCACGGACATGTATGGACCTTTTCTTAGTACCTAAAGTGGAAAAAAACTACCTGGTTCCCAAGGGACAACTTCCCTGCAAAACCACTTATATTGACTTATTTCCTTCGGAGTTTGCTAAGGATTCCAGACACTAAGGTAATTCTTGATTATTTCTTCTAATAAACCCCAAGAAGATTGGGTTTTATCACTTACTGAATGAATTTAGATGCATTTTAGGGAGTTAGAGTCACAAGATTGATGGGGAATGGACATTTGAAGAGGCTGAGTCTGAATTTCTTAATAGCTAAGTATATGGTCAGATCTTTTTTTTTTTTTTTTTTAATTTTACCACTGGGTTAGTGGGCCAGGGCAAGGCCCAATGTTAGAGTTGAGATTTATAAAGTCTGGCATAAAAGTTTTGGGCTTTATATTCTGTGCCTGAGATATAGAAGTCTTATCTTTAATTATTTGCCTCATGAGTGAGAAGAGATAGTGTATGATTCAGGAACTTCTTAATTAATAAGCCAAACCCAAATATCTCTTTGGGAAGACATGTAAGCTAAGTGGGTTCAATCAGTTCTATATCCTGGGTCTAAAATCATCTTTAACATAGAAAACTAGACAGATTTAACATGTATTTTCTTTTATAGTTCTGAGAATGGTATAAAATTATATGGTAGACACTCCATAATAACATAATTTGTACCCACAACTGATTTTAGAGCCACACAGACCTAGGTTTAAATCTTTGTGCCAACAGTTAATATCTGTGGAGCCTTGAGCAAGGTCGATGGTCCTTTAAGAATCCCCACCTTTAAAATGGGAACCAAAGTATTTAGCCCATAGTGGTTGATGAGGGGGTTAAATGGGGGTAAAAATGCCTTCACCTAATAATTGCTCAACAAATGGTTAAAATAATCCATAAACAGGGGTAGTAGAGCTAAATGAGATGGTAGGTACTTTGCATGAATAACCTCATTTAATATTCAAAACAATCCTGGGAGTTAAGTATCTTAAATTCCCATTTAAATTTTTCATATTGTTAACTTCAAAGAGATTAAGTAACCTGCTAGTATTTGAAACCCAAAAGTCATCACAATGAAAGTGATGGTGATGATAAAGCTGACGGTGATGGCTGTGATGGTGAAGGTGATGGACAGGACAGAAATCAGACCAGATCCTTCATTAGGTGTCATCTCCTTCTCCCAGGAGGTCTTCTATGGATATGTGATCTCCTTTAGAGCCTAGTATCAGCACATGCAAGGAGCAAACCCAATAATGGCTGGTTGAGTTGCTTTGGTGTCACTTTAAGTTGTGGGAGACTGAAACTGAATCAGAAAAGCAAATAGTGGAAAATGAGCAAGAGAGACCACCATTCAGAAAGAAAACCAGGACTTAAACCATTAAGATTTTTGGCAGAGGCTTGCGTGTCAGAGCCAAGTATTTACTCTTTGGGAGGATTTCCATCCAAGTGTCTATTGTCCTCCTTCAAGAAGCTACAATTTGAGTTAGCTGAAATATTCTTTTCTGACAGCAAAGTGTAATGACCATAATTTTCTTTTGAAAATGGCTGCACAAACTGTTCAGTATCTTTGACCTTAGGTGACCTTTACTCAGACTTTAACTGTAAGAAGATGTTTTTTAATTTAGTGGGAGAAGCCCAATTATAGGAACTTCTACTGAAGGTAAGGATTAAATGTTTCTTACTGTATTTTATTACTTTGCTTCCCATAGAAAGGAAGTGTTCCTAGGGTAGACATTGATTGATTTTTAGAACTTCTTCACAAAAGGTCAACACAAACAACTAACAATATTTTAGTGTCGAGTTAATAGTTGTCAAAAGAAAGATCCATTCAGGAAGTAATGAAGCTCCTTTCGTTCAGTTAAAACAAACAAAAAAAGCTGTTTACTTTGGTGAACTGTGGCCCATTAATAAGACATCATTTTCTTTTCTAACACTGTGGTCCTTCATAACAGACTTTGATTTTAGGTTCCAAGGCTCTTCTGACTGTAGCACATTACAGTGGAAAAGATTTTGTTGCTTGTTTTCAATTTTGACCAATATATATTCCATATGTGAAGTGGATAAAAGAAACATGCCTAGAAAGTCATGAGATAAAGAAAGAATAATGTGATAAGGGGGGTTAAAAATAAATGTAACATCAAGGAAAAATATATTGGATTCATTTTAGGCACAGATTGTGACAAATCTGAATAAAAGTGCTTAGAGTGAAGCCAACGCTCAACTGTCCACAGGCATCAAAAATGCATATGATATTCACAGCCTAAGTCAGATTGATTTCATCTTCCAAATATTATAACAAACGCTGAAATCAAACAACACAGTTTGTATAAGTCTGCTGTGATGCACAAAAGAAGTGTTGGAATAGAAGTTAGGACTCCTGGGTTCTTGTACTATTTTTTTAGTTAATTTTCTGAGTGAATTTATTCAAGTAATATATTTCCTCTAGGTCTGTTTATTTATCTAAAAATGGTGAGAACTGTTTTATATGCCTTCCATAGTCTCTTCTGTCTCAAAATTAATTTAAAGTTATATTTCTAAGGAAGTATATTCATCATCCACACATCCGCTCCCTCTTTTGCCTCCCTCCCACCCTCGCTAACCCACCCCTCTAGGTGGTCACAAAGCACTGAGCTGATCTCTCTGTGCTGTGTGGCTGCTTCCCACTAGCTATCTATTTTACATTTCGTAGTGTGTATACGTCCAGGCCACTCTCTCACTTCATCCCAGCTTACCCTTCACACCCCCCATGTCCTCAAGTCCATTCTCTACATCTGTGTCTTTATTCCTGTCCTGCCTCTAGGTTCTTCAGAACCTTTTTTTTTTAGATTCCATGTATATGTGTTAGTATATGGTATTTGTTTTTCTCTTTCTGACTTCACTCTGTATGACAGACTCTACGTCCATCCACCTCACTACAGATAACTCAATTTTGTTTCTTTTTATGGCTGAGTAATATTCCATTGTATATATGTGCCACATCTTCTTTATCCATTCATCTGTCGATGGACACTTAGGTTGCTTCCATGTCCTGGCTATTGTAAATAGAGCTTCAATGAACATTGTGGTACGTGACTCTTTTTGAATTATGGTTTTCTTAGGGTACATACCCAGTAGTGAGATTGCTGGGTCATATGTTAGTTCTATTTTTAGTTTTTTAAGAAACCTCCATACTGTTCTCTATAGTGGCTGTGTTAATTTACATTTCCACCAACAGTGCAAGAGGGTTCCCTTTTCTCCACACCCTCTCCAGCATTTATTGTTTGTAGGTTTTTTGATGATGGCTATTCTGACTGGTATGAGGTGATACCTCATTGTAGTTTTGATTTCCATTTCTCTAATGATTAGTGATGTTGAACATCCTTTCATGTGTTTGTTGGCAATCTGTATATCTTCTTTGGAGAAATGTCTGTTTAGGTTTTCTGCCCATTTTTGGATTGGGTTGTTTGCTTTTTTGATATTGAACTGCATGAGCTGCCTGTATATTTTGGAGATTAATCCTTTGTCAGTTGCTCCATTTGCAAATATTTTCTCCCTTTCTGAGGGTTGTCTTTTCATCTTATTTATGGTTTCCTTTGCTGTGCAAAAGCTTTTACGTTTCATTAGGTCCCCTTTGTTTATTTCTTTTTTTAATTTCATTTCTTTAGGAGGTGGGTCAAAAAGGATCTTGCTGTGATTTATGTCATAGAGTGTTCTTCCTATGTTTTCCTCTAAGAGTTTTATAGTATCTGGCCTTACATTTAGGTCTTTAATCCATTTGGAGTTTATTTTTGTGTATGGTGTTAGGAAGTGTTCTAATTTCTTTCTTTTACATGTAGCTGTCCAGTTATCCCAGTGCCACTTATTGAAGAGGCTGTCTTTTCTCCATTGTATATTCTTGCCTCCTTTATCAAAAATAAGGTGACCCTATGTGCGTGGGTTTATCTCTGGGCTTTCTATCCTGTTCCATTGATCTATATTTCTGTTTTGGTGCCAGCACCATACTGTCTTGATTACTGTAGCTTTGTAGTATAGTCTGAAGTCAGGGAGTCTCATTCCTCCAGCTCTGTTTTTCTTTCTCAAGATTGCTTTGGCTATTCGGGGTCTTTTGTGTTTCCAAACAAATTGTAAAATTTTTTGTTCTAGTTCTGTGAAAAGTGCCATTGGTAGTTTGATAGGAATTGCATTGAATCTGTAGATTGCTTTGGGTATTGTAGTATTTTCACAATGCTGATTCTTCCAATCCAGGAACATAGTATATCTCTCCAACTGTTTGTATTGTCTTTGATTTCTTTTATCAGTGTCATATAGTTTTCTGCCTACAAGTCGTTTGCCTCCTTAGGGAGGTTTATTCCAAGTATTTTATTCTTTTTGTTGCAGTGGTAAATGGGAGTGTTTCCTTAATTTCTCTGTCAGATTTTTCATCATTAGTGTATAGGAATGCAAGAGACTTCTGTGCATTAATTTTTTATCCTGCTACTGTACCAAATTCATTGATTAGCTCTAGTAGTTTTCTGGTAGCATCTTTAGGATTCTCTATGTATAGTATCATGTCATATACAAACAGTGACAGTTTTACTTCTTCTTTTCCTATTTGGATTACTTTTATTTCTTTTTCTTCTCTGATTGCTGTGGCTAAAACTTCCAAAACTTTGTTGAATAATACTCGTGATAGTGGACACCCTTGTCTTGATCCTGATCTTAGAGGAAATGCTTAAAGTTTTTCTCCAGTGAGAATGATGTTGGCTGTGCGTTTGTCATATATGGCCTTTATTATGTTCAGATAGGTTGCCTCTATACCCACTCTCTGGAGATTTTTTATCATAAATGGGTGTTGAATTTTTTCGAAAGGTTTTTCTGCATCTATTGAGGTGATCATATGGATTTTATCCTTCAGTTGGTTAATATGGTGTATCACATTGATTGATTTGCATATATTGAACAATCCTTGCATTCCTGGGATAAACCCCACTTGATCATGGTGTATGATCATTTTAATGTGCTGTTGAATTTTGTTTGCTAGTATTTTGTTGAGGATTACTGCATCTATGTTCATCAGTGATATTGGCCTGTAGTTTTCTTTTTTTGTGACATCTTTGTCTGGTTTTGGTATCAGGATAATGGTGGCCTTGTAGAACGAGTTTGGGAGTGTTCCTTCCTGTGGTATAATTTTGGATAGTTTGAAACAGATAGGTGTTAGCTCTTCTCTAAATGTTTGATAGAATTCGCCTGTGAAGCCGTCTGGTCCTGGTGTTTTGTTTGTTGGGAGATTTTTTTTTTTTTTTTTTTTTTTTTTTGCGGTATGCGGGCCTCTCACTGTTGTGGCCTCTCCCATTGCGGAGCACAGGCTCCAGATGCACAGGCTCAGCGGCCATGGCTCACAGGCCTAGCCGCTCCGCAGCATGCGGGATCTTCCCGGACTGGGGCATGAACCCGTGTCCCCTGCGTTGGCAGGCAGACTCTCCACCACAGCACCACCAGGGAAGCCCTGTTGGGAGATTTTTTTATCACAGTTTCAGTTTCAGTTCTTATGATTGTTCTGTTCATATTTTCTATTTCTTCCTTGTTCAGTCTTGGGACGTTGTACTTTTCTAAGAATTTGTCCATTTCTTCCAGGTTGTCCATTTTATTGGCGTAGAGTTGCTTATAGTAGTGTCTCATGATCCTTTGCGTTTCTGCAGTGTCAGTTGTTACTTCTCCTTTTTCATTTCTAATTCTATTGATTTGAGTCTTCTCCCTTTTTTTTTCTTGATGAGTCTGGCTAATGATTTATCAATTTACTTTGTCTTTTCAAAGAAACAGCTTTTACTTTTATTGATCTTTGCTCTTATTTCTTACATTTCTTTTTCATTTATTTCTGATCTGATCTTTATGATTTCTTTCCTTCTGCTAACTTTGTTTTTGTTGTTCTTCTTCTTTCTCTGATTGCTGTAGGTGTAAGTTTAGGTTGTTTATTTGAGATTTTTCTTGTTTCTTGAGGTAAGATTATATTGGTATAAACTTCCCCCTTAGGACTGCTTTTGCTGCATCCCATAGGTTTTGGTTCATCATGTTTTCATTGTCATTTGTTTCTAGGTATTTTTTGATTTCCTCTTTGATTTCTTCAGTGATCTCTTGGTTATTTAATAGCATATTGTTTAGCCTCCATGTGTTTTGTATATTTTACAGTTTTTTTCCTGTACTTGATATCTAGTCTCACAGTGCTGTGGTTGGAAAAGACACTTGATACTATTTCAATTTTCTTAAATTTACCAAGGCTTGATTTGTGACACAAGATATGATCTATGTTCCGTATGCTCTTGAGAAGAAAGTGTATTCTGTTGTTTTTGGATGGAATGTCCTATAAATATCAATTAAGTCCATCTTGTCTAATGTTTCATTTAAAGCTTGTGTTTCCTTATTTATTTTCATTCTGGATGATCTGTCCTTTGGTGAAACTGGGGTGTTAAAGTCCCCTACTATTTCTGTGTTACAATTGATTTCCCCTTTTATGGCTGTTAACATTTGCCTTATGTATTGAGGTGCTCCTGTGTTGGGTGCCTAAGTATTTACAATTGTTATATCTTCTTCTTGAATTGATCCCTTGATCATTATATAGTGCCCTTCTTTGTCTCTTGTAATAGTCTTGATTTTAAAGTCTATTTTGTCTGATATGAGAATTGCTACTCCAGCTTTCTTTTGGTTACCATTTGCATGGAATATCTTTTTCCATCCCCTTACTTTCAGTCTGTATGTGTCCCTAGGTCTGAAGTGGGTCTCTTTTAGACAGCATATATATGGGTCTTGTTTTTTGTATCCATTCAGCCAGTCTGTGTATTTTGGTTGGAGCATTTAATCCATTTACATTTAAGGTAATTATTGATATGTATGTTCCTATTACAATTTTCCTAGCTGTTGTGGGTTTGTTTTTGTAGGTCTTTTCCTTCTCTTTTGTTTCTGCCTAGAGAAGTTCCTTTAGCATTTGTTGTAAAGCTAGTTTGGTGGTGCTGAATTCTCTTAACTTTTGCTTGTCTGTACAGGTTTTAATTTCTCTGTCAAATCTGAATGAGATCCTTGCTGAGTAGAGTAATCTTGGTTGTAGGTTTTTCCCTTTCATCACTTTAAATATGTCCTGCCAGTCCCTTCTGACTTGCAGAGTTTCTGCTGAAAGATCAACTGTTAACCTTATGGGGATTCCCTTGTATTTTAGTTATGGATTTTCCCTTGCTGCTTTTAATATTTTTTCTTTGTATTTAATTTTCGATAGTTTGCTTAACATGTGTCTTGGTTTGTTTCTCCTTGGATTTATCCTGTTTGGGACTCCCTGGGCTTCCTGGACTTGATTGACTATTTTTTTTCCCGTGTTACAGAAGTTTTCAAATATAATCTCTTCAAATATTTTCTGAGACCCTTTCTTTTTTTCTTCTGGGACCCCTCTAATTCAAAAGTTGGTGCATTTAATGTTGTCCCTGTGGTCTTTGAGACTGTCCTCAATTCTTTTCATTCTTTTTCTTTATTCTGCTCTGCGATAGTTATTTCCACTATTTTATCTTCCAGGTCACTTATCTGTTCTTCTGCCTCAGTTATTCTGCTATTGATTCCTTCTAGAAAATTTTTAATTTCATTTATTGTGTTGTTCATCATTGTTTGCTCTTTAGTTCTTCTAAGTTCTTGCTAAATGTTTCTTGTATTTTCTCCATTCTATTTTTGAGATTTTGGATCATCTTTACTATCATTACTCTGAATTCTTTTTCAGATAGATTGGTTATTTCCTCTTGATTTGTTTCATCTCGTGGGTTTTTTCCTTGCTCCTTCATCTGCTGCATATTTCTGTCTTCTCATTTTGTGTAACTTACTCTGTTTGGGGTCTCCTATTCTCAGGCTGCAAGTTCGTAGTTCCTCTTATTTCTGGTGTCTGCCCCCAGTGGGTGAGGTTTTTTCAGTGGCTTGTGTAGGCTTCCTGGTGGGCAAGACTGATTCCTGTGTTCTGCTGGGTGGAGCTGGATCTTGTCCCTCTGGTGGGCAGGGCCACATCTGGTGGTGCGTTTTGGGGTGTTTGTGACCTTAGTATGACTTTAGGCAGCCTCTCTGCTAATGGGTGGGGTTGTTTTCCTGTCTGGCTTGTTGTTTGGCATTGGACCTCCAGCACTGGAGCTTGCTGGCCATTGGGTGGAGCTGGGTCTTAGTGTTGAGACAGTGATCTCTGGGAGAGCTCTCGCCAATTAACATTACATGGGGCCAGGAGGTCTCTGGTGGTCCAAAGTCCTGGACTCGGCTCTCCCCAAGAACAATGGTAAACAATGGTAAAAGCAAAACTTAACAGGCGAAATCACAAAAAGAAACATATGCACCCATACTCACCAAAAAAAAAAGGAAGAGAGCAACCAAACCAGTAAAAAACCCAATGAAAGCAAGCACTAAGAAGTAAACTAAGATGAACATAATACCAAAAACAAATCAAACGCAGAGAGCCAACCCGAAGTTGCTCCCAAAGTCCACGGCCTCAGTTTTGGGAACGTTCATTTTCTATTCACGTATTCTACAGATGCAGGGTTTATCAGGTCAATTGTGGGGTTTAATCCACTGCTCCTTAGGCTGCACGGAAAAATTTCCCTTTCTCTTCTTTGTTTGCACAGCTCCTGGGGTTCATCTTTGGTTCTGGCCCCGCCTTTGTCTGTAGGCTGCCCTCAGGCATCTGTTCCTCTCCCAGACAGGAGACGGTTAAAGCGGAGGCTGATTAGAGCTCTCTTGCTCACTCAGGCTGGGAAGAAGGAAGGATATGGTAGTCATAATTGGAATGCTGGGTGTGCCTGCAGTGGCAGAGGCATGCGGTGTGTTCCCCGGGGGCCCTGGTTCATGTGACCCTAGCAGTGGTGTGCTGCACAGGCTCCTGGGGGGTGTGGGTAGTGACCTGTGCTTGCACACAGGATTCTTTGTGGCAGTGGCAGCAGTGGTAGCGTCTGTGCCCATCTCTGGGGTCTGAGATGATAGCCGCAGCTTGCACCCATCTCTGGAACTCACTTAGGGGGTGTTCTGCTATCTATGGGCACATGGAGCAGGAAGCCCCTCTCCTCGTGCACCCCAAAACAGTGGTCTCCTGCCTCTCCAGTAGATCCAGACTGTTTCCCGGACTCTCTCCCGGCTAGCTGTGGCGCACTGGCCCCTTCAGGCTGTGTTCATGCAGCCAACCCCAGTCCTCTCCCTGGGATCTGACCTCTGTAGCCCGAGCCTCAGCTCCCAGCCCCCGCCCGCCCTGGCAGGTGAGCAGACAAGCATCTCAGGCTGGTGAGTGCTAGTCGGAACCAATCCTCTGTGTGGGAATCTCTCCGCTTTGCCCTCTGCACCCCTGTTGCTGCTCTCTCCTCTGTGGCTCCAAAGCTCCCCCCCTCTGCCACCCGCAGTCTCCACCCACGAAGGGGCTTCCTAGTATGTGGAAACCTTTCTTCCTTCATGGCTCCCTCCCACTGGTGCAGGTCCCGTCCCTATCCTTTTGTCTCTGTTTTTTCTTTTTTCTTTTGCCCTACCCAGGTATGTGGGGGGGTTTCTTGCCTTTTGGGAGGTCTGAGGTCTTCTGCCAGCGTTCAGTAGGTGTTCTGTAGGAGTTGTTCCACATGTAGATGTATTTCTGGTGTATCTGTGGGGAGGAAGGTGATCTCTGCGTCTTACGCTTCCGCCATCTTGAAGCTCTCCCCGCTCACATTGTGCTTGATGCCACATATGTTTTCCTGGGAAAAAAAAGAAAAAGACCTTGACATTGCTCACAGTCTCATTGGGAAGATAGAGAATAAAAGAAAACAAAAAGTTAGTTCATAATTAAATTAAAATTTTGTAGATGTAAGCAAAGAAGCAAAGTGGTACAATTATATAAATGACAGGAATTAATTATTTAGATAGAACCATCAGTTTGCTACATTAAAACTGAGATTTGAAGGATGAGATAGAATCAGCCATGAGAAAAGCAAAGGGAAGGATAGAAGAAACCAAAGACCAGTGATTGGGGTGTGTGGTATGATTGAAGGGGGGGCTAAGGTGAGGGCAGTGGAGCAGTGAGAGATGGCAGTGACAGGACTTTAGAGACTGTGCAAAGTTTTGATTTTTTTTTTCAAAGTGCAGTGAGAAGTTTTTGAAGAAAAGTAAGTTGAAAAATGATATGATGTCATCCTTTCAGACAATAAGAAAAGCAAATGTGTATTGTGGTGCATGGGCCAAGTTTCCAATTTGTCCTATAGTTTAGCCTATTTTATTGATAAGGAAACTAGAGTCAAGGGAGTTAATTAGTCCAAAAATGTCCACAACTAGAAAGTGGAGGAAGCAAAGCCATGACCCAGTTTGCTTTGACTCAGAAGCCATTGCCCTTTCTGCTGTGCCTCCCTGCCTGTCTGTGGTGTATCAGTTTCATCATAGGATGAATTCATCATGGGATGTTTGAGAACATGGATTTATCTCCTGATCAAGTTTCACAAATGAAGGTCTAGTTGCAGAGGGATGAGATGGTCAGGAAGAACCTCCAGAGGAGTCAAGGGGTAATATGTGTATTTGCAGAGGGAAGCTCAACTGTCCTTGGGCATTGACCAGAGACCAGGCAAGCCGTGGGTGAAGGACAGTGTGCTTTGTGATATGGTCATTCTGGGACATCATGCTGTGTAAGGTAAGGCCAAAAACAGAAAACATGGAGTTCGGGCAACATTAAGAATCTGAAGCAGAGGTGATGCTTATTAGCCCAGAAGAGGAGTCAGAAAAGTCTGGACTGAGATTTTATTTTAAAGGAAAGTAGAAAAGAGTAAAACTACATCACATATGTGTTCATCTGTTTTGACCCCAGAAGCCTAGCTGTTTAGCTTCTTCTGCATCTTCCTTAGCCCTTAGTACTTTTATTTTGTCCTTAATGAATCTGTAAAATATTTATACATCATTAGATATTGCAAAAAATTCTAGTTTGTATCAAAATACATTAACTGAGATTAAAATATATCAGGAATAATTACTTTGGAATCAACTGAACATATATTTAAAATTATTTTTTCAGAAGTAACATATGATTACCATACAGTATAAAATACACCAAATTTTAAAAAAAGCCTTAACTCAGAATCCTTCCCTGTCCACACATACATACATGTATATGCTCCCTAGAAACAGGTGCTGTTAAGCAATGTTTAAACATATTTGTCTGTGAATTTTCTGTAGATGTGAAAACATATATAGAAACACACACATGAATCTAACCACGGTTTCCTCATCTCATTCACCCCTGAGAGCTCAGTTTGAGGGGCAATGTTATCAGTGTTTCAAGCTTTCTTACTTCCTTAGATGGTCCTATTTTGCTGGTGACCACAAGTGACCTACCACTATTAGGAATCTACCCAACCACGCTCCCTGTGGCCACAGTGGCGTTAAGGAAGAAAAGAGAAAAATGAAGTTGTTGGAGTAGGTTGGCAAACGTCAGCTAATACCAACTGCTCTTGGAATCCTTACCAGGTGAAGGATTTTCTTACACAATCAAACTGTAAAGATCTCTACAGAAAACAGCATCCTGTGACTTCTTCACCTGATGTGACTATAGAGAGGAATGAATTTCCTTTATTGAGGTTCACATCTCTCTCTGGCAATAATTAATAGTCTCATCTCCTGTGGCCAGTGTCCCGTCCAAGCAGCAGGAGCTGCAGACTTAAATTCTTCAATTTCAACTGAAATGAATCACCCTTACCTCACTTGAGATATCACCCATGAAAATATGATTACTTTCCTTTGTTCATGCATTGCACCTATACATCATACTGTAAATCACAGAGATTTTATTTTATGAATTAAACATGTGGCTTTTTTCTTCATGATTGAACTATTCCTTCAGCAGAAAAATGGGAAGATTCTAATTCTATACTGTTCTGAGATCTTTATCAAATGACATAATGATCCCTCCCTTTGCCCTAAACATAGATCATAAGCAAATTTCAGCTACCTGGAAGATGATGAATTGATCCCTGACCTCCCAGGGCCATGCCCTTGCTTCTGTATCTGAACTCCCTGGTTTATGTAATTTCTATGATTCACTTTGTCCCTTAGGCATTCTCTTGTACTGCTAACTATTTTTTTCATGAGCTTATGTCTCTTAAGCAACTTGAATGCAAAAATCAAGTCTATTAAATTTTCAAATATTTTTTCAGAAGATAATGATGACTATACAATAGGAACCATACCAGAGATGTTTTAGTTTTGTCATTCTTTCATCTCCTTGATAGCTTTGGCAAGCCATAGGGGAAAGGAAGTGAGTCTTGTGATAATGGGTTGCTATCTAAGCATCAAAGTGGAGGGATAAGCAGGGCAGAGAGAGTACAAAGACAGGGCTGAAATTAGAGGAGAGGATTCACCAAGAACACACTATCCACTTCCCAATATTGTCTCAGAACTCCAGAAATCAATCAGATTAAAATTTTTTATTTTTTTAATTAAGCAAAGGGAGACATAATTTTCAAAAAGAAATTTTCATTCTCATTCTAATCTAACTATGATCTCACTGGTCATTTTGAATAGGATTGTCTTCATTGTTGCAGGGAAAGATTTTAAAGGCCACAGAGTATCCACAAAGCTCTACCACTGTCACCAATAATTGTGGTTTAAAGGGTGATAATGATTCCCAAATGACAGTATACAAATATAATTTCTTACTGCAAATGTTCTCTTATAATCCTCTGTTGGAGGATGAGGAGCAATATAAAACCATGCCGGGGCTTCCCTGGTGGCGCAATGGTTGAGAGTCCGCCTGCCAATGCAGGGGTCACGGGTTCGTGCCCCGGTCCAGGAGGATGCCACGTGCCGCGGAGCAACTGGGCCCGTGAGCCATGGCCACTGAGCCTGCGCGTCCGGAGCCTGTGCTCCGCAACGGGAGAGGCCACAGCAGTGAGAGGCTCGGGTACCGCAAAAAAAAAAAAAAAAAAAAAAAAGAAGCCATGGCAGTTTGCATGGACAAACATCATTTTGCTCATTGTAATTATTGCAGCCAGTCTTGGTATATTCTCACCATCCAAAAGAAGCTTTGTTCTCCTCAGTATTATTCAGGACAGATGGAATTGAATTGCTCATTCTGTGCCTCTTTGGAATATTACAGACCTCACATTATTGTTGTTAGGTAAGATTCCAAGTTCTAATGAGAGCAAAAGTTTACTTGAACAAAGACTAGTTTTATTATGGTCACTTTTCTAACTTTAACCAACTTTTAGTTGACTTTAGATATCGTCTGATACTGAACAATTGACTTTTATCTTCTTCCCTTAGAAGGCTAGAATTAAAAATATTTATGGTTTGCAGTAATGCATTCACTTCTATGGCAAAATGTTGCCAATTGGTGTTTTCCTCCTCTTTTTCGAAAGATGATTACATGTTCACAATTTACAAGGTATTGTACACATTTCAGTAGGAAATTGTAAGCCTTTATCTTTTGACAGCAAGAAGGAATTACTGCCCTTTTTAAAATAGCCTCCCTATTTTGTCCAAATAAATGATTCATGCTGGAGACTTCATGATGTCTTTTGTTGGTTTCTGTGAATTTCAACACAGGCAGTCAAAAGCGAAAAGAAGTAACGCATTTCTGAAAATTTCAGAAAATTATAGGTTTTATATGGGAAGGAGGATGCATTCAAATTTCTTTAGTGCTGGTTTCTTCTTCCTTCTATGCTTTATTAATGCAAGCCTTAGAGCAGGAAAAGAAAATAAATGAGAGGGTAGGAAATGAATATTTTCCTTCTCTCTCCAAGGACTGCTCAGTGCCCGTTTCCTTATCCTCATAGGAGTAATAAGAGTAAGGGATGGCTGTAGCCATGTTGACTAATACCACTGTATTCAGAAATCCCCTCCTTATTTAAAAATAACAGCATGTCTTTGCTAGTTTGACTTCTTCCAGAAGTTTCTGAACATATTTTGTAATTAAGTTTGTGCAGTAACATTAGTTTTGCTGATATCTTACTGGTAGTTTACTTAAACTCTTTCATCTCTTGGAAACACATAGTTAGCCTGTGACTTAAATGTCCTCTAATCTATAATGTTTATTATACCTTTGCGCAAAGCAAATTCTTTTGGAGCTGCAGCTAGTGGGCCTGTAAGCAGCGGTTTAAATTTGCAATATTTTTACTAATGGCCAAACCCTGGCATTTTGCTTCTGTCTCTCATTTGCCCAGAGCTCCAGGGCTTCTCAGCCTCAGCACTACTGACATTTTGAGATGGTTAATTATTTGTTGTGGAGGGCAGTTTTATACATTGTGGGATTTTTATCAGTATCCCTGGCATCTACCCGTAAGGGTTATATGTTGTGGGATTTTTATCAGTATCCCTGGCATCTGCCCGTAAGATGCCTAAAGCAGTCCCCTCACTTGTGACAAGTAAAAATGTCTGCAAACATTACCAAACCCCCCTGGAGAACAAAATTATTCCTGACTTAGAACCACTTCCCTACCCCATGCACACATACCTATGTACATGTCTGAAATCTTTGAAAATGATTACAGAGGGATCCACCATGTCTTCCATGGTATCTGAAGAATAAAGGAAATTGTGAAGGTATGGGTCTATATTACAGATCCTCTTTGCCTAATCTGAACATATCAGTTGCTGAGCTGTTGTACATTTAACACAGACACTCACATACACACACTGACATGCACCCACATACTTGCACGTATGCAAGTTATGGTAAGCAGAATAGTGATTTTAGTATATATTACTACATATTTAAGTTACCCTTGCCTTTTCAGAAATATGGTACGCATCTCCATATCTTATATAACTTGGAAGCCGGGTGTGTTCATAGCAATTAAGCATTGTATTTTAACAGAATCTAGTTTTAAATTTCCTTTGCAACTTGTTTGTCGTAAGTCCTGTCAGAACATCATCTGTAAAACTGTGTCAATAACTACAACGGCAACGTAATAATAATAATAATAATATCAGATGGTTGAAAAGACAAAAATGGGAAAACTGTGTGAAAGTATACAGCACAGTAACTGGTACCTCAACTGTAGTAAAAAAATCACTACTTTCAACGGTTTAAATTATGAACTGTTAAGTATTATGAAGGTGTAATTTCCCCACTCCTCAAACCTCTCCATCAGGCATGATTTTGGAGTCTTTGGATTGTAATGGAAAAGACTTGAAGCTCTGGGACTTCAAAAGACTTCAGAAGACCTGGGATTGACTTCTGGCTCTGATTCTTATCTGATGTAACAATCTTAAAAATTGTTAACTTCTTAGAGCCTCAGTTTTCTTGAAAAGATGAAAAAAAACCACATGAATTTGAAAAGACTTATAAATCCTCCATGAAGCATGGAGGATGCATGGTTCTTTTTTGTGATTGGTAAATAATCCAGAAAGACAAACAAATAGAAGTACTTGTCCCCACTGAGTATTGCATTCCTACTAATGCCAAGAAAGTTATAAACTTGTAAGCCCAGGGAGGACTACAGAGAACCTGGTGATGCCTGTCATCAAAATACAGAGGCTGTGAATGCATTGGAATCTTTCAGAGTCAGAACAAAGCTGCTAAAAGGGTCAGCCCTGCAGGAAGAGGGCAAGGGAATGGTTCATTTCTCAATGACTGGCAACAGCCTTCAAGTTTGAGTTACTCCAGCAGGTCCCTGCTTCCCTGTCGGTAAGCACAGCCAAGCACCAGAATGCTCATTCTTATTCTATTGTCACCTTTCTACAACTCTATAAACAGCAGTTCTCCACCACAACCTGTCACAATCTCCTTCCTGGCTCTCTGGACCTATAGGGAAATCATTGCCTTTAGAATAAAAAGGTTTAATGGGTTTGGCAAATTCTCAGGAAGAGGTGGGCAGAGGAGGGACGCTTTTTCAATATGGTTTTAAGGCGGTTATGAAGTGTGTCAAGACTTTCAGGAAGCCATGACCTCTTGGGCATAGCACATCACTGCTTTTCTTTAAATGCTGACTTTAATGTCTCTGCCAGGGTGGGAGCAATGTCATAAGCACTGCTCTTGGCATCCGTCCAGCTTCCTTTCAGCTCATAGCAAACATCTGCTATGACCCCCTGCCCAGAGGTCCAAATGTGAAGCAGAGTGCTTTTATAGGACCTGGAGTAAGAATTACTGGCATGGAAAATTACTTCCTTGATGATCAATTCCAATAAGAAAACTGATGACATAAGGTTTTCTTTTAAAAATTAATATTATTTTTAGCATCAAGTAGATATAAAAGAATATTTATAACATACGTAGAATATCAATAATAACAGTATACAAAACTTGTGTATCAACCACTTGTCCCTTAAGGGCCTCATCCACACTTCTATTTATATCCTTTCCTCACAGAGATAACTGCTGTTCTAAATTTTATGTTTATCATTCCCTTTCTTTCTTTTTAAGGTGTTACTGTATGTATTTGGATGTCATTTGAATTTTTTGCATATTTTTGCAATTTATAAAAATAGACTCATACTACAAGATTTCTCTTAGTATGTGCTTTTTTAATTCACTCTAATGTTCCTGAAATACATATATATTGTTGCAACTCATTTGTTTTTCCTGCTGCATATTAGTCCATCCTACTCTTGATGGACCTGTGGCCTTTCCAGTTATTGTGACTACACGTTGTGCTTACGTACGTTCTTGTCAATGACACCCAGCGCTCATGTAGAGAAATTTTCTAGATTATGGATTTAGGAGTGAAATTGTTGTATCACATGGTAGCTGCACATTCAAAATTTCGAGATAATATCAAATGAGTTTCCAAAATAATGGTACTGCTTTTCATTCCCAACCACTGTGGTGATTGTTGCTGGTACTCTATATACTTGCCAATATTTGGTATCATCTAGCTTTTAAAAATAATTTGCCAGTCTGGTGAATTGAAATAGCATCTTACTGAAGTTATAAATTATAATTCCCTGATTACTAATGAGTGAACACTATTTTAAAGCTTGTGATTATTTGGTTTCCCTTTTCTGTGAAGAGCCTAATTTATACCTTTGCCCATTTTTCTACTTGTAGTTTGTTTCATATTCACTTGTAACATTCTTTATGTATTCTGCAGAATAGTTTTTGAGCGTAGTTTATGTCCCTTGTCTCAATTTGTGGCTTATACTTTTCACTCTGTTTTGATACTTCGGATAAATAGATTATCTTTTTTTTTTTTTTTTTTTTTTGCGGTACGCGGGCCTCTCACTGTTGTGGCCTCTCCCGTTGCGGAGCACAGGCTCCAGAGGCGCAGGCTCGGCGGCCATGGCTCACGGGCCCAGCCGCTCCGCGGCATGTGGGATCTTCCCAGACCGGGGCACGAACCCGCGTCCCCTGCATCGGCAGGCGGACTCTCAACCACTGCGCCACCAGGGAAGCCCTATCATTATTTTTATAGAGTTGAATTTTTCCACTTTCCTCTTTATGGTTTGTGCTTTGTATACGCATGTGTGTATTGTTAAGAAATGCTTTCCTGTCATGGTCATCAAGGTATTCTCATATAATATCCTCTAAACATTTAAGGTTTGTCCTTCAAATGTCAGTCTTTCAGCCGTGTGGAATTGATTTTGTCTAAAGCATAAGGTAGTGGCAGAGTATCATTATTTCCGTACGAACAAATAATTTTCCCAGATACCTCTATTGAAAATTCTCACTTTTCCCACTGAAAATTATCAGCTTGGTCATAATCAGTTGAGTTTCCTTAATTACATGTGTCACTTTCTGGTCTCTCTACACTGGTCTTTGGATCAACTTTTATATTCTCTTACTGGTACCACACCTTCTTACTCGCTACAGTTTTATAATAATTATTGATATCAGTCCCTCCCCCCATCAGTTCATTCTTTATATGGAGTGTTTAATCATTTTCGATGTTTGGCTTTTCTATAAGAACTTGAGAATCAGCTTGGCAAATCCCACAAGATAAAACAACAACAGAGATGACATACATCACTTCTTTTTCTGCGTGACTACCAACCCCAGACTATTGATTTATAGCAACCACTTATTTAGCTCAAGAGTCTACGGTTTGCCAGAGTTGACTAGGTTCAGTTGGATTGTCCTTCCAGCCTGAGCCAGGACCGGCTGCTGTTAAATAATTAAGATGTAATAATACAGATATTATTACCAGATGCAGGGTTACATCTGTGTCAGTTATCTATTATCGCCTAAGAATCCACCCCAAAACATAGAGGCTTAAGAATAATACACACTCTCTTCCTCACATAATATTATGGTCGGGAATTTGCGAGTGTCTTAGGTGGGTCGTTCTGCCTCACGACTCTCAATGAGGTTGCTGTCAAGGTGTTGCCAGGGTGCTGTCATCGGAACGCATGGCTGGAGCTGCAAGATTTGCGTCCATGGTGGCTCACTCACACGACTGACAGGGAGGTGCTGCTGGCTGTTGGACACCTGAGTTCAACATCATGGGGTTCTTTCCATAGGGCTCCATCACTGTTCTCACAAAACAGCATCTGGTTTCCCCAGAGCGTTCATCCAAGAGAGAGCATGGTGAAAACCTGACTGTCTTTTATGAGAGAGCCATGATTTCCACTCTTGTCCTTTCCACAGTATCCTACAGGCCACCCCTATTCAATAGAGCAGGGGACTGAAGGAGGACACGAATACTAGGAGGCCAGAAGGAGAGAATCATCAAGAGAAATCTCGGAGACTGTTTTCCACAATATATATATTTTTTGATTGAAACATAAATTGCAGTAAATCTACATATTCTTACGAATAACTCCTCTTTGAATTTTAAAATGCAGATATATTTAAAGACAGATTTATATCAGGGTGGAGGAAGGAACCAGAAAATGAGGTTTATAGGTTTAAATGTCTTACTCAGATTGTGGTTTTAAAATAGTTCCCATTATAGAGTAATTTCTCAGTACAGAATTATGGATGTGTTATATATGTTAATCCTCATAACTACTCTTCCTCCTTTTTAAGTAGGTATTAATATCCTCATTTTCAAGTTGGAGAAGGAAATTCAGTGCTCATGTAACTTGTTCAAGTGTAAATAGCTGTAAAGTTGCAGAGATGTGCTTCTAAACCTGGGATATTAGTCCTCAAATCTCTTGTGCCTTCCTGGTAACCAATTGCCCAGTGAATAAGTAGGAGGAGTTTCATGGCATTTCCAGATAAAAATATTGACAGTAACTCTTCAGGTATGAATTTTCTAAAGGGTGTACTTATTTGTTCTGTCCAAATTTCAAATGAGTAGCAGAACTTCAGAAATTGCTTAGAGTCATTCTGTTAAGAAATCTCTCCTCCCTCAGCAATACCAGAAGGAATTCCTTTTGATGAGAAATGTAAAAAAGATACAGCCAAAAGTTCCACTGAAATGAAAATAAGTTCAGGATGGAATGCTATTTTTCTCACTAAATGTTTTTTTTTTTAATATATGAAATACCCACAATATGTATGACTCTAGTCTAGTGAGTTTATGCTGCTGCTAGAATCTTTCTTTCAAGGGAGTCATGAGATGGTACTCTTTCTTCTTTAAAATTTTGCTTTATTTGCCACACTGATCCACACTGTATTGGTAAATTCTTCATATTAAAGGGGAATATATTAATTACACAGGCAGGATAATACTGATAAAATGAAACATCCCTATAAATATTATTTGTGAATTTATTCTAGAAATAGCTTTGTGTGAAAATGGTTTTTCTGCTGCCTTAGAAAGTATTTCGAATTGGTCCTGGGTTCAAGCAGAAAGATAATATCTTTGGGGCTAAGTGGTACCCAAAATGAACCATGCCAGTTATTCAGAAGTTCTTTTTCATTATGTTTGTTTCTTATTCTTATCCTCACAAGAACTTTAGCTACTTCTTTCAAAAATATTTTGTAGCACTTAATTTTGACTTTTAGCTCTTTAAATCCTCCTACATATGGATTATGCAAATGTGTTAGCTATGGGGCACTGGCAAAATCCAGTACATGAAAGTCAAAGTGTTTTAAGTCAAAAAAAAAAAAAAAAATTCAAGTGTTGTTTGAACCAAATGAAAATATAATATATCTAAAATAATAATGTTAGCAATTGAGGAAATATTTACAATGGCTTGAGATACATGCCTTTTCAGAAGTCGTCTGTTAAATAAAGCAAGACAAATGTGCAGCATTTTCTTTGATATTATGGCAAACTTTAATTAAGTCAGTAACTTCATCAAACCTCCTTGGAAATTCCTTTGTAATTTCAAGTGGCAACAATTTATCCTTCCCTTTAGCCTTCCTGAGTTATTGGGTGTAGTTACTTTGTACAATTACATTAGTCTGCAAGGAAGTTTGCATTTTAGTTTTAGGGTTTTAACTTTTATTGCAAATGTTAATGCAACATTAAAATTCAACATTTAAGTTCCCAGGAGCAAAGAAATGCAAAGGACAAAGTTCTTCTAATGTGATTAATTTGTTATTCTATCTTAGGCTTCTCATTAGGACGTGCATTTATGTTCCGAACTTGTAAATTAAAAAAACATTAAGCCCAGTTATTTCTTTCACGATTTCACTCAGAAGGAAGAACATTTTCAGTTACTATCCATGATAAGAATCTCAGTGTTTGCATGTGGGGAGGGAGGGGTGTGGGTGTGTATTTAATTTAAATTCTAGGTCCACAAATTATATTTCTTTCCCACTCACAGATTTCCCTGGTTCTTTATTCAGGTCATATCTATATAGTTTTAGCCAAACTAATCCAAAAGAAAAAGGTCTGGCAAAACCTCTTTTAGGTCTATAAAATAACACATAAATGCAATTTTCTATTCTCTGTTGACCAAAATTCTACATATTTTGCTCAAAAATGTTGACTGTTGCCTTCATAAAACATTCTCTCCATCACAATCTGCATTGTTTCTAATAACAACTTACAATTTTCAAAATACTTTATAATACCTAAATTTGATCAGTAACTGTGGAAGATTCACTAGCCCCTGTTTGGGGTATAAGTAAACAAAAATTAAGGTCATGGACTTAGAAATTAAATAAATCTGAGTTTCAAACTTGGGAGCAACTGAATAGTTGTGATATCTTGGGCAAGTTACTTTATCTTGACATTTTCAAAGGTAAAATGGGAGTGCTGTGGCATTTACCAAACTGGATTTTTATAAGAATTAAATCAAGTGATGTTGATGTGTGTGTAAAGGCACTTCATTATCATATATATGTTTGTATATATATTACAGTAATATTCTTATGAATGCCCATAAAATGTAATGTTCCTATCCAATATTTGGAATGATGTAATTGTTAACATGTTTTTTTCTTCGATAAAATATTTAAATTCCTAAGGAATGAATTTTATGTTTTAGCACTTGACCATAAATATTTATTTAGAATCTATCATGATGAAATATATGAATGGCATATAGGTTACACTAAAAGTTAATGGTCTTTAAAATATAATGATGGAATGATGATCTATAATGTTTGTGTATATACACACATACAGGTACACACATATGTATATACTTACAAAAGAGATTAGGTACATTTTAGTTTTTAAGAGAGTATAATTCCCTGGGGAAAAGTGTATATAATAATATTATAAATTCTAATATTGTTAAAAATAATATCTAATATTTATGAGCATTTACAATGAACCAGGCACTAGCCTAAGCTCTTGACTTGTATTACTTTGTTTAATCATCACAACAGCCTCATAATATAGGAATTATTAATATCTCTAATTTTCAGTTGAGGAAACTGAGGCTTAGAGAGATTATTGCCCAAGATTATGTAGTCAAAAAAATCAAGGTTTTTATTCCAGGTTTCTTGCTCTTCACTGCTGAGCTCTATAACCACTCTAGTCTATATGCAGAATTACCTAAGGTATTAGACCAAAGCGCAGCCTCGTTGGAGATGAGGTTTTAGGAAGAGTTGTATCATGTGATTAGCTAAGTGAATATATGAATTGAAGAGTCAGACATGAGTCCGAGGTCATGAGCTTGTGTAAGAAGTTTGGTTTGTTCTCGTATTTCTTTTTAGGTCTTTCATTTTGCAACTCTCTTGCTGAAATTCTCAAGTTTAAAAATATAAATAACTGAGAATTTATATATTAGATACACTTTCTATGCAGTTATCCCTTTACATTTCCAGCTCTTTATTAAACTAGTAAGATTAATTGCTAAAACACATGTCAACAAAAATATAGCAAAATTGGAGAAAAAGAAAATATCCCCATTGACAATTCAGGACCTTGGACCCAGATGATTAGCTGTTATCAATCACTGCTTGATTTAGACTCAGCTCATCTCCAGGCTTCAATGAAACATGTATTTTAAGTCATCATAAACTAAGTAGGGCTTGTTTGTGCCTTGTTCCCCTGTTAAACTTGGAGTTTGCCTTAAATTGCATGTTTTGTCTCCTAATTAGTTAAATGCTATGATTATCTCAATCACTGTCAAAGCATGTAAGGCTGTAAAATGCCCCATGTCTTCAGTAAAAGAGAAACAACTCTTCTTCCTTCTTTTTCCTTCTACCCTTACTTTCTCTTACACTTTCTCCCTTTCTTCCTATTCTCAATCCCTGCTCAAAGCTTTCCTCCTTTCCCTTCTTTTACTAATATTCTCAGTTTGAATAATAATGAACAGGTACAGGAACAGAACTAGAAACATCCTTTCATTAGTTATATTGCTCCTTGCCAGATTTTTTGATCATATATTATCTTTCTATAAAAAAGAGCAGCATGGAACACAAATTAGATTTTTCTTTTTTTTTTGGTATATAAATCAAATATAAATAAAGGGATATTTCACATCTACTTGACCACTTCTTTGTAAGTTTATTTATTTATTTGTTTATTTTTGGCTGCATTGGGTCTTCGTTGCTGCACACGGGCTTTCTCTAGTTGCAGTGAGCAGGGCTCCTCTTCATTGTGGTGCACGGGCTTTTCATTGCGGTGGCTTCTCTTGTTGTAGAGCACGGGCTCTAGGCACGCGGGCTTCAGTAGTTGGGGCATGCAGTCTCAGTTGTTGTGGCACGCGGGCTTAGTTGCTTTACAGCACATGGGATCTTCCCAGACCAGGGATCTGGTTGAAAGCTCAGCTCTGTGACCTCCTAGTTTTGTACTCTTGGATAAATCACTTAATCATTTTGTGCTTCAGTTTCTTCACTTGTTGAATGGAAATAACTGTGAAGATTAAATGAGTTAGGACATGTAAATTGCCTGTTATATAGTGAAATTATAATATGTGTCATCTATTATTCTATGTGGGCTGTGTTAAAATATTTGTCTGTTTGTTAAATGGTTTGAACGCCTCCTTGAATCTATCGTGGAATACTACAAAATAGCAAGGATATAAATATAGAAATAAAATGAGATCACACACCAAAAAATAATTAGAAGTGTGGAGTGATTATATGGCCCTTAATGAATATTAGGTAAGCATTTTTAGCAAATGGAGTCTGTATTATGTAGAATTAAAGTTAAAACAATACAGTTCAACCAATATTTGAGTATCTTTCCTGATTTGGCTATAATAGTACCTGCTAAGTAATGTGCAATAGAGGAAGCCAGTTGCAAACTATAGCTTTAGAAAGTAGGATGGACAGAGACTGGAAGGACAGAGGATGGAATTTTTAAGACAATAATTCATTCCAACATATTTTAGCTGCCTACTACCTACTAGACACCATGCTAAACTATATAAGCATTCTAAAATTGAATAAGATGTATTTCCTACCCTCAAGAAGTTTAAACTCTGTTGAGGCTATTCAAATTCCTATGTACTGAGAATTTTCAGAATGAGGGAAATATTATTCATCAATAGGTAGTTCACTGACAATGTGGGAGAAAATATTTATAGTATGAATATGATGGGTAGTAAATATCTTTATTAGAGAGAGAACTTAATTGTTGATGAGATAAAGGAATGTTCCTATTGGACAAAAGATACTAACAGGAAAATAACAAAAATAAAACACATCCAAAAAGCAACAAATATACCTGGGTTATTAATACATGAAACATGTTCCACCTCACTAATAATCAAGCAAGAGCAAATTAAATTGGCAATAAGATCTCATTTTTCACCAGTCAGCCTGATCAAAACTAAATTGTGCTGATGAAGATGTGGAAAATGGGTACCATCTTGCTGTTGGAAGAGGATAAATTGGTCCAGTCTTTCTGCCAAGAATGATTTTTACATAAGTTGTATAATTAAAACAAACATTCGCAATTTTTAAAAGGAAGGAATAAAGGAACAGAAAAATGAAAAAGAAGGAAGGAAAGAAGAGAAGTAAATAAAATGTCTTCAAAAGTTAAGTAAAATAAGTTTTTAAAGTTTGGTAAGATAGCTTCCTCTTCATGCAATATCTAGACTGATTATCCAATTGAATTAATTGACTCATTGGAAGATAACCAAGAGACCTGTTATTTTGGTGCTGGATAGAAGTATTCATATTTTATTTTATATTGCATTTTATTTTTGTCTTTATATCGCTGTTTGATAGAATAACCAAAACAGGGAGACAACAACCTTGATGTGTATATATTTGTGTGAATCGCAACAGCTTTCAAAATTCCCAGCTGCATAATAGCCTTTCTTTCTGTTACACATTTTAAATGATAGCAACGTGCTTTGCAAAACAGATGTGGCATAGTTACATAATTTTAGGTATGACTGTTGAAATAGAATGCATTTTTTTTAAAGATTTGGGTGTATTATTTTTTACCAATTATTTCAACTGTACCTACTATACAGTTATTTTGTCTAGCATCCTTTAAGTGATTTTTTAATTTCAAGTTGTGGATTAGTTACCTCAAAAACTCAAATCATTTAGTATATATTTTTATGTGGAGAGATGAACCAGAAATATTTTTTGTCTTTAAAAGGAAAAACCATTTTTTAAATCTCTATTTGATTCATCTAAATAACTAATGATTAAATGGAGTGGCTCTTATACAAACTTTGAAATATTTAATAATTTTAGATTGAAGAGGATTTATCATCTTAAACATACCAATTCTACATTTAATGTTCATATATACATGAAAAACATATGCCGAAGAGAAACATAAATGCATCATCTGCATTGTATGGAAATGCCCACAGGTTTACAACCGCATAAGTAGCAAATAAAGTCTTTAGACTTTTAGGTAAAACAGCAATATCAACTTTTTTTCATTATTTTCTCTACCTTCATTGGACAGGCTGCAAAAACTATTGCATATTTTTCATGCTGCTCAACATTAACATCTATTGAGAAAATAAAAAGGTAGTGCATCTTTGAGTCTCTTTTAAGCTTTTCTTTTACATGGTGTGTCACATTAATGCTGCCCTACAGGGAAATAATCAAAGAACTTTAATATAATACTGTGGTTCAGAAAGGAAACATGACAGCAGTACATTACTGCAAATTGAATTTAATGAGCTTCTTAGCACTGGGAGAGTGACTCTTTGAAACAGAACCTATTCAATTGAGATCATTTTGATTATAATTAAATCATTTTACATTTACCACAGGGACAAGTTTAATCTTAATTAGACACTTTTAAGGAGAGGTGAAGCCACATAATTTATATTTTTTTATCATATAGTAAAAGATTCATAGTGTAAAGGATAAAAAACAATATGGCAGCCCTTTCAGGGGAAAATAGAAATAAGTATTCTCAAAGTTCTTTGAGGGGAATGAGTTGGGCAGAGCAATGTCAGTGACTTGATCTTGGCATGGATATGTGCATATCTGTAAATGGATAAAGAAACAAAAATAGTATTCATTTTATTTTTTATTCTGTGGCTTTTTCTAAAATACTGAAATTATGCTCTGTGTAAAGAATTATTAAATTAAGTGACAAAGCTATTAATTAAAATGAATCCAGTATATACATGCTTGTTTTGGTAGAAAGCACACTTGATTTGGATTCCCAAGACAATTCAAACACTAATTCTGTCATTTTTTAGCTTTATAATCTTGGGCAAATAACTTAATCTCCCTGAACCACATTCCATTCACCCTAAAATAGGATTAATATCTCCCTTTTAGAGTTAGTGTAGTAATTACATGAGATAAAACTATGAAAGTACATTGAAACTTAAGATTGGTATATAAATATAACTTATTAATTTAAAAACTATTATATTTATATTTCTATAAATGTAGTAAATAAATAAATATAAATTTCTATATATGTAGTAATTTATGCTACATGGTGCTAAGAGTTCACCTTTTTAAACATTCTTATTTTACACACTATATGCTGTATGAAGGTAGTTAAAAATTATAATAAAGAACAAAGAAAAGAACAATAAAAACCAATGTGTGTTTCTATAATTGATGTTTTACCAACCATGAAATATTCAAAGACTGTCTCATGTTTAAACAAACTGACATGACAGGAAAGTGGATGGCTAGAGGGATTTCTTGAGGATTAATCTGTTTGGCATTATACACAGCTGTAAGTCTAAGCTAAGTTATCTTCAATCATCTAAGACATTCAATTGTTTCCCAGAAATTGAAACATTCGAAAAACATCCCTCTTGTTAACTTCACATGGGGAAAATGGCTGCTCAAAAAACACCATGGAGGGTATCCAATAGGAAATATAGGATATTGTTCTGAATTTTAAAGCTATTTAAACAAATTTTTTTTTGCTAAAAACTATGTTTTTCTAAAAAACACAGACTTTCAAACTTAATTATTAGAAATTCAATTTCTTTATGTATATTCAATATGGGATTATCTGTTTGTATTCTTAGGTACCACAATATGATATCTTGTAACAGTGACAAATGTGTTGTGAATACCCTACAGACTAAAATATTTGAATTGCTTCATGTACTGTCATTCATGCAAGTGGATATTAACTCCATCAATATCCCTTAGAACTATCTCTATGTAGATAGTCATTGGATGTTTGTGTGTGTGTGTTTGCATGTTTCTTTGTTGTATCACTAACACATAGCATATAATTGCTATTATTTGAATCAATTAATTAACTGTGGAGGTATTATCTCTAAGACATTAAATGGATACACTTGTGGAGATTTTACCATATTTCTATTTACCTAAACTCAGAGACAGAATGGTATTTGGGAAAATGTACAAGACAGAATTGGATTCCAACTTCCTTCATTTACTTACTGCATGTCTTTGAACAAATCATATCATCTCTTTTAATTTTTTGATCTTCATAACGAACAGGTTAGATAAGGTGAACTTTGAGTTCTCTTTCAATTTAAATGATCTAAAAAAATTTAGTGGGTTTCTGTACTGTGTGGGGACACTCTTTGCTGGGCCCAGTTAATCTTTGTTTAGCCATTTGGTGTGTTTTACCAAAGATGATTTGACATCTTTAATTACTAATTCATTTCTGTACAATGTTGTAATCGATCCATGGCTATGGAGAGAATGATGATTCACCATATATTTCCTATAATTCTTTAGTGTAAGATTTTGTTGCAAATACTTCAAAATTCTTCAACATTCAGATGATTATAATGAATGGTGTTAGGTAGAGTAGGAACACTGGGGCTTTAATTTCATTCTGTCTGCTGAGCTGTGTGCATGTTGAGAGGGACTGAGTTGATAGGGATGGGTAGTAAGGGACTCAAGCATGAAAACTTGCCTTTCATATTCTTTCATCCAATTCCACTTAGTTTTTTGTTTGTTTGTTTGTTCTTTTTCTCTCCCTTCCTTCTTTCCAGGAAGTTTTTCTTTATCTTCTTTTTCTCCTCTCCCTTTTTTTTCAATTCTTCTCCTGAAAATAAAGTATGTATGAATGAAGAAGGACAGTAGGTGAGGCAGGATTGGTCAGGATTTGAGCAAGGGGAAGAATAAATGGAAGAAGTGTTCTCATTGATTCTCTGCATTCACCAGAATAGGATTCTTCTCCAAAAGCCAAGAACTGAGAGGATAGAGAAGAAATGATAGTAACTAATAAGCATATGAAGAAAGTTCAACCTCAGTGTCAATATGAGAAATGCAAATTATACTAATGAGATAACATTTTGTAACTGTCAAAAGAGCAAAGCTTTTAAAATAATAATAAAAGTTGGGAAAAGTAAGGTGAAAGGGGCATTCACTTGTAGTATACTGCACAACCATATGGAAAAGCAATTTTTTAAATGTTCATTTGTTTTGAAATTCTTAAACATGTTCTTATGAATATAACCTTTAAGCATCACAGATGTGTACAAAGATCTATGTTAAAGGGTATTGCAGTGGTTTTTAAGAATTGCCCAAAATGGAAATAACTAAGAGCAGAAGGAGCAGAATGCTTAAAAGTAATTGTATATTCATATCAGAATACTGTACAGTCATTAAAATGACATTCCTAAACAATATTTAAAGGGAATATGCTCATTCTCAATTATTGAAAGTGAAAAACAAATTCAAGTGTGATCCATAAGTTGTAAAATATATTCAGAGATCAAGGAATCAGAGGAAAGATGTAGAATCATTAATAGTCATCTCAAAATGTTCAGATTGACTGTGATTTTTCTTTCCTTTTAGCATTCTCAAAATTTTATGTAAAAAAAATATTTTTCATAAAATGAAAGTGCTATTAGAGAATTACATGTTCCTTAGTTAGAAGAAAATAATAATTTACTTTCAAATAGTGCTTTGTAGTTTGAAAAGCATTTCTATCTACATCATTTTATTTGAATCTAAAAAAAGTTCTCTCCTTCCCAACCTCATTTGTGATGCTCACTTTACTTCTTAAGACTCAGTTCACTTCTTAAGACTCAGTGTCACTCTTTGATGAAGTCTTTGTTTAACCTGCTAGTCACTCCTTTTCAGATAATGTTTACTTCTATCTGTTCAACAAAAGTATCTAGCACACATATATTCATTGAATAAATAAAAGAATGAACTGCCCAAATGCTACAGACAATGTTGTGTCCCCCCCACCCAGATTCATATGTTAAAGCCTAATCCCCAATGTGATGGTATTTGAAGGTGGGGCCTTTGAGTGCTAAGGTCATGAGGATGGGGCCATCATGAATGGGATTAGTGCCTTTATAAAAGAGACTCCAGAGAGTGCTTTTCTGCCATGTGAGGTTACAGCAAGGAGAGCAACCAGGAAGCACGTCCTCACCAGACACTGAATCTGTCATTCTCTTGATCTTGGGTTTCCCAGCCTCTTGAACAGTGAGAAATAAATATGTGTTCTTTAAGCCACCCAGTCTATGGTACTTTTGTTATAGCAGCCAAAATTAACTAAGACATCAATGAACAAAAGTACATTGTTTGTAAGCTATAGGATTGATACTATTTTCTTCACTTTATAGAGAAATTGAGGCTCAGAGAGTTTCAGTTACTTGCACAAAATTCAGATGAATGAAAATCCAAATTAAAAGAGAACCTTCTAGCTTCCAAACTTTGTGCTCTTTTTAATATTCTGATATTTGGAACCATGGATCCATGCCAGTCAAAAAGAAGTTAAAGAATCATCAAGTCTTTCCAGATTTGTTTTAGTCTGGGGAAAATATTGCTTCTTGGAGTTTGTTAATTCATACAGATATTTGGAATCATTCTTCATGTCCCTTTCACAGAGATATGTAGAAATGAAAGATAGCAAAGGGTAGACATTGGCTCCATTCCTTAAAATGCTTGAGGGAAAGGAACTAATTGAAAGGGATGAATGGATACGGAATGGGATACATTGTATTCCCACAAACAAGCCAATTGACAGCAGTTTGTGCATTGTAACACTTAGGAGGTGACCCTCCTGTGCTGTCATGCATAGGTGTGACATTACATCTGTCTTACTGGCTGTGGCACTACGCTGTCTCCTTAAGACAGACTGTTCCCATTAACCTAAGACATCTTGTTGCCTGTGGCAGCTGGAGATTGACTTCTGTGATGTTTCCCTTTAGCCATGGGAATCAGTAAAAGAAAAACAATGAAAACAACACCACAACTCTCTGGCATTTTAAGGGTATTACATTATGGGTGTATCAAATACAAAGGCAGCATTTAGCTGCTATCGCCTCTAGCAAACAGAAACTCAGTTTCTCTCAATTCTACTCATCGGTGGGCTATGAATTTATCTACTATGTTCTCAAATGGTTTACTTTATAAAACTTTTGAAAACTCAATAAAAATTGAGTTATAAAACCCAATAAAAGAAAGTGATGAAAATGGGCCAGACGATTTCCACAGAGGGTCAGAATGAAAGACCTAGGAAAGAATGCAGCCTCGATTCATATTCACTACTTGTTTTCTCAAATGCTGCCCCAGCCCTGGACGGAAAACTGTTCATTTCTCCTCAGCCATTCCAGACCAAATGGGTGAAGCAAATTTCCCTGATGTTCTGTTTACCTCATTCTTCCTTTTATTTCCTTCAATAAAGACCTATTGGTATTAAAGATTGCAGGGGGTTTGTTTTACATCATGATTCTGGTTCAGTTACTTACAGCTACATCGGTACAGCGCCAAAGAGAGCTGCAAAAGGTAACAGAGCTAGTGTGCCTTGCCTTCCATCTCCCAGGTAGCAAATGCAATTGTTTTCCACGGCCTCAAAATGACTAGATATCAGCAACTAACACCCTGCAGAGCAAATCAGGATGCAGCATAAAGTGTTCGCAATTGCTATGTTGGCATTGAAAGCAGAACGGTAATAACAGAGTGTGTCTAGACACACTAGGGCTTTTGGCAATGTCAACGCTTATTCCCTGGTGGAAAACAGATCGTGTCATTTTGTCATTCCAACTCACCTTTTATTTTCCCTCCTCTTCCTTGACCTGGAGAATTTTTTTTAGGGTGAATTAACTCCTCCTTCTTTGCCACAGACACACTGTGATTCCATAGCTGCCTCTGCCACTGTGTCTCTTGCTATGTTGCTCAAAGATGACTCTCTAGTAATCTCTCTTCCCAAAGGGTTTTGTGCTTCTCTGACTCACCTCCCTGCTAACTCATTATAGTAACTTCCTAGATGTATGTAGCAACTAACAAACTCCTTGGCTTTATCCTTAAATGTGTAAGAGGGGAGTGATGTAGAGAAAGTCCCTGGACTAGTTACCCACTACAGACACACCCTCCGCCCACATAACACACACACATACTGTGCTTCCTTTAGAGCTGTTCCAAAATTGGTAAGTAAGCTTTCAGTTCTATTCAGTCATCTTTAGCTAAAGAATTGCTGCCTTTGTAAACTCAATATCTGTTATTGCCAACGTTGTACAAATAGGATGCTAATCATTCTATACAGCTTTCTACTTTTTCAGCATTCTCTCACCCAAACCTCATTATTTGCAATGTGATGATTTTAGTCAGTAATTTAGATTTGATTTTATTTTTCTATATCTCACTTCTTTATAAATCTATGTGATATGCCTGACCAGCTTTTCTCTAATGCTGCATAACCAATTTATCTAATTTTTTAACATGTATCTATGTAGGTGTTTGCATGTGTGTTGTAGAAAACAGTAGCAGTCATAACACATTGAATAAAAATCCACTACAAAATGGCCCAAGGACAATATTCATCTGGTTCATTGGTTTTGATATTATAGAGGACTTCCAATTTCACTTTCTGTATGAATCCCATAGTTTGCTATGTATAAGGCATCTTGCCTCCTTCCTGATTCTCCACAAAAAGCTTACTTTCCCACCTTTTTTAATGTAAATTTCATAGATAAGGTTCTTTTCATACCATGAATGCATTTGTAATGGAATCAAATGTGTGGTAGCATGGGATAAGCATCAGCCTATGCATATAATCCAAATAGGAACTTATTTTGCCTTATTAATTCATGTAAATATGAAAAAATTAGCGAAGAAAAGAAAAGTCTGAGATAATGTGGTAAAGCAGACTGTTGCTTGGGGTGATTGATCTGCCGAGAATTTCCTTAACTTCCTTGCGACAGTAACTTAACCGTCCTTAAGACAGTATTAGCATCATCCCATGAACAAAGAGAACTCTTCAAGGCCTCCTGTTCAGAAATGATTTCTGCAATAAAAAGCTTTTCCTTCCACCTCTTGATCCACTAGTGATTTACAGTTTTTCTCTAACTCTCTTTGCCTTATTTCCACTGCTGCATTGTTAAATTTTCATATTGTAAGTTCTTTGAACTGTGACCCAAACTTTTCAGAGAAAGAGAGTGACAAAGATTTAACTTTCCAAATAATATGACAATATGATAGAAACTGCCCACCCATGTGTTGGGAAAACTGATGGAGAAGTGAAGAGAGCAGAGAGATGCTGTTCTTTGTCTGCCTCCTTTCATTTCGCCACTCACTCTGCCTGGAGATTGAACACCTCCTGTGACATTGTCAACAGAGCTATTATTCCACTCATTGCTCAATAGGTGTTCATTTTCTGCTGAATGCCTGGGGAATTGATGCATTGTATGCTGATCTCTCTCTTGGGTTCATTTCTCAGGGACAATGATGCTTAATCTGTACTATGCATATCCCTGATTATTAGACTGGGGGTGGGGAGATTAAATCCTAATTTACCTTCATGAAAACTCAGATACAAAGGAGCAAATCAAAATAATAGGCATCTTTCTTTTCTGAAAGGAAGGGGGCTGGTCCCTTCAATATTCTAAGAAAAAGAGATTTCTGGCTTATCTTCAAGAAAACCTCTGCCTACCCATGGAGCCAGTGGTGGAACAAATGACTTTCACATGCAACACAATCCCAAATCAGAAGTCATCCATTTAAGGACCAGTACTTTAAAATGGGTATTATGTTAGTTTCAGGGGTATGACATAGTGATTTAATATTTAAATACATTAAGAAATGTTCACCATGGTAAGTCTACTAACCACATGTCAAAATACAAAATTATTGCAGTATTATTGACCATATTCTTTATGCTGTATATTACATCCCTGTGATTTATTTATTTTATATCTGGAAGTTTGTACCTCTTAATCCTTGTCACCTATTTTGTCCACCCTCCTTCCTCCACCCCTTTGGCAATCACCAGTTTGCTTTCTGTATGTATAAGTCTGTTTTTTTTTTTCTTTTGTATGTGTGTTTTGTTTATAGAGTCCACGTATAAGTGAGATTATATAACACTAGTCTTTTCTTCTGACTTATTTCACTTAGCATAATAAATACCCTCTAGGTCCATCCATGTTGTCGCAAATGGCAAGACTTCATTCTCATTTATGGCTGAGTAATATTCCACTCTGTTTGTGTGTGTGTGTGTATGTGTGTGTGTGTGTCTGTGTGTATACACATCTCCCACATCTTCTTTATCCATTCATCAGTTGATGAGCACTTAGGTTGCTTTCCCATTTTGGTTATTGTAAATAGTGCTGAAATGAACATAGGTGTGCATATATCATTTTGAATTAGCATTTTTGCTTTATTCAGGTAAATACTCAGAAGTAGACTTGCTGGATTGTACAGTAGTTCTATTGTTAATTTTTTGAGGAAATTCCATACTTTTTTCCATTGCAGCTGCACCAATTTACATTCCCACCAACAGCATAGCAGGGTTTCTTTCTCTCCACATCCTTACCAACACTTGTTATTTGTTATCTTTTTGGTGATAGCCATTCTGACAGGTGTGAGGGATATCTCATTGTGGTTTTGATTTGTACTTCCCTGGTGCACAGTGATCTTGAGTATATTTTTATGTGTTTGTTGGCCATTTGTATTTCTTCTTTGGAGAAATGTCTGTTAGGTTCTCTGCCCGTTTCTTAATTTTTTTTTTTTTAATATTGAGTTCTATGATTCCTTTGTATATTTTGGATATTAACCCCTTAGCAGATATATTGTTTGCAAATATCTTCTCCCATTCAGTTGATTGCCTTTTCATTTTGTTGATAGTTTCTTTATGAAAAAGCTATTTAGTTTGATGCAGTCCTATTTGTCTAGTTTTGCTTTTATTGTCTTTGCCTGAGGAGACAGATCAAAAAAAAATATTGTTAAAACTGATGTCAGAGAGCATACTGCCTATGTTTTCTTCTGGGATTTATGGTTTCAGGTCTTAAATTTAAGTCTTTAATCCATTTTGTGTTTATTTTTGTATAAGGTGTGAGAAAATTGTCCAGTTTTATTCTCCTGTGTGTAGCTATCCAATTTTCCTAACATCATTTATTGGAAAGACTGTCTGTACACCATTGTATCTTGCCTCCTTTGTCATAGATTAATTGACTATATAAGTGTGGGTTTATGTCTGGGCTCTTTACTATGTTCCATTGATCTACATGTCTGTTTTTGTGCCAGTACCACACTGTAGATTACTGTAGCTTTGTAATATAGTTTGAAATCAGGTAGCATGATACCTCCAGCTTTGATCTTCTTTCTCAAGATTGTTTTGGCTATTTGGGGTCTTTTGTGTTTCTATACAATTTTAGGGTTATTTCTTCTAGTTTTGTGAAAAATATCATTAGTATTTTCATAGAGATTGCATTGAATCTTTAGATTTCATTGGGTAGTTTGGTGATTTTAGCAATATTAATTCTTCTAGTCCATAATCACTGTATATCTTTTCATTTATTTGTGTCATCTTCAATTTCTTTCATCAGTGTCATAGTTTTTAGTGTACAGGTAGTGTACAGGTCTTTCACCTTTTTCATCAAATTTATTCCTAGGTATTTTAAATGTAATTTAAATGAATTGTAAATGAAATTGTTTTTCTGTGTCTCTTTCTGATAGATCGTTATTAGTATATAGAAATGCAAAAAAATATTGTGTATTAATTTTGTATCCTGGAATTTACTGACTTCATTTATTAGCTCTAATACATTTTTTGGGGGGGTGGGGGTTGAATCATTTTATTTTTGAATATTCCTTAACTAATTTTTGTAGAAATATGTGATTTTATTAATTTTGTCTTTTAACCTTCATACTAGCTATGTAGTTGATCAACTGCCTCTGCTACATGTTTTCCTTTCCCAGTGAGATTTTTCTTTTCATAATTTTTTTCATTTCTAGTTATGGTATTTTTTTTTTTTCCTGTTTAAAGAAGTCCCTTTAACATTCATTGTAAGGTTGGTTTAGTGGTGATGAACTCCTTTAGCTTTTGCTTGTCTCAGAAATTATTTCTCTCCAGTTTTTTTTTCAGTATTTATGAATTTATTTATTTGGATGTGCTGGATCTTAGTTGTGGCACACGGATCTTCATGGCGGCATGCAGGATCTTTAGTTGTGGCATTTGGAATCTTTAGTTGCAGTATGCAGGATTTTTAGTTGTGGCATGTGGGATCTTTCAGTTGCAACATGCAGACTCTTAGTTGCAGCATGTGGGATCTAGTTCCCTGACCAGGGATCGAACCTGGGCGCCCTTCACTGGGAGCATGGAGTCTTAACTGCCGGACCACCATGGAAGTCCCTCTCCTTCAGTTTGAATGATAACCTTGTTAGAGTATTCTTGTTTGTAAGTTTTATTTATTTATTTTTCTTTCAGTATTTTGTATATATTTTGCCACTGCCTTCTGACCTCTGTCGTTTCTGCTGAAAAGTCAGCTGATAGTCTTATTGGGGCTCCCCTATATGTAACATGTTGCAGCTTTAAGATACTCTCTTTATCTTTAAGTTTGACATATAATAATAATGTGTCTTAGTGTAAGCCTCTTCAGTTTTATCTTGTTTGGGACTCTCTATGCTTCCTGAACTTGGATGTCTATTTCCTTTGCCAAGTTAAAGAAGTTTTCAGTGATTATTTCTTAAAATAAATTTTCTGTCCCTTTCTCTCTCTCTTTTCCTTCAACCCTTATAATTATTAGTATACTTGATGTTGTCCCAGAGATCCCTTAAACTATCTTCATTGTTTGTTTGTTTCTTTTTTAAATCTGTTCTGATTGAGTGAATTCCAATAGCTTGTCTTCTAGATTGCTGATCCATTCTTTTGCAACATCTAAAACACCTAATCTGTTGTTAGTTCCATCTAGTGTATTTGTCCTTTCAGTTATTATATTTTAAAGCTCTAATTGGTTTTTTTTAACCTCTTTGTTGAGGTTCTCAGTGTGTTCCTCCATTTTTCTCCTGAGTTCAGTGAACATGTTTAGGATCATTACTTTCAACTCTTTATCTGGAAGATTTCTGATCTTCATTTCCTTTAGTTCTTTTCCTGAGGTTTCATCTTGTTCTGTTTGGAACATATTCCTTTGTTTCCTCATTTTGTCTGACTCTCTATGTTTGTTTCTATGTATTAAGTAGATTAGCTACATCTCCTGGTTTTGAAAGAGTGGCTTTGTATAGATGGTGTCCTAGGGACCCAGTAGTATGGTCCCCTGTGGTTGCAAGAGACATGTGCTCCAGTAGTATCCCCAGTGAGGACTGCCTGCCCTCCTATTGTAGCTGGATGTTGCTAGCCCACTGGTGTGTGGGAAGACCCATTCTGTGGCTGACTGTAAGGCTCAGCTGCATCTGTTGTAGACACGCTGGTGTGGGCGAGAGGCCCCAGGCTAGGAGGCCACTTTGGCAGAGTTCGGTGTTGGCTGAGGGCTCCTGCAAGATCTGGCAGGGTGGGGGTTGCTTTGTAGGGGCTCTGGTGCTAGCTGAGGGTGCCTGCCAGGACTGGCAGGGTGGGGAGCTGCTTTGGAAATGTGCCAGCTGTGTCGACTCTTCAGGTGAAGCTGGGGCAGGGCAGTGGTGCTATTAAGTTAGGTGGAGAGGGTCAGAAATGGCCCCTGTCAGTACTGGGCCAGCTAGGTAGAGGGTGAACCAAAAACAAACAAACAAACAAAGAAACCCTGAGACTGTCACCCGTCTATACCCAGAGAAATTTCCAACAGATCCCTGCCCTTGGGTGCATGCCCTGAAGTTAAGCAATAAACGTCCTTCCTGTATGACCCAGCTGCTTTTCAAACTGCTGCCTCTGTGCCAGGACTTGGAGAGAGTGAGTTTTTGTGCCTGCCCATTAAGAGGGCTTTCTCCATTCCCACAGCTCTCCAGCTCTCTCAGACATAAGCCCCAGGTTTTCAAAGGCGGGCATTATGGGGGCTCATTATTCTGGTGCAGGTCCCTGGACTGGGGAGCCTGATGTGGGTTTTGGAGCCCTTGCTCCTTGGGGACGTCCTCTGAGGCTGTTATATACCCCCTGCCTGTGGGTCATAACACCTGAGGTGTGAGTCCTGGCCAGATCATGTCTCTGCCCCTGCTACTTATCGCAACCTGGCTTTTAAAATTTTTTAGTTGTGGAACATCTTTTCTGCTAGTCTTCAGGTCATTCTCAGAGGTAGTTTCTTTGATAGAGTTGTAATTTGTGTGTACCCTAGAGTTGTAGGGTACCCTAGAGGCAAGCCCAGGATCTTCCTAATCTGCCATTTTGTCCTGCCCCTCAAGGAAAGAATTTATTTAAAAATACATGTGTACTAAAAATAAATATTTTTTTAAAAAATGGGACTTCCCTGGTGGTACAGTGGGTAAGACTCCGCACTCCCAATGCAAGGGGCCCGGGATCGATCCCTGGTCAGGGAACTAATAGATCCTGCATGCTGCAACGAAGATCCTGCATGCCGCAGCTAAGATCCGGCACAGCCAAAATAAATAATAGAAAATAAATTGGACTTCCCTGGTGGCACAGTGGTTAAGAATCTGCCTGCCAATGCAGGGGACATGGGTTCGATCCCTGGTCCGGGAAAATCCCACATGCTGCAGAGCAACTAAGCCCATGCGCCACAACTACTGAGCCTGTGCTCTAGAGCCTGAAAGCCACAACTACTGAAGCCCGTGTGCCTAGAGCCTGTGCTTCACAACAAGAGAAGCCACCGCAATGAGAAGCCCGCACACTGCAACGAAGAGTAGCCCCCGCTCGCCGCAACTAGAGAGAGCCCGTGAGCAGCAACAAAGACACAACGCAGACAAATAAAATAAATAAATAAATACAATTATATAAATAAATAAGATGATAGATAAATAAATAAATATTTAAAATACATGCGTATTTAGGGAGAACTCTGTATAACTTCAATTACAGCTTTTTGCTAATGTAAACGTTTGATGTTAATATATATTTAAACAAATTCTAGGTCTTTTCCAGACTTGTAACCTGCGGCAAGCCCTAAGTTTACCAATTCTAGTCACTTTCTTTGAAAGACTTCCTCTAAGGTCCCTACCTTGGAGGAGAAGTAATTAACCTCATTATGCACTGACTTTCTTTCCTGAGTATTTCCTCTGCACCCCAGTGTACAGTTATTTTCGTATCCTCTTGCACAGTTGTTTGCATTTTGTCTCTAGTTTTGTGAATGCCTGAAGGTGTAATAATACCTAACGCACTGAGTTGCCATGAAGTTTATGTGAAAGAACATATGTTGATTCCCACCTCCTGGTCCTGTTACAGCTGTGGAGATAGAGGAAATCAGATACTTGGGAAAGGGAAAAGCTTGGATAACCTGCTTAGCCCACCATTGGTAAAGGGGGAACCCCCTATGAGTCCCCTCTGAGCATTCTGGAATGTTGCTGTGCATACTAGTTTATATTGGTGGCCAGTGGGCCACATGAGACAGCCATTGTCTCTTTGGTTACTGGAAGAGTTTGTTTGTTTATTTGTGATTTTTTTTTTATAAAGTAACTAGTTGTCAGTATTTCCAAATCAAAAGTTTTCATATAAAAATCTACAACTCCTGCCACATTTGGCTGCAGTCCCATATGGCTGAAACTGAGTAAGAATACAATTTGTATGTTGCCCATGGGTTGGTTAGCCAACAATTCCTCTGTAGTTACAGAAGTGAAAATAGAGCATATGGTCACAGAAGTTTGTCGGTGAGTATTTGTAGTAATGGAAAGTTGTGGATGTTCTCTTCAGATTTATTCCATTTTCTTAGTGAAAGAGGAAGCCAGAATACCAGCTGAGAGTGAGGACTGAGGAAGGGGAAGTAGGAAGAGAGACAGCATATTTCACTAGCAAATTCTCAAATTTCCACAACTCCTGAAATGAGCAAGGAAAAGTCTAACTTTTTAATTTTCTATAACTCATTAATACTCTTCTCAATACTCCACCCCGTATGGGGGGAAGTGAGATGACAGAGACTTATCTAAAACCTACCACTTAACAGTTCCAGTGTACATGGCCTTTATAATGTAAAATAGTCAATCAACTCACAGTTTAGCTACCCATCAGAGCTATTCTCACCCTCCTCTCCCCAAGCTGACACATCCCAGTATATGGGAAAGATTACAGAATTCAAGGGCTTATCCCTTCCATGTAGTCTTGCATCCTGGTGCTGGTCTCCATGGAGGGATGGTGGACGTGATCCTGGGTGTGCCAGTTGCATGACTGAAGAATATAAGTTCCGTTATCTTTATTCGATCATGGTCTAGTGAGACTCCACCACCATCACACCCCACCCTCAGTGATGCAACCCCCAATCAGACCTTGTCTGCTGTGCAGAGGTCTTCCTGGAGTCTAGAGGTGACTTCCATTGAGGGTCTGGCCTTGCCCAGCGCTACAGCAAACCACTCCGAGCAAGTTCGCAGCAAGATCTCTTCCAGATACCTCTGGACAGTAGGAGCCAGTACTGCCTCAGGCTCATGTGATCGTTCACCTTCACCAACCATGGCCACACTGTTACCTCCCATGTTGACACAGGGCCACCCGGAGTGGCAGCCTCACACCAACATTCCAAAAGGAGAATGAACAAAACCTACTCTATATTTTGCTTTCTTGCAAAGCAAAAGCCTGGAGAAGAGCAGTCAGACACAGATCTTTCTCATATGTTCTGGAACCGAAGGAACAGGCCTTTCACTTTCCTCCGGCAGAGTCTTCCAGAGCATGATGTCCTCCTCTTCTTTGGGGCACTAAACCTAATATTCTCAGTCTGAATGGTAGAAGGCTTGTCTTTGCCCTATTATGGAAGAAAATTGTGATCTGAGTCATCTTGGCATGATTCTAAATTACAGAAGCCTTGGATCAACTTGCAACTAGGGATGACTAAAGATGAAAAGGTGTTGGTTTAATAGCTCCGAGGTATTATCCTCCACACCAACAACTATTTTCTATTTGCTCTGTGTAATTTGGGCTGAGTTAAAAGTATTTGACTTTCCACAGTAGTATGTCATTAAAAGGGTGACTTTTTCAAACCAGTATTTCATTCTATGATTGTTTCAGTTGTTCATGTTTTGTTGGCATCAGCTGTGTTTTTGCTTTAGTTCTGTACTGAGGTAATTTCCCAAAGGGCACAATTTTTAAAAATCAAATCAATAAATATGCTTTGCAGCTACCTAAACTGTAAAAACAAAGAATACAACTTGTAGATGGGTGTCCAGCAGTTTGTCACTGTCTATTTCCTCATTTCCTGCTTTCATTCATTCATGCTTCCCCATTGCCTCTGGGGTCATTTGAGTTCAAGACTCTCTTCTATAAAGTTAGCTTCTTCAAAGTCTTCATGGCTTGTGATAGCAGCATACTTTTCCCACATTGTTCTTTTCCATCAAACTCCATCTTTCAACTCTACAGGTTTGCTTTCCTGAACTAAACAAAAGTATGTACGTAAAGAACAGTTGGAATTTCTCTTTTCTTAAATATTTAGTGCCGTGTTCTGAATTCTTCCACGAATTTCATAAATGTCATATTTGGGGGTTATAATTTGCATGAACATTATATTCTTTTAAGAAAAATAGAGTCTGGTTTAATGAGTGAGCTTTGAAGTAAAAATTCTTTGGTTATGATAGACTGAATAAACCAAGGTACAATGGCCAAACAATATACGAAAATAAAACTCTAACCCACGATCTGCAGCAACTAGACCAGGAAGCCAAATCCCTACCTAGGTAGCAGTTGGCTCTAAAAAGTTAGGACTTGATCAGTAACTGCCAGCTTCCCTAATTTTTGCCCCCTACTTCCAGTTTAGGTCAGAGAAAGCCAAATATGGTCCCCTGACCAATCACATAGGATGTCCTACTTCTAATTAGCCTGCTCCAGCTTCCCCAGGGCAACATCCTCCAATCAAGCATACTTGAAGCATCCCTTTATTCTACTCTTGATTTCCAACTCCCTCACCTGCCTTGTGTCTCTGCTAAATGCAAGTGGTAATGGCTAATCCCTTGCTAGAGCAAGTCCTGAATAAAGAGCTATTGCTTGTCCTCAGGTAGGTGGTCTTCATTTATTCCCATAGTTCAAATCCTATTACTGTCACTTATGAGTTACACAACTTTGTGCATGTTTCTTAACCTCTGTGCGTCTTAGTTTCCTCATTCTAGGAGGGAGACGTTAGTGACACCTACCACGTAGAATCAAATCAGTGAATAAAAATACATGTAAAACTCCTAAAAAAAAGTCTGGTACACTGTAAGCCCATAATAGTTCTCGGTATTTTTATTCATTATACTTATTTATTATTAGATGTGAGGAAATCAACTGAGAGAATAAAAGACTTGCATGAAGTCCACAGAACTTAAATGTCTCATCTGGGTGCAAACTCTGCTGGGTTCAAGTTTAGTGTTGCTTCTTCTAATCCAAGCAAACACTACTTTGCACGCAGAGCGTAATCAGCAGGTGTTTCCTAAGTGAATGCATGAGAGAATAAGTAAATGAGTGAGCAGCCTACATTGTTACATAAGTTGAAAATACAAGTATAGATAAGGGGAGGAATCATTCAATCAACAAAAAAATGTATGTGTCCAGAACCAAACTATGTTAAATCTTGTAAGCATGTAAAATGATTTGCGAGCTAGAAAGTATATTAGAGATCATTTAGTCCCATGGTTTTCAAACTTCAATCATAGAAATTCACAAAGGAAACGTTTCCACAATCATATCTAAATAGTTAATAAAATCAAACTCTAATCGTAAGTCATTTTTGCCTTTAAATGAAAGACTGAGAGAAATTTTCAATTCTTTCTTCAGATTGATTCTTCCTGTAAATATTGTTTGTTAAAAATCTACCACATCGGGCTTCCCTGGTGGCGCAGTGGTTGAGAGTCCGCCTGCCGATGTGGGGGACGCGGGTTCGTGCCCCGGTCCGGGAGGATCCCACATGCCGCGGAGCGGCTGGCCTCGTGGGCCATGGCCGCTGGGCCTGCGCGTCCGGAGCCTGTGCTCCGCAACGGGAGAGGCCACAACAGTGAGAAGCCCGCGTACCGCAAAAAAAAAAAAAAAAAACTACCACATCAACCATAACTTTCAGGAAATGGATGTATCATAATCAAAATAAGAATCCACTGAAATACTTTAATGAGACTCAGGTATTTTATTTTGGATTCTCTCAAAAGTAGACGCTGGGATAAGGATTTGTGTACAAGTAATTTATTTGAGAGATAATCCCAGGGAATACGTGAAGTAGTGGGAAGTGAGACAGGAAATAGGGTAGAGCTGATAAAGTGTATATTGATAAACATATTACTGCTATGGGCAACTGGGGCTCAGTTAATCTGGGGACACTCTGAGAGACAGTGAGGAATATCTACAGAATTGTTCCTGTGAGGTGTGAGGAGATTAAGACTTCAGTCTTCTTGGACTGAGAGATGATAACTCCCTTGCACTCCTTGCTTGCATCTCATACAGACTAGAGGCTCTTTGATGACAAGAGAACATCTCCAGCCAGAGAGAGACAAGAAGTGATAGGTATTCTTGGGAATTGTCTGCAGAAGACCTCCGGGGTAACCCGATAGGCTACAACCTGGGCAGGACAATGTCTGCTACACAAAGTTTTAACTTGAAAAAAACACTGGTTAAGATATTTGTCTTAGATCTGTGTCTTTACCAAAACTAGTGATATTATAAAAGGCAAATGATAAACTGAAGAAAAAATAAATGTGACCAATGATTTTCTCTTTCATGCATAAATTATGCATAAGGAAAGATAAAAAGGAAGAAAAAAAAAGGCTGACAGAGAAATAGGTAGAAGTCAGGAAAGGTAATTCATAAAAGACAGAATGGAAATTGTAAAAACACTGGGGAGGGGGTGTTCTTGGTTCCATTAATCTGAAAAGTTAATTAAAACTGATATCTAGATTTCTCACGTAGGCTGCCTAGGGTGTGGTGAATGAGGACTCTGAGGGATACTGCCTTTTGGAAAGCAGTTTGGTCATCCACCTCAAGGGCTTAAAGTTGTTCTTTCCCTTTGATTCAATTATTCTATTTCTTAAACTACAGCCTAGGGAAAAATGAGAATATATTAAAAAAAAACCAGTTTTTCCTTGAAGCATTCAGAATAGTTTAAAACAATAAATAATCTACATGGACAATATCACGCGGATGAGTAAATGTATTATGGACCCATATAAAGTGTATTATGCAAGCACTTTGCAAAGAGTTTTCACTAGCATGGTGTGTTAGTCTCATTTGTTTGAAAGAAACAATGTTTCATACAGAACACACAAAGCCTATACTATAACTGTAAGGGCTTGATATGTACCAGTTACTGTCCTAAGTACCTTTATACACATTAACTTGCTCAATCCTCTCAAGGCCCCAGTGATGTACCATTCGTAACATCCCCATTTTCCCAATGAATATACTGGGGCCACTGAGACATTAGGTACATTGTCCAAGATCACATGGATAGTGAACTGTGGAATTAGGATTCAAACCCAGGCAAAGTGGGTAGGAAGCCTGCAAGACTCAACCAGTTCTTGATTACATTTCATAGGAGGCTCCTGGAAGGACAAGCTAAACTTGGGATACTGCTAGGCCCTGGGCAGTAGAAGGGACTTGGATGTTTCCCTCTCTCTTTCTCTCTCCTTCCCTCTCTCTCTCCTTCCTTCCTTCCCTCTCTCTCTCCTCCTCTTCTCCTCCTTGCTCCTTTGCAGAGCCATCTCCACCAGGCTGTACCATAGGGTACCAGGCATTTTATGGACAAAACAGCTCTTGATATGTACCCACTCTAGGTTCAATTCATGGCCATTCCAAACTAAAGCCAATCTAGAGCTCTCTAAACTAAGAACTTCCACTTAGGGAAGTCATGGATGTTATTAATGATACTACTTATTAATGCTGTTTAATAGTATTAATGATAATTATTATAAGATCTCATGTTTACAATGGTTTACACACTCATATTCCCTCCTATGATCGCATCACTGTAATAACCTTGTGAAGCATGTAGAGCAGACATTAAAATCCCATCTTTTGGGTGAAGAAAATGAGGATCAGAGAGACTCATGGTAACATATTTCTTGCAAGATAAGCTTGATCAGAAAGACCTGGGTTCAAATCTCATACTTCTCCCTTCTGGTTGACTTTGGGCAGGATACTGAGCCTAAGTCTCCTTCTGAAAAACGAGAACATTCATAGTACACACCCCACTGGTTATTGGGAGATTTAAACAAGATGATGCAGAAATTCCAGAAGCAAAACCATTGTTCTTTGGGGTTTTGTTTTGCTTTGTTTGTTCACACATCTGAATAGAAGATGCTATAATCTTTACTACAGCACGAGTAAATAGTAACTCTCTATGATCCTTCGCCATTATCACTTTTAAAGGTAGAAAAGAGCCATTTGTTTCATTTTAGTTCTTAAGGCAGACTCAGAACTGACCCTACAGGAAAGGACTCATTGCCCAGAAGCAAGGAGTGTGGTGAGAAGAAAACCTTTAGTGGTTAATTTTTTTAGGGTCTGCTTCAGCTTTCAAGTCAAGGTCACACTCTTCTTGAGCCAAACTCCGGCTGATGACCATGCAAATCAATAGTAGCTGATGTCAGCTCTTCCCAGAAAAGCCCCCAGAAAATAACAGAGCAAGGCAGTGGTTTAAAGGTCCGAGGACCTCATTATTTCCGTCCAAGCTAGGATTCCTCTAATGGGTAGTCTTTTCCAGAGTGCTCATTGGACTGAAAGAGATTTTGTCAGGTCTAACTCTGCATCCTAACTGCATCTCAGGAGGGGCTTCCTAGAGGCCACAGCCAGCTCACTGCTTAATGCAGCTGGGAAAGGCAGGGCTCAGGCCAAGGTTTCTTGACTTCGGTATAACTGACGTTCTGTATTGTGGGGTGTGTCATGTGCATTCAGGGATCTTTAGCAATATCTTGACCTCAACCCACTAGATACCAGTAGAAACTTCCCAAGTTGTGACAACCCAAATTGTCTCTAGACATTGCCTAGGGCCCCCAGTTGAGGACCACTGGTTCAGGCAAATTTCCTTCACTTTACCAATGAGGAAACTAAAACCCAAAGAATTAATTTTAGTTGCCCATTTTAGGTAGCTGAACTAAAGACAGAACTGGACCTAGAACACAAGTTTATGCTGTTTCTCATCCAGGACTCTTCTTAGATTTGAACTAGAAAACAGAATTTACAAGAAAAATACTATCATCTTCTACTTTCAGACTGGAATCTCCATAGGTGAAAAAATTCCAGAATAAAAGCTCCATTCTTTGTTCTTTTTTTTGTTTATACCTCTTGCAAAGAAGGTGCTGTAACCTCTGCCACACCACAGCCCTGAAAACGAAGTTCCTGGACCACCTGGGTTGCAAGTTCAAATTGCTTCTTATTTGGTTGCTTATGGAACAACCTGAAAGTCATCATCGTTCTTTATGTGTGAAAGTGTAACTTGATCTCCCACCAACCAAACATACCTCCTAAGTATCTATCCAGTGCAGACTGGGCTTTTAAATAACCTTCCGTGTCATCTCTTGTAAAATGTTCTCCTTGGTATTCCTCTCCCCGGACCTCTCCACCAAGATGGGGAACATTCTGTTTTCCTGTGGCGTCCATCCTGTGGTTACTGCCGTCAGAGCTTTATTGTCTATTACTATCATCTCCTTGTCTGATTTCCCCCTCTGCCTTGTGAACACCTTGAGCACGATGGCCTGAGCTTTTCAACATTTAATGTCTAATTACTGAATTCCTAACTCAGTCAATGCTTTGGGAATGAATGTTTAAACAATTAAAAGCTGCCAGATCACTCTACCGGGAAAAGAATTAGAAAAGAGAAGTGTTTTTCCTTGTTCTTTAGGAGTTTGCTGTGTTCCTTACCCTATTCTTGATGATATTCACAGGCAAAGTTAACAGGAAAGTGTCTTGAAACACTTCTGTCAAATCAAATACATTTGCAGATGTTCTGGTCTGGAGTTTATTTCCACGCTCATCTACATATGATGTGGGCAGCTCTGTGTGATAACATCTAACCTTAGCAGTAGCTCACTTTTACCTTCTGCTCTGAGATTTCAAGACCTGACTGTGGGGTAATGAATTTGTAATGCCGCACAGGAAAATCTGCTGCTGAATGACTGACAAAAATAATTCAAATTCTTTTCATAAACTACATTCTATCCGTTGCCAGGCATTATTACTGAACGATAATGATTACAATATCCTCAGGGAAAAAAAAAAATCTGTAAAGCAGGACTATGCTCATTTAAATATTGTTTATCCAGGTATTTATTATAATAAGATAATGATCTTGCTGTGAATTAGCTATCGAGTGAGGTGTTCCGGTTGTTTGTAAAGTTTAATTCCATGCCAAAAAATAATCTTGGGAAGTAGTCACTGCAACAGTTAATGAATAACTATGAAGCTCATTTTCAGGCCATTTACACATTAGGAAATTTAGATTTTAGCCCTCATTATTTTATCACATTCAGTATAAAATTACAGAGCGGCTTTGTCTTGATAAGTGAAATAATTTTCATGCATCAATCACAACAAGAAAGAAAAGATTTCAAGATTCTCATGTATTAATACTGGTGTTCAATTTGAGTTTCAGCGTGACAGGGCAAAGAAGTATTTCTTTGGTACAGTTAGTGTGGAGCTCATTGTTTGAATAGCAATGTGTGTTAAACAAACAGTATTTAGTAAGCAATAGTATTTACTTAGCACTGCGCTGAGTGTTGGAGCGTAGGGGCATATAACTAATTTTGAAATATGGTCAGGACCATCAGAGACATCACACTTCCATTGAGAAGAGGGTATATACATATATATGTATATATACATATATATAATAAATACAGAAATGTATTAATTGACATTTTTATTTGAACTTGAAAGTTTATTGAATCTCAGAGGTTTAATTCAGGAAGGAACATGGCACAATGGTTTGGGAGTCCTGGATTAAATCCCAGCTTCATCATTACTAGCTGTATGACCTTAGGCATTTTATACACATTTTCTAGCCCAGTGATTGTCAAACTGCTGCATATCAGAATCACCTAAGGTAGTTTTTAAAAGCCTCCACACCCAGGCATCAGAATTTTCTAAAATTTAGATTTCAGGGTGACTTCAATGAGCACCCAAGATCGAGAAAGATTAATCTGTTTCTCAAACTTTAATGCGAATATCAATTGCCTTGTTCACGAGGAAAAATGCAGGTGATCATTCAGGAGGCCTGGAGCGGGGCCTGAGATACTGCACTTCTCACAGGCTCCCAGGTGAGGTTAATGCTGTCTTTCCGAGGGCCACACTTGAAGTAGGAAAGTTCTAGCCTACAATTATGTCCTCTTGAAAATAGAAATAGCTCCTGGAGGGCTGATGGAAAGACTAGTTATCAGGCACAGGGCCAATCATATGACATATATATCTTATAATACTGATTTCAACCCAGCTTCCCTCAAAATATTGACATAATTAGGGAGAGTCGTCCCTTCCTAGGATGGATTATATCTGATTCTTAGGAATTTTATTTTAAATCCCTTCTCTTTCGCTGTTAATCAGGCAAAGGCTAGTCATTGTTTCTGGCCCCAAAGCTTACACAAGCTTTCAGCCCACACCTGTCATCCTCTAGCTCCATGGTTCTCCATCCTGGCTCTATCATCCTCTAGCTCCATGGTTCTCCTGCAATTTCCTGGGAACATTTCACAGCATACCCAATGCCTGAGCCCCCAGCCAGACAAATTATTCAGTATCTCTGGGGATGATTCCAGTATGCCGCTCTGGTTGAGCGCCCCTGATCAGTTGATTCTCTACATTACATTTACTAAGTCTTTTATCCAAGCAGCATGTACTGAGTTTCTGCTACATGCCAGCATTGTGCTGGGCAGTGGGATGGATAAAAAATGAGTGATAGCGCTTCCCTGGTGGCGCAGTGGTTGAGAGTCTGCCTGCCGATGCAGGGGACACGGGTTCGTGCCCCGGTCCAGGAAGATCCTACATGCCACGGAGCGGCTGGGCCCGTGAGCCATGGCCACTGAGCCTGTGCGTCCGGAGCCTGTGCTCCGCAATGGGAGAGGCCACAGCAGTGAGAGGCCCGCGTACCACAAAAAAAAAAAAAAAAAAAAGAGTGATAAATAGCAATAATGTATCAACATCTTGGTACTAATTACTTTACCATTTTTACAGCTAACCTGTAAGGTAGATATTGTTATCATTACTATCTGGTGGATGAGGAAACTGAGGCTCAGAATGGTCATGGAACTTGTCCAGGGTCCCGAGCTAGTGAGTGAGAATTCAAGCCCCAATCTCTTAGACACATGAAAACGCTGCTCTCTAGATGGCTGTGGTAGGCTGTGGGAACACAGATACATAGATTAAGTTTGGAATATGTTCTTCCCAATTCCCCATCTTGGATTTCTTTTCCTTTTTTTCTGACTGTTTGGTTTATCTGCTTGGATACAGTGCAGAATCCTTAAGGTCAAGGACCATGTTTTGTAATGATACGACTGAACCTTTTTTTACCCTAGAACATAGCACGAGATTGAAAACAAAGTGTGTTTTCTCATTCTCTCTCTCTCTCTCTCTCCTTTTCCTTTCTCTCTGTATATATATATACACATACATATACGGTCACGTTTACACTTATATTTAAACTGTCTTTGAGGCCACAAGTATACAGAATTGTACTGCTACTATTGCTCAAATCAAGCCCTCTCTTTAAATTTAACTTTATCATTTTTCTCCTTCAGTCTGCGTCTTCATTCGTATCTCCCACTTCACTCTAATGCATTTAATATATGTCCTCTCATTCTACTTTTCACATGTTTTCTAGGTATTGGTATACTAAAATTAACACATATTCCTGTTCTGTGAATTTTATATTTATATAAATGATATTTCACCCTAAATTTTGTTATTTTCTTAAATCTTCTTTAAATGTGTTTTTGGATCTATCCAGGTTGCCAAATTTAAATCTAGTTTATTGTTTCTGATTATTACAGTTTATTCCATAGTATGAATTTATATATTTTACTTATATATTTCCCTTTTTTAATAAAAATCTAAGTTTCTTTATCCATAGTTTTTTTACTACAGAAAAAAGGCTGCTAATGCATCTTACTACAACGTAAGATGCAAGAGTTTTATTGATGCATACACACATACACACACACACAGGGAGGGAAGGAAGTTAGGTCAAACGCTTAATATCTCTAAAGTAGTTTGATCTCCAGAAGAACAGTGTCAGTTTACCCTCCCACTATGATTCCATTTTTTCACATCTTCTTTAGCATTTGATTAAAAAAACTATTTGTCATTCTGATTGGTATCAAACGCTATTTCACTCTTTTGATTTCTATTTTTCATGTTATTAGAGTGTGACCATCTCAGTGAATCTATTAGCCATTTGTTTCTTCTTTTCTGTTTCATGTACCCTACTCACTATTTTCTAATGGGCTTTTTGTATTTTTCTCAAAGACTTGTAAAAGTTCTTTATGTTAATCTCTTTAGACTTTGCAAAAGTCTTATTCCAATATGTTTCCAGTCAGGTATCTTTCTATAATATTCTTTTCTGATGAGAAATAATAGTTGGATATGGAATTATAGGTTGATATTATTTTCTCTCTTTATTTTCATTGTCTTCTAGTCTCTACTGTCATTGTTAAGTTTCTTGTCCAAGAAATTTTTGTTCATTTGCATATAACCTATTTTTTTCTCTCTGATTTATTTAAAAATATTTTTTGCCTTTGATATTTAGTGAATTCATTATAATGTATTCCTTTCACTTTTACTATGTTTTTACTTCTCAAGAATCTTTATGCTCCTTAATCTAGATGTTTATGACCATCATCAATTCTAGAAAAATTTATACATTAACTCTTTATACATTACTTCACAAGAATTGCTCTGAACACCCATTTATGAATTCTTTTAGACATACTTTGTATATTCTCCCTGCAAATCTTGATTTTCCTAACTTTCCTTCTTATGTTTTTTATGCATTTATTTTTTTGGAATGGATTATGTGTTAATTCTTCAATTCTATCTTCCAGTTAACAAACATTAGTTTCAATTATGTCTAATTAAAAAGTTAATGCATACATTAAGGGTTTAAAAATTCTTCCAACTGTGCTTTCTTTAATTGTAGTAGTTCTGTTTGGTTATTTTTCAACTCTTCCTGTTCTTTATTCAAATTAATTCCTTTTTTATATTTGTTATGAAATCATGTTATGTTTATAAATTTGTAAATGTATAATTTTATAGTCTTTATTCAATTTATTGTTTCAATTTTAAAATATTTGGTTTGACATCACCTATATACTATGTCTGCTGAATTGTCATTCATGGTGAAGATATTATTTAAGTGTTTTGTAATATTGTAAAATGAGCTTAGTTTTATTGTATTTATGGAAATCACTCCAGTGTAGCTCTGCCAATGCTTATAACAAGAGTTATACCAGCAATATCATTAGACTTGGCAAGGTTTTATGCTAACTTCAGGTTCTAATGACAAATAGCTATGACACATTAAAACTCAGTACATGGAACAGCGAGCCTGACATTTCAGCAGTGTCTATGTTTTCCCCTCCCAGGTCTCTAGTTGTGACATATTTCCTCATTGGTTTTCTGTACTGTGGGATTTTTCTAGCCTTTCTTTTTATTGAAGGTGAAGCCCTCATGGGTTTGCAGCTTTATGCAGGGCCCCAAAGCTTCCTCATGCAGAACCGAACCTTTTCTACTGTTTCTGTATAACCTTTAATGCACATCTACTTCCTTCCCACACCTCCAAATCTCTGCACTTATCTGGAGCAGCTGCAGCATTCGTATGTACAATTATATCTCTGTGATTCATTTTTCCTGGTACCTAGAAATTTCTTTTCTTCTTGCGTCAATTATTTATTTTAAAATGGCAATATTTTATCCAGCATTTGCAAGTATTTGTTGCATAATCTTCAATTTTTTTTCTCAGTCATTTTGCCAAATATAAAGCTATCTCTATAAGTAATTGGTATCAAGGTTATAATAATATTATAAAGTATCTTAGGCAACAGTAAAGTTTCAAAAAATACAAACATGCTGTACTGTTCCTTGGGTATTTTTATGGTATAGTTCATGTTGGGGGGTGGGTAGGGGAAGGGAAGCTGGTGTACAGTGAAAAGGTGAAACCTAGTCTATGTATACTTTTTTATCCAGTGCTCCCCAGCACAAGGGCAGCATTGCTGTAATTTTACCCCATTGCATCAAGCTTTTGCTTCTTTACTGCACTGAGCTAGCATGACGCAGACCATGTGAAGAAGAGGAAGTACATAGCTAGAAAGTTCTTTCTTGAATTATCCTTATATATGTCACCTGGTATTATTCTTTTCTTGGCCACAGTTTCTCACACTTGGATCCATCCATTTCCCAAAAGTTTCACACAATTCCATCAACTTTTCTCTCTCTTCCATAGTATTTTCTACCTTTGAGGTCAGGAAATAGCCAGCAACCCAGCTAGTTCTCCATCCAGTTTAAGATATCTCAAGTAAATATTTGTTAATCAGTCAGTTATCAGAAGATAGGTTAGTGACTGTAAGTAGTTAGTTATGAAAGAGTATATACAGAACAAGAGGCCATTAGGTAAAAAATGTTACATGATAGGAAAGTATTTCTTAATGCCCATGCTATTGGTGAGGCACCTAGTAAGAACCGCACTTGACAAATTTTATGGGGTAATGTTTCTGTGGAAGACATTTGTTCATTCATCTCTTTAGGAAATATTTACTGAATACCTTACCCTATGTCCAGTGATGCCATAATGAGGTACTTTTAGTCCCAATCCCCGTTTTCATTAACTCTCACTCATTCTTTGAACTAGATAATACAATATCCTCAAAATCATGCAAAATTCTTTACAAATGAGATTTCAAAGCCTGCCTTGGTACCATATCGCCAGTCCAAAGATTTCCTCATATAGAATGAGAAGCACTATATGTTATGTACCCTTTGCTTTATAAGTTATTGTATTATAACAAATGAAAACATACAGGACTCTTTCACAAGAAGAATATTGTATATTGGGGCAGAGAGTTATCAAAAGACTAATCAGTGATAGTAGTGACTGGGATTTTTGGAAAGATACACAGGTGTGGCTTATATGCACCTGGTATTCATGTACTCCTGACTGGTTGTTTGGAATGATGGCTCTCAGATGGGACCAGTGCCTATTTTGATTTGTCAGTACACATGCTCTACTGGCTATTAAGTGTTCTTTTTACGTCCTCTGTTAGACTGCTCTGACAGTTCAGGGAAGCATCACTTGAGATTTTCAGCCACTGCTTCTGCTACTCCTTCCCACTCAATGCAAACATGTGGGTGATTTTTCATAGATCCATAGACCAATTTCTGGATTGTATGAGACCAGTGCAATACCATGGCCACAAGGCACATCTGGCTATTGAACACTTGAAATGTAGCTTGTTCAAATTTAGGTGTGCTGTACGTGTAAACTGCACATCATATCTTGAAGACGGTAGAATTGAATATATCTCATTAATGATTTTGTATTGATTGCATGCTAAAATGATCCTATCCTGAACACGTTGGGTTAAATAAAATATATCGTTAAAATTGATTACAGCTTGTTTCTTTTTTATCTTTTTTTAATGTGGCTATAAGAAAAGTTAAGATTACACATGTAGCTCATATCATATTTCTACTTCAAAGCACTGTTTTAGGCTTGAGATTTAACAAAAAACAATTATATTTAAATTCCCTCATTTTGTAGTTTTGCAGAATGAGGTCCGGCAATGGGAAATGAGTTACCCAAGAACATAGAATGGGTTAATATTAGAAATAATAGCTTGTGGCCTGAACTTTGCTGTCTGATGCCTTCTCCCATATTCAACATTGCTTTTAAGGTTAGCCCTTATGGTCTTCAAAGGAAAACACATTAATATAAAACTGCTTTAATGATATGAAATGATATCTCTTGAACATTGATCATAAAATGTTTTATAAGGAAAAATAAAACTGGAATCAGAAATTTTGTCTGTTTCTTATCATTTTCTTTTATCACAGGTTTTGGGAAATTGAACTATCCAATATAAACCCTTTTGATGCCTTATAGAAGAACAAACTTCAGATACATAACAACTGTATAATTGTTAAGCTGTGTAAATGGAAAGAATCAGATAGTCAAGTAATCTAAAACTGTAGCTAATCCCAAATTCTGTTATAAATTTGTGATTTTGTATACCGTTTGAGGGGAATGAGGTGAGAGAGTTTTCCTTCACGATTATTTCTCATATATTTATAATTTAATTGAAATTACAAATTCTAGACCCATATCCATTTACCACTAAGTATGTAGGCTATAAACATGTTCAGAGTTAATAAACGATTAATGAAAAATAATGAAACATGATATATAAATAATAACATTAGTGTAACTTTGTTTATAATATGCGTATTTAAATGAACTGAGATCGAATACAGACATCTGAAACCAATGTTGGGTTCAAAGATGAAAAGGAAATAATCATTCAGAAATACCATGAAAGGTTATTTAGAACAATTGAAAAGTACTATGTGAGGAGTTGTGATCATCTGGTATTAGCAGAACCTCCCTCTCCCCCAAGAGCGTAGCTTACATCTCATGTATTTATCCTTTCACATAGAGAAAGGTGGGCATTGGCACTCTAAGGTTGCTATGGCAGCGACAGAAGCCATCAGAAACACAGTCTTCTTCCAGTTCTCTGTTCTGCCATTCCTGGGTTGTGTGCCTTAGCCTCATGACCCAAGATAACAGGTGAAACTCCAGATATCAAAGGTGTGTTTCAGAAAGCTGATTGAAGAAAAAGCGTAAATAGTCATATCAGTGCTCCCTTTAAAGAAGAGATGTCCTTGAAATCTCATATGACAACTCCACTTACAGCTCATTGGCCAGAACTCGGTCACGTGAACACATTTCATTGTGTGAAGGCTGGAAAATGTGTGTGTGTGTGTGTGTGTAACTGGACAGCAAAAACACTGCTAAAAATTGGTGTCTTTGTTATAAAGGAACAGGAGAAGGTAGATTCTGGGGTCAGCTGGTGGCAGACCGTGCCATGGTCTATACATTTGTTTCCCCAGTATCTATGCATACACTGCCTCCCTAAACCTCAAAACTGTGTCTAGTTATTGTACCCACACATAGTCAAGGAAATATGAGCGATAGGCAGTCCTTTCCTGCAGGTTCTGAAATAATTTTGTGTGATCTGAAGACCAATAGACTAAAAATGTCAGTTATTAAATACTAACACATCTAATACATAAAATGTAAGAAAGAAAATTTAAACTCCCTTTCCAGAAAAGGAGAGAATATGAAACTCAAGGGTAGTCCAGGGTGAATGAACCACAATGATCAGATCTACTGGGCAGGAATATTGAAACCTCCTTCCTCTGGTTCTGTCATTCAGGAGATCTTCATTATCCATTAATCTCCATGTCCATATTTTAGGGGGGAATTAGAAAATATGCCCTTCTTGAGGGGCTCTATCTTTTGGTGCAAGAGTAAGAGAACAGAAAATGTTTTTAGGATTAATAGTCATATGCTATATTTTGGTAACATAATTCCCTTAAAATTTGTTAATAATCTGGCCTGTTTGCTCATCCTATGTGTAAATAACCATGTCCAACAATCTTGTCTAAGGTGTATTAGGCCAAACTTGTTTAAGATAATCAGAGTCTGTATACAATGTGAAACTGGTACCAAACTGGATGAATGTAGTCCCAAGGAAAGACCCGTTAGTCATCTTGTACTACTGATGCACTGTTAGGTAGCAAAGGAGAATATTTATCTTACCTTGTTTGAAGGCAAAACAGCATCTAGTAGAAGTAAATTATAGGAAGGCAGATGTTGACATGGGGGGACGATTCTTTTTAATGACATCTAAATCCACGTTGCTGTATTCTGAAGTTTTCTTTTTCTGTTGCTTTGCCTGTTCACATGAACAGTGTGTGAGCTTCCTGTCTGCCCTTGTCTTCAAATTCAGAGTTTTGGACTGAGTTCTTTGGTAAGGATATAGTGCTATGAAAAATGTTAGGTTGAATATAATTCTGTTTTTCAACAAGGTGCGTGGGACATTCGAGAACTGAATGAATGCATGTAAGGAGAGAGAAAGGCATTTGCTTATTCAGTACATATTCGAGTCCTTGCATACCTACCTTGTGTTGATTGCTGAACTTGGCATTGAAGATAAAATGGTAAGAAGTCGGGCACAGCCTGTCTTTGAGGTGCATTAGCCCAGCAGCTGAAGAGTAATATAAGATAAATTGTGAAAATGCAGTGATAGGGGAAGAAGTTGTTACTAGGGAGATCACAGAAAGGGAAACTAACCTAGATTCAGTAAATCAGAAAGTGATGCCACGTTGAAGCCTGAAGTGTGAGTAGGAAGAGAGAAGAGTGAAGAAAATAGTGCTTAACTGGTTTCCCAAGTCTCCTTCTATCTCTGTCCTAACTTAACACCCATGGCCAGGGAAGATCTGGTTTTTCTGGGGCCTAAAGGTCATAACACTTTTAGAGGCTTTCTTTAAGGAACAAATAAACACAAAATTACAAATACAAAATAGGGTACAAAATCAAGTGGCTATTTCAAATGAAAAAAGTAATCACATGCGCAACTCCTTTAAATCATATAAATAATCAGTATCTTCATCTCTTGTCACTTATTTTTTTTTTTAAGAGTAGGCTTGAGTAGTGTTCTGTTTGATTTTCTAAGAAGTCCAGAAATTGTCTATCTATGCCTCTACTAAACATGACTGTTTCTGAGATTCAAATATGAAGTGCATTGTCTAAAAGTCTAGCAAACAGTTTGAGGTGAAAAAGTCAGGGTCCCTGGTTACCCTTTTAAGTGTTACTAATCCTGGCTGATACTTTACAAACTGGCTGTTTTGGTTTTTTTTTTTTCACAAAAACATGATTTGTCTGAGATTTTATTCCTCTGTCAGAAAGCAAACTTAATTTGCTCTTACAGTATGTGATGCTAACTCGTTTTTCACAGCTGTAAGAACTCTAAGAATGAGATTAGAGCTTCATCGTTAATGGATATTGAGGGACGTCTGTGTATCTGGCAAAACAGTGCAGTTTGGACATTTTTAATTTATGATGTTAAAAAATAGTTTTTCTGTCAAGATCCTGGAGCTGATCTACAACCAGAATGACACAGCAGGAACTTGTCCTCAAAGTAGAGATGGTTATATCTCATTTATCCTTTATAACCTTATGCTCCAGTAAGGAACAACTGATGGCTTACCATGTCTTGAGACTTGGCCTAAGACATCGTCTCAGGGACAAGAAAAAAAACCATATTCATTTATTCATCCAATACTTAACGAGCACTGGCTATATGCTGGGAATGTGAATAAGACAAACAAAACCTCTGACCTTTAAAACTTTGCATTCTCAAACAGAAACAGGTAATGAATGTGCTTAAAATTATTTTACATAGTGATGGGTGCACTGAGAAAATAAAACGGGGTATGTTATAAACAGGAATAAATGGGAGATAAGTCCCTAAGGAAGTCAGGATTTCTCTCTGAGATAGTGATTCTAGCTGAATAAAGAGAAGAATGAACGAATGAGCCATTCAGAGGTACTGGGTCAAAGAGTTCCAGATAGAGGGGAATGCAAAGATCCTGAGGCAGAAATTAACTTGTATGTTATATAAATGCAAAGAGAGACATTGTTGCTGTAACAGGATATATGAGGTGAAGAGGAGCAGGAGCTGAAACAATAGAAGCAACATTTTCCCACCTGCTTACCAATCCTTTAATCGAGATTTAAAAAATCCTATTGTGTACTGAGCTCTAATACTCTAATAATTCTATCCCCTCCTTTAAGCCCTTTACATCAATGGATCTTTTGTAACATTTACTATTTCCAGGTTAACAGAAGATGCTATTTCACAGGCTAGTAATGCATTTTCAGAAATTTTTGCCAAAAGAGCCTTCATTACTTTAGAAGTAATAAAATAATTCTCAGTTGCAGCTACAGATGTTATATTTTCTAAAGATATCAATATAGATACAGGGAGTCATAGAAATAGGTGCAGGTGTAGGTGTAGGTATAGATACATACATTTTTTTCCAAATGCAGTCCCTGCACTTTTTCGACCTCAAGCAGTGCTCATAAAAAATGTTTCCTCATCACTGGTCTAATTCAATTTCCAGTTGTGTAGATGAGTAAACAAAGGCTCATCGAGGTGAGGGACCGAACTGACAAATGAGACGTTGGCACATACCCTTCTTTCCCCACATTCTGCAATTTTGCTTGTTGGTACTACAACATATGCATTGTTTTGTTTTGTTTCTGAAAAAAACAGGATTGATATTATGCTTTAGGAAATGGGTAAAAAAAATAATCATCAATATTCCTAGAAAGTTCCTGTTTCAGGCAAGTGTACCATCAATGTAGCCCCATAAAAAATGATGCTTAAATTGGTCAGATGCAAATATGGTCTCCTCAGAAGCACATTCCTCCCCTAATGTTCACCATTTGCTTGAGGACATGTGAAGGGAGAGAAGTCTACGTGGGAGCTTTAGGGATTTTCTGTGTTTCAGTGAGATCACTATCCTGCAATCCTAAAGTGGAGAAACTTTAGCGTTTTTTACCAAGGCAGAAATTTTCATTATGGGTGAAGGGACACTGAAGTGTAAAAGGAAAGTCCTCATCTAGTGAAGGTAGCAGGTACTCCAGACTTTACTGCTCTGTTTGGTACATTGTTCTGTACTCCCTAGAATGCACAGTCCCTCTTGTGTGGTTTTGAAATAACACTTTTTTCCCCCTGGGGGAAATGTTGCTCCTGGAAAAGGAAATAAACAAATCTTACTGGTGCTGATGAAAATGCAGAGCTCTGAAAAATATTGTTCTTAGCAACAATTAAAGCTATTATCAAGGAAATTAGACGTTCTAGTGGCAATGAGAATATGGTGTGGTCGGTTGAGTTTATTATAAGAGAAGAGATGTCATATCCACTCTTCCTATAAGGAGTTCAATGTTAAGTAAGAGCATCCTGGGGAGAGATGTTAGATTCTGTATCATAGTTAAAAAGGTAAGTGTAGCCAGCAGAGATTTAGATTGAACATAAATATTTATAAAGCAGAAAAGTGCAAGTGACAGATGATATCCCCTCATCAAAGTGCGAAGTGTCACAGCCCAATCAGAGTTTGAAAGGTGAGGCACCAATCTGAAGTCATTATTAGAGTTATTGAGAGTATAAATGCTGATTGAAATACAACAAAGGGTCTTATTAAAGCACACAAGTGTTGATTGAAGGTCAATCTTTGCTCCAAAAGCAGCTACAACAGAACAGAGCAGTAGTAGGACTTGGGGTGGGGGTGAGGGGAGAGGGGAGCAGTGCTGGAAAGAGAAAGGAGAGGGGAATAAAAAACAGCACCAACCAAACTTTCTATTTGAAACATTAGCTATCTAAGGATTCCTAATCGCGGGTAATTGACCTGAAATCTAAAAGCAGGGAAAAAGGAGTCTCTGAGAAATCTTTGACTTTGAAGGTGAGACTGCCAAATATTTACTTCTCTTCTAACTGTTTTGGTTTATTGTTGCATTCATAAAAGGAAAACTCCACTTGAGTTTCTAGGAGGCTGACTTTTGAACTCCGAAAGACTCATTCAATCCCAGTACATGATCAATGGATCTTATGCATTCTGCATGGGAATGGTGATTAGGAGAAAGGGAGAAAGGGCTCATTCATTTATTCATTCATTTTTTTTTCAGCAATATAATAAATCAGTTTAAAGGAAATCTGCCAAGAATGTGGATTGACCCCATTCAAAAAGAGGACAACCCAGAATGAACCATCTATGCAGGATTTATATTTGCCTTTAAAAACTCAACAACTATAGGGCGTTGAAACAGGGTTATAGAGGTCAGCACATCAAAGCAAGATCATAACTGAGGCACGTGCCCTGATAAGTTACCATCTGATGCTCTGTCTGCTCCTGTTATTCCTCTACTTTGAAAACAAAAACCAATAATCAGTTCATCCAGCCCCACAGTTTCTACAGCTTTTCTCCATGGTACCTTGGAAAATATAAATTAGAAGCGAACGGAGGAAGGAAAAACTCTCTATTCTCTATTCCATTGGGCTATTACTTTTAAAATATAAGATCGAACTTTAATTTATAGGTGAGAGTTCTCCAAGGTTTAGTGTCTCCTCTCCTTCCCTATATTTTTCTCTCTCATTATAGATTGATGATGGTGAGCAACAGTTTTTCTCAGGTATTGAGAAGAAAAAAAATAGTAGAAAATGAGGATTTTGTCCAGCAGGAGTTGAGATGGGAGAGCAAGTTCTGGTTTTAGAGATAAGGAAAATGAAAGTAATAAGAAGTACCTGTTCCACCACTCCCCAAACTTCATTTGTAGCCACTTTTTGTGTAGGTCATTTAAAATCCGTATATTTGTATCTCTATGTGTTCTCTCTCTCTCTCTCTCTCTCCCTCCCTCCCTCCCTCTCTTTTTTAAGAGGGAAAGCAAATAATCACACACTGGTTGAGGACATATTGGTTTGAAAGATGGCCAAAGATAGATATATTTATCAAACATAACCATTTCCATACTTTAAAAATTGGTCTCTGGAGCTACAGCAAATATCATGTGTGATTTACTGTACAAAGAAATGAGAGGAAGTAAGTGCAGCAACCTCTGGATGCCAAATATCATTTATAAAGATATTTATAACTAAAAAAGATCTTAGGGATCAAATTAGTATCTTCAGAATCAGTTGGGAATCTTTAAAAAATTAGTATATCTCAGCCTCATCTCTCAAAACTCTGATCAATCAGTTTGCTGGAGGGGTTCAGACTTGCGTATTTCTTTAAAAAAATTTAAAGAGAACTTGAGTAATGTGATGCAAACTCAGAATTGAAGACCGCTGATAACCTAACTTTTTCACGGAAGGGGAATTGTGTTAGTTGTCTATTGCTGCGTAACAGATTGCCCAAATTTAGATGCTTAGCACAGCATAAATTTATTATCTCACAGTCCTGTGGATCAGAAGTCCAGGCACAGCAGAAGTGGTTCTCTGCTCATTGCCCAACGAGGCTGCAGTCAATTTATCAGCAGGGCTGTGTTCCTTTCTGAAGCTCGGAATACTTGTCCTAGCTTTTGTGGCTTTTGGTCAAATTCCTTGTGATTCTAGGACTGAGGTGCACATTTGTTACTGGCTTAGCTGAGGGTGGCACACTGCTCCTACAGGGCACTATAATCCCTCCCCACAGGCCTTCTTATAGATGCCCTTACGGACCATCTTACAACATGGCAGCTATGCCTTTAAGCCCAGGAGACTTTCTTGCCGCATCCTACTAAGATACGTTCTGTAATGGAACGTAATCACAGAGTGACTGTCCCATCACCTTTGTCATATTCTGTTGGCTAAAAGCAAGTCTCAGATTCTTCCCACACTCAAGGGAAATGGATTATGTAAAAATCTGATGCATCGGGGTCACCTCAGACTTTGTCCTGCACAGAGAACTAAGTTCCAAGGAGCTCAACTGACCAATTGAGTTTATATAACAAATTGGTGCAATATGGATATTCTTATTAGTCTGGGTGGTCTTTCAATAGCAAACAAAAGTAAAAACAAAATCTCTCTCTCTCTTATGTTTTTTTGAAATACAGCATTTAGGGTTAAGTGCTGATATAGTGAGCATGTGTTTCTGCATTGAGCTCTCTGTAGAATGTGAAAGCACCAATTTATGAGTCTGCTCATCTTCCTCTTATCATGTAGGTAAAGTATATATGTAAAAATAATATATAGCTAATTTACAAAGAGCCTTTGGCCTTAACATATAGCAGTGGTTTGGAAAATACTACTTTCTGCTAAAGTCTGAATTTTGTGGAGAGTGCGACCACATTTTGAAGAGTCTGCACTGAAATCATGCATGTGGTAAACATTCCAGCCTAAAGGAAAGTGAAGGATTTGGCAAAAAACATGGATGACAATGTGAGTTGAAGGCGTTTTCCAATTTTTAGCAGTCATATAGCTTCTTAAATATTTTTGGAGTTAGCATTTCACAAATATGTGGAGGTACCTCAGGAAGAAGCTAGTTATTCTAACTGACCCCTGGCTAAGATAACATATACAAGTCTGAAATTCAGTCGATTACCATCTGTTTCCAAATCTCTAAAGTCTCCTAATTTTGCAGTTGGAAAGTTCTTTCCAATATCTTTTTTTTCTGTTTAAAATTATTCCATCTTGACACACCAATAACAGCCATGGGCATATGTTGAATGTATTGGGGGAGGTATCAGTTTTTCTATTGCTTTATTAGTGCATTTAAATACAAATGCTATGATTATAACCAGTTATAATTCTCCTCTTGCCCCAGGTACAGTTCCTAAAGCTAGTTCATCTCATTTCATTAAAAAATTATTTTTGAGATATTGCAAGCGCTCAGGTATGCTGATACAATATTGTCAGATATGCTTTATATTCCTTTTTGGGAAAGAAATATAATTTTGTAGTTACAGATGATTCCTTATTACCCCAGTCATGACCTGCTGTCCTTACTGGATAAAGATAACCAGGCCAGGGATAACTAGTACCTGCAGCATTTGTGTATTCTCGCCATGTATATTATTATACATTTACACAGTATATATGTATCTATAAAGGTATGTAATATTATTTTATGTATTTTGTGCTTTTCATTTGCATAAATTTTATAGACCTACTTTTTCAATTTGCTGTTTGTGCTTAATATTATAGTGTGATTCATAAGGAACTAGTTCATTTATTTTTATTAATGAATGGTAGTATTCTGTTATATGTCTAACATTAATTATTTACCCATGTTTAATTGGAGGACACTTAATTATTTACCATTACTCATGATTATAACAAATTCTTCAGTAAACATCTCCGTAAGTGTGTCCATGTACTTATGTGGGAGTGTTTCCCCAGGAAAGTTGTATTTAAACTTGTTGTACTGTAATCCCACAGAAATAACTATATTTTATTTGGGGACCCAGGACCTGCACATGCACATACATACCTATATATGGAAAGATACTTACCTTTACCTTTTCTACATTCACATGCATGCACACACTTACACACACACACACACACACACACAAACTATGAATACAATTTATTGTTATTTCGTATTCTATCCTGTTGTGGATAAAGTGGGTAGAGATCACTAAACTGAATTGTCGATCTCTTAATGGATTATAATCAGCAATTTGAAAAATGATGACATAGGCTATATACCCAATAACAGAACTATTATAGGAAGTGGGCATCTTCAATTTTTTCATGTTGCTCTTTAAAGAGTTTAAAAAATTTACACTCTCACCAGTGGTTTAAATAAGTTTCTATTTCCTTATATTTTGTTTTCTTCTCAGTTCCCCACATCTTGTAGTTTTTTTTTTAATTGAGGTATAACTGACAAAACAATTGTATATATTTTAAGATGTACAACTTGATATGTTGATATATATATACATTGTGAAATGATCACCACAGTCAAACTAATTAACATATCCATCACCTCATATAGTTGCATTTTTCTCCTCTTTCTTCTTTCTTTCTTTTTCTTTCTTTCTTTCTCTTTCTTTCTTTCTTTCTTTCTTTCTTTCTTTCTTTCTCTCTCTCTCTCTCTCTCTCTCTCCCTCCCTCCCTCCCTCCCTCCCTCCCTCCCTCCTTTCCTTCCTTCTTTTCTCTCTCTCTCTCTGTCATGAGAACACTTAAGATCTACCTTCTTAGCACATTTCAAGTATACAATACAGCATTGCCAACTACAGTCACCATGCTGTACCTTAGATCTCCAGAACGAATCCACCTTGTATAACTGAAACTTTGTACCCTTTGACCAACATCTCCTCATTCCCCAATCCCCACCCCCTTGGTAACCACCATTTTACCCTGTGTTTCTATGAGTTTGCCTATTTCAGATTCCACATATAAGTGAGATCATGCAGTATTTGTCATTCTGTGTCTGGCTTATCCTCGTTTTCTCAGACTGTCCTTGTCTGGATTTGGAGAGATATTGAGATTCTTTGAAAGACTTATGGTTGGCTTGCACTGAAAATGTTCATAAACCTTGTAACACAATGGGAAATAGAATGTGGAATTCTCTACCTATGGGTGGCAGATATTTCTTTAGTGTGCCTCCCACTTTCACTCCCAGTAACATAAAAGACAATGAATCCAGGTCACTGGGTTCTTCTCAACCGTGGCTTCTTTACTTTACAGAAACTTGGCAGAAATCACCAAATTCAGTTTTTTCCACGAGTAAAAGTGGAGGTTCCAGGAGTCCACATTCGTTCACTTATACCTTTAATCTCCTAAATATATTTTACACAACTTATTTGTAGGTCTGTTATTAAGCCAGATTGAAAGCACCCTACCAGAAGTCAAATAGTCAATCTCACCAAACCTCAAAAACAGAACAACTTTTTGGTGCCTGACATAGTTCTTTGGGGTTATTTGTACCTTGAAGGTTTAGAAGAATCTGACTATAAAATCATTGGGCTTGATTTTTGTTTGGATTAGGGGAACTGTAAGGGGTGGTAGTGTTCATTGAAGAGTATGTCATTTACTTCCAGTTCCGCTTATTTAATGGGCATTAGTTTATTTACGTTTCCTATATATTCTTTAGTCAGTTTTGGTATTGAATATTTTTCTTAAAAATTTTCTTTTAGTGAGCTTTCTAATACTTTGGCATAAAATTGTTCATGGTGATCTACTACAATTTTTAAATATCAATTTTATTTCTAATTATAGCCTATTGTTTCTCTGAGTTATTTCGAATGTTTCCTTTGCTTTTTTCTTTTTCCCCATGGAAACAGTTTTACTATTGCTGAAAATCTCTGTGGTCCCTTTGTCCTTGTTGCTGTTTTCTTTCATTTCTGCACTCATCCCAAACTTTTTTTTCCAATTGTTTTTCACATCTTCCTTTTTCAAAAAAATCTAACTTCTTTAGTTAAATGCAAAGCCCACTAATTGCTGTATTTCTTCCCCTTTAATATATGTATTTAATTAAAGCTCAAATTGTCATGAAAGATAGTCTTATCATTGCATCCCCTAAATATTAAAAGTATACTGAACTCACTGTCGTTCAGTTCCAAATATTTTATAATATCAAGTATAATTTCTCTTACTTTACATGAATAATTTAGTTGGTCAAAGTGTTCTATATATGTCAGTTAGGTTAAGTTTGTTCATTGGGTTCAAGTCTTCTATAAACTTGACGTTTTGATCAGATGAAATCGTCAGGAGGATTGGAACTAGTTTTAGTTTTGCTGAGAATCTCTATGGTTCCTTTATAGTTACTGTTCTTATGTTTATTCATTTGCGATATTATCTTGATGTTTTTCTTTAAGTGACTAAGTGGGGTATGTTAAAATCTTCTGCTATGATAAGGGGATTGCCGGTTTCTCCTTTCAGTTCTGTCATCTGTAGCTTTATATGTTTGGGGGCATGTTATTGACATTAGGTGCATTCAGATTTAGAAATGGTATACGTTACAGGTATATACCTTCAGGCTTTGTAGAGATTCTCTCTGCTGCTAGAGTCTTGTCAGCTTCTATTCAGATATGCATCATTTTATTTAGCTTGTCCCACTTGCTAGATTTCCTTCTTCATTTCTTATATCTGACAGTTCCTCTTCGACCTTATCTTTTCTTCATAGCTGTGTATTTGTTGTTGTTATCTTTGTTAGACTCATGTCCAACATTTCTATTTATTTTGTAATGGGAAGTGTGTCCAGGTTAGTTCAATCTCTTATCAGATCAGGGATCCAAACCTTAATTACTTACCCAAAGTAAGAACTTACGTTCTAACTAAATAAATCTGATCTAAGGGATTCTTATTTCAAACAAAACAAAACAAAATAAAAGCTTTATTGCATTCTATTTGTAAGAGATCTGATTTACTAAATTATTTCAGAACTAGCCATTTTTACTACTATTACCACTACCAGCAACATCTCTACTACTCCTCCTACCTAAAGCAATAATGGCTAATAGTTAATATTTATGCAGTACATACTCTGTGCTAGCTACATTTTAAACTGCTTTACTAGTATTAACTCCTCACTTAATCCTCACACAAATACTATGAAGTAAATGTTATCATTATTCTCATTTCACAAATCAAGAAACTGAGCAATAGAGGTTAAATAACTTACCCAAGATTTAATTGTTAAATAACAAAAGGAGAATCTGAACCCAGATGTTCTGGCTCCAAAGCCCCCTTTCTCATCACAACACCCAGACTGCATTTAGACTCAAGCAAGAGGAGTCCCTGCCCTGGGCCCCATCCTTCAAAAAGATCCAAACAGGATTTCTCCAGTCAATTCTCTTTTAATAGACATGGACTTCGTGGAACTAAGGGGACGTGCCCACCTAGAGCCCCCAGCCGTCTTCTTGACTTTGACTTACTTAATACCTGGAATTGCCTACCTAAACTCGTTTTCAGTGTCTGTGTGGGTCTCTTCCCTTAGTGTGTCCTCCAGAGAGCAGACCTCAGTACTGTAGTGCATATCTGTAAGTCCAAAGGTGGCTTTGTATAGGGTATATGTTTGGAGCTCAGACTGGAGGCTTGAATGTCGACACACATGCACATGCGGTCCCTTATACAAAACCGGACTTAACAGGGGTAGGAAGTTGGGGGGGGGGGTGTAAGGAGAGGGATGGACAGCAAGGGCTGCCTTTCCGTGTGCTACCTCCTGCCAGTACAAAACTCTAAGCCATCTGAGAATTCTAAGTTTGAAAGGAACCGTTGGGGCCATTATGCAGATGATAAAATGGCTTTCTTTAACAATAGCTTTATTGGTAACTTTGAAATATTCAATTATTTGAAAGTGGGCCTCCATTCATTGGGTGACTGCAAATGCTAAGAGTGAGGCTGTGTAGAACACATACTGCCTATCCTTGGACTCACCTCTAATATGGGTGCTTCATCATTCTTTCCTTCAACCAGATTTAAAGAGGTGACTCCCGAATATGGATTCCTTTCTTTGCTGCTCTCTGAGAATTCTCTGGTGTCTTTATGCTTGGGGTTTGGGGTTGGGGTTGTGTATGACAAGAAGGGGTCATAGTTGACACATAGACGATTAACAATCAAACTCAGAAGATAGCTGTTCTATCTGTATGTTGCCTAACATTTAGTAGGCATTCCAAAAAGGCATTGTGGATTAGTGAAAAATAATAGCTACCCTTAACTTAGCATTTATCTCACGTCAGAAGTAGTGCTTTTTGCTTTCCATAGGTTATCTTATTTAATATTAAAACAAGATTCTTAGGAAAATACCATTATATCCTTTTGCAGATGAGTAAACAACTCAGAAAGTAAACTATCTCAAGGTGACAAAGTCAGTGATTGCCACCTGGATTTGAACAAGGCCATATGACTTTCTAATGAGTGCAGATGACTATAAAGTTATTTGCTTCCCCAAGAAGGAATGAATGAAAAAAATAGCCATGATTTTTCTTAAAGTCAAGCTTATCCTGAAAACCTAGCTGAACCAGTTGTTGGATGTAGCATAATCATATGCCCTGCACATCTTATTTTGATGTTTTTCTGGGCAGGTGGGACTTGAACAGCTAACTAGAGTACCGTAAGCATATTTAAACTTAGATTTTGTTTCAAAACATTAGAAAATAGAAATGAATGAAAGAAAGATACTAACATTAGTCTCTTTTCTGAAATCAATATATCAACACATTTGTTATTGAGTTATATGAATTGTGATTATTTGTCATGTTTCTGATTGAAGATATCAGATGGAATATTGTCATTATAAATATAATAACTCAGTTCTTGATTGTATGTTTATGTCAAAAGTCCCATTGAGATTTGGAATGCTGATGACACAAATACAATAAAAGAGCCCTTTATTCATTTATATTCAATAAAACAATATTAGAAGATGATACATTCCCTCTTCCTGATGGTTAGCACTTTGGGTCTCATGATTCTCTATTAAATTTATTATTTGTTGGAATATAATTTGCAAAGATTCTGTCTTTAGCATACGTGACTCTGCTTTGGCTTTCATTATAAAGTATGTGTTTACACTTAAGTGGTGAAAATATATATTTTTGGAATAATCACAGTAAATGGGCACACAACAGCTGTCAGATTTGAAAGAGGGGGTGGTCAAATGTGCAAGAGAGGATAGCATGTATTAACATCAGGCCTTGAACCCTGTGGGAGTGTCAGTGTCTTCTGGACTTTAAGAATCAGGAGAGAATCACTGCATCTTCACCTCCCTTCACTCTTACTCTGTGTTGTACTCTGCAGGGTCAACAGCATCATGTGGCAAAAGGCACGACTGGAGAAAGAGAATTGGGCTCTTGTTAGAGTGGATCCCTAAGACAGATCTACAGCCAAATGGGAAGGGGATAAGGAGAGTTCTAACTATTTATGAGCTTAAGCATAAACTGGTGTTTAAGCAGTATGATGTCACACTAAATGCAGCTCTTTTAATTCTCATATCAAACCAGGATGGTGGATAGGGGTGGAGGGTAGGTGCTATAAACTCTATATTAGAAGTCTGAAGCCACATCTGCCCCCTGTCAGACTCCAAAACTTTGCTCTTCCTTTTATATGAAGAACGTATATAAGGAATAGTTAATATTTTTCCCAGCCTAGTATTTACTACAAGATAAATTCCTTTATTTTAATTATGTGGTTTAGTTTTTAGAGGAAGCACTAGCTCTTTGATTCAGACATATGGAAAGACCACAGTGATTGAGTGCACCTAAGGAAATATCAGCTTGCAACCTACTTCTGTCTGAAAAATCTGACTTTATCATCGAATATATCTTAACTTTGCAATTTTCCCTTAACCCAACTGTATTAATATCATAGATATAACTGGTTACAAGGCTAAAAGGTAGCTTCCCTATTTCCTTTAGATGCGACATTATTCTCTTTGAAGCATCTTACTTTGTGTAGAAAGCATTCACTTTAAACACTTAGAGATATTTACATGAGGGGAGTCCAACTTGGACCCGTCATTAGACTAACCATTTTAAAGAGAAAATACCTGTGGTGTAAGTAGAAAAGAACATGGAGGCTGATGTAAGGTCTAGGTTTTAACACTTGTTAAACGAGTAACTAGCTGTGTGGTCTTGGTCATGTACGTTGTAACTTCACTAAACATCAGCTTCTAAATGTTTAAACTTATGCATTCTAGATAGAGACTTTTAAATTGTCTTGAGGGTTATATGGGACCACACACACAAAAATATTCCTTTACGTTGTTTTTCTGGCAACTCAGAGGTAGCCAAATAGAGCTTGTTAAAGGAAAACAACAGCAAAAATATTTAAAATGCGTAATGGTGGGAGATTATGATTAATTAAAAAGTTAAGTTTTTTTTAGAATGTTTTTTCCATCAACTCATTTTAAATACAAGCTGTAATTCAACATTGTTCAATTCACCAACCTCTCTGGGGGCATCCTGTTTTCCTGGCAGAAGTTCAACAAATTTGGATATATGGGTTGTATTTTAACAAAGGGATCAACAGCTCATCCAAGTACCTTTGACTCTAGAGGGAAATACCACTTTTAGGTGGAAACCTTCAATAGACTTGGACACCTGCATAATGACTGAACTTAGCATAGGTTTACATAGAACACAGCTCCATTAGAATTTTGATGGCTTGGAAAGGAACAGAAGGTTGTAAATTTCCTAAGGGAAAGTCTCTGGAGGGTGTGAGGACCTGAAACAAAATCAGGCCAATGTGACAGGCGTGTTGTGAAAGGCTGAAAAAATAGAAAAACCCATCATCACAGGACAAATGTGTTGCATTTTTCCTAACAAACAGCGACCCATTGCAGCTTGTGTGATACGGTCCTCTCACTTTTTAAGGGTTGCGGATAACTGGTAGGCTTTCTCTTTTCTGCTTGTTGAGAGGTGATATAGTATAAGCCTATTCATTAGATACCTGTGACCTCATAGAAATACCTTTTCCAATGGAGAAGAGGAAAATCAGGAAAGGGAGAGGACAAAAATGGGAGAAGGAGGGAGAGTAGAGGAGAGAAGGGAAGACAAGAAGAGTTGGGAAGAGGTGAGCGGAAAAGAAAAAGGGAAACTATGGGATCTGCTTGATTTTATGGTTTAGCAGTCATGAGGATGTAGTCTCAAAAGTTTTTAGAATGTGGGACTATAAGCAGATAAAAGGTAGTTTAATGTGCCCAGGATTCTGAGATCTGCCCACATTTCCAGCCACACTCTGCAAAGGGGGATAATAAGAAATCACTGCTGTCCTCCTGTTGGTACTGACAGCAGGAACTCATACCTGAATTTGTGAGCAAAAGGTGACTTAAGTGCAGAGCTGTCCAGGACAGTGGGTATCTGTAGAGGTCGTCAAACTTTATGGGCAGCAGTAGAACATAGGCAAGTGCTTCCCAAAACTTTCACCACCAAAGACTCCTCCAGCGTTTTCTTTCTGTCCCATGAACCCCATAATTTGAATTTTTTTTTTTACTGAACAGAGTCCATGGATTTAGTGACACAGTGTGTTTTTCATATTCTTATTAAGCAATCTGCTATCTACTTCTGTTGTCACTCCAGACTGATATTAGAAAACATGGTTGCCTCTGAGTTGATTTAAATCCAGCCCCAAAGACACTTGATCTTTTAGATAGCCCTTATCTTATTGTAAATGATATTAGTCACTGCTTCTTTTGAAATACTGAAGATAGTGCTGGGTATTGCTTTCGTAGGAGATTAGTAAACATATAAAATGATAATATTAAAGTAGAAAGGGAAGTGAATCGAGACAGAAAACTTCAAATCATCTGGAGGGAAAAATAATGAGGTAAGAGAGGTTGGAAAGAGACCCTGGGGCTCCCTGCGGGTCTTAAGCAAGTGTTAATTTTCCCCTCTCTTTTATCCCTGATTCTGACAGATACGTGGCCCATTTTCCTAGCTACTAGTCCCAGATAAGTGGAAAGATGTATGAGAAGGTAAAAGCGATGGATGTTGAATCAGACCCTGCTCCTTGCTGGGTGAGAGATTTAAGAGAATCCCTCTGTTTCCCCGAGCTCTGCTTTTCCAGCTCTAAAATGAGGCCACTGGGCTATGTGATCTTGCTATCTCTTTCTATTCTAACGTGCTGTGATTTTTTTTTTTTTAACATCACTTCTCTGAGCCTCATTTTTCTTATCTGTAAGAATGGGAAGAATGTCTACATCACAAGATGACTTTGAGTATTAAAAGATAGCAATTGAGTATCTTTCCCTATACAAATCTACCTGATTCCTGAATTTAGTTATTAAGAGTTCATAGAATGAGTTCAGATAGTGAGAAGTACCACGCTGTTTGAGTCTATTTCAGTTCCCTATTTCATATACTAAGTGGTGAGTTTTGGATAGTGAAGATTTATCAAATGTTTTTTGTTCCTGGATGTCTTTGGAAGCGCCTTACACATAGGCAACCCTCAATAAAGATTTACTCTGGTCTCCTTGACCTTGAGGATAGAGACAGCCTTGTTCAGCTTCGCACCCCCAGTATGTAGCACCGTGCCAGAGTCAGGAATTCCCAGTGGATGTTTGTGACCCTCAGGCAAGTCATGTGATCAGTTTGGCTGTAAAATGTATTCAACAATATCTGCCCCCCATAGAGTCTTATAAAAAATAGTAAAAGATCATTTCAGAAAAGGTAAATTCATGATTCTCACACAGATATAAAATACTCAAGTGTAAAATATTTTACATAACTCATTAATCAATGAAAAAACCAGGAGTGTTACAACCAGTTAAGAGAAAAATCCACAATAAAGACACATTTATAGATCAAGAATATTGAAATTAATGTGCTACGGAGGTAAAACTAGCTTCTTGCACAGTGAAGAGGGAAGTCAATTGAACCTCTACTAGACAGAATAACATTTGACTTTAGAGAAGAATTATTTTGTACTGCTAATAGCTATTTATATTTTACAGAGTTGTAAATTCTGTAGAATTCTGCCATAGAATCACATAAACAGAAAGGTGTGCTGTAGACAATATATATAGTTTTCCATTGAAGCACAAAATTTTCCCCACATAAATTAATTAGATAATCACGTAAATTACTTAACTGGTGCCTAGCACACAGCGAATTTCCAATAAATGATTACTTTTAAAAATTGTAACAATGAAAGAGACTGTTTTGTAGATACTCAATAAATTGAATCAGAACTGCAACTCTAACAATGCCTTAGTCTGTTCCTGAGGTTTGTTACCTGTTGTCTCATGTAATTCAGGGTCCTTCTCCTCTTTTTAAATACACACTCTACTATGTTTCTTTAACATGTGCCAAGAAGAGTCTGCAAATTGCCGAACAAGCTTAAACATTTCTCTCTGCGTTAAATACAATACTATCCTAATGGACATTCTTACAATAACCCAGAATGACAATAGCAAAACCAAGTTCGAGGCAAACCTAACAATGGATGTTTATTCATATGTTTGTGGAAGGAAGACTCCTCTGCTGTCACTTTTGTTTAAGCAACAGTTCAAAGTGTTGAAAAGGGTAGTCTGTTTTATGGAGTAAAAGGAGAAAATATTGAGGCTGTATCTAATTGGCAAGTGTTCCATTAAGATGGCATTTTGGGACGTGCGGGAGACCTTCTAATTGATACATTTGACAGTTCTTGGTTGGCTAAAGGGGACAAGTAAGAAATTTGGGGTTCAAAAGAGTAAGGATTGTTTAGGGTGAGAGCAGAGGGTTTTCTGTGGCTATTTCCTAGAACAAGAAGGTGTCCATGGGGTTCTTTGTTCCTGTCATAACGATCCTTCTAGACTGGGAGGAGACGACCCCTATGGCTGATGGTTTCTTAATATAAACCAGTTAATACAAGTGAGAGTTCAAGAAGTAATATGGTTTAGATGTGCATGAAATGATTTTGTTGAATTTAGTTAAAAGAGCCCCATGAATCCAAGATAGACATTTGAAATTTCAGGCCAAAACAATTGTGATGGGAGAAATAAAAATCATATGGTTAAAGAATCTGACCATAATTATATGATACATAATGACATGAAATTTACTATCAGTTTTCCCCTGGAAGTCACCATAGCCCAATGTCCAAGCCACTCTTTTTTCTTTTGTCTTAAGACAGATTCAATGCAAAAAAATGTTTTGATATTAATTATTAAAACAAAACAGTAATTGATGGTCCTCTCCCACACCTGAGTGATGAAAGAGCAATGAATTCAGCTTAGCTGGTCTTAAAATCTGACCTCCCCAATATGTAAGTCTTTCCCCTATGATCTGAAAAATGAGGCTAATAAAAACTTGCCAGACAGAGAGTTAGTTATAGGTAGTAAGTGCTTAGAAAGGTGTTTGTACTAATTGAATAAGATTATATGTATATATATATATATATATGCATATATATATGAGTGTATACATATATGGTAACTAACAACAAAGCCCCAGGCCCATGGTAACTTCTCAAATGTTAAATTCCTTTCCACCTCCTCAAAGCATGCAAGAATAAGAAATTTTTAGTGAAATGTATTATATTGAAGCTCTAATCAACAAACTTTTATTAAGCGTTTGCCACTCACCTGGGCTTCTACTAGGTGTTCATTGGAGATACAAAAGCACATTAACATGCAATATTGTTTTTAAAAGAGAAATTTTTTCTTCCTAAACCTTTCTATTAAACAAATAATAAAATGTTCAAATATTTTTAGTGTGAGTTATGGGCGCTATAATCTAATTGATCCACCAGCATTTACTGAGCATTTTATATTCCTAAGTATATCCTTTTATTCTTTTTTATATAGGAGTTACTGGAAAAGCAGAGATAAACTACGTAGATTAACAATATGGAAACATCCTGAAACCACTTTGGAGTCTCAGTAAATTGACTGGATTCAAGTTTCACAAACAGGGAAACTGGCTCATGGACAATTTGCTACAGGTAAGTGAGAGGTGTAATTTACTTTGTTAGGATCTTTCGAAGATGTACTGACTGTGGGGTTCTTAATTACATTTCAGATGATTGTAATGTTTGTTCGGTACAGCTGACAGCTTCTCTTCTCTCCCAAACGTACACATGTGGATGCCAACATATGGCTAAAAGTCTGGCCATTTCATCTTGTTCATTTGGGCTTCAGTCAATTACAAAAGGAGGAAGCAGAGGGGAAAAGTACCCACCTCATAAAACTTTTACTAGTGGTGATTTATGCGGAGGGGTGCGAGTCAAACTTTTCCTGGGACAGATGTTTCTTTGCACTGCCCGGGGAGTTGAAAGAGCAGCAGATTGGTCTGTCCAGGATTCAGAAGGAAACAAGCAGGCAAATGGTGATGCCCCCCTCCTTCTTTGAAACTGGGGCAGCAGTTCGGTCACTGATATGGAACAAAGTGTTTAGGAAAGGTAACTGGCTTTGTATTCTCCCTTTGAAAACCTGGTGAGATTGGAAAGCTTGATGTGGTGACAGCATGAAAATATTTTCTCTTGGGCTGTTGCTGAACTTGTCTGAATGAACCGGTGGGGAGGAATGAAAGTCTAAGTGACTCATACAGTTGGCAGTTTGTGGGCTGAGGGCACAGGCTGTGGCACGGTCTGTAGCTAAATGTTGTATCATCAACAGTCAAGGCCGCTTGAACCTGGACAGCTCTGCGAAATGGAAGTACTCTGTTCATTCATCTGTGGCGATTCACTGTGTCGAGGAGAAAAAAAGTAAGATCAAGTCATAGTGCTATTAAGCTCCATCTATGGCAAGGGAGACATTTCTGCTTGTCATTTTAATTGGCAAATACTTACTTGGATCATTCCTGCTGTTTTGCGGGTGAAGTAGAAATATTATTAGAACCTGGCACCCGGGCAAGAGGAATTGCTCTTACATTTTCCTGTTAATATTTAGCTCTCTCCGGGTTGCTTGTATAACAGCTGTCTGTCCTGAATTCATAACTGAAGAGCTTCCCTGAAGACAACTATTCTTTCCTGCATCAAGTGCATCACATTGCATAGATTAAGCTAGATAGAAGACATGATATCTGTCTTCTGGGAAACCACTTTGTTTGGAAAGTCACATAAGAACATAGATATGGAGGTGTGTTCTAGCATGTAAAGTGCTCTCTAAAGGTGAGGAGGTGATGGTAAGATAAAGATAGGGTAGCAGCCCCTCAAGGGGAACATGAATCAACAAAGAGAGAGAAAGACCTGAAGCTCTTGTTTTCTGGTTCATTTGGTTTTTTGTTTTTTTAAGTATATGTGATGGTCCCCTTTCTCTGCCTTATATCTTAGTCCTTCTATCTATACAGAAGGGAGGACGTTGTTTTCTTTTACGCCTACTCTTGTGTTTATAGGGGAGAAAGACTCACATGAGTGACTCAGGTGAAAAGAGAATTATTCTGTTAACATGTGTGGGCTGGAACTGAAAAAGAATTTGAACAAGAAAAAGAAAAGACAGTTCTAGAACCTTCTTAAATGTCTGTACCATTCTCATAAGCAACAGGGAACTTATCCTTTTTGCAATTCAACTTCTCTCTGAACATATATTCCATTCATTCCTCTCTCTCTCTCCCCTCCCCTCCCACTCTTCCTCTCTGTCGGCTTCTGATTGCTTTTCTTACGCCTCTTTTATTTGCTTCTCTCATAATTTTGCCTTGCACATAGCTTCTCATGGCCTCTTTGGCCACCTCCCATGTATTCAGCTTCAAATCTTGCTGCTAACGGCCTGCCTCTGTTGGGTTACACTCAGGAGACAGAAACCACACTGGTTATATTAAGAGATAAAATGTAATTTAAGAATTATTTACCAGATATCGGATAATTAAAAACGCAAAAAAGGGGCACTGATAAGGCATAGAGATAGAAGTTGCAGGAAGTGGCTACTTTGGCTGCAGGGACAACAGCAAGAGTTTGAGATGATTAGAATTTAGAATATTGGAGGAGGGCCTTTACAGAACCGGAATTTAGGAGTCTTGGGTAGGGGTGTTGCCTGAAACATACAGGAACTTTAGAAGCTTGGGTGGGGAGGGCTCCACCTTGCTGGGATTAATGTCTCTAAGAAGAATTATGCTAGCTAGCTGGTGTCGTGCCCCAGGAGCTTAGATTGACGACCACAAAGATCTAGGACTCAGAATTTGTGAGGAATGTTGTTGAGCCAATGTAACAGCCCGACGAATTAGAAGGGAATCACAGGCAGAGCTGGGACCACATCTCTGAGGAAGGGATACCAGGCAGCTAGTGCTGTAACATCACTTGGAGAGGGGGGCGATTAGGCTGCTTCTAGGTGTGTAGGAAAAAATGCAAAATGGAACCAACTGTTGTGTGGGGTATAGGTCAGGAACAGTTCTCCCTCCAACTTTCTAGTCTCCCTCTAGCTCTTTCTATTGGCATAAGTAGGGAATCAGGTGACAAAGGAGACCTGTGCTTTGCAGAGACCCAGGCTCAGCATTTCAAAGCAAGATAGAGGAGGATGGATTTGAACTGAGAGATAGCAATTTAACAGTGAGCACATAGCTTATCCCTTGTTTATGTGTAAAGGGGTGTGTGTGTGTGTGTTTAAATTTTCGAAAGTGAGACTCTGATTGGCTTGATTCATCTCTTCACTGAGGTCACAGCTTTTGACTTACCTAAGATTTGCCTGACTTTTAGTTCAGTGCTGCTTCTGGCTTAACTGAGTGGCATCAGATGGTGGATTATAATAGAATGCAATGGAAAACATTCCTCTTAGGGCCATAATCTCTTTTTCTGAAAATCAACTAAGGACATTCATGTGATTGCTATGTAGTACAGATGTAAAATATGTAAATGTGATATTGTTAATGGTTGACTTTTTAATTAAACTTTTTAATTGTGAAACAATTGTACATTAACATGTAGTTTTAAGAAATAACATGGAGAGACCCCATGTCCTCTTCTCCCATCCCCCTGATGATAATATCTTACAAAACTATAGAACAGTAAATAAGACAACCATGACATTGACATTTGTACAAGGAACAGAGATTTTCTGTCACCACAAGGGCCCCTCCTGTTGCCTTTTTATAGCCACACCCACTTCATTCCCATCCCCAACTTCTTCCTTAAGCACAGACATTTCCATAATTTTGTCATTACAAAAATGTTATGTAAATGGAATCACACAGTATGTAACGTTATGGGACTGGCTTTTTTTCACTCAATACAATTCTCAGAAGATTCATCCAAGTTATTGGGTGCATCAGCAGTCCCTTTATTTTTCCAGCTAGTAGTATTTTATGGTAAAGATATACAACAGTTTATTTCACCATTCACCTTTTGAAGGATGTCTTGATTGTTTCACTTTGAGGCTATTACAAAGTTGCTAGAAGCAATAATGTACAGAGTTTTGTGTAAACATAGATTTCATTTCATTGCTCCAAAGTGCAGTTGCTAGATTATATGGTGGTTGTTTATATAGTGGGTTTTTTCCAGCTTTATTGAGAGTTAATTGACACATAACATTGTGAAAGTTTAAGGTGTACAGTGTGATGATTTGATACATATACAGGCTGTGAAATGTTTATCATAATAAGGTTAGTTAACACATGCTTCATCTCAAATAATTACCATTTTGTTACTGTTGTGGTGGTGAAAACACTTAAGAGCTACTGTCCTAGCAACATTTAACTATGTAATACAGTGTTGTTAACTGTAGTCACCATGCTGTACCTTAGATTCCCAGAACTTACTCATCTCGTAACAGAAAGTTTGTACCTTTTGACCAATGTCTATTACTCCCACCTCCCACCCCTGGTAACAATGAATCTACTATCGGTGTCTATGAGTTCGATGCTTTTAGATTCCACATATAAGTGAGATCATACAGTATTTGCCTTTCCCTGTCTGACTTATTTCACTTAGCATAATGCCCTCAAGGTCCACCCATGTTGTTATAAATGGCAGGCTTTCCTTCTTTTTATGACTGAATAAATTTCATATATCCATATATGTTACACATAACATTTTCATTATCCATTCATTTATTGGTTGACACTTAGGTTGTTTCCATATCTTGGTTACTGTGAATAATGCTGCAGTGAACATGGAAGGGCAGATACCTGTTGAAGATAACGATTTCATTTCCTTTGTATATACACCTAGAAGTGGGATAGGTGGATCATATGGCAATACTATTTTTCATTTTTTGAGGAACCTCCATACTGTCTTCATAGTAGCTGCACCAATCTACATCCCCACCAACAGTGCACCAGGATTCCCTTTTCTCCACACCGTCACCAGCATTTGTCTTGCTGGTAATAGTCGGTCCGCCAGGTATACGGTACCATCCATTGTGGTGTTTATTTGCAGAGAAAAAGTTTTGAATTTCAATAAAGTCCAGTTTATCAGATTTTCCCTTTGTGGATCATGCTTTAGTGTCCAGTCTCCGAACTCTTTTCCTAGCCCTAGACCTCAAAGGTTTTCTTCTATGTGTTTTTTCTAAAAATTTTATAGTCTTTATTATGTTTAAGTGCATGACTCATAACCCATCTTGAGTTAATTTTTGTGTGAGATGTGAAGCCTAAGTCACATTAAAGACACGCTTATGGACATCCACTTGCTCTTCTTGGCATTGGCATCTCTTGAGGTTTTCATCCATTTGAAACCTTCCTGGTTGTTGGTGTAATGAATTATTTGCAACTGATACTTGGATCTTTTGGGTATTATATTATGAGACTCTATATCTTATTTAAACCTTCACTTTTAGCCGCCTTCTTCCGATATTGCTTCAGCAGGGGAAGGAGGGGGTAAATTACATCAGGTGGGAGTGGAAATTCATGTTCCATACTTGGCCTCTGTTGACACATGAGTGGGTGGGGCCTCCTCATTACTTCTGAGCATGGGCAGGAGTTCCACCTTCCACTAGACATCCACCGATATGTCCCTGGCTGGGAGGAATAGGAGGGTGGTGTAACTGCTACCCATTTGGCCACCACTGACACTATGGGCAGAAGAGTGGCCTCATTCCTGCTGGGAAGTAGTGAAAGGCCTGACTCTCCATGAGGCAAAATCGGATACATTTCCAATATGTCAGGGAAGGTCCCCTGTTACTGCTGACTGGAGGTAGAAATCCAGGCTCCCCATGTCACCTCCACTAGCAAAGCAAGGGGTGGAAGGTGGCCTTGTGGCTACCCGGCAGACATAAAAGTTCTAGTTTCCTACTTGGCCTTGTCTGATACCACCTTGGTGGGGAGTTCAGGGGACCTTGTCACAACTTGTTGAAGGTGAAAGTCTAGGGCTTTCCCGGCTTGGGTAGGGATAAAGCAATATGTTTTTGGAGGTGTTCAGCTGGACAACAGAGGAATTGTCTTAGAGTTTTTCCTGTTGCAAAACTGTATTTTCCTTGTCCTTAGGATAGAGAGAAGAGACTTTTGTTGTTTCTTTCTTTTCTTGTCTATACCTGTCAGCGTTTCTGGGTTTCTGGTCTCTTCTACTTCAAGTCTGGGGTAGATGAGGCAAAAGGAAAACCCAGGAATTCACCATCATGTCATTACTTGGATCTAAGCTTCCCTGACAGCCTGTCTCCTACTCTGCACCTTTCAACTTCTTCTTATATATTTCTTTTAACATATAATGTCCAGGGGTTATAACTGTACTTAGTGGGGTGAAAAGGAAAATGTTAAGTCTACTCTATCCTCCTGGAAGTAGGATCCTTTGGAGGCATTTTTGAAGATATTTCGATGGGTCCGCTTTTATGGTTAAATTTTAAAAATAATAATTCAGGTAGAACCATACAGCTGTAAAACAAAACAAAGCAAACAGACAAACAAAAACGCTCAACCTTTCACTAAGTCTGTTCCCCTGTATTTGGGTAGGAACACATGAAAACCCATCTCAAAGAGATGATTACTTTACACAGTAGAAACTTTCAGATAATTATTGCATGAAGGAATAATCGCTAAATGAATTAATTTTGGCAAATTGTCTCCTACATGTGAAACACTATTCTAGGCACCAAGAAGGGCATATCACATATATATTTATGATATAGACCTAACTATCAAGTTATCTACAAACCATTAACAGTGCTAAAATGGAAAGTCTACCATAACTGTAACATACAAGGTAGAAAGGTATCTTTCATCTCTTCGGAGCAAGGCAGTGTTTTGTTCATCTTTGTTGCTAGTGCCTATTGGAGCACATTACTTATCATACATGACTTTGCTCTAGGAGTTTAGCAGACGGAGAGCAAGCACTTCAAACTGCTGGGAAATAATCTGTCCTGTATCTTCCGAAAGCTCAGCAGAAGGGGAGTTCCATAACATCACTAAGTAATGTATTCTCACACTGCACATTCCTTTACCAAGTTAGAGAATTCTTTAAGTGAACCCTATCCCTGCAAATGAACCGAGGTGCTTATTCCTCTAACTTGGGTAGGAGAAGAGCAGAGATAAGCATCATTCTTCACACATATACTTTTAAATATTTAAGGTCAAGTGCCCCCTCTATCTCATCATACATGCTGTAACTCTAAATACCAACCACCATAGCTTCATGTTTATATACATATATATGAGGGCAGTCTGTGAGTCAAGTGTCAATCCCACTCATCCCAACACACATGAGAAAAAAATAACTAAAATGAATAAACAAAAATAGCAACATATGGTAACAAGATGATTTAACATCACTGTCCTTTAAGACAGGTATGAAATCTATCCTTAAACATAGCCCACGGAGAGGCTCTGAATTTCATCAGTTTATTGTAGAGTCTAAGAGGCTGGGCATCACATAAACAATGGCTTTTCAGTTACCTAAGGACAGAACTTTATGCACACGTATAAAAGTCCCTTGGCAGAAAGTCAGAATCACAGCTAACAAACTCTCTAGCATTTCGGTCCTGGACCAGGGGATGCCAGAGGCTTAGGGAAACCAACAAGAGCCCTGATGCTAGGAATCTCGATGGGACAGAAACAGTCATGTTTAATGCACGGCAAGGGGCTTCCTGCAAAAGCAGAAGAGTTCTGCTCATCGTAGACAGATGAAAAGAGATCTTTCTGACTTACGTCATAGACACTCAGGGGACATAAACTTTGACTTGTGTATTTGATAAAGCAGTGGTAGACTTGGGGGGGGCTTTTTACATATTGAGTATTTACAGGATCAAGTTTTTAAAAAAGCATCCTGGTTTTTGTTTGGTTGGCTTTATCATAAAAGTCGTGCTCTTTGGATGAAGAGCTCTCCGTGAATGCCTAGATCTGCAAAATAAAAGGAAAGAGCAAAGTTTGAAGTGGGGTGAGTTCTACTGTATGTGATTTTCGGTGAAGAATAGGGATAACACGCTGAACAAGAAAGATGATGTTTTCACACGGTACACCTTGTTTCATGGAAGTTCATTTTAATACGTTCTTGAGACAGAAAATAACACTTAGAACTCACACCTTTAAAACTTCCAAGAATTTAGAACATTACAGCAGCATTCTATCTGTCATGTAAACTTCATAGTTGCCACAGAATGAAATGATCAGGGTGCCATACAGTATTCAACACAGAAAATAGCCTAATATTAGCGGAAAATTGCACTATGCTGTGGGTTATAAGGTTTACAAAGGCTATAAGATTTAAAAAATTGCCCATGTATTAAGTTATTATTTCTTTTAAAATACATTTTGAAATATCTTTAAAAAATATATTGGCATTATCATAAGCAAAACATGTTTTTATTATTAGAAACTTAGAAACAAAATAACAAGATAACCACTACTTTGTTAAGGAAAAGAGATTAAAGGCATCAAAAAAGATGTTTGAGAGTGAGTGGCAGTTACTTCTTATTGCCATCATCCTGAATGTGATTCTGCAGTTTTTCTGAGTCTATAATGCAGATTTAACCAATATTTCTGAGCTAGTTGAGGGCTGAGAGGTGGAGCTAAGAAACACAGAGAACATCATCAGAGCGATTGCACTCTTGCCATATTCCAGCTTATCAAACATAATTTAAAAGTTTCCAGGTATATTTGAAGCACTTTTTGAAAGAAAATTCAGCCCGTGTCTGTTAAGTCTCTATCCTGCCTGTCCAAATAAGTAAAACGATCATATCATTGGCAGTACCTCAATGTTCTCAGCTTTTTTTTAAGTGACAAATGTGCTAAATATCATGGGAATTCCTTATGCTTGATTTGTCACATTTTACATCTTAAAGATGTAATATGGAGCTTAAAGCTCCGTGTTCATGGTGCAAATACAATGAAATATCTCTGCAGTAAAGCAAAATGTTTCACAGTGCACGTTTACTGTTCGCAAAACCGAACCACAAACCAGAAATTTCAAAGTCAGTAAAACAATTTGGGAGAAGCATTCTGTTCAGCTGAGTGATGTGCTTCTATTTTAGAGAGCAACTCCTAAACTGAGTGTCTTGCACAGAGACGGCACAGTGGTAACAAATTATTGAGTGAATGATTGTTTTTTGCATACACCTGAAAATAACAAGGTAGAACCAAAGATGTGCCGTAAAGCCAGCTCTCTGGGGTAAAAAAAAAAAAAAAGAAAAGAAAGAGAAAAAAGCTCTGATTTGTAGTCTTCTCTTCTTTCTGGGGTTTAAATACTCCCCCCTATGACCCATTTTAATTACCAATGTGGTGTCACTGAACACAGAGGTGGGAAAAGATGTTCAGAATGTAGTCTTGCAGGCTGGTACCAGCTGGCTCCAGTCCCCTACTGGTTAAGGCCCCTTGACTTGCATTCATGTGATTTGGCAAAAGAAAATCATGCCACCGATTTCCTGTTGGTTAATTAGCTGACTTGATTTTGATGTGGGCCTTTCACCAGTAATGATAATAAAGTGTTACTTTTTTCCAGGTAGGCTACCTGCAGGAAGAAAAGTTGTAAGAATACCTCCCCAGGAGTTCCCATGCTTTTGATAGCAAATAAAAAGCAAGGAAGGCCTTGAGGATTTTCCTGAAGTCGAAAAAGAAATCTCTTTAACTAGGGCCGCCTACTTTGGGGTCTGGGCACTGTTAAGCATGCCTTGAAGAATCCTTATTCTTAGCTCCTCTAAGCTCAAAAACTGAATAGGAAAGCCTTAGGCAAAGCATGCTTTAGCAACATGGTATGTTAACTCTTAGAATTTATAAAATCCTTCCAATCCCCCATGATGCTGAACTACTTTTGAAGTCAAGAAATTTAGTGCAATACAGAGTGAAGTAAGTCAGAAAGAGAAAAACAAATATCGGACAAGAATAAAGATGCAGACGTAGAGAATGGACCTGAGGACGCAGGGAGGGGGAAGGGTAAGCTGGGATGAAGTGAGAGAGTTGCATGGACATATATACACTACCAAATGTAAAACAGATAGCTAGTGGGAAGCAGCCGCATAGCACCGGCAGATCAGCTCGGTGCTTTGTGACCGCCTGGAGGGGTGGGATAGGGAGGGTGGGAGGGAGACGCCAGAGGGAGGGGATATGGGGATATATGTAAATGTATAGCTGATTCACTTTGTTATAAAGCAGAAACTGACACACCATTGTAAAGCAATTATACTCCAATAAAGATGTTAAAAAAAAATAGGTATTTCAGGAAAGAAATTTAGTGCATACAAGAATAAAGAAATCTTGAGGATGGTTTATGATTAAAACGTCATTCATTACAGAACTTTATGGATCAGACTCTGAGCTGGACATTCTCGCTTATTTTATATTTTTTATTTAATTCATATGCCTTTACTCTTTATGATAAAAGTAGAAATTCTTTCATTTAATGAAGATAGAAGAGGGCATCCCCAAAGTTATTAAAAATAATATTTTAATAGCAATAGCAATCACCATCTGTTAAATGTCAACTATGTCCTAGACAGTTCACATTTACCATATTAGTTAATACCCAACATTATTTCTATTTTATAGTTGGGGTAAATGAGACTGAGACTGAGAGTGTTATTCATGAGGTCATGAACTAATAAATTAAAGAGGAGAAGCTGGATCACAAGTCAGTGTTCCTCCAAATTTATTGCTTAACATGTGTTAATTAATTCAGTCATTCCACAAATGTTTATTGAGCACCCACTATGAGTCAGGGACTCTTCTTGGCTTCAGAGATACAGCAGAGAACCACATCAATAGAAATTCTGGCTCTCACCGATCCCCATTTTAGTGGGCAGAGACAGTCAACAAGCAAATAAGCAAAACAGAAGAATATGAAATTAATGTTATGTTGGACGGTGATAAGTTCTATAGAAGAATACAAAGTTGGGAAGGAACATGTAGTATAGGTGGAGTGCCTCACAATTTTAAACCAATAATCAGGGAAGGCATCACTAAGAAGATGAGAATGACCAGAAGGAAGTGAGACACTGAGGTATGCAAATATCTGGGAGCAAAGAGGAAACGTGCAGAGGCTTTCAAGTGACAGCAGGCTTAGTGCATTTGAGGGACATCAAGGTTTACGGAGTAGCTAAACAGAAGCAAGCTCGGGAGAAAGTGATGGGAGTCGAGGTCCTAGAAGTGGGAGGTATGCGGGAGGATGCTGGATTCCTTTGGCTTCTGTGGTGAGTGTAGACTGGAGGGAGGTGCAGGTGAAAGAAGAGAGGAAAATCAGCAGGCTGTTGCAATAATCCATGTGAAGGACGGTAGTCTCTTGCACCGTGATGGTAGAGGTACAACGAAGAACTGGTTGGATTCTGAATATATTTTGAGTAGATATAATTTGCGGAATGATTAAAAGTAGGCTGTGAGTGAGAGAGAGATTAAGAATAACTCTAAAGTTTTTGATCTGAATAAACAGAAGCTTCCATTTACGAAGATGGGGAGGACTGTAGAAGGAAAGATTTGGGAAGGAAGATAAGTAATTTGTTTTTTAAATGTGGTAAGATGGAGGAGACGCAAGAATAAAATAACATTATCTACTTCAATGTATAAGTTTCAATAAGTTAATCTATATAAAAGCACTATAAATGTTAATTAGCTCTTTTTCTTCATTCTATTCTCAGTTGTGTGATATAATTATGTCAAGACTAAGATTTAAAGACTGACTATAATAGAATTGGTGGACTGTGGGCAAGATTTCATAAACAGAGAAGGGACAGTTTTTAAACTTGGATTAACAAGTCAGAACAGGGCTTCCCTGGCGGCGCCGTGGTTGAGAGTCCGCCTGCCGATGCAGGGGACACAGGTTCGTGCCCCGGTCTGGGAAGATCCCACATGCTGCTGAGCGGCTGGGCCCGTGAGCCATGGCCGCTGAGCCTGTGCGTCCGGAGCCTGTGCTCTGCAACAGGAGAGGCCACAACAGTGAGAGGCCCGCATACCACACACACACACACAAAAAGTCAGAACAGACTGATGTGTATTTGTGGGACCAAGTTTCTAAAGAGAAGTAAGAGTCAAGAGAGATGAAGAAGATGGTATTTTTTTCAGATTCTTCTCCCTTATACATTATCACAGAATATTGAAGAGTGTTTCCTATGCTATACAGTAGGTCCTTGTTGGTTATCTAGTTTATACATAGTAGTGCATATATGTTAATCCCAAACTTCAATTTATCTCCCCCCGCTTCCCCCTTTGGTAACCATAAATTTGTTTTCTATGTCTGTGAGTCTGTTTCTGCTTTTGTAAATAATTTCATTTGTATCATATTTTTAGATTCCACACGTAAGTAATATCATATGTTATTTGTCTTTCTCTGACTTACTTCACTTAGTATGATAATCTCTAGGTCCATCCATGTTGCTGCAAATGGCATTATTTCATTCTTTTTAATGACTGATATTCCATTGTATAAATATACCCCATCTTCTTTACCCATTCATCCATCAATGAACATTTAGGTTGCTTCCACATCTTGGCTATTGTAAATAGTGCTGTAGTGAACATTAGGGTGCCTTTTTGAATTATGGTTTTCTCCAGGTATATGCCCAGGAGTGGGATTGCAGGATCATATGGTAGGTCTATTTTTAGTTTTTTAAGGAACCTCCATACCGTTTTCCATAGTGGCTGTACCAATAACTGAATCACTTTGCTGTACACCTGAAACTAACCCAACATTGTAAATCCACTATACTTCAATTAAAAAAAATTTTTTTTTAATGTCTATAGAGTCATTAAGAACAGAACCTGATGAATCTGGGTGAATGAAAGAGTAATTGACTCTGGATACAATCCATGCTGGTCTGGGAGTCCCGATTTTAGTATCAGAGGCAGGGTAAGGAGGCAATGACTCTCCATCTTCAGACACAAGTGCGATGTCAACTGAAGGTGTTATAGAGCCATCAGAGAAGATTGTTGTGCCTCAAAGCCATGTTCTCAGGGCACTCACTGACAAACAGAGACTGTAGCACAGCACCTTGACTGAGTGGACATTTCCTGAGCAATGCGAGACATCCCAGACATTTCCAGGAATAACTATGGACATTTTCAGGAAGAAAGTGAGCCTTGACCTCTGAGCAAGTTAGTAAATATCTCATCCGGCCATTAACGAGGCCTCATTTTCACTCTCTAGTTGGAGATGCCAGTGGTCATGCCTGCGATATGTTCTATATGATAGCCATTTCTCCAAGCTGCCCTGGTGTACTGGACGGTGGCCTGCCCATCTGGAGGCATTAGGGACTTTCGTGGGCACTCTGAGAGCTAAATCCAGTATCACTTCTCTATCCTGAGTGTGCTCTTTGTATGCCATTCTGTGGCTTTCTCATGCTTTAGGGCTTTAGATTGTTTTCCTTTATTTTCTGAGATGCCATTCCCCATGTCTTTATACTCATGATTGCCCCTAAGATGACGCAGTTTTCCCAGCTCTAATTTTTCTTGCTTTTCCTGTAAAAAAGATTCGGTGCTCCCACCTGATCTTCCCTTGCCTGTGTGCTATATTACTTGGGCTGAGTGCCTTGGGCTCCTGCCATGCAGGCTACTTCAGCTCTTCCATGAACCTATTTTCCACAATGAGTAGAGACTGTTGGCAGCTGGCTGTTGAAACAGATGTCCTGCCTGGAGGGAGAGTGCTTCCTTGGGTTCACTTCCACAGCATAGCTGAGCAGTGAGTGCCAGGCATGGACTAGTGTGCTTTCCCTGGGGGCAAGGTCACCCTAGCCCCTACTAGGTTGCCTCAAGATCTGAGTGGTCAATGTTCTGCTGCTTATCTGACAAGGCAGAGAAGACATGCTACCCTCTCCTTTTCTCATATCTGCTTTTTACTCATATAGGGTTCCTTTTTCCTGAAGTGTCTTCTGCCTCCTTCTGCCTTCAGAAACCAGGCTTTCCCTCAATACTAGAGTGACTATCATCTTTATGAAGCTTCTCCTGATTTTCCTCTATTGCATATGAGTTCCTTGAATTGCCATTGCATTTGAGTGGCCATGTCTGATTGTGTCTTAAATATATTACTTTATATGTGTTTGTGTATATGTTCTTTCCCTTCTACTTGAAGGTGAGCTCCTTCAGGAAGGCTTGAACAATAAGCATCCCTTAGATCTCCAAAGCCTAAGAATCCCTAGGGTGGCTGAGAAATTTAATGAGGTCCATAGGCCAGGAGCCTGGGGCGTATTAGGAAAGGCTTAAGAAAAATCTTCCTGTAGACAACTAGCTTTAATTATAATTGAGGTTTAAATTCATTTTGGTGACATACATTCAGGGTACTAGTGTTCAAGGTTGTGAATTTTATCATGCATCACCAGGGCAAAACCAGTAAGACAAGAAAGAGCTGGTAAATATTAATAGTCTGTTAAAGTTATTAGTTTGTTTATTTTACTCTTATTTTATTTGGAGGGGTAGGGGTGTTGGGAATATCTTTATAAGACTGCCTTAGGTTATAAGGAAAGGTCTGTGGCCAAAGACAAAAGGTTTTCAATTTGTAGCATTTTGATAATATGTCTTATAATTAGCCATAGACACTCTTCCCCCTTTTTCTCTTTAAATTGACTAGAGTTAGACCAGGTAAATCTAAAAAGAATAGAATCCGGGTTTTGTTGCTAGCCACAAATATAAAGCAATTATTTCTAAAACAAACCATGTCTAAATGCTGGCAAAAACATCATAATTTTCAGACTTAGGAGCGAGTTACATGTTACTCCATGTATACAGTACCAATAAAACAAATATTTGACTTGGGTGATTTTTCATAGATCATTTGAGAAAACAGCATAATTATTTATTAAAATCTGTAAACCCTGGGCTTCCCTGGTGGCGCAGCGGTTGAGAGTCCGCCTGCCGATGCAGAGGACGCGGGTTCGTGCCCCGGTCCGGGAAGATTCCACATGCCGCGGAGCGGCTGGGCCCGTGAGCCATGGCCACTGAGCCTGCGCGTCCGGAGCCTGTGCTCCGCAACGGGAGAGGCCACAACGGTGAGAGGCCCGCGTACCGCAAAAAAAAAAACAAAAAAAAAAAAACTGTAAACCCTGAAAATAATTTCCTTTCCTATAATGAACTTAAAGATTCTTTGATATATAAATATATGAAGTTGCAGTATTGTCAGTGGTGAGAAATCAAGCTCCTTTCAGTATAAGACATAAACATGAATTCAATGGTCTTTAGGCTGGAACTACTAGGAATTAGAAATTATGAAATTAGCACTCTGTACTGCTTTCCTACAATTCTCCATCCTTTACTAGTCAGGCTTTCTTCATTCTGAAACCTTTCACCTAATACTAATGCTATCATCTGCCTTGAAATCCAGAATCAAACAAACAAACAAAACCATCCAAAACCTGGCAGTTAATTGTGAGAAACTGAAGCTCTTCAAAGTGTGACTATGACCTGGCACAATACTCTACCCACAACTGTATACAGGAGGGAAGAGGGGAACATACGTTTACAAGTGTCTTTTTTTTTTTTTTTTTTTTGCCGTACGCGGGCCTCTCACTGTTGTGGCCTCTCCCACTGCGGAGCACAGGCTCCGGATGCGCAGGCTCAGCGGCCATGGCTCACGGGCCCAGCCGCTCTGCGGCATGTGGCATCTTCCCGGACCGGGGCACGAACCCGTGCCCCCTGCACCAGCAGGTGGATTCTCAACCACTGCGCCACCAGGGAAGCCCTACAAGTGTCATTTTTTTACCCAACCTTGTACTGTCATTTAGTCCACAAAATGGGCTTTAAATTTAGGAATACCTTTCTTCCTTCCTCCCTCCCTCCCTCCCTTCCTTCCTCTCATTTCCATCAATTTTCTCCTTTAAAATAATCACATAAAGTAAAAATCAGACACTATAGAAGTGCAAATATAAAAAAGTCTAATTTCCCCATAGTTCCATATCCCCATAATAGTGTATGCTATTTGTCTATTTCTGTTAAATATTCTTATCCCCACTTTGTAGAAGAGGTAACTGGAACTCAGAAATGTAACTTGGCCAAGCTGTGATTTAAATCAAGGCTTCTTATTGCAAAATCCCTGGCAGGCATTTGTGTGTGTGTGTGTGTGTGTGTGTGTGTGTGTGTGTGTTTCCATTCCTTTCACATTCTATAGACAAAGATGAATTCTCTTTTCTGCTTGATAACATTCTGCAGACCCTATGTGATCATTCATTCGTTTGTTTATCCACATAGTCATACTACCACTTACTGTATAATAAATCTGAGTTAAGAATTAGAAAAATAAGGGACATAAGAAGAGGAAAAAGTAGGTACAGTTGTTGAGAAAAGGGAGTAAAGTAACCTTGGCAAAGATAAAGGGATTGAATTTCAATTAGGAAAGAAGGAGCTGAGTCTGGATTAAAACAAACTCCCATTCTAAGCTCTATGCTCTTAAGCACTGTGCAATGCCTCTTACCTCTGATGTGCTGTTCAACTGATATGTTCCCCTGAAGGTTTTCATTACTAAATTATCTTTATTGCTCAGTCCCTCCAGAGTCACAACCCCCTGGAGGGAAAAGCAATCCTAGCTAAGTACCACACACTATCCTGGGCATCGGATTCAAAGATAAAAGAGATGAAATCCCTGACTCTGTGATGTCCAAGTTCAGTAATGAGAAGCCCTCCGTGGCACTTATCTGTGAGGCTTTACAACAACTTCCTCAGATTATGGAAGAGTTTCAGTTGCTTTTAACAGTATTTAAGGCTACATCTAAAATATAAACCGTGTTCCTGTCTATGCCCCGACTTCCTTATTCCACTCCTGCGTTCCTTTCATCTTCATTCTACTTAGTTCATAGCTTGAACAAATTCTGGTGCCTTCAAAATATAGATATGGAAGGGCCAATAGAAAGAGAAGAACGTCTGCATGGAAAACATCAGGGAATAATCCCGTCAGTCTTCCTTCTTGACCCCAGCAACACTTCAGAAGCTCTGAGTGAGTTCGCTGGGTCACACATGGTTCTCTTGAGTCAGTGGGCATGTGTGCTTTTGGGGGTATTCTTTTAACCAATTCAAGAATATGTCTCCAGCCCAAAAAATCAAACGTAATGTTTCACTTTTGAGTCTGGGCCAGCCTTTTCAAAACCAAATGCCGAATTTTGAATTCCTTCTCCAATATACAGCTCTATTTTCCTTGAATACAAATTTACTTAACAAACATTTTTCAAGAGGTGAAAATAAGGTGGTAAGGACAGCAGTGTAATTAAAATCAGTAATTCTGGAGTACAGATCTAGGGCTGCCACTTACTACGTAACCTTGGCCAAGTCACTTAACTTCCCTGAACCTCAATTTTCTCTTTGTTGAAATGATGCTAGTAATTCCTCCCTCAAGTGTTTGTCACGAACATGAAATAAAACAATATTTGATAAGAGGCTTCACTGATAGTTTTGTGTTAAGTACTAGCTGTGAATTATAATAATATATCACATTCTGTATCTGCCGATAAGGTCGTTATAGGGCTCCTGAAGCCCAAAGCAATCACATATTGGGGCAAATACTCTGCATGCATGACATCATTGGCAAACAATAGAAAACTAATATGGTCAAGTGATTCCATGCTAATTAAGTTACTTTGGACCCCAGACAATACTTCCAGAGTACGATTTCAGGTAGACGTTCTCCTAACTCCTTTACCAATGCTTCGTTGTTATAGTCTTAAAGTAATACTCATGCAATCCTTTGTGTGTTAGAAAAAAGTCAAGTCGGAGTGAAGGTAGGAGAGAAATGAAGAAAGAGAGCCTAAAAACTTTCTGAAGTTTCCCATATGCAAATACCTCGATGCCGTATTGGGGGAAATAGCAATAGAATAAGAGTTCCCAGGGTAAAGCTGTAATTGCCTTTCCCATTTTGCAGCCGTATGTCTGTCACAATATTGAGCTGTCACATTTTGAGATTGCTAGTGTGACATCTTCATAGTTTCAAACTGACTCTAACCCACAACAACTCCAGCAATTACTGGGTCACCACCCTTGCTGTGCTTCCCGTCTCCCTGGCAGTTTAAGAGAATCCAAGTGCTCCATGGTGGACGCATCTCCAGTGTGATTTACCATTTGTGGGCATCAGTCAACACTTGGCACACATAAAAACCCAATCAGCTTCACCCCTTTTTTGAACTGTGATAAGAGCCCAGGAAAGAGCATCAGATAGGCAGAAGAGAGTCCAGCTCATTTCAGAGAGTAAAAGTCAAAGCTGCTTTCTCCTCGCAGTGGAAGGACACATCACACGTTCAAGACATGGATTAGCAAAGTCAGAACACTCCCTTTATTCTCTAGAGGAAGCACAGTAAATTCTTTTCTCTCTCTTTAAAGGACTTATGTTTAATTTCAAAATATCACCATCATTTCACATTGAGGAATTACTCATAGAAATGGAATTTCTTTTAAATGTCTCTGTTTTAGAAAGTGTGCCCCAGGGAAAATGAGTATATTCATGAGTGGGCTATGAAGGTATAAAGCACATTTTATATCATAAAAATCTCTGTCTGTTACAAAGTGAAATGGCTTAGAATTGTGGGAAACTTTGGGAATGTTAAGGTCACTGATGCTGGGCTTCCCTGGTGGCGCAGTGGTTGAGAGTCCGCCTGCCGATGCAGGGGACACGAGTTCGTGCCCCGATCCGGGAAGATCCCACATGCTGCGGAGCGGCTGGGCCCATGAGCCATGGCCGCTGAGCCTGCGCGTCCGGAGCCTGTGCTCCGCAATGGGAGAGGCCACAACAGTGAGAGCCCCGCGTACCAAAACAAAAACAAAAACAAAAACAAACAAACAAAAAATGATCACTGATGCTTTAGGTCATTGCAGCCAGAGTCTACTTTCGATTCTGAAAGGCAAGCAGCCAAAGCACTGAATTTGGGTGTTATTTTGGTGAGAGTAATAATTAGAGGATCTACTCGCAACTGAATCACATTGAGATGTTATTGTGCAGCAGCTCTGAAGTCAGAACCCCAGATTAACCACTTTTCTGCTGGGTTCTTTAACGTTTCTGAAATGCAGTATTATGAACTACCTACCAAATGGTGGTAATGAGAGAACATACTTCATGCAGCATTGTTCTGATTGTAAAAAGTAACTATATGAAACGTTTAGTTCAATGCTTGCTACATTATAAGCTTGCAGTAAACATCAGCCAGTGGCAAAAGTGCTACTAGAGGTAACCTGCCTATGAAAAAACAAACAAACAAAACAATTAAGAAAAGCAAGGGAATGTCTTAAAGCTCCAGATCTCCAAATCGTATCTGATCTTAGTGGTTTTTGTTTTTTTGTTTTTGGCCCATTGTGATTCTTGTAATTGTCATTTTTGGAAAAATGACCATGAGATTTTCTTAAATAGGGTTTTGACTTTGTGCAAATATAAGAACTTTTATAAGAAGAATGCATCATAAAATTCACAAAGTCTACAACCGGAAGTTAAAAAAGGAGACTAAACATTGCTTCAAAATGATACATATGTGATATTGGTGATTTCAGTGTTGAGGAAACATTGTAGAGAGAAGTCCTAATTCGATATCTGCTATATTCCCATCAAATATATTAACTAAATGTCTAAATATGTTCTATGTCTATCTGTATATCTCTATGGATAGTGATATAGGCTCTATAGCTATATAGACAAAGGTGTTTGTATTAAATAGAATTACAGGTAAATGGTTTTGTGCTATTAACCTCTATAATCTAAACTGCTGTGAGCATTAGATGACTCAGGCTGACATGAGAAAGATCAATGAGGTCAATACCATTCTATTTGCATGTGGATGGGAAATCTGCACTCTGTCAAATGCCCATACTCAGTGTTCTCAATTGAAGCTACGGTGACACAGGTGAGGGATTTAACGAGTAGGAGTGCATAACATAGAGTGAATCCATTCTTGTCACCAGAAAGTGTATTTCATGAAGCACACATCCTTGGGCGCTTAGCATTGTCTTCTTCATGACAGTTACTTCAACAGACAGACAGGTGCCTTAGTTTGGAGGAAGAAGATGGAATTAGGTAGGGCATGTGAAAAGACACCTAGATGGTAAAAGCCACGTTATGTGAAAAATCCAGCCTGGGCAGTTATGGGATGTTTGGTCAAGGACACCAGAGTCTTCTACCACAGGCATTTGAGTGGGATGCTTACAACGTAGCCAGTAAAAAGTAAACTTTTTAAAGTAGTGTTTGTGAGAAAAGGGAATAGCTACCCAGAGCATTTTATTTTTAATAGAACGAAGGGTCAACTGTCAATAACAACATTTGCATGACTAAATGTTATTATCAGCAGGCTGACATCAGAACCAATGTTTACACTGTCTTATAAAAAATCAACCCTCAAAAACTTTTCTAAAGTTGATAACAAAGGACAAAGATGGTTTAATTATAACTTGCTAATGGATATAAGCTGGTCAAAAGATGAGAGCCCTGATTGATTTTTTTTGTTTGTTTGTATTTTTACCAAAACAGGCCAAAGCTTATTTAGATAACAAGTGAAATAAAAGTGGAATTTTATGATTACAAATTGAGGAAATACAATATTTTCTACTTTATATAAACATATAAGAAAAATAAGCACTGCATTTACTTAAGACTCAAATTTTCAAGCTCCATCAGACACATTGGAAACATATCAGATTTGTCCAAGGTTCTCTAACTTTTGTTTAGAGCTAGATCTTTTTTTTCTTAGTAGAGATCTAGAAAATAGCAATAAAATATGTCGGCCTTGCAAAGACTTCTGAAATAGTCAAGTCTACTTCCTACTGTTTTGCAGTTAGATCTGCAATGTGTTGCTGAAAATATGTGAACTCAACACGCAACAATTTACATAGCACATTTACAAAAATTAACTACCAATATCACTGTGAGGTAGGTAGTACCATTACCTCTCATTTATATATAAGAAAAACCAAGCATGATTAAGTGATTTCCCTGTGGGTCTCATACCCTAAAAGAGGCTGAATTAGGTCTTGATCTCTCGTCTTTGGACTCTACGTCCTATAATCCTTTCTAGTATCATGCAGTGCCTTTTACATGGTTATGATAAAACTAGACCTCGGTTTAAAATAACTCTTTCATTATAAAATTTCGCCTTTGCTAGAGAGCTTTATAACTTTCAAGTGCCATTATGTCCATTAACAGATTTGATACTCAAATCATCCTGGATAGGTTTGGAACCTCTGTTTTACATGTAAGAAAATTAAGACACAGTAGGACACCAAATAGGTCCTAATGACCAATCTGGGACATCATTACCAAGTACAGGACTCTATGTCCACGGCTGTTTCTTTGACTTGAAGTAGCACTGAAGACTTTCTATAGGAGGAATAATTGACTAGAGGGATGAAATTCTAAAAATAGTTTGAATTTAGAGAAATGTTTCTTCATGTTTGAGTTTCTTAACATCGCAGTGTTCAGATGGCAGCATAGAGGCAGAGAAGGAATTGTACTCTCTTGAATATATGTTCTCCCTAGGGAGGCAATCACAGGCTGACTTTAATCAATCATAAATGCCAAAAGGGCAGACTCTTCATACACCATCTGGAAGGAGGTCTTAGGATCAGAGTGCAGCTTCCTCTCTAGGCAAATGCAGCTCACGATGCATTTTTTCCCCTGAGCAGCATAGCCAGAGTTTTATTCCCTAAGTGCAAAATCCTTTACAAATTCTATTTTACAAGAGGAGACATACTTAAGACTCACTTCATTCCAAAGTCAGACACTCATTTTCACAATGCTTGATAGTCACATACTACAGACATTCAACTGTGGACTCCCATAGTTTCTAATCTTGAAAATCGTAATTTGTCTTTTAATATCAAGCTATTTCTTCTGCCACCTCATTTAATTAATGATATGTCTCTCCTCTCTCCTCTCTCTCTCTCTCTCTGGAAACAGCTTGCTCCTAAAGGGAAATATATGATGCTTGTCATTCTGTGTTATTATGAGAATTCCTCTTAGGATAAAATGTAACCCTACAGGGTGTTGTCTGCATTTGCTTAGCAATGTGCAGACCCAGCCTAGAACATGGCAAAAGAAAAAAGCAGAGCTGATAAATAAAAAAGGAAACCCTGAATTACATGGGAGATGAAAGATTAAGAAATTAAGTGCTGTCAGACCTAGAAGACTTAAATAAAAACAGGGGAGATATGGGATTGAGAAGGGGGAAAGCATTCTTGTTACATGAAGAAGAAGAAAGCATGTCTGGTTTATCTATGTTTTGCGAACTGAGGGGATGTATTACTCGTGCTGATATGGCACTTGGATGGAGGGCACATCAGCTGGGTTAGGGTAGAAGGAATATTCTCATGAGAAGGCTTTAGGTGGAAAGTGATCCCAAATTGCTGTCATTTAAACAGAATGATTCTGGCATAACTAAGCTAGAAACAAGAGAAGGAATTAGCACATGTGGATCTGGGTGGTGGCAGTCAGGACTACGTGTGGCGCTTAATGAAAGTTGCGCAAAACTTTTAGCAGCTGGATGTTAAAGGTGCACAAGTCTTAGCATTTCCTTCTTATCTAGTACTTGGTGCCTTGTGTAGTGACTGGGGAAAAACATAAATGGATTGCACAGCACTGGACAAATAGGAGACACTCATTCATTCATTTATTCATGCATTTGTTAAATGTTTATTAAAAGCCTATTTTATATCAAACACATTTATAGGTACTCAGGATGCAACAGTCAGCAAAAGTTCTAATAGAGCTTACCTTTGACTAGGTGGATCCAGATATAAATAAGAATCAAAGAAATACATAGTGTTTTGATAGCAATAAGTGATAAAGAAAAAATAAACAAAGCAGAAAAAGAAGGGAGGAAGTATCTTGGGGTTGCAATTTTAGATAGAATGGCTAGGAAAAATGTCACTGAAAAGATGACATTTGAGTAGAGATGAGAGAAAAGTGTGGAAGTAAGCTATAAGGATAGCTGGGAAATGCGCATTCCAGCCGAGGGAGTGACAATTTTGAGGAACAAAGCGGGGCTAATGGGTTTGAAGAATAGTGAGCAGAGAGGGGTGTGTCAGAAGGTCAGTTCACAGAAGATGAAGGCAAAGGGTAAGGGGAGGAGGAGACCATGTAGCATCTTGTGCTCCACTGGAAAGGGCTTTAACACTTTTATTCTGATTGAAAAATAAGACGATTGGATAGTTTTGAGCAGAAGACAGAAGCAATCCGACTTATAATTTAATGGACTCACTTTGGCTACTCTTTTGGGATAAGACTGAGTGAGGGGAAATGAAGCAGACTCAGCCAGACTACTTAGGAGAATATTGAGGTAATTCACGTGAAAAAGATCGTGAGTTTGGATAAGAGTGGTTACAGTGGAGGTAGGGAAAGTGGTCAGAGTCTGGGTAATTTTTGAAGGTGGAGGTGACTGGATTTATTTTACACGGAGTAGCAAGTGACTTCTGCTCAACTACTTTAACTATTTGGAATACGATAGACAAGGAAATCAGGAAAAAAATATGAGAAATTTTGTAACAGTCAATTGTATGCTAGACAGTGGCTCAAATTGTTATGGAGTACTTTGGAAGAACATACTATAGCAAAACTTGGCAATAGTTTTTCTAATGCGTTGAATACAATAAAATACAATGATCGTATCTATATAACATGGGCTGTATCTACATTAAAATTTTAACAATATGGCCTTAAGTGTCTTATTTAAAATGCTCACTTTTGTTATCTGACAAAAAGAGCAATAATACCAACATCACAGTATTATCCTGAACGTTACACAGTCCGAGTTGCTTATTGCAATGTTTGGACTCTAGTGAATGATCACTAAATATTATTACCCATCTCATTAAGCTTATGACGGCCTCAGAAATCTGTTGGGTTTGACAGTAATATGTGACCTTAAAGGCCTTGTATTAGAATACAAAAACACTGACTTGAAATTAAAACACTTAACTTCAAATGTGGTGGTTATTTACCCAGCCTTATTGATTGTAGATATTAAGGCTAATTTGGGTCTCATGACTTCAATCCAGTGCTTTTTCTGTTGTGCTCACATTTCTTAGGAACACGGGTTGCATTATACCCAACAAGAGTCCCAAATCCTGCATGCCAGCCAAGTTTATTCTTCATTAGGCAGGAATCTTTGGGTCTGACCAAGCAATCAGCCTCACTTTTTGACACAGAGTTAGTGCCTGTGCATCTTGTTGACGCATTAGAGAGCCAAATTGGAGACTGAGAACTGTCAAAGAAAAAGCTATTTGGGTCACATCCATAGTGATTTTGTATCACTGAACTAATTCTCAAGTTACCAGGGTTATTTGGGGGTGGGGTGGGGGGCAGGATTCTGAAAATACAGTTCATTACCAAATTTGGGGATTTTGTTTTGACCACAAACTGCTACAGACTATCAAAAAAATACTGTCCTCATATGTTTTTTAATCCAGTTAGAATTAGTGATGGGGAAATAAGTGAACTGGAGTCTAATTCAAACATATTCATTAAGGCAGCTTCTTCTTAACCAAGTTTTATAACCCTCTCTGTATCGCTAAAGTAACTGAAGGTCAAGCAAATATAGGACAGTGATTGCAGAATAGGAGTTTGGAAACTGTATGATCACAGAACATGTTTCTAACTTTCTGTTCAGAAATGGTATACATTCACCAAACAGAGTAGTAGCCAGCTTTCCAGGTACTCTTTATTTTTGAAAGAAGGGATGAATTTACATTTGAATATTCAACTGGCTTTTGATATGCTGAAATGTAGAGAAACAGTACCTTCTCTACCAGAAGATGCTCTCTATACAAACACACAATGTTGGAAACAAATTTAAAGAAATTTTTAATTTCATAAAGTCTTCCACCATTTTGAAGAAGTTGTGTTTAATTTGCTAGTTTCTATAATGTAGAGAGCTATGATAAGTTATTTGTCATTCTCTCTGTTGGGGTAGGAGGAGGGTTCCAACACTATCATTGAAAAATAGAACCTCTTGTGAGGAAATGTATTCCCTTGTGGTCCCTGTGCATTTCCAGGGAAGAAGTGACCTCCTTTTACAAAGAGATAACACTTGTGTGGCATCATGATGTGTTATCATAATACCACTTGTGTGGTATTATGCAGAGATAACAGTTGTGTGGCTCAGCTTGCTATCCGGAACCCAGGACATTGTTAGAACAGGCTGGCACCTCAGTAGGTTTTCTTGAGTATGTGGTATGTTCATGCAGCCTCTGAGGAGCAGAAGAAATTAATTTTGTTAATCAGAAATCAAAGCTTTGGTGCTTGGCACCACTGCAAGTAAAGATGGTGAACGCCAAAATAATATTACTTTATGGATCATAGGAGTTACTTTGGGCATTCCAAACTTCTGTCAGAATCGAAGGAACTGGCAAGAAAATGAGTACAAACCAAGAAATTTATTTTTATGGCTGGGTAATTAAGCAAAGAAAATTAGGTTAAAGAGATTCCCTATTGCTGGAGCAGCATCAAGAAAATCATTTAAAGTTAAAATAGAGACAGTGGTTTATATGCCTCAGCATTTTCTGAATAGTCTTTCCCTGTAATTCCTTTTCAATAAATGCTTTCTTGATAAAAAGGTTTTTTAGGTCAAGAAATGTTGCCGCCTGTTAGTTAAATACCATCTACAATTATTTTAACTGAAAAACCTGTCTGAATCTCTAGTAGACCACAGAGTATGTTTGACAATGAAATCCTTTAGTCTTTTATCTGTTTCTTTTTTTTTTTAATTGCTCTTAATATTGGACAGAATCTGTGCTCCTTAGAAGACACTTTGGGAAAACTAATCTTTTCGATGCCAAAAAAAACCTTGTTAATTTGGTTAATTCAGTAAAAGTAAGTGTTTGTACAGAATGATCTGATTTGATTAAATGGATATAACTGGTAGCCTGGTATAGACATTGCCTGAATGTACCCTGTATTCCTTCAAAGGGGACATACTTCTGTTTAAATTCTTCAAAAAGTATTTCATATGTGTGATACTGCTACTGCTTGTTAAGAACATTCTATATGCCAGGTCCCATAGTAAGTGTTTCACGTGTACTAACTCAGTTGATTCTTTTTAAAAAATTTTAATTGATCCAACAACTCTTTGAGGTAAACACAGTTATTATCACTACTTTATGGATGAGAAAACTGAAACAAAATTATTTTATGTGACTTTTACAATACTAGCACAATACAAATATGGGCATATCAAGTCATACTTTCAGCTGAAAATAACTCAGTGACCATCTTCTCCAAATCATTTTATAAAGGAGGAAATAGAGACTTGTCTCTTGTTAGCTAATTAACAGGATCCTGGCAGATCTTGGCAGATCCCGAAATAGGACATAAAGCTCCTGCAGCCAGAATTTGGTGCCGTAAAATAAATGTCCATAAGAAAAACTTAGCACACTTACAGTCATCCCATCATGCTTAGAGACTGGGGAAAGGAAACTGTAAATGGTAGGTATGTGTATGGATTTTTTTTAAATGTGAGTTTTAACAGGTAGACCTTCCCCAAAGTGAGTTTATTATTATTGTTACCCGATTATTGGAATACTCACTAAAATTAGTCACTGCTAGGATTTTACTAGCTATAATGAAATTATTCATTAGCTAAGCACATTAAAAGTGCTCTAAGATATAGATGTTATGTTTACTCTATTTTACAAAGAAAGAACAGGAATGAAGCTAAGCCCTTTGCCCCAAGTCTCATATTTAACCAATATGAGGTTGTGTTAATTCATTCAGATGATCCTCTAAAGTATGATTCTAGGAATTGAAATATTAGTTACAGTGAAGAGTAGATGTTTCCTCTATGCTCAAAAACTTTCCAGGAACACAAAACTGGAATGTGGCTTGCTTTCTTCATTCATCATTTTTAGTCTGTCTTCTTTCATGGCCAAGAGATAAGTCTGGTTGTTCTAGGCATGGAGTATATTAGGGGGCAAAAGGCAGAAGACTGAATTCATGGGAACTGGTCTTCTGTCTGCTCTTGTGATTCTGTATAGAATGTTTCGTGTAAAAGTCTATTCCTACACCTTGCCCTCACATCCATTGTCATTATGGACCATACATTTTGTTTTAGTTTCTTATATGTAATTATCATTAAATAAAACTCTTTCTAATCGGGAAATTGTATTTCATAGTATAATGTGGGGCTGAAAAACATAAAATGCAATTTTACTAAAAATTTTAATTTATTATATTTAAATTTTATTTTTAAAAGTTCTGTGTGAAAGGAAGCATGCTTAAAATCAGAAATCTGTTTAGTGTGTGATTAAGTAGGTGTAGGAATTTGTTTTATGATAAAGTAAAAAGACCACAGGATTGGAAACCATGAGAGATTATTTTTAGTTACTTTGTCATTAAACCTTCAAATAAACTTGGATCAAGTTGCCTACATATGCTATCTCATGATCTATGAGAGCCCAAGCTCTTGAACTGGACTTCCCAGATTTAAATCCCAGGTCTTCATCCCAGTTATGTGGCCTAGGGCAAATTCTGTAACTTGTCTATGTCTCAGAATCATTTTCTTAATAGTAAAGACAAAAAAGTACCCATCTCCTTGAGTTTGTATGCAAATTAATTGAGTTAATAATTGAAAATCTCCCAGGACAGACAACAGTGCCTGGCAAATATTAAATACCCAATAAATTCTGACTATTAGTATTTTAGATCCATCAACTATTAATTGAGCATATACTGTGTGCCAGACACTGAGCAAGGAACTGGGGATAGTGAAAAAGAATAAGATCAAGTCCCATCCTTTGTGCTACTTATGGTTTAGTGTATAACATGTAAACAGATACACACATGGTTATGTTTGATATGAAACAAACATTATTGAAAGTGCCTCGTGATGCAGAAGTAGTTTAGATGAGAAAGCAATTTTCTTTGAGATTATATGACAGATTTTCTTAGAAATGAAAAAGGAGAAGTTATAACAGACACCACAGAAATACAAAGCATCCTAAGAGACTACTACAGGCAACTCTATGCCAATAAAATGGACAACCTGGAAGAAATGGACAAATTCTTAGAAAGATATAACCTTCCAAGACTGAACCAGGAAGAAATAGAAAATATGAACAGACAAATCACAAGTAATGAAATTGAAACTGTGTTTAAAAATCTTCCAACAAACAAAAGTCTAGGACCAGATGGCTTCAGAGGTTAATTCTATCAAACGTTTAAGAGAAGAGCTAACACCCATCCTTCTCAAACTCTTCCCAAACATTGCAGAGGAAGGAACACTCCCAAACTCATTCTCTGAGGCCACCATCACCCTGATACCAAAGCCAGACAAAGATACTACAAAAAAAAGAAAATTACAGACCAATATCACTGATGAATATGGATGCAAAAATCCTCAACAAAATACTAGCAAACAGAATCGAACAACGTATTAAAAGGGTCATACAGCATGGTCAAGTGGGATTTATCCCAAGGATGCAAGCATTCTACAATGTATGCAAATCAATCAATGTGATACACCATAATAACAAGTTGAAGAATAAAATCCATATGATCATCTCAATAGATGCAGAAAAAGCTTTTGACAAAATTCAACACTGATTTATGATAAAATCTCTCCAGAAAGTGGGCATAGCGGGAACCTACCTCAACATAATAAAGGCCATATAAGACAAACTCACAGCAAACATCATTCTCAGTGGTGAAAAACTGAAAGCATTTCCTCTAAGATCAGGAAAAACACAAGGATGTCCACTCTCGCCACTATTACTCAACATAGTTTTGGAAGTCCTAGCCACAGCAATCAGAGAAGAAAAAGAAATAAGACAAATACAAATTGGAAAAGAAGAAGTAAAACTGTCACTGTTTGCAGATGACATGATACTATACTTAGAGATCCTAAAGATTCCACCAGAAAACTACTAGAACTAATCAATGAATTTGGTAAAGTTGCAGGATACAAAATTAATGCACAGAAATCTCTTGCATTCCTATACACTAATGATGAAAAATCTGCAAGAGAAATTAAGGAAACACTCCCATTTATCCATGCAACAACAACAAAAATACCTAGGAATAGACCTACCTAGGGAGACAAAAGACCTATATGCAGAAACCTATAAGACACTGATGAAAGAAATTAAATATGATACAAACAGATGGAGAGATATACCATGTTCTTGGATTGGAAGAATCAATATTGTGAAAATGATTATACTACCGAAAGCAATCTACAGATTCAATGCAATCCCTATCAAATTACCAATGGCATTTTTTACAGAACCAGAAGAAAAAATCTTAAAATTTGTATGGAGATACAAAAGACCCCTAATAGCCAAAGCAGCCTTGAGGGAAAAAAACAGAGCTGGAGGAATCAGACTCCCTGACTTCAGACTATACTACAAAGCTACAGTAATCAAGACAGTATGTTACTGGCAGAAAAACAGAAATATAGATCAATGGAACAGGATAGAAAGCCCAGAGATAAACCCACACACCTGTTGTCAACTAGTCTATGACAAAGGAGGCAAGGATATACAATGGAGAAAAGACAGTCTCTTCAATAAGTGGTTCTGGGAAAACTGGACAGCTACATGTAAAAGAATGAAATTAGAACATTCCCTAACACTGTACACAAAAATAAACTTAAAATGGATTAGAGACCTAAATGTAAGACTGGACACTATAAAACTCTTAGAGGAAAACATAGGAAGAACACTCTGACATAAATCACAGCAAGATCTTTTTTGGTCCACCTCCTAGAGTACTGGACGTAAAAATAAAAATAAACAAATGGGACCTAATGAAACTTAAAAGCTTTTGCAAAGCAAAGGAAACTACAAGCAAGACAAAAAGACAACCATCAGAATGGGAGAAAATATTTGCAAACAAATCAATGGGCAAAGGATTAATCTCCAAAATATATAAACAGCTCATGAAGCTTAATATTAAAATAACAAACAACCCAATCCAAAAATGGGCAGAAGGCCTAAATAGACATTTCTCCAAAGAAGACATACAGATGACAAAGAAGCACATGAAAAGCTGCTCAACATCACTAACTATTAGAGAAATGCAAATCAAAACTACAATGAGGGATCACCTCACACCAGGTAGAACGGGCATCATCAGAAAATGTACAAACAACAAATGCTGGAGAGGGTGTGGAGAAAAGGGAATCGTCTTGCACTGTTGGTGGGAATGTAAATTGATACAGCCACTATGGAGAACAGTGTGGAGGTTCCTTAAAAAACTAAAAATAGAATTACCCTATGACCCAGCAATCCCACTACTGGGCATATACCCAGAGAAAACCATAATTCAAAAAGACACATGCACCCCAGTGTCCACTGCAGCACTATTTACAATAGCCAGGTCATGGAAGCAACCTAAATGCCCATCGACAGACGAATGGCTAAAGAAGATGTGGTACATATATACAATGGAATATTACTCAGCCATAAAAAGGAACAAAATTGGGTCATTTGTAGAGATGTGGATGGATCTAGAGACTGTCATACAGAGTGAAGTAAGTCCGAAAGAGAAAAACAAATATCGTATATTAACACATATATGTGGAGCCTAGAAAAATGGTGCAGATGAACCAGTTTGCAGGGCAGAAATAGAGACACAGATGTAGAGAACAAACATATGGACACCAAGTGGGAAAGTGGTCGTTTGATGAATTGGGAGATTGGGATTGACATATATACACTAATATGTATAAAACGGATAACTAATAAGAAACTGCTGTATAAAAAAATAAATAAAATAAGACTCAAAAGTTCCACAAACAAAAGATTATATAACAGATTTTCATAACTAAACAGGATTTTAACTGATGACAGGTGAACAATGGAGAGAAAGGCTTTGGGTTAACACTGAATGAACAGCAGGTGCAAAGTGATGGAGTGTGAAGCTTCATGGTGTCTAGGCAACTAGAAGTGGTTGGTATTGCTTGTGGAGAGGGAGTGGTGAATGGTAAAGATAAGATGAGAGCTGTAGGAAAGGGCTAGATATGAATACACTATGTGATACTAAAAAGGGTCCCTGTTATCTTCACTCTGGCTGCACTGGGTTCCCAACTGGATGAAGAAAACAAAGAAAAGAGCCACTTTGTAAGAGGATGTTCTTCTGCTTCATAACTGAGATGAAAAGGGCAGAAGAAAACAGAGAAGAAAAATGTGAGAGTTATGGCATCAGTTTACTTGATTAAATTCAGTGGTATACACACTCTCCACACACCACATCCTCATAGCGAGAAAAAAAACAAACCTCTAGAGCACATGAAGCAATGAAGCATAAATTTCCTTCTCGACTATGGATTTTCTGAAAGACAGTTGCAAATTGAAGATACATAGTGTTACTTATATCATTCTACATCTTATAATGCAAAGTCTCAGATATTATTGTACTTTCCCTACCAGTGAAAACAGAAAGTTATGTAGCGTTAGGATCCTTATATGAAAACTTTAATGACTGCAAAGATGTTTCCTAAGTGATCAGTGCGTGAATAGAGAATGACACTGTCACTGTCTCTTAAATACACATTAACCCAATACATAATAAGTAGCAGCTTGAATGGTGCTGCTGTAAGACGTAATTCCTTTTAGTCCAGTGTAAGATGATGAGGACTCATTCACACTTATCTTTTTGTTTGTAGTTCTAACATATTATTTCATGTTCCACAATGAAGGTGAGTTTTGAATGGAAGGTTTATTTTTATTGCATCCTGTCCCTCAGTGATTCCAATACAACACCAGTTGAATCAAAGAAATTCAGGGGGCTGTAAAGGGACTTAAGTGCTTTCTAGTCTATCTTCCTATCAAAGAGGAGTAACTTTCTGACTCAGAGAGGTTTAGCGACTGGCCTAAGGCTGTTGAGCAGGAGAAAAGCAGAGCAGAATCCAAGACTCCTTGCCCTGTAGATTTTTTTTTTTTTTTTGGTCCACTTCACTAGGCTTTAATCATATATTATTGTAGTCTCTTACAGTTAATTTCTGGTAGTTTTGCTAGCACGTAAAATGGAATGGAAGGCATAGAAGAGGTCACACAAAGAAACTCCTCTCCTTATCTCTGAATACTAAAGCAGACTGCAGAAGTTAAGAAGAACACATTGTAAAAACAGAGCCAGCTCAACTCTCAGCTGGACTCTTTCTTTTCCTTTCACATAGGTTTCCTTTAAACTTCAATTTTTCACATCTAAAGATCTAAAGATGCTACATACGTAATGGACTTTTACATTTGTTGGCTGATGCACTCATAACAGACCTTTTTTTTTTTTGCATAGAATGTAAACCAACTGCAATGAATAATAAATACCAATATTATGCACGGTTTGAAGAATGTAATAAGCATGTCTTGACATTTCCTGTGCACCCTACAACAAGCCAGGTTAAAATAAGAGTTACTGATATATCACTAAATGTTGAAAGTTTCCATCCTGAGAATTTCAGGTCAACTTGGAAGCAAAAGTAAATACTGAGAAGGATGAGGTTGTAGACCAGGTCATGAACACTAAAGAGGAAGCAGTAGAAGAAGGCAAGAATAGAGCTATAGGATTTGGGGGGAAAAGTCTACCAAGACAGTAGAAAGTAATGGCCAGAGACTGAGTGGCAAACTGTTAGTGATGGGCGTCCATAGTTTTCATAGGCTTTTCATAGGGATAGAAGAGCTACTGGGGTTAATCTCTTATGCTACTCAGTTAGAAGGAAAATAAGGCTCCATCTAGGCTTAGTTGGAAGAGTACAGTGATTTCACAGAGCTGTTGGTCATGGACCTCAGAATAGGGTGTTACAAGACTCAGTTCTCATATTTGGTGACTGTAATTATGCTTCAACCTACCAATTTGTAGATGAAAAAAACAGAAATTGCCAAATGCTATCTGCGTTCCTAAAATCTAAGTAGTCACTCAGTGACAGAACTTGACTTAGAAGAGAGGTAATACAGTCATCCTAATGGAAGTGGGATAAACCTCCAACCCAAGATTGATTCAGATGCTGAGGTTGATGCTGCCTCACATCATCATACCAAGGGGGTATGAAGAGATTTAGTTTCATATAATGAAGCTTTCTGGGGATACCAGCGCAGGCTCCCAAGCAAATCCAAAAATGACTTGAGAGCAAAAAGAAGGTTCTCTCTGGCTTTTGGATTTTATTGTGCATAGGTGGTAGGGCCAAGGTAAGCTTTCTTATGCCTGGGTCAGGGATTGCATGGTATCTTAGTTTTTTAATTGTTGTAACAAACTATCACAAACCAGGTGCCCTAAACACCAGAAACTTTTTTCTCTGACATTTCTGGAGGCTAGAAGTCTAAAATCACTTCTGTGATGTCAGTGGCAGTAGGGTTAGTTCATTGTGGGGACTGACTCTGAGAGAAAATCTGTTCCATGCCTCTCTCCTAGTCTCTGGTGGGTGCTAGAAATCCTTGGGGTTACTTGGCTAGTAGCCGCCTCATTCCAATCTATGCCTCCATCATCATATGGCCTTCTCTGTGTCTCTCCTCTTCTTATAAAGACATCAGTCATATTGGATTAAAGGCCCACACTAATCCAGTATGACCTCATTTTAACTTGCCAATTACATCTGCAAAGATCCTATTTCAAAACGCAGACACATTCTGAGGTTCCAGATGGACATGAATTTTGGGGAAGACATGATTCAACCCAGTGCATGTGGTTAGAACTTCCTGCTGATGCGCAACAAGAAAGCTCATGAATTTTCTTATTGACTCGTTCAGATGTGGGGCAAGAGGGAAAGATGGTGGTATGGGATTTTGGGAGCTGTCAGCAATCAAACATCGAAAATAGAGTCAGACCCTTTATTGCAAAAGATCTCTTGAGTCCTCAGGAAGTTATACTCTTTACTCGTTGGTCAGTAAGAAGGATGACTCTAACATTGATCTTTCACATTTGTACCCTTATGACTGTGAATAAAGGGTGCTAAAATATTATAGGAGTTGAATTATTTACAAAAGCTGCATAATAATCTGTCCTAGGCAAGTATGATCATATGCCCAGTCTACCTCATAATAAAGAATCCAGAATTAGGAAATATTCAAAGATAATTTTCAGGCGAGTAGATCACATAAGACCAGGAACAATATTGAACTGATGGTCAGTTCCCTGACTAGGATGCTAGGGTAACTCTGAGTAGATTCCAGAGCTTAGGACAGCCATAGGACAATGAGGACTGTAGACCTGTGGAGCCTTTGAGCACTAACACCCCCTTTATACAGCAAGTATCAAATTAACTGCCCCTTTTCCTATATAAAAATGAAAAGCATAGTTAATGTTATCTACCTCACACATATAAGACAAATAATTTGCAATCAATATAACCGTCTAACTGGCATGAAAGAAGAAATAAAATCAAGTTTTAAAAATGTGTGTTGATATATAAATACCTAGGCTCTTCCACCAGAAAACACAATAGAGCAATCAGATGCCTCCACCTAGATGTAGAGTTGCTGAGAATAAGACAGCTGCAAATGCAAGTACATGGTATTGGTGACTGAAACATCATGAGCAGAGTGGCTAGCTGGGATGCCAATTTCTGAAACAATGGCCAACCATTGGTAAAGATCTGAACAAAATAGAATACAGTCTTCTCTTGATTTATATGGTCGTTTCATTCCCTGTAAAGTCCATGCATATTTCAAGCTTGCAAAAATATATTTTTTAAATAAATTTATTTATTTTTGGCTGTGTTGGGTCTTCTTTGTTGGGTCTTTGTTGCTGCACTCGGACTTTCTCTAGTCGTGGCGAGTGGGGACTGCTCTGTGTTGTGGTGCACAGGCTTCTCATTGCAGTGGCTTCTCTTGTTTAGGAGCTCGGCTCTAGGCATGTGGGCTTCAGTAGTTGTGGCACATAGGCTCAGTAGTTGTGGCTGGTGGGCTCTAGAGCGCAAGCTCAGTAGTTGTGGCGCACGGGCTTAGTTGCTCTGTGGCATGTGGGATCATCCCGTAACAGGGCTCAAACTTGTATCCCCTGCATTGGCAGGCCGATTCTTAACCACTACACCATCAGGGAAGTCCCTTAAAGGTGGCAAAAATATTTTAATTTATATGTAAAACAGAATTGGACTCCCAGCTTAGATAATTATATTCAGATTTTTCTTCACTTATTTGAGTGTCTGGTGGGACACCTATGTATCTAACGTTTATTGTGACAAGCAAAAAATGTTCCAAAAATTATCTAAAATGCCACAGAGACCCATTAGACTAGATTATTTCAAATTTCTAGATTTAAAGAGAATGTGTTTCTTCCAGTAAAGCAGGTGATTACATGGAATTTTTAATGTAACTTTTGAAAACTGTCAATTAAAGCCAATTTCAGTAAGTTCTATCAGGCATAGAAATTAAAATGTCCTCACATTTCTAACTTAGTAGATTTATTTAATGCTTTAAAAACAGTTCACCCAGTTTAGAAAGGGAGACTAGTGTCTGTTGGAGTTTGTTTATTTTAATATAATGAAGATTAGGGTTATCCAGTAAATACTGATGTGGATAAGACTGTGATGTCCCAAATAGCTTGGGATGGAGAATTGGAGACACATTTTTACATGATATTAATGAAGCTAGTGATCAGAAGCAGTATATTGCCAGCTTTATTTTGTAAAGAGATTGGATACAGAGTCCAGGTTGGTGGAATCCTCTGCCTAGAAACTGGACCACAAACTTAGTATCAACACACACTAACTGATCGACTGAGAAAGAGTTTATGGAAATGTATATATTGCATGTAATAAATATAAATGGGCTGATTTGGCAGTGTTAAAACAAGTATGGTGTCTAGAATCAGAAAGTTCTCTACACTGATCAGACACTATCAACTTTTGTGCTTATTCTGGATCTTGCATTTTAAGAAAACAGATTGGAACATGTCCAAAAAAGAGACTCAAGTTGGTAAGAAGTGTGTGTATATAGGTGTGTGCATGTATGTGTGTACATGTGTTCAAACATACGAATTTTTTTATGTGTTCAGACCATCAATCCTGAAAAAACACTCATGTTTCATGTTCTTATATTTACATGCTTTTCTTTGACTATGTATATATTGAATTTTATTCTCAAGTGTATATTTCAGTTAATATTCTTTTTAAAAATTGTGGTAAAATACACATAACATGAAATCTTCTTAACATATTTTTAAGTGTACTGTACAGCATTGTTAACTATATTCATCTTGTCGTACAGCAGATCTCTAGAACTTTTTCATCTTGCATGACTAAAACTCTGTAGCCATTGAACAACTCCCCATTCCTACCTCCCCATGGTCCTGGCAACCACCATTCAACTTTCTGCTTCTATGAGTTTGACTATTTCATACACCTCTTATAAGTGGAATTATGCAGTTTTTCCTTCTGTGACTAGCTTGTTTCACTTAGCCTAATGTTCTCAAGGTTCATCTATTATAGTATATGACATAATTTCCTTTTTAAAGGTTGAATAATTTTCCATAGCATGTATTAACCACATTTTTTTTATCCATTCGTCTGCTAATGGACCCTCAAGCTTTTTCCACCTTTTGGCTGTTGTGAATTATGCTGCAATGAACATGGGAGTGCAAGTATCTCTTTGAGATACTGATTTCAATACTTTTGGTTAAATACCCAGAAATGGGATTGCTGGATCATATGGTAGTTCTATTTTTAATTTTTTGAGGAAGTTTTACACTGTTTTCATAGCAGCTGCATGATTTTACATTCACCAGGATTTCACAAGGGTTCCAAATTTTCCACATCCTCACTATATCTGTTATTTCCTGTTAAAAAATATTATATATATATATATATATATATATATATATATATATATATATATATATGCCATCCTATCCTAACACATGTTAGGTGAGATCTTCTAACATGTGGTTAGAAGATCTTCTAATATTGTGGTTTTGATTTTCATTTCCCTAATGATTAGTGGTGTTGAGCATCTTTCCCTATACCTGTTGGTCATTTGTATGTCTTCTCTTCAGAAATGTCTATTCATGTATTGTGCCCATTTTAATTGGATTAGTTGTTGTTGTTGTTGAGTTGTAGGAGTTTCCTATATATTTTGAATTTTAACCCTTTATCAGATATACAGCTTTTAACTATATTCTCCCATTATGTAGATTGCCTTTTCAAGCTGTTGATGATTTCATTTGCTATGCAGAGCTTTTTAGTTTGAGGTAGTACCAGTTGTTCATTTTTGTTTTTGTTGTCCTTGCTTTTGGTGTCTTAGCCAAGAAATCATTGCCAAAACCAATCTCATGAAGTTTCCCCCTGTGTTTTCTTCTAGGAATTTTAGTTTTATGTCTTACATTTAAGTCTTTAATCCATTTTGAGTTGATTTTTGTGAATGGTACAAAATAAGGTTCACTTTCTTTCTTTTGCATGTGAAAGTCCAGTTTTCTCAACATCATTTGAAGAGATTGTCTTTTCCTCATTGTGTAACCTCGTGCCCTCTGTCAAAGATCATTTGACTGTATATGCTTGGGTTTATTTCTGGGCTCTGTATGTTTTTTATGCCAATACCATACTGTTTTGATTACTGTACCTTCATAATGTGTTTTGAAGCCAGGATGTGTGAGGTCTATATTTTTGTTTTCTTTCTCAGGTTGGTTTTGGCTATTTAGTTATGAACTTTAGGATCGTTTTTGCTCTTTCTGCAAAAAATACCATTTAGATTTTGATAGGGATTGCATTGAATCTGTATATTATGTTGGGTAGTATGGACATTTTGACAATATTGAGTTTCCAAACCATGAACACGGGATGTATTTCCATTTATTTGTGTCCTTTAATTTCATTCTGCAATGATTTGTATTTTTCAGTGTATAAATGTTTTGCTTCCTTGCTTAAGGGAAAGTGTCTATCAATTCCAGAAAGGAGAAGATAACAAGAGAAAATGATTATATTTTTTGGAAATTTAACGAATTGAAAACTTCCTTAGATAATGAAGTTTTAGATAATATTTATCTTTTCAAGCATTATTTGTTTTAAATATGTTGATTACTTTAATATTTAAACTTCAGATTGAGTCTTAATGCTTGGATAAACGTCCTTTCCCTCTCACTTTCTATCTATATGTGTTTGTATTTGTAATTGAGTTGTAATACACAAACATGCATAAGTAGATTGTACTTGGCAATGACCCAAGGTCAATAGCTGATAATTCAAAGAGCTTTTAGCCAAGTGTTATGTATAACTTTTAGCAGCTTCAGTGAATAAACCCAGACTTCTTACATTTTGAATGATTCTGCCAGACTTTTAGAGTGTTTATGTGATTTTATTGTTTTCTATAATTTTTGTATTTTATCATAGCAACCCCTTTCCACCTCCACCTCCACTTTACTCTGAGCTGCTGTAGCTTGGGAATCTGATAACCACTTAATTGAAATGTGTGTCTAAATTACAAATGAATTGGCTCTCAGTGATGTCTTGAGGGCCTCTTCTGTGTCATAAACTGAATAAACCCAGCAAAGGCCCTTTATGCAATCCAGAAGGTTTTCCTAACTTTTTTGCCATATTCTAGAGAATTGGGGTTACTCTGAATCTCTGTACACAATCCATAACTGCTCACAAGTCTGCACTGACGTTTAGCCACCTTCTGCTCTGTACATGAGCTTTGCTTTTTCCGTAAACTCTGTTAAGATCTGTATTAGGTTTTCTATATTAGCATTCCAAGTTTGTGTCTGCACACCTTACATGTAGTGTTGCTGGGAATTAAACTCACTTGAATATTAGGACAGGAGCTAAAACAGCCGTAAGATGTGACTGAAGCACAGGAAGCAAGTCTTGGCAGTAAGTGGTTCTTTTCTTGCCTGCTTTGGCAGGTGCTCACAAGCCCGCTACAATTCACATATCAATCTTGAAATGATAATTCCTTTGGTTATTATCAAAACTCATTGCTGGTGTAATTTTTCGAGGGTGAATTATGTCTCAGTGTCTTGATGTTACCATAATGACATGTTTGGTGTTCAAATGACTGCATCTGCATTGCTAGGAATTGTCCTTGGACTCATCCCCTCTCCCCTCTGTTTCCTTGCCTTGTACCTGTGTCCATTCCCTTTAGTCAGAGTGGCTTTAGTGTCTCAGTTACAAAATCTCCCCAAAATAAAGAGATATACTGACTGTCATTTGTCATTGTCCTTTTAAGATTTCCCTTTATCTTTATTCTCTATACGAATATCTCTTCCTAAGTAGTCACAGTGTGGAGGAGGGGCTCAACAAAGACAGAGTCAAGAATTTATAGGACCTATGCCCCAAATAACATCAAGAATCATGATCAGAAGCAGAAACATAGTGATGCTAATAAAACTAAGCCTCAAGCTCTGTACTTACAGGGTGTTTCCAATAGCCAATACTGTATCCGTTACTTTGCGTTATTTTACTTAAAGACACCTGAGTTGGAATAAACTACAATTTTTATAAGATCCAGTACTCCCCATGTGGATGTACATAGCCCGTGAAGACCCTTGATATCTTTTTCGCTTTCCCTTTTTTCCTTCTTTTTAACTCACCATTACCTTAATCCTTCTTTATTTTCTTTTCCCCTTGCCTTCTCATTTTCTTTCTTTTTTTCTCTCACCTCTTTCTCATCTTTTCTCATCTTATGATAATTTTAAAACATTTTTCTTCTTTTTTTTTTTACTCTCATGGGTACTATCAATGCATTTATGATTTGACTAAAAATATCCAACCTTTCAAAGACTAGCATTCATTTTCGCTTTCATTCCTTTCTCATGAACACAATTTTGAACACGTAGATTTTCACCTGTATCAAAGCTGTACAGAATACACATCTCCAACTGGGATTTCAAATGAGTTTATCAAGAAGGAACCCACAGTGTTTGTACCTGTGAAAATATTTTGTGAAACCAGCAGAAAAAACTTTGTTAAAAAGTTCCTAAAGTTTTTCACTTAGTAGATATTCTTGTCTTTCTTGAGGTACGAGAGAGGCATGTTAGCTGTACAATTTCATATTCTAATCTAGAATTGGCCACAGTACAATAAAATGGAATTTTTGTTTATTATTAGAATAAGATATATTCTCATATGTGTATTCTTTGAGTATAAGAAAAAAGTCAAAATAATTATCAAAGAGAATATTATTGAGTAATTCACAATACAACGTGTTCATCAGAAAAGATTTAAATGCTTTCTGTAAATTAGGACCTTGTTGGATTAGACACAGATGCACCCATCAAGGAAATTTTTGTTATACATGAAATGACAAAATAATGATGAAGGTAATGATAATGATGATGATAAAATGAAAATAAGGCCAATAAGGCAAAATAATTAAATGTTTCTGTTGAGTGATTTCTGAACCTGCTTGACCATCAGAATTCACCTAGTCATATATGTATATATTGTTTTCTTTCAATAAAGATTCATGGACCCTACTCCAGATATATTGAATCAGAACCACTGGAGTTGGAGACATAGAATTGTACGTTCAAAAATATCCACAGGTGATTCTGATGACCAGCCAGGTTGGAGAACTACTGACGGGGAAAATAAACTCAGTGTCTTTAGTGAAGAGAAATGGCTTTAGGTTGACATGACTGTGAAGGAGGAAATGTTTGTCCAGTAAAGGATTGATAGCACTTGGATAAGCAGAGAGTATTAAGAAGGGAATTCTCAGCAGGAAAAAATGAAGAGTAGGTGTCTGAAGGTGAAAAATAACAGGCATCAGGGGATAGTAAAGGGACTAGATTGACAGATATTTATGACATTTGGTGAGAAACTAAAGATAAACCTGGAGCATTAAAGTCTCGATTGTAGAGGATCTTGAAGCCAGGGAAGGGAAAGCATGAAGGGTTTAATTAGTGGGACACCACTGCATGCTTTAGAGTAGGATATACCATCACGAAAGCAGCATTTTAGAATGATTCATCTACAAGAGTGCAGAGGCTGAGTTGGAGAGGAACAAGTATTGAAGTAGGAGGCCAATTAATTAGTGTAGTAAAATTCTTAGGTCATAATAGGAAAAAGTTAAGTTGAATTTCTATATGAGATAATAGCTAATTTTAACCTTGACACTTCCATGACCTTTGCATATGATGTCCTACATTATGGCGATGTGTATACTTTATGATGATTTACTCCTGAGAATGTAATCAAATCAAACATGAAAATGTCATGCATTGAATGTACCAAGAGAAGATGTCTTGTTTGTTCTATCCAAATTTCTTATTTATTTGTGAGAGATTCTAGTAAAGTCTCTTTGGTCTAATATGGCCCTGGGGACTACAAAGAAATAAGTTATCTCTGATTTGGGAAGTTTGAACTCTCTAGGAGATTGGTAGTGGAGACGTCTCTCTGTAGGTCATTTTAGGTTCACTAAGCCAAAGTTCCTCAAAGGACGTGAAGCAGCAGTACTGGGGGTATTACAAGCATTTAGTGCCGAGAGCCAGAGATGCTATGTATGTAAAGGATTGTCCTGTGAAATAAATAGTTGTTCGCCAAAATGTCAGCAGTGTCCTATCGAGAAACACTGTAGTAATGAAATGGTTTTGAGTGTGGGCTTGGAATGAAGCCAACCTGGTAATGAGTTCAAGGTAAACTATAATTTCCTGTGTAACCTTGGGCAACTCATCTCTGAAGCTTCTGCAAACTCTTTGTTAAAGGGAACAAAAGTAATACCTACACACAGAGATCTGTGCGTATCAAACAGGATAATGGTTCTAAATGGTTTATCATAACGCTTGAGACATAGTAAGTAGCCAAGAAAATGATCAGTGCCAGTGGCCACTGAATAATTATGAAGTCCCTATACTGAGCTCAAATCTTCCACTAATCCTGAAGCTTCAGATTCTTCAAGGCTGATTCTGTTCTAAACAGCAAACAAGATGCAGAGATGGGGCTTGTGAAATCAATTGTTGAGTATCAGTGTTCATTCCTACAGTAGGTGAGAACACACTGGTCCTACCAGTTTTCACTTGTCACAGAGACTGTGTGCCTAGGCAATCCTAGGAGTTGAAATTTCCTGACCTCTTTTCTGTTGGGCCTGCACTTTCGTTAATCACCTACATTGCTGCCTTTGTGCCTAAAGAGTATTTGACGTTGGCTACACTGAGTGAAACTCACCTCTTATTTGTATTTCTGCCCTAAATCCCCATCTGCTCTCCTATCCGGATAAACTCCGTTTGTACTTGCTGACATCTAAAAGTACCTCTTACATCCACTTTCTCCATTCACTTATTCATTCTTCTAACAACTCTTTATTGGGTATCAACTCTATGGCAGATATCATTCTAGGCACTAAGGATACAGCTTTGTGAAAGACGGACGTGGTGTCTGTCCTCACCCAGCATTCATTCTAGTAGAGGAAGCAGACGATGAACACGATGTCAAATATATAAATAGTGTAGGGTAATTTCAGAAAGGCAAAAACATGGTCAAAAAATGAAATAGGGTACTTTGATGGAGAGTAACAAGATGAAAGTGGGGAAATGAGGTACTCAGGAAGGCCTCTCTGAAGGAGACATTTGAGCTGAAACTTAAAGAGCCATCTAAGTGAAGATGTGGGGATGGGGAAGGGAAAGTGTCCCAAGCAGATGTCCTAAGAACTGAAGTTTCAAAACCTTAAAAAAAAAAAAAAAAAGAAGAAGAAGCCAGTACAGCCATTAAACAATAGTAAGGAGGCAAAGTCAGGAAGGAGGTAAGCTCAGAAATGCAGGCATCGCCCATTCATGCGCCACTTAGGGGTGTGAATTTTATTTTAAAGCCTGGAGCAGATCCAGTGCCAATCAACTTTGCCATCTTCATTGAGCTTTCTCCCCAGCATGGTCCCGCTCAGCTCTCTGAGGGGGAGAACACCTCCTACGTTTTCATTTGACAGTCAGTTCCTCCCCAGCATCCGAACCCCACAAGCCTGGAGCAAAGTGGATTTTAGGGGAATGATTCTGTGGCCATTTCATTGTACCCACCTTTCCGTCATGCCAGAACCATCAGCTTAGTAACTTCCCCTGGGCAAGGCCAAAACAGAGTTACAGCAGAAGATGTGCAACTAATAGAGATAAGACTTACATACAATTAAAAACAATTAACTAAAAAATCTCATATATAATAGAGAAAAAGGTATAGCAATATATAATAAATGTCCTGAAAACACAGATCTTAGAGTATGGGATTAATCAGGGTAAGCTTCATATATGTTGAAAGAGATGGAGGATTTAGACTCACTCTGAACATTTAGATGCACAGAACATTCCAGATTGGCTTTTATAAGTAATAGCACAACTTGTTTTGACCTTTTCTTTCTCACCTGGCATTTAACAGCCAACGTGTTTTGAGTGCTTACTACGCAGTGTGCTAAGTGCTTTGCCAGTGTCTGGGTAATAGACTGGTTTGTGACATGTCTACCCAAAGTGGGATGATTTGTTTTTTCAGAGAGGAGAAATTCAAATTTGTTTTACAATATCAATATCAAATTTGTTTTACAAAAACAATATCAAATTTGTTTATTTGATAAACTAAAAATGCCTTTCTAATGGCATTTTCTTAAAAACTTAGCCTTTTTTTTTTTTTTTCAGGGAACGAAATCATCTTTACATTTTTTTCTGTTTGGTTTAAACCCTAATGTGATTGAGTAGAAGAAACTGGATAAGCAGAGATGCTTCAGAAATCTTTTTCTTTCTTGTCCAGCTCATGGGAAGAGAGTAAAAGCAATGCTTTTCTTAGTTTCAGCAAGAGATATCCACTCAACATCACTAAAAATAACTAGATTTTCAAATGTCTTGTGTGGCCTGTTTTCTCTAAGGAATAGTTCCTCTGCTACTTCAGAGGAAAATTTTGAAAAAGCACCTATGAGTGACAAATGATAATGGATTGCGCTCTGAACTATGCATGCAAACAAAGAAAAAAGGCTTTCAAACTTTAATTGACCAAACCTCGCAGCAGTCATCTGGACTTCATGCTTGTTTATAGGCTTGATGGTAATAAAGCCCTTTCAGGGACAAAAATATTATGCAAACAGTTGGCCAATTTTGTGCCTGTTATTGGACCCTCATTGACTGCAATCCCTTTTCATTACTGTATTATTCTAGGACTGACTGCCAAGTCAGTGTGCACAAGGGCAGTCATCCAGGGGAAGAGGCAGAATGATTGGATTTGGACCCAACTGTCCTGAAGCCCTATTCACTAACTTACCTTCCTCCCCCCCCCCAGGGGTAGTCCTTGTTCTAGCATGTTCTTTTAGTGAACAGGACTTGAATAATTGAACCCGTGGTAGTGGATTTCTTCCTTCCTGTTGGATGTTCCTCAAATCACTTCTGCTACATTTGTGACTATATTTTATGCAGATTTGATATCTGTGGCTTAAAAAATGCTGGGTGATAAAATAGAGTGGACTGATGGCAGAACAATAGAGATTTTGGAACTGTGAAGTACCAGTTGGAGAAAACTCCCAGGATATGGGTCTTAGGTACTTTGAAGTTGGAGTGGAAAGATCAAACATGGGGTTTAGAGTCCAGTCAGATCTGGGTGGAAATTCTGGCACTACTGCTGAATTATGTAATCTTGGGCAAGTCAATACACCTGTCTGAAGCTTAGTTTCTTGACTGATACAGTGCAAATAATCAAAGATATTTAAAAGTTCAAGTTACATAAACTGCCAAGGAGAAGAAAGGCCTATTCCCAAGTGTTAATTACCATGTTAGTCTCCTGGGTCCAATAACAGAAATCCTCTAAATGCAGACAGCATAGAGATGAACATGATTCTAGAGCTAATGGTTTTCCTGTGACTGTATGTGGCAGTGTGAATTTCAGTGCACAGATTCAGTAAGCAATATCACGTCTATTTTTTGGTAAGTATCACATTTCTATTTGTTAAGAATGTGAATATCAAATTTCTATACTTTTAAATAAATAACCTAAATTTGAATCTTCATATTGCAGGAATGGTAGGTAAATTGAACTTGGGCATTTTTAGGACTGCTTCCTAGGTTGTTGCCACGGGTTCCGGGGTTTTATGCCATGCCAAGATATGGTCCTTCTCCCTTCAGCTGTCATTGTTTATCCACAATGTAGAGACTTCCCTCTCTCCTGTGTCCATGATCATTTCAGCTTTGGTGGTTCTGTGCAGTTTCTGTGCTTCCCTGGGAACACAGGACTCTTTGGTGAGGATGGGCATCCCATATCTGGAGCCGTTTACACCCTGCCACCATCCTGCTAGCTCTCTGTGTTGCTGTCAAGGATCTGAGTTGCTCGGGCATTACCCCATAGCTATATTCTCCTTCCCTCAGCTTCTTTCAGGCTACCCTGCTTCTACCGAGAAACAGACTTTACTTCCTTTCTACCTCCTCTAAAAGCCTTCAATATCCCTCCAAGTTCTTGGATTTATTCTGGAGTGGGGAAGCAGAAAGACCCATAGGATATTTCTGCCTTCCATCCCTGTGAACCTGCTGGGAGGCAGTGAAGTACAGAGAAAGCTGTTTGAATGGGTGGGAGAGAAAAGGGAAAATCAGAGAAAAAAACCTGGTATCTTAATACTTACAAATGTGTTGTCCTCTTTTATTATTCAAGTATCACATAGATCAGGCACCAAAGAATGTCTCTGTGGTTAAGGAAAAAGGAGTTGGAGGAAGAAAATATCATAAGCCACAAGTGCATTGAATACACCTAACTACCAAACACCATAGCTTAGCCTAGCCTAGTCTAAACATGCTCAGAACATTCATATCAGCCTACAGTTGGGCAAAATCATCTAACACAAGCTTATTATATAATAAAGTGTTGACTATTTCACGCAATTTATTGAATACTTTACTGAAAAACAGAATGGTTGTCTGGGTACAGAATGATGGCAGGTGTATCGTTGTTGGCTCTCGCGATCAATTGGCTGTCTGGGAAGTGCGGCCGCCACTGCCCAGCATCATGAGAGAGTCCCCTACCATATAGTCCCAGAAAAGATCACAATTCAAAATTCAAAATAGAGGTTCTGTTGAATGCCAAGCTCTTTTGCACCATCATAAAGTCAAAAAATCTTAAATTGAACCACGGTAAATCAGGGACTGTTTGTATATGTCGTATAAATGTGTGTGTTAAAACTAAGGTTTCTGAGCAGCTCAGCTATATAGAATTTTCTTTCTGCTTTTTTTAATTTGCTAATGTGCCTATAAAAGTATGAATTAATATTAGAAAATGAGAAAGAGCATTACATGTTTTTGTGATCATTGCCCAAGACGTATTTAGCTGACCACAGACACCATAAGCCGTCCCGAATCAGAGACGTCAGCCATCACTTGGGCAACCTGTGTTCGTACCCCAGTTGTGTTAAATACTGGGCATGTGATCTCAGCTAAGATACTTAACCTCTCTTTATTTTTTAAAAATGGGGATAGTACTTTCCACCTTACTTTCGAGAATTAAATAAATAAAAGAGATGAGATGTTGCTATATACTTAATCGCCTAGTAGGTCAGCAGTAAACATTTGTTTTCTGCTCTTCCTCTTGAGTGTTCATTAGGGAGGCCATGTAGAATAGTGGGAAGAGCACAAGATCCCCAATCAGAGAAACCGGAAATCAAATGATAGCTTTGCAAATTTTGATACACCCTAGATAAGGTCTCTAGTGTCCCTGAGCTCTTATTTCCTCACGGTTAAAATGAGGGTAATTTGTTCTTCCCGCCTCATAGGAAAGCCCTGAGGATTATACAGGATGATATACGTAACAAACCCAACGTAATACAGGACTGAGCACGTAGCAAGGCGTCAGTAAATATTAGTTCCTTCTATCTTTCCCAGCCATTAACGAGCAAGCAGTTAAATGAAAAATGGTATAGTCCACTACAGAGATTGCAGGGATTAAGGGGCTCATGGGGTGAGGGAGGGTCGTGGAGAGTCGGAGAGGCTTTGTTGAAAAACAAAGCACGCCAAGAGATAAGACGTTGAAAGTGACCTAGATAGTATTGGAGCTTCCAAAGCTTCAGCAAGTAAACGTGCTCCACATCATTACTGATTTTCTGTAATCGCAAAGAATATCATCTATATATTTCAAAATAGATTTTTCTTCTAAAAGTATTTTTTCTTTGATTTATTTTAGTCACATTTCAATTATTTTTAAGGTTTAAATAACCCTAAAGGATATTGTGAGATTTTCATTTTAATTAAATAGAGGCATGGGTTTAAAAATAACATGAAGAGTTTTCAGTCTTCATATATAGGGGGAAGAAATTTTAGGAGATAAAATGCATGCCGAAGCAATTTTTCAGTCCCCTATAAACAGGAATTATCTGTCCAGAAAAGTCTTTACATCTCTTACCCAACTCTCTCATTTTGCAGGTGCAGAAACTGAGGTGTAGAACAGGTAACTTACACCCAGAGTTACACAGTAACTGAATGCAAGAGCTAAAATCTAGGCTCTCCGGAAAGCATAGTTTTTCCAACATCATTGCACATTCTGTGTCTGTGCTTGTTTTCTCCCTGTTTATTATATATCATTATATACACATGTGTATACATGTGTGTATAGATATATATGTATAATTGATAATTGTATGTGCTATACATACAAATTGTGTCTGTATGTGCCTGTAGAAAGTATGTAAAGCATAGAGACAGAGAAAAAAATAAATGATTTTCCTTTCTATGAAAGGTTATTAGTCCATACCCTAAAACATAATGTGTGCTAGCTCTCTCAAAACCTGTTTAAGCCAAGGTAGCTTTTAAAAATGTACACTTCATTCCTGGTCGTACAATCATTCCCATGTTGAGTCCATCTAAAACAATTTCTTCCTTTGTTTGATGTATTTGCACAGAGTCTCCATCTCTGGTTTCTCTCTGCTCCAGTCCTGAAAGTTCGGGCTGTGAATAATCAAGCAGCAGAGCTGTGCCTGACTTGCTGAATTGCCAGTTGAGAAATTGTAATTTATATTGATTGGTAAATTCACCCTCTTCAAAGGCACATCAGAAAGCCCCACTGGAGTCAGCGTTTCTGCTGTATTAGTTCAGGGGCACTCTTGAGAGAAGGAATGTGTTTTCAATAAGATTAAGTCCTCCATCTCAGAGAAGAGGAAGAACATCCTGAAGTGTTTCTTAAAATAGTCAGCATTCTCTCAACCAAAGACAAGAGCAGAGCTGGCTCACTATGTTTTAGGTAACAGGGCTGCTGTTTGCCTTTCTCTGGATGGCAATCTTGAAGGCGATCCATAAATCCCAGAGTGGAAGATGGCAGAGTGGCCTGACCCACTGGGAGGAAAGAGATTGCCAGGCTGGAAGTTACAAGATCTTGGAGTTGGTCCCCCATCTGCCATTTGCTAGGAGTGATTAAGGCAAGTCATTGCAATTTCACTTGGAGATTTTTATTTTTAATTAATTTTTATTGAAGTAAAGTTGCTTTACAATGTTGTATTAGTTTCCACTGTACAGCAAAATGAATCAGCCTTCCATATACATATGTCCCCTACCATTTGGATTTCCTTCCCATTCAGGTCACCACAGTGCATTAAGTAGAGGTCCCTGTGATAAACAGTAGGTTCTCATTAGTTATCTATTTGATACATAGTAATGTATATATGTCAATCCCAATCTCCCAGTTCCTTCCACCACCCCCCGCCCTTGGTATCCATACATTTGTTCTCTACTTCTGTGTCTCTATTTCTGCTTTGCAAATAGGATTATCTATACCATTTTCTTAGGTTCCACATATATGCATTAATATGCGATATTTGTTTTTCCTCTTTCTGACTTACTTCCCTCTGTATGACAGTCTGTCAGTCCATCCACGTCTCTACAAATGACCCAATTTCATTCTTTTTTATGGCTGAGTAGTATTCCATTGTATATAGGTGCCACATCTTCTTTATCCATTCCTCTGTTGATGGACACTTAGGTTGCTTCCATGTCCTGGCTATTGTAAATAGTGCTGCTATGAACATTGGACCCAGCAATCCCACTACTGGGCATATACCCAGAGAAAACCATAATTCAAGAAGATGCATGCACCTGAATGTTCACTTGGATATTTTTCATGTGTAGAAAGTCAGGGCTCTCTAGTATGGTGATGAAAGAGCACAGAAGGGCTTTGATTCCTCCCACATGTTTTGCTCTGCTTGTCATGTTCAGTGGTTCCCAAAGTGTGGTTCCCAGACCAGCAACATAAGCAGTACTTGATCATATGGGAATTTGTTAATAATGCAGATTCTTAGGTCAGCCCCAGACCTGTCCTTTAGAAACACTGTGAGAGGAACTCACTACTCTGTGATTTACCCATTCCTCCTCACAATTCTGATGCCCTCAAATGGTTGAGAACCATCGCCTGGGTAGCATTCCACTTTATTCCTTCCTAAGGAGCACCTTCTCTGCCCTCTCCCACCAGATTAAATTCCCCCATCATGGGTTAGTTGAAAGTTGCAATTTGCAGTTGATTGTGTGAGTGTTTAATTGCTCCATAAGGCCAGGGTTGTATCTGTGTTGGTTCATCATTGCGGTCCCATCCAGAAAAGCGCCTGCCACATAGAGGGGACACAATGACATTTTGTCATTTAGATGAAAGTTAATAACCTTGAACAAATCACTCAAACTTGCAGAGACTCAATTTACTTCTCTTTAAAATGGTCACAATAAAACATATGGAGCATAAGTGAGCTAAGGGATTGGAATATAGAGCATAAGTGAGCTAAGGGATTATAAATTCAATTGTAGTTAAAACACCCAATGTCTTAAAGTGCATATATATATATATATATATATATATATATATATATATATATATAAATGTTAGTTTCTCACTGAAAATTCTATTTTGCCGCTGTGTGTCTACCTTAGTCTTCCTTGTATGTCCTTCCCCAAAGTGGGGTGACCCTCCACTCTAGCATAATATGAGGTGCTTTGGCAATATAATGTGAGTGTATGGAGATAGCTAATTTTCCAATTTTAGGACATAGAAGGACCTGCTGAAATGCCCATATTCTCAACCCACACTAAGACCCTTCAAAATCCGAGTCTCCCTGCTACTTCTGCGATTTGTTTATTTGCCGGGGTTACACGGCCCTATCTGCCGAAGCTCAACTGTACTCACTCTGTCCTGAGATCTTGCCTGCACTGCTAGGACACAGTGTTCCCCTGCTCTAGCATCCAGAGACCTCTCTCCTCCCATTCCCATCTCTTACATCCCGTCAGCCCATAGGAATCTCTGTTTTACTTAAGGCTAATTTTTCTTCCTCGATGTTTCTGCCTAATACCTTGTAACCATGCCCCTGGATTCTCTCTCCCTTGCTTTTGACCAGTGCATTTCCCCTCTAACAACAAATTCTTTCTGCATTCAGAGATTTAAGTTTTTGGAAACAAAATCCAGGAAAACCAGAAGGTGTTTCTAAGTTTTCACCCTACTGCATCCTCTTTTTGAGACAGTGGGCTCAAGAGTTCCTGCCTGAGGTGAGGAAAAACTATCCTCAAAACTATAGACCTCCATAGCAGTGCTTCTCAAATGGGGGCCGCTTTGCCCTCCAGAAGACATCTGGAAATATCTGGAAACATTTTTGATTGTCACTTCTTAGGGGAGTGCTCTCCTGGCATCTAGTGAGTAGAGGTCAGTGATGCTGCCAAGCATCCTATGAGGCACAAGACTGCCGCCACCACAAAGAACTAACTGGTCCAAAATTTCAGCAGGGCCATGCCAAGGTTGAGAAAGCCTGCTCCCCATGAAGCTCTGCATTGAATGCTGTGAACAGTGGCACAACACAGGTGTTCAATAAGTGATTGTTGACTTTTAACCTTGCTTTCTTCCATCCCTGATCTCTTTGCAACCTTGGCAAATTGGAGGGACTTGAGAAATTTTGTTTGGTCACTAACTTCAGCATAGGGCACCAGTCCCTAGCCTTCCACTGTATTCCTAGTGAGCAGATTCACACGCCACAAGTCCAAGTTGTCCTTCCTGCCTCGAAAACCATGCATTGTATTCTCTGTATTTGTCCTGATGGCATAGTGATTTGTTAGACGTCATTGAGTAAAAGTGGGACTGAAGTTTGACCTTAACTTCAATGTATTCATAGTTAAATGAGAAAGGAAAATAAATATACTACAAAGATATAGTATGATGAGATTGGTTAGAAAGCTAAGTTCAGAATGCTGAGGAAGCAGAGAGAGGATTACTAAATACCAAGTGAATGTACAAGTGGCCAGGACACAGGAGGAATTATTAGTCGGTGGGATAAGAATTGGGGTAAGTAGAAATTTTTTTTTTTTTTTTTTTTTTTGCGGCACGTGGGCCTCTCACTGTTGTGGCCTCTCCCGTTGTGGAGCACAGGCTCCGGATACGCAGGCCCAACGGCCATGGCTCATGGGCCCAGCCGCTCCGCGGCATGTGGGATCTTCCCGGACCGGGGCACGAACCCGTGTCCCCTGCATCGGCAGGCGGACTCTCAACCACTGCGCCACCAGGGAAGCCCTAAGTAGAAATTTTGATGAGAAAAATGAGGAGTAGGATTTTTCAGGCAAGGATATATAGTGTGCTTAAGACATAGAGATGAGAAAGATGATTTGGGATAACAGGGCCAGCCACGGAATTTGTGGAGCTCAGTGTAAAATGAAATGCAGGGCCTCGTGTTCAAAAAGCAGGAAAGGGGTTCCATTAAAGGTGTTCAAATGTAAAACTCTTTTCCTTTCTTCTGCAGTCTTTCTCTTGCATGGTGGTTTTTATTTGCTGTTGTTACAGTGGCTATGGTATAGGTTAGAGTCGAACAGGTAAAACTAAAGAGTAAGAGGAGATTGATGGTTAAACTGTCAGAGACGGCACAGGTAGGAATCCCGGAAGGTCACAGAATGGGCATTTAAAATGATCCTCCGTGTGGTAACTTGAGACAGGAATTTATAGAACGGGAAACGTTGAGTGAAGGAGAAGATATGAACCTGAACAAGGGGGAAAATTAGGTACAAGGAGAAGAAAGTTCAGCTCTCCAAGCACTATTTTAAAAAGGAAAAATGCTATGACTGGTTTGAGCCTGTCTGTGACTGAGTAGAGAGTTCATTTTTTTTTCCTGTAAAATTAAACATTTTTAAGTACAGCAGAGTCATTGTTTTATACTATCTGTTGTTCGAAACACAGGTATAGCAACTAGTTCACCGATAAATCTGGCATTGTAATTTTGCAATTGTGAAATTAATTAAAAATCACAGTTTGAAAGTGGAACAGAATTTTTAAATCTTAAATTGTTATTTTCCATATTGCCTTTCTGTATCTAAGGATCAGCAGTGGATAGTTTTACACTGTACAAACACTAGAATACACACCCCTATTGTTTTAACTTTACATTTCCTACAACTATTTCCTGTCTAGCTACATAGTCTTAAACTTTATCCTTTCTTGTGGCTAAATAATAACCCGTAGAATTGATGGGTTCTGATTTTTCTGAGACTTTCCCCATTGTGATATAACTGGATTTATTTTCTTCTCATTCCTGACTATACATAAAATTTCCCGAAACTTCAATATTTCACACATACAATTTTATTCTTCTTTTCGATATTTAAGCAGTCTTTTTCAGGTGATTTTACTGGAAGGTGGCAAGGCAACATACCATTGTTAGAAGATAAAAACAAACAGAACTAACATAAATTACTGTTAAACAAAAACATAACAGAACAAAACAAACACAAATAAAAGAATAAGTTCCAACACTGCTAAGAACATAAGCTAGGTTTAAAATAGAGTCAACTCAGCTGATGGCTAGTGTTTGAAGACAAGTCCATTTTAAAAAAATCACCAATATTATTAGAAGCATTTCTAAAGAAACAGTATTGTCCAGTGCACCAAAGGTGATTTCATCATTAACTTTACAAAAGAAAACTCCAATTTTATAGAAAATAATATACTGCAGAATTTGCACTGAGTTATAGTTTTCACTGAAGTTTCCATAGTTAAACACATTGACATTTGATGGGGCAATTTTCTGCTAGTGTAATTAGCCAGTTTAGACTTACCAAAACCCATTTGCTATGCCACAAAGATAATGGTTTTAGAAAGCAGAAAAGGGAAAGGATTCAAAGGAACGAAAAACAAAAAGACCAGGCTTGATGCATGAAGGAGATAAACAGTTTAGAAAAATATCAATATTGCTTGCTTGCACAATTATTCACTGGCTCAATATCTGGGAGTACAAGCTCATATTTAAGTGGCAATAATACACCTGAAATAGTTCATTTAACAAAAAGAAGCAGTATTACCCAGCCCAAAGTAGCTATCAAAACTTGTTTAACTACTTCAGAACAAAATACTGAGAGGCAAGGGTTTAAAGTGAATGCCCATCTATCCAATTCCTCCAATGAAAATCCTGTTTATCCAAGTTAAGATTTTTGAATTGGACTCTTATCAATGCCATAAATTTCATCAGCAGCAATTCTTTTTGAAGTACTGAGCTATTCAAGATTTGAAAATGGAGGATTTGCCTTTTAATGGGGAACCTACATCTGCATTTCATTGTAAAAATGAAACATGCCACCAAGTTATTCTATGAAGAAGGTTGGAGTATTTATTTATTTTTGGTTTTGGATACTTACAAAACGGGGATGATAAAGATTACGGCTGATTTATTTTGAGAATGGGAAACTTCAGACATACATTCAGGAGAAGACAGTGTATATTTCATTCTCAGAGGACAGCTGGTAAAATTCAGAGGGTTGTAAATGTTTTATATGGTTTCTTTTCCCCCACCCCTTCTTGGTCTTTCAGAAAAATGGGAGAGTAGCATGGGAAAGTGGTCGTACTAAATTTAGGTTACTCTTAGGGTTTTCTTGCTTAATTAAAAAAAAGAAACTTTTAGTAATTTCATCCATGAATAAAGAAGAGATTATTCCAAGCCCAGATATGTTGCTAAATTTCTACTTCAGTTTTGTAATCTGCTGTTCTGAGGTTTGGCCATGACCCCAAGAACACTTAGATAATTATTATTTAGATAATTAAGATTATCTAAACATTTACATGATTCATATTTCATTTTTTCCTTAGAAAAAAAAAGATGGACTTAGGTCAGAATATTAAATTGAGCACACAGTTTCTATTCACCTATATGCTTGTAACTCTAAAACCAGAAAATAGTATATTTTTCTCCTTAGAAGAGCTGACCCTTAGCAGACCTTTATTTTTTTCTCCCAGTTTTGCTGAGGAATAACTTCCATATAATACTGTGTAAGTTTAAGGTGATTTGATCCATGTATATTGCAAAATGGTTGCTACCATAGCATTAGGTAACAACTCCACCACATCACATAATTAACATTTCTTATATGTGATGAGTAAGATCTTATATGTAAGATCTCTCTCAGCAACTTTCAGTGTCATTAATTGTAATCACCGACCTATGCATTCAATCCCCAGAACCTGTCTTATAACTGGAAGTTTGCAACCTAGCCCCTGGTAATCACCATTCTACTCTCTGTTTCTATGAGTGTGGCTTTTAAGATTTCACCTGTAAGTGACAGCATGCAGTATTTGTCTTTCTCTCAGAGGAGACCTTTCTTGAGTTGTCCATTGTAGGAGAGGGTATCCTTGCTTGGAACTAATAGGCTTCTGAGGAAGCTCCATGTTTTCAATGGTACTATTAATTAAGAAGATGACATGAACGACCAATCCCATGGTATTGTGCAAAGAGAACTATTCTTAGTCTTATTTTAGTTTTAGTGCTTTCACTTATTCATTCTGTGATCTTGATAATAAAGTGTAGTTTTATTGGGATTATAATTATGTTCCATTAAGATATTAAAAGTAGTAAATATCCCTTGATTGAAACATGGAATTTTACCCTTTTACAACTATTAAAGGTTATATATAAGTTTATATCTATCTATCTATCTATCTATCTATACACACACATATATATAATGGGATTTTATATATATATATTATATATATATATATATGTATGTATATTCTCTGTTCTAATCGTTTCTGCCACAGTGTTTTATTTGAGGGAAGATATTAAACATCAGTTAACACTGGGTTCAACTGAATCCAGCACCCAGGACAAGAAATCTTACCAGATAACATAGTGCCTCTCACCTTTGAGCTATAGCAGTTAGCTTCTGCGGTCCAATAAATTGCACCAAACCAACTGGCTTAAAAAAATAAGCATTTATTTAGCTCACAATTCTGCAAGTTAGTAAACTGGACTGTGCTTAACTGAATTATTCTTGGTTTTGTTCAATTACGTATTTTGGTCATTTGCTGAGTCAGTATGGGAATGAGGCTGGATAGATCAAAGTGAACAGAATAAAACGTGCGAAGTCTACTCACCCACTCTTTGATCACATCAAGAAAGACCTCTTTAAGGAATAAACAATTAGACTGAATCCTGGAAAGTGAAAAGGAGTTAACAGTGGAAACGGATTACAGGAAGTATTTAGCCAGTGAGAACAGCAGCTGGAAAAGAATGGGAATAGGAAAAAGCATGGTACATTTTGAAGATTGAAAGTATTATATTTTCTTAATTTTAAAACACTATCAGTACATCATCCATTCAATATCAGATTGGGTGGGGGAATACTATAGAGTCAATGGTAAACACTCTGATTTTCAGAAATTATAAAATATGGAGAGCAAATCGCGACTCATATGTCAGAAAATAAAATACGTCAATACAGAGGAATTAGATAAGGATGCAGAGATGCAAGGGATGAAGACACAATCATCAGTAGGGACCAGATCAGCACACTTAAGGCAATGAGACGATAGCAGAAGACAGTGACTTGCTTCGAGAAGGGTGATATTGTCAAGAGGAGTCATAAAAATATTACTCATTATTACTCATTTTCTATGCAAAGAGCTGATGGACCAGGAGCTGTCTTAGAGTTCAGGCAACTGGATTTAGGAGCCTGTGACAATAATCCTGACTAGGCATATCGGTTCCCCGGGTTCCCTGGATGAAGGTAGAAGTGGAGATGGAGGAAAATTGATAAAATAATATTTAGACAGTAAAATGGAAAAGTCTTAGAAATTGGTTATCTTAGAAATTGGTTAATGTCAAGAATGCTTTATTATTAATTCCTCGAGTATTGTTATGTTCCGTGCACTTTCAATCTTAGGGTTCATTTCCCTTAAGCCAGTACCACTTTTTTTCTCCTATTCTTTTATCTACACACACACACACACACACACACACACACACACACACACACACACACACACACACACTCACACCTGAAAACCACATTTGAGCAAAGCAGCCCTGTCACTTTCTTTTCCCTTAGTCTTGGGCATGGTTTCAAGTATCTCTACATCCTGTCCTCAACCCTATTTCTGCCAATCTCAGGTGAGTTACTGTGATTGACATAAACTTGGGGCAGAAAGCAAAAGGAGCAGAAGGCAGTGATGTACACTGTATTCTTTGGGGGAATGCTTTCCTTTGGAGGGTCACTCCTTCTTGGCTTGGAGAGTCAGCTTGTCCAAACACATAATAAATATAGACAGTGGTTGACAGGAGTGAGCAGGGATTAACTGGAAATAGGCACCAGACAACATTTTGGAGTGGTGGAAATGTTCTAAAATTGAATTGTGGTGATAATTGCACAACTCTAGACATTTACTAAAAATCATAAGATTTTTACACTTACAATGGGTGAATGTTATGGTATATTATTATATCTTATCAAAACTGTTAAAAAAGAAGAACTATAGAAAGACCACTGTAGGTTGTTGTTATTTAAGTTCTATACATTTCCATAACCCTAACTTTAATGCTTGCCTAGAATATTTACTGTATTTCTATTATCTAATCCATTCTAGTCTAACCAAATCAATGACTTCAAAACTATCATATTTATTTTAGGTATTTCTATGATAAGGAACTTTTTCTGTCTGATAGGTCTGCAGTAAACAAGAAAAACAACACTAACAAATACATGCCACGTGCCAACCATGATCATGGTTTTCTTCCAGGTGCCGGTTATTCACAATGAACAGAACAAACGTCTCTAATTAAAACAGCTCTAATTAAACTTGCACTTTGTAGAGTTTATTGATTAGTTTGTAATATTTGTAAAGTACCTACAGAAAGTGTGGATCTGTGCTGCCATGCATACTATTAACATTGTTCCCGTCTCTCAAAGTCACTTTAAAAGTATGAGTTGAAAGTCTTTTCAGTGGGGGTGTGTCTTAGTTAATCTCTCCACCACAAATGGGATTTTATTTCTAATCTTTTTCATTCTTTTGATGTGTATTTGTGTGTGTGTTTGTGTGTGTATATGAGTGAGAAAGAGAGAGTGGGGAGAGATTGATGTGTGTGTTTCTGTGTGTGTGAGAGCACGCACATGCGCGTGTATGGTATTTGGGTAGAAAAATGAGAAGTAAGTCATCTTATGACTAAAAAATTATTATTGTAATATTATTCCTTACGAACGTATCCTCAATATTTGGGCAATAAATACCTGAAGTTGGGTTTAATAAAAGTAAGGAGATGTAGAATTTTAGAATACAACTGACATTTTAAAAGACTTCCCATTGCTCAGGTATATTTCCTGATCAAAAATACTTTGCCACATGTATGTAAAGTTTTCCCACTGTTTTAGATCTTACCTGCTTACCATATTTCCTGTAGCCACATTTGGGAAGCAAGTTCAGACATGGGACAGAGAGATGGGTTGAGAGATACAAATTACAGAAAGCCAAATCCTTAACTAGGAAGGAAGGAAATAAATGATTATGCAGTTTAAACATTTTGGAGAGCTTTAGAAGATGTAGAACAGGGTCTCTCAAAAGTAGTGCGACTACCATTTCGAGCCTTATAAGTTCTTTTTTTTCTTTTTCTTTCTGAGGAGCTGTGCTGTACATTGTAGGATGTTTAGCAACATCTCTGGTCTTTACTTATTTGATATCAATACAAATCAAATAACTCCCCAGCTGCAACAACCAAAACTGTCTCTAAATCTAGTCAAATGTCACCTAAGGGGCAAAATTACCTCTCTTCTTTCACTCTCCTCACCCTGTACCGGTACCAAACTACTGGTATAAAATGAAGAGCTGTAGAAGATTACAGGGTAACTGTGTGTCCAGGTTTGCCTGGGAAAGTCCTGGCTTATCCCTGTTATATTGACATAATTACTAATAGTGACCATTTCCCTTTCCGAATTCTCTGTTTATAGTGTAACCTATATGAGTGGTCTGAGAATAGAGCACTTCCCCTCCATCTGCACTGTGACTTTATGGGGCAGTACAGAGGTTCTTGTAGGACAGGGACTAGCGAGCATGGTTTTCCATACCCTTTCTTTCTTTCTTTTCCTTTAGTTCAGGTAGGAGTTGGCTTTCTTAGCTTTAGTTTGCAAATGTTAGCTTTGGAGTGCCCTTATTCTAAAAGTCTTAATACCCCTCTATCTTAGTGTCAGAAGTGCATACTCTAGGCCACAGTGTGATACAGACTCACTCAGTGTTCATCTGTCTCTGATTTTCTGTAATATCTTACCATTTTAAGGATAGAAAAACTAAATCCACTCATGTTTACATTACAGAATTTAATCTGGCATTAGAGGTCATTTGTGGGGAAATCCCCAACCTCTGAAAACAGAGTTAATGTACCATGGTGATAGCCTCAAAGACTCAATTATAGTTATTTACTTATTCACTCATTTATTGATTTCAGAAACATTTAATGAGCACTTACCAGATATCAAATACAGAACTAGGTGTGAAACCCACAAAGGCACGACTTCCGCTCTAGGAAATCTTGTCTCCTTCTCACAAAGGAGTTTAACAGAGGAACAAATAATTATAACACAATGTGATTATTTTCCTGATTAAGGTTATATGCTAAGTGCATTAAGAAGACCAAAAAAGGGAACAAGAATTCTACCAAAGTAAGGGAAGGAGTAAGTCAGGTTAAGGACTGGGTGGTGGTGTAGAATTATTATACTTTAAAATTCCTTGCACCTTTCTTCTTCAGAAAGTTGAGCTGTCATAAAAGCTGCCTTTGGCAGATTCAGAGGATGCGGTGAGATGTATGATATCCCTGCCTGGGATCAATTAGTTAGTATCTCTAAGCTCCCTTGAAGCCTGTGTAGTCATTAAGGGATACAGACTTCATACCAAAGAAAGTGCAATACTCAAGGCTAAGGGTCCAGACCAAAAATTAGAACAAAGAACTGGTCTAGGAGCACACATTTCAGTCATAAGAGTAAGACAATGACTGAAGATCCTGATTCCACACTTAGAATGTTGGACACATCTGTCAACTTGGTTCCATGATTTGGAAATAAAATGTAAGGTGTTGAAACCTGCTGTCCTCAAGATCAAAGCTTTACCGGTTAATAAGCCTCAGTCCAGGAGAGCAGTTGGTAATCCATACAGGTGTTTTATTCTCCTTCATCCCTCTAGTAAAGACCTTTGGCTTCACCTACACTTTTCCTTTATGAAATTAAAACAACAGACACATTCCCAGGTTCAGATTTCTGTGGTCATTTGCTTTACCCATCAGAAGCAGGAAAATAAACTGGAAGAAGATAAAAGAAAATGAGAATGTGGCCAGGGAAGCTGTGATTTGTCTTCAGTGTTAGCTATTTTGTACGTGATATAATTCTATCCGATCCCAGCCACATCAGCAATGTGTCCATCTACATTATCCAACCCACTGCTGTGTGAAGGTTCTTCCATGTAGGGCTTGTGAGAGTGGTATAGCTTACAAATATTTTCTTATTCCTAGAAATGTATCATCCTTATGATTGCTATTGTGTGCCACTGATGGAAAAAAAATTCTGGCTTCCACATAAGGACTGTCCTGTCAACACATTTATGTAGTATTCAACCTTAAATCTTGCAGGGAACCAAATTCTTTATTTTATAGATGAAACCCAAATTGAGAGGCTTAAATTCACACAGCTAATTAGTAGTAAACTTCAGACTAGAAATTAAATATTTTTATATCTAGTTACATGCCCTTTCTGCAGCCTCAAATATTTTCTAGTAAGATAATTTTGGAGCCCTGCAATTGTAAAAGTAAAATGATGGATGCATCCCAGTTTGCCGGGGACTTTACTAATTTTAGCACTCAAATTTTCAGTTCCCAAGAAATACCTCAGTCCCAGGAAAACCTGGACAGGTGGTCATCTTATGACAAATACTTATTTCATATTCTTTCTCTTTCTCTCTTACTTACACATGCACTGGTGAGCTAGAAACTTGAGATTTTCTTAAGCTGCATTGTGTTTGCTTTCTTACTTTCATGCCATGTGCTGAAAAGCGCTGACTGCATTACCCTGAAATATGGACAGCAGGGGCTTCAGCCTTGGGCTCATCCTTTAAGGGAGACTCTCTGATCCTCCTTTGACCAGGCCCCAGCCCGTGGCGTGAGGAGCCTTGCAGCCAATAGGATGCGCCCACACAGAGATCATGCTTCCTTTCTAGCCAATGCTCCAGGTACCAAGGAACCTTGAGGATGACATGCACCCTTCTGGGGCAAGCACAGGCATCCTCACCCCTCTGCATGCACCTGCCTGTAAATGTGGCCGAGAGCAGCTGTTCGCAGGAGCCTGGGGAGGAAGATGTGGAAAGCACTTGAGTAAGCGAGCTGGGCATCTGAACGTCTGTGCACACATTTCCTGGTGGCCTGAGAAGGAGATCAAGGTGAAGAGAAAGGGGAGGGTAAAGCCAGCAGCTGGACCCAGCTCCCCCCCACACTCCCTGCACCTTTTCCCAGGTTCCTGCCCTGATTTCCAAAACTTCCAAGAAGTCTAAATTTGAACCTGGCCTTCTACACTAGTATGAAGGGGCACTTGTCAAGATAGGAGGCTTGAACACTTTTTATTTCACAGATGGTTAGCTTGATTTATAATTTTCAGATATTCATTCATATGGCGTTTGGGTTTGCATTTGTGTGCTTGTCCCTGGCTCTGACACTTAGAGGAGGGCCTGACAGCTGCCTCCCCTCAGGTCACATTGCTTCCTGATATCACCTCTAGATGGATCCAGAAACATTGTCTCTCTGAGCAACATGATAATCAAATAAACTTATGACACATGAGTGACTGTTATGCCTGCTTTTTATGTCAGGGTTTTAGGGTCCATTTCATACTGTTTTAAACCCTGACTTCATTACTCTGGCTTGCCAATAGTTCCCAACAACTGCAGTCAGGGAGAGATTTGGTCTGCTTTCGGGTTATCCCCTGTATTGAAAGTAAATAAAAAAGCTTTTATTTGGATAGATAAAGATGGAGGGAATTGTCATCTGAGACAGGTACAGTGGAATCAGTTGAACTACACTTACTTCACTGGAGAGAGTAATTTTTTTTTTCAACATAGTTCAAGTGCAAAAAAGATATTTCATGTTTTATATCGCACACGTAGTTTCTCACACTCAGTTACTCTCTGTTTTCGGCTGTACACATTGCCGTGTTAGTAAATTACTGAGATACATTAACACAGTAGCCTAATCTCATGAATTCAGATAGGATCATTAGGAAACCTAACCATTAGCTGCAGTCGCTCTTCACTGAGCATTTATAATGTACTGACTTTGTACCAAATAGTTTACATACATGTCCATTGTCACAGTTAATTCTTGCAACACCCCAATGACTGTATGGTTCCATTATACAAAGGAGAAAACTGAAGCTTAAAGAGGGTCTCTCTTGCCCCAGTAACATAACTAGTGTGTAGCAATTTGTCCTCTGTCAAACCGTTTATTGCAAACCTTCCATATGTCATGGCCTGGGCTAAGTCTCCTAGTGTGTTAGGTAAATGGACAACCAAAGCAGTTATTTACTGAATTTACTATGATCTGGATGGTTTAGGATTTGTGGGGAAATCAGAAGAGGGGCATTGAACTCAACCCTGAGTGGAACAAATGTCTGAAAAGGTTTTTTTGTGGAGTCAATGCTGGAGCTGAGTCTGAAAGAAGAAACAGGTATTTTCTAAGACTGATGGAGTGAGGACAGACTTGTTAGGCCAAGGGAAGAGCATATGCAAAGTCATGGAGGCATGACTATTTCTAGAAGCTGTAGAGAATAGCAATTACTATCCTATGGTCAGAGGCTCTATAATGGTGGAACAAATAAAGCTAAAGCATTTTTAAAAAGATAGAGAACATAGGGCTTCCCTGGTGGTGCAGTGGTTGAGAGTCTGCCTGCCGCTGCAGGGGACACGGGTTCGTGCCCCGGTCCGGGAAGATCCCACATGCCGCGGAGCAGCTGGGCCCGTGAGCCATGGCCGCTGAGCCTGCGCGTCCGGAGCCTGTGCTCCGCAACGGGAGAGGCCACAGCAGTGAGAGGCCCGTGTACCGCAAAAAAAAAAAAAAAAAAAAAAAAAAAAAAGGTAGAGAACATTAAAGAAAATCCTCATGATCTAGAAAACACCTGTGGATTCTGTCTTTGTAGGTCCATAGTTATATAAAATATCACTGCACGAAGAACTCTGGAAATCTCATCATTCTCTTTAACATCTTAAAGATGAAGAAATAAAACCTGGATATAGTTAAGTGACTTGCTCAGCTTAGAGCTAAAAATTAGTGGAGTGCTAGTCTTCTGAATCCTCAGTCCCAAGCCTTAAGCCTCGAATAGTCACCTTTGTGACTATTATTTTATATTACCTTAACTAATCTAACAAATAAATTCAAATCTAATAAATATTCCCTATTTTCAGACTGGATTTTAGTGAACATATTTTCATAGAAGAACTAATGAATGTGGATAGACTGCAATGAGGGCTATTATCCATTTGCAAAAAGATTTATAACCATTTCATTTTCAGTAGTCACCTCACTTGTTGAATGTAAAATGCTATTATAACGGCAACTATTATTTGCAACTAGAGTGTCTTTTTGAAAGCTGATCAGTTCTTATGTTAACGAGAGACCTCTCAGATTTTCCTACACTGTATCATTCCCATCTCAACCATTCTTGTCCCAATTCTAGGACCAATCCTGACTCTGTATGGAAGGGATTGAGTGTCAACATTTTAGCTCAACATCCCTATTTATATAGCCGGGCTTTTGTCTCATTCCCCAAACCGAGTCTATACCATCTATTCTGATAAATAGGCCCTCATATTATAACCTGGGTCTGTTCTTCCCTTTCCAGTGTTCCCAAAAAATGTACTAAGGACTAAACTTCAGCCTGTAATTGAATTCCACTGTTTTTCTATAGATATTTTTGGTCCAGCCATCTTCTTGGATTTCTAAACACATATACTCATGTATGAGCCCTTTCCACCTTCTCGGAAATAGCAAAATTCTTCCTTAAATGCCTGTGATACTTGCTGACATGCTGAGGTATCATCTGCTGTTACTCTTTCTCTCAGAGAATGTTCACCTGTATGAGGAGGCATTAATTCTGGCACACCTCGATTAAGACCTTTGGAAAAATATTTATATTTCCCGTAGGAACTTCACTGCTGTTGCTTGTGCCTGCCTTGTGTTAAATCAGGTAGCTGCTTCCTATAATGTAGGAAGCCCTTTGTTAAGGAGGGGGTGTGGAATGGTAGAGATTACAAGAGGATCAAGGAGGTGGGATGGTGATATTTCTTCAGAAGGGAGGTGGGTTCCAGGGAGTGGAATTTCAGGAAGCACCACTTTTTGGTGAAGTAGTTAGTGGTGTCCAGGGAAAATTCATCTATCCGAAGAGCACAGATGTACCACTGCTGAAGACAAAGGTTCTGTTTGCCAAGTGATTTGGAAACCTATGAGACTCCCTTTTTATTCTTAAAATTGGGCTTCTGAATTTGTCCAGCTCTCACTTAATCAGGAGAAAAAGTTGCCAAAGAAACCTGAAACCCGAATTCTGGGAAGATGTTCTAAGCCACAGGAAATATTTCAAGATCTATAATTGTCAAGAAGAACAGATGGAAACATAATATCGTGGAAAGGTTAGGATCAGATATTGTTTTATTTAGAAAGAGCCTCTGAGCTCTTTCTAATTATAGATAAAACAGGACAGTATTTGGAGGGATCGTTAGGCTGGGAGTCAGGAGCCCTGCGTTCCAGTCCCAGTCGCTCATTGTAACTGGTTCCAGAAAGTGCCCCTGACTAAGTCCGCTGGCTTATCTGTCCTCAGCTTGTTCCAATATATATTGGTGGGAATGAAGTGCTTCATTTTTTACACTCCTCTCCTGGGGAATTCTGTTCTATGAGGATATATGAACATTCTCTGTAAGTACTATTAGTCAACAGTGAAAGTCAAAATACGAACAAAGAAAATATAACTAAAAATATCATGTGAACATTTGCGGGCAAGGAATATCAGTATGCATTTTAGTTTTTACTCGTAATTCAAGCACATGTAATTCAATGTAATACAAACATTTTGTAATTAGAGCATAACACTTTCCTAAGTGGATGCCTTATCTCCATTCTCATCCTCCAATAGTCCTTTTTTCTGTATAACAGCTGGGATATCTTCCTAAAGCCTAAGTAAGACTATGATATTCTTTTCTTTGATACTCTCCCTGATGAATCCCTCCTGCTATTAAGACAACATCCAAGCATCTTATCGTGGCCTCTACAGTCATCTATATAAACAGTCGTGCCACACACACACCCCCACCATGACCTCATTGTCTTCAACTTGTTACCTCTCCACTAAGTTCAAATATAAGAGCCTTCTTTCAACCCTTCAGATACCCCAAAGTCATTCCTTAAATAGGGTTGTTGCACATGCTGGTGTGTCTGCCTTGGATTCCTTGTCTGAGATCTTGGCATCATTGGTTCCTCCACATCAAACAGGTCTCAGCTCCACATCTTTGCAAAGAGACCTTCTCCAACTCACCCAGCTAATGTATAGCCCATTGTTGAATCCTTTTTACCTTGATTCCCGATTTTGTTTCTACAAAACATCTGTTCCTAGCTCATGTAATATTTTTGACTTGAGTGCTGTCTGTCTTCTCTCATCAGAATGTGAGCCCCATGTTGGGAGGAGCTTCATCTTGTTCACTGAGGGATCTCCAGGGTTTTAGAGTAGTACTCTGCACATGGTTGTCATTCCCAGAATATCCATTAAATGAATGGATATGTCCATGGAAGGAAGTTCAGCCCTAACAATTCAGAACAGATCTTGTATATGCTATTTACAGAAGCCATAATTAAATGACCTGTATTACTACCATTAATGCAATTTTATTCTAATCTAGTTATATGTTCACAAGGCTCTTTAGGTACAAACGAGGAAACTATTTGCATACTAGGCATCAGAATTTATAATAATAGTTCCAACATATATAGCTTTCCATCAGTGAAAAAGGCATCAAATAACATAAAATTCTGTAGAACACTGTATGGTAGCATATTAAAAGATCTTTCTTGTCTTTCTAAAAAATTACTGAATTTATTCCTTATTTATCTATTGCGTCCTTTTTTCTTTTATTTAATAAATCAGAGATTTGATTGCATGCTACCCTTTCCTAGAATATTCAGGATTTGCAATGGCTGTTGATACCTCAAGGAATCCACTTAAATATTTGGGATCTTAGAAGATAAGAGAAAAATTGTCTTTAGAGCACACGTTATAAAGAAAAAGGATCAGATTCCAGAGAGATAAGGTGGGAAAGAAAATAAATACATAACATACACTGTGATTGAATTAGAGGCACCTCTGTATCCTGAATGAGTGTTGAATTTGCCCCAAAACAGACATACATGTTAGGGTGTTTATTCACTCCTTAACTTTTGCTAGCATTACAGTTATAGAGATATGGGGGAAAAAAGTCCTTCAAGGTAGAGGGACACATAAACCCAAATTACATGGACTAAAAGTACAAGCAGCCTGTTGTTAGGGTGTCCTGTGTGATAAGCAGCAACATCTGCATCCCTCTGCCTGGCAGTCCTTGGGCCGCCTACCCAGCACAGTGAGTCTTTCATGTCAGACAGGCTTTGAGTTGGGCATGGTAATGTCTTCCACCCACAGAACTCTAGCCCTTGCTGCCAGGCTGAGGCTGGTCTCATCTAGTCTTAATTTGCAAATATTGATTTTTTCCTAAAAGTGGTATGTATTCAACCCCCAAATTTGAGAACTACAAAAATGCAAAGAAAAAAATAATACACGTATAATTACACCATTCGGATATTGTACTATTTTGGTATATGCTTTGCTAGTACTATTATATGTGTATGGATACGTATGAATATACGTATCTATAGTGTATGTATACACATATTCATGTGTATATTTATGTACATATATACAATATGTTCATATTATATATGTGTATATTGTATATAAGTATAAATATAATCTATTATTTATATACACACATTGTATATAATAGTATCATATTGAACAAACTCTGTTGTAACTAATCTGATTTGTTTTTACTCAGTAAACATTTCCTATGTTTCAGTATTCTAGGCATGTGATTCTAGGGCAGGGATGGTATCACTTACCCCTTGCTGTGTGCTAGATACTGGATATTTAGTGTGGGCCAGAAAAAATTTCTGCCCATGTGAGTCAAATCCTTTAAATCTTAAGAAAGACTCTAATAATATCAGGCAAGTCAGATTATGGTAAGTACTAAAATAAAGATTATACTGGTTATTTATTTTTATGGAACAAGTTACCCCCAAATTTAGTGGCTCACAAATGCAAACATTTATTATCTCATAATTTCTGTGAATCAGGAATCCAGGCATGGCTTAGCTGCCTCCTCTGGCTCAAGGGCTCTCAAAAGCCTGATATCAAGGCATTGGCTGGAGCTGTAGTTGTATCAAGGCTTAACTGGGGAGAAAAAAAGTTTACTCACGTGTTTGTGACTTATGGGCCATAGAACTGAGGGTCTCAGGTCCTCTTGGGCCAGTGATTGAAGACATCAGTTCCATCCTGTGTTCCTCTCTCCATAGGACTACTCATAACATAGCAGTCTGCTTCCCCTGGAGCTAGGGGTCTGACAGAAACAGTGAGAGTTGGCTAGCAAGATGGAAGGCACAATATTTTTGTAACCTAATCTCAGAAATGACATCCCACCACTTCTGCTCTATTCTGTTCCCTTGAAGCAAGTCACTGGGTCCAGCACACTTGCAAAGGGAGGAGATTATACAACAGCAAACATATCAGGAAGCAGGGATCATTGGAAATCATCAAGAATCGCCTTGCACAGAAGTAAACCAAAGGGGAGAAATGGGTTATTTTGTGTAGGGACTTTCAAATGTCTTCCTTGAAGAAACAGTGGTTGAATTGGACTTTGAATCTGTAACCTTAATGTAAAAGGGGATTTCACAAGAAAATAAACATAAGAGAAGGGATGCTGGCATAAATAAAGGCACAGAGGAATCGAAGTTCTGGGACTCATTCATTCAAATGACATTTCAGAGTGACTACCACATGGCAGAGTAGTAGCCTGGTAGGGCTAGAGCACAGGACAAATCGTATGTCTTAACTGACTTTCACCAGAAAGAGCATTAACCCAGTGTTCTTACTGCTGTTAAATGATGTACATCATTTTTCTAGACCAGTAGCTGTATGTCAAACTTCATTATAGAATCCTGGGACTGGAGAGCATTAAAAGAAGTCATGTAGCTTATCTCGGTTTATGTAAAAAGAATAGACTTCAATATCTGAAACATCTGAATCCCATTGGGGCCACTTATCAGCCCTTTGCCCAAATCACTTAACCTTGCTAAATCCAAGTGTCCACAGCTATAAAATGGAGCAATTATAATTACATCAAACTGCTGATGGAAGGATTAAAGGAGATAACATTTGTGAAAACACGTAATTCAATGCCTGGTATATAATAGACATTCAATAAGCTTGCCTTGCTTTTCTTCTCTACTTCTTTGCCTCTCGTTTTTCCCAAATCCATTTAGAAATTCTCTTACATCATTAACAACAGCAACAAAAAAAGATTTCCAAGTCTTTACAAAGCCAGCGAGGACAGTTGGCCATTTTTACATCATTCTAAAGCTTTGACATCTTTGCTATCCTAGCGGCAAATCTTTAAGGACTTTAAAGTTAGGACAAAATTAACCTCATTTTAAGTATATTATTCCTAGACAATTTATTTTTTTAATTTTAAGTATTTATTTTGGCTGCATTGGGTCTTCATTGCTGCACGCAGACTTCCTCTAGTTGCAGCGAGCGGAGGCTACTCTTTGTTGCGGTGCGCAGGCTTCTCATTGTGGTGGCTTCTTTTGTTGCGGAGCATGGGCTCTAGGCACGCGGGCTTCAGTAGTTGTGGCACATGGTCTCAGTAGTTGCAGCACGCAGGCTCTAGGGTACACGGGCTTCAGTAGTTGTGGCGCTCAGGCTCATTATTTGTGGCGCACGGGCTAAGTTGCTCTGTGGCATTTGGTATCTTCCTGGACCAGGGATTGAACCCATGTCCCCTGCATTGGCATGCAGATTCTTAACCACTGCACCACCAGGGAAGTCCCACCAGACAATTTATTGCACATAATACACACTAGATAGATGCTTCTTAAATTAGTTATTTTCCGCCTTGTAGTCAAAAGTAATATAATCTTCTGAAAGATAATACTAACACCAATAATTGTACAAAATCTGGAGAACTATAATAAGTACTAAGCAAACAGATGGTTAGTTTAAATGACTTAAGAATCTGTGTATTTTTATCTTAAGAAAGACATTTAATACCTGGGCTAATTATAGATACAGCACTGCCTGACACATTGTAATTTATGCTTCTATTCTGATTTCTTCTTTATTTAAAGAAATTAGGTTCCTTTGCATGAGGTGTTCCACGCTTCTGAGGCTTTTATGCAAACTATGGCTAAGCTTAATTCCAACATTTAAAAATGCTTTCAGATACAACTGTTACATATAAAATGGGAAAACAGCAAGGTCTTACTGTATAGCACAGGGATATTCAATATCCTGTGATAAGCCACAATGAAAAAGAATATGAAGAAGAATATATATATATATATATATATAAAAAAAAGGAATATATATATATATACATATATGTATATATATGTGTGTGTGTGTGTGTGTGTGTGTGTGTGTGTGTGTGTAGTGGAATCACTTTGCTGTAGAGCCCAAAATAACACAATATTGTAAGTCAACCATACTTCAGTAAAATAAACTAAAAAAAAATAATAAAAATGCTTTCAGCAATAATGCTAGCTTATCCTGTACCTTCCTTAGGAAAAAACAAATTGATGCTGCTGTTTGAGTTCATTAACAATAAAAGAAAGAAAACAAGATACACCCAGAAGTAGACCCATACTTTCCTTGGAAAGTCCCATGATTGCACAAAGAACGTACCTCCATAATCAACATATTTGAATATAGGACTTGTTGAAGGTTAAAGAATCTTTTGTAGTCCTAAATCTATCTAAGTTCTAGTAATGAGTCTATAATTTGTTATAGTTTGCATCACCCTCTGTTGTTATCCAAATGTAAAGATTATGTGACATCATCTACCTCATCATTATAGAGATTTTATTTGCTTTCTGTTTTAATCTGATACATACAGCAGAAACTTAGTATTTAAGGTATGAACACTGAAAAGTTTTGATTCTTTCAGAGCAACCCTAAAAAGTCCTTGCAGTTTTGATGAAGAGCTAATATGAATTAAGTGATCTATAAGGGTGATGTGCAAAATAATTAAATAATGAGCAAATCCAGTTGACTATCCAGCATGCAGACCTCAAATGTGGCTTTGTTCTGCTTAATTTCACTTCCCCAGCTTTTCCAGTGAAGTGGCAAAAACAACAACAACAAAAACAAAAACAAAAAATTGGAGGGAAATATATGTCAGAATTGAAAGGAAAAAACCTTAGGGAAAGATGAAAAGACAGCTAATTTATGAAGAGAAATATATACAGAAGAAGCAGATAATTTTAATGGAAATATGAATTTTAGTAGAATAAATCTAAACTCTATAAAAGTTTCTATGATCTGAATTTGAGGATATATTTGAAGTTTCATTGGGTATGTCTAAAATATTAAGGGTTTTCTGAATAACTAGACTCCAATATATAGAGATTGTCTTTACTCTTTCCTCTGTGGTCAAAAAGTTTAACTGAAAATCAAGAACATTTTATACAAACCAGATTTTTACGGGACTTGAGAAATGTTTTGCTCCTTAAGGCAGTTTTTATCTGTTTGGGAAATCCAAGAATTGGAGGTCAGAAAGAATCAGATTTATAAGGAATTTATCAGAGTGAAACACCTCTGAAGGAGAATGGGGAGAGGGGGCAGAAAGATGCAGGAGAACCTTCATACCACAAATTGGATCTGGCATCTGTGGAAGGAGTGAGCAGAAGAAGGGGGTTTGAGTAGGAAGAGCCCCAACTGCCATGGCCCTGTGAGAACATCTCAGCCAGGCCACTGGGTAACCCCCAAAGAAATACTTCCCACTAATGAGAATCATGCTGGGCAGGACTGACCCAGCTCCAGTGCCCTCTTCAGGCTCAGTCACTGAGTGAGAGCAGCCTTGAAGAGTGTGACCTTTCTCTTGACATCCGCTGTGGATCTGGAAACTGTGGCCTTGGAGGCTGTCAACTCACTGCTGATTACTCACAGCAGTTTTTTCATGAAAGGCACACTCCCAAGGCAGCCATAGTCTGCTCACTTCTCCATCCACTTTAGCGGAGCAACTCTTCTGTGGTTGCTGTGGGCTTCTCCTACTGAAAAGAAACTTTAAGGAAGGGAGAGAGTGGAATCAACTACAGTTCACTGCAGTTACAGTCTCAGGGAAACCATGATTTATTATTTCCCACCTACACTGTCCATTCGAAACCTTCTTCATTCTCAGCTATCACTTCAGCAGGTCTTGGTGGCTTACCTGATGGTGTTATCCCTGAGTGTTCTAAGCTCCTAGAACGTACGCGTGTTTCAGGCTTTATTTGTTGCATGGGTCCATTCATCATTAACGTTGGGCAAGAACCAGAGGCACCCAGTGGTCCACTTGGGTTCCACACATATTCCTCCTCCATGCCTGCACTGTAGGTCAGCAGCCCTACTTCCTCTTGCCAGCCAGGACCAATTACCCCTGCCAGTCAAAGTGGTGACTTGTCTTCTTGTCTACAGAATAAATCCAAGTGCCTTCACAGAAGCTCGTAGTTTAATGGGCACTTGCTTCGGCCCATGGAAAGAACATTCCCCCTTTAGGGGCCATAACTCTAACCCAAAAGAGCCCAACACTGAGAGGCTGGGAAGGACAAAGCACAAAGGTCCCCAGTAGGTCATCAGGAGTGATAGTAAATGGGGCCACGGAATCATTCTGTTGTTATTTCCCAGATCTAAGAGCATATAATTTGGATTGATGTACTTGGCATTAGGTGCAACCCCCATTGCGCCCTTGGCTATTAACAGACCCAGCCCTCTGTCCACCTCTTCTACCATGAACCTTGACCTGTGGAGGAGAGCCAACACTGAACTTCTTAATGATTTGTGTGTCCCTCTCACCAGTGCATTCATAATGGCCAGGCTGAATTATGTGTCCTTTAGGCCTTCCCATAGGAGAAGAGAATCCTCTGGTGGGTATTATAGACTCACTTAATATACCCATTCCAGCATGCCTACAAGAACAGGCTTATTCATTTATTCCTTTTCTGTCTTACAGACACACTTCACTGAGCATTGGCCATTTGTTTTTGTTTGGTTTTCTTCTTTCCAGGCTTCTAAGGACCACCTTACCAGTGAATTTGTTCATTACCCATGGTCCTTACCAGAGCATTAAATCCTATGTCCTAAGGACAAGTCTACAAATTCAGTCTTACCTTCTGGCCTCATTTGACAAATCACCCTCAAAATCCAATGCCAGGGATTCTCCTCTGGCTCTTGCTGGTGTATATTAGCTAATTCCTAGAGCCTCTTTAGAGTGCAATCTCTTTCCTTGGTCATCAGGCCCAGCAAATCCCCAGCCAATTTACATTGAAATGTAACCCTAGTTATTGGCCTGGCAAATGGGAGATGCAGCAGCAGCAATTCCTGAGAGCAGGACTTATTGCCTTAAGAAGAAGAGGGCTCTGAAACATCTTTCTGAACAGGGGAAGTATTAAGCGTACATCCTAATTGAGGGGGTGGGCCATGTCTTCAAACTCAGATGGTTCAAGGGACTCTGCAAAGCCAAATTTCTTAAGAGATTCCTCTCCAGATGTCCTTGTTCCATATTTCAGTTTCCCAAATCAGCATAACGGATCTACTGGGTCTGAGCATGTATTTGTCTTGGGAGCTCTGTGCTTCCAACTATGAACTCTTGTATTTGCTCTCAGCTGTGCCTGCCATTCCACTGCGAGAAATAAGGACCTCTTTCTCTGCTACCAAAGAGGCCCTCTCACCCTCACATTTAGCCCTTTAACTATTTCTTAACCACCCTCAGTTTTTCATTCTTCCTCTATCCGATGTCAATACAATTTAATAGTAATCAGCCCACTCTGCCATCCTTTTAGGTATTGTTACTGCCACACTTTTCCAGTGCCTGAGTAATCTCACAGGCAAGAGCATCTCCCTCTGCCAGGCTGTTTTGCAGGTTACCACCACTGCAATCTTCAGCAGTGGGTCCAAGACTTGGGCGAGGGACTCTCCTTGACCCATATTCCACAATATATGAAGCCCTTCCTGCCAGATGGGTTGGGAGTGATAGGGTCTGAAAATCTCATTATACTACCTGCTTTCTCAGACCACTCTCTGTACCAGAAGTGTCAGTTTGGGTCCTCTAAAAAGCTGAGAACAAAAGGCAATTTGATATGCAAGATATTTATTGGTAGAAATGCCTATGAATGATAAAGGGGAGAAGAAACAGTGGGTGGAAAGAGCCTTCAAGACCACAAGGTGAGTCTGACATTCAAGAAAAGAGCAAGGGAAGGGAGTATGAAGAACCAAGCCTCAGATGGAATGTCACACTAAGAAAGTCTCAGCCAGACAGATGGGGAGGCCTGGAGCAAAGATGGCCCATTTCAGAAGGTGCAAGTTGGGTTTGCCTTTGATAGCCTCACTTCACTCAGTCATTGGCTTGGAGCAGCCCTGGGAGGACAAGGTCAATGTGAACCCTGCAGCTGATCTGAAGGTGCCACACCTGGAGGCAGTTTTCTCGTGTCGAGGTCTGAATGGTGCACTTCTAGGTAGTTAGATGTAATACAAAAAAGAAGCACCAACTGTGGTCTAGAGCAAGATAAGCATGAGTTTCTGCACCAACCCTGGTCTAGAGCAAGATAAGCATGAGTTTCTGCACCAACCCTGGTCTAGAGCAAGATAAGCATGAGTTTCTGCACCAACCCTGGTCTAGAGCAAGATAAGCATGAGTTTCTGCACCAACCCTGGTCTAGAGCAAGATAAGTATGAGTTTCTGCACCAACCCTGGTCTAGAGCAAGGTAAGTATGAGTTTCTATGCCAGCTCACTTTCACTGGATCTGTGATCAGCACAAGTCACTTGATATTTCTGGGGGTCTGTTTCCTCATATACACTACAAAGACAGTATTACCTTCTTCATAGTTTGTAACGATTTAATATGAAGTATGTAAAATTACACAGCATGATGATTCACATAGAGTAGGTCTAGAAAAATGTCATTTACCTCACCAACTTTGCATCAAATTCCTCTTGTCTCCAGTCTATTTTAATTGATCTTGCATTTTAAATTGGGGATATTAGTGTCCTTCAAAAAATCAAATCTAAAAATAATTATTATTGAATTTTATTTTGTCAACATTTTGGAAATCTACTTGCTTCAAGTTGATAATTAGATAAACCTACCAATTAGGAGTTTTACCATTTGTTATGGAACATGTACACTTTTGCTTGGAGATTTTATTATTGAAATTTGATATTATTATCATTTTAGATAAAAATTTTACTGTTTGGAAATCACTATATCTCTAATACTGGCAGAAGACATATAAATCAATTATAGACCTTCTCTGAGTGGCCTGTGTATATATTTCCTCTCAGCGTATTATATAATTTTATGACAACATCTAAGAACTATGTCTGCTGTAGATATGTCTGCTTTCTCAGGCTTGTAAAGAATTGTTTCATGTGTTCTATTATGGAGTAACAGATTACAACTATTTGTCAGTTTCAGCTCCATTGTAGATTACATGAATAAAATCGCCACTAATGGCCACCAAACAACTCCTACTCAGTTTTGTTCAATATTTACACTGTTTGTGTGTGGATGCTTTTGTAATCAACATGTGTTGGTATGTTTATATAACTTTCTTCTTTAGTGGTCTATCATCAGTACACTGAAAAGCAACAACAGTATCAATCCTTAGAACAAAGAATGAAGATAATCTATCAGTGAGCAAATAGATATGAGATAATGAGAGAATATAGCTGAAAGAAGCCTTAGAGATCTTGCATGCTAACCCCCTCACTCCACACATGTGCAGAGAGGGTAAGTAATTTGTTAAAGGTGATTGAGGCCAGTAGTAGCAGGACTTGAATACAAAGTCAGATTTTTGTCCCCCAGACAGGTACACTTTCCCCTAAATGCATCTGGTATGTGTTTAGCATTGTGTTCAGCCATCTGGGAAATACAAAAGAAACACAGACACTTTTCGTCATTTTTCCAATTTAATTCATATCATTTTTTGTGATAACAGTTCTTAATGAAGACAAGATCATCTAAATATACTAATGTGTTACACTGAGAAATGAAAAAGGAAGAGCAGTGGATATTTATTGATCTTTCATTCCTTGAAAATAATTGTATGTACTTAATCTCATCTCATCCTTAGTAACACTCTGAAGTGATGTGTTGCATTTTCCTGCTTAGTAGGTGAAGTAACTGAGGCTCAGAAGGTTAAGTGAGTTGTGCACGGATGTATAGTTTCTAAACGCAGATTATCTGTGACTTCAAAATCCTCACTCCTTCACCACTTCTAAAAGAGAGCATCTGGTTGATGGGCATTGATTCAGACTACAACTATCACCTTTGAACTTTCAAAATAAATGGTGTCATATATAAACACGCACATAATAAATGGTGGAAACAGAGCTCCAACAGGGGTCTTCTGACTCCAGAGCTCCTTCCCTTTTCTCAGAATAACCCCTCTACCTATTCTCTCCCTTATTCTTTTCACATAAAATCTAAGTTTCTATTAGTAAGTTTTCTTACTGCATTTCTACTCCAGCTATTATATAAATGAAATGAGAATAATTGGGGAAAGAAAGTTAAAGTTTTGTTCTGGACACACATACATACCCACACTCACACCCACACATATTGCTGGCTAGTTAGGTTAATGAATTACTCGAATTAATTCTTGGCATGATGCCTCTCTAAGAAAGCAATGAGTATTCGATTGATTTTGGAACTCTTTCCTTGGCTGTGGTGTTATGAGAGTAACAATGTCTTATGCCATACAGGTAGATCTTGTCTTGGGATCTGCTATTTGCTCTTTGCATTCGTCTGCTTTACAGCATCATTTAGTATAAAATTGCTCTGAGGCTAGGATTGTCTCCTGTCGGTAAACCGCAATTGACAACTAGAAGACCAGAATATTCCCAGAACTAGTCACCTAGAGTATTCCCCAAATATAACTTATGGGATAGGCTATGGGATTTGGAAACAAAACCATAAAATGGATGCAAGTGGGGTTCTGACTCATGTTTTGTTTTTGCTATAAGAAGGTGTAAATATGTCCAAGAGAAAATTCCTCTGTTGAGGCGGACATAAACTCTGAAGTCGGTAATCCAAGCATAAGCGCAAGATGTTTTGCTAATTTTTATATATTTATTTCTTTTTGCCCCCTCCTTAATACATTTCAAAATCCATGTCTGTCTACCTTAATGGACATGACTGGTCAAGATTATAAAACTAAGGGGAGACAGTACACATTTGGGGGCAGAGGTGGTATAGTGATGACAAAATTAATTAAAGTGAGAGAATTGAGAAAGAGAGATGCTTAGGGAGATAGTAGAAGTTTTTCTTAATGAGCTTATTCTTTTCCACCTCGAAATAAAAAGACCTTGAAAGTACTGGGTTTGGATATTTTAAGAGCAGCATGTGGTCAATGATGCTGATATAGTCATAAAGCAAGACCAAGTCTAAATGAAGGAAATATGCTTTCCAGAATTACTGTACACATTGAAATTCTTACTCCTGCAATGATTGGACAAAGTTTAAATAGGATTTGCCCAATTACCTAGTCTCCAAAACAGTAAATTAAAAGGCTTGAATGTTTTAAGAATTTGTTATTGCCTCAAACATGAGTTTTTATTCATTCAGTACATACATTTTCATTCTGACTCCTGATAAGTTGTGTGCTTTTTATCTAGCATTCCATTATGTTTGAATCTTTAAACTTGTATTTCTGAGCAATAATTGCAGTTCTAAACAATTACTGTAGTTGGTGTTCAGAGACAGACCTTTTCATGACTAATTCAAGTATACAAAGTGAATTATTTTTATGGTGGAATAGGATTAATCTTGGTGGTGTTGCCCTGGCATATTTTGTGGGATTAATTATTATTAATCTGGATAAATTTTAACTTTTAAAACGTTAATTTAACTCACCAGGTCTCCTGACTCATTAATCTCTTCAGTAGTGCCACTTAGGATGAAATGGCTCATCAAGCAATAGTGATTCAATCATAAATATGTGGAAGTGGAAAAGCAGAGACACTGAAGGCTCATAGATTCAAAACATTTTTCACTTCTCAGCATTCTTCATTTTAAATAACATCAGTCACTGTTGGAGATTTTCCAACTTCATTAAAATATAATTATCCATTAATGCATGCGACTCTCTCTCTCTCTCTCTCTCTCTCTCTCTCTCTCTCTCACACACACACACACACACACACACACACACACACACACAAGCACAGCTTTACAAAAATGTTAGAGTGCTTCATTTTCCTCATCTTGAGAATGGGTATAATTCCTGTCCTGCCTAGTTCAAAAAGTGCTTGAGATAGATGATTCTTGAAATGATGAAGTGTAATAATAATGTAAGCTGGTATAATTATTATTACTGTTAGGAACTGCCTTGTTTTTCAACCTCAAAGATAAATTTTCCAGTTCGATAACACTTTTTGCACATAATAATCCTGTGTGCCAGATATTATGTTTGTGTGCTTTGCACACATGGTGCAAACTCTTCTTAATAACCTTTCACGGTTGTTGTCCTTATTGGCAGTTTGCACAAGAGGAATTCGAAGAGACAAATTGACCTGCTCACAATTGAGTAAGTGGTGGAGCCTGGGTTGATAATCAGACCTGCTCCTAAAGCCTGTGTTCTTTCCACTGTACTTTCCTGCATTGTTCTTTTGCTTGAACCTCAGTCTAACTCTTACTCTTGCAGTTGGTTCTCCTGTAAAAAAAATGACATAAGAATAGTGCACAATTTTTGTTATGGAGCTGGAACTAAAACTAGCCAAGATTTTATTTCAATCTTAATATGTGCTAATGGTGTAACATTAATCACATCAGTTAACTGTCAGATTAGCACATGGTTCTTCTTGTTTTTTTTTAAATTTTTATTTTGTTTTGTTTCATTTTATGGATGAGAAAACTGAGACTCAGGGAAATTAGTAACTTGTGATGCCTCAAATTATACGTACGGCTAATAAGATGTGGCAGAAAGGCGCTCTAACCCTGATCTGTTTGACTCTGAAGCTTTATTCATCATCTTATTATATGGAAGTGTTTCACGAAAGTGAAACATGCTTGCAACTGTTAGGGTTATTATAACATTTTTGATTTTTTATCTTTTACCTCTTGTAATTAGCCATCAACTTGAACTGTGGAGGTGTATATTATCTCCTTTGTGTGAATCATTTTGTCCTGATTTTTCTTTGACTGTGGTCACACTGCCAACTCCTTATGGCAGAATGTTACAGCCCCAGAGAGAGCCAGAGCTGCCTGGTAGTTCATCCACAAAGCCTAGCTACATGGAGAGCTGATGATTTACCATCAGCAGCCGGCACAGAGATGGGAGGATCAGTTGGGCTGTGGAGTCTATTGAGACATGTACAAAACCCACTTTCACACTTGATTTATGTCATTTGGGGCAAACAACTGATAATCTTTCTGAGGCTACAGACCAGACTTTTTAGACCAGCGAATAATAAAGTCTCAGGATTTATTCCTATAGCTAAGTCTTTCTCTTTCTACATCCTCTCTAGTTTTTTAGGCTCGCTAAGGGAAATATCTCTGGCTTCAGATTGATCATAACAAACAGAAGCTGGTAGGAAAGCTACAGCCATCTGTTTTCTATAAATTAAATGTCCCGATTAGAGACCCCTATAGGATATATGTGTCAGAAAGACATGGCATATTACTTATGTGAAAGAATATTATTTCTTGCTATGACTAAAATATGTCAACCTTGGAACTTGCCTCTTTTAACTGTTAATTCTTGGTTTTGTTGTTGTTTTTTTAAGAAGTATTAGAACTAGATGATAAGTCAGGGATACAGATGAAAATTTTAGCTGGGAAATGGAGTGGAGAGGGCTAGAGAGAGAAAGAAGAATTTATTAACCTCATTTTTTGATTGGGTCAAAGTGAGAATTTTATACTTCTTGATTCTTATACAATTGTAAAAAAAATTTATTTTGGGTTTTTTGGCTCTTATTTTGTTGTTTAGTTTTTAATTTTTATATAATTTTTAAAGGTTACTTTCCATTTACAGTCATTGCAAACTGTTGTACAATACATCCTTGAGCCTATCTTATACCCAACAGTTTGTACCTCACACTCCCCCAAGAACATTTTAAATGAATGCATCTTAAGAGCTAGATTTTTAAAATTCTATTCCTGATTATTGTATTGTTTTCCTGAGGGTTTACCCTTAATTGTCAGAACCCAAAGAAATATTACCCATTGTTCTCCACAATTTTCAATAGAAAAGGATGATGCCCCATTGCTACTTTAAAGTTATAAGGAGATCTGCTAAAAGCTCCTTGATTCTTCCTCAGAAATGTCTGCATCTGAGTGCTGGTAAGACTGGTCCATAAAGCATACTGTCACATTAATTGGAAGAATAGATATTCCTCCTGATGCTATTCTTTGGGTCCAGAAAAGGAACTGCAAGAATATCATGCTTGAATTGGGATACGTATTCCCCCCAAATATCAATAAGAACATTTCAGAGTGACTTTACCCCAAATATACATTTTTCCAGCACTGCTGACGTAGAATCTGATTAACAAAGCGGTACAGCGGCAGTGTTACTCACTGGCGAGCTGGCAACTCACCTCTCACCTCACAGGAGATAGCTACTTTCCCAGATTTGAATGTGAATAATTAATGGATTGGGGATGGACAAAGGTGGAGTATGTTCTTCTACTGCTGTTTTTTTTTTTTTTTTTTGCTTGTTTTATTTCCTGTTTATTTTTATTTGCAACTTTGATCCTTTTGGTGGTTGTGCTGTGTGCTGATCCTGTCCTCTGGAACTGTACAATCCCTACTCCTAAAACAACCTTGGGATGCCTTCAGTTACCTATTCTATTCTCTTTTTCCCCTCATTTTAATTAGACCCTCTTTATCCCTCTTCTTTTCCACTATTTTACATTCTCTCCCCAGATTGGCTCTTCCATTCTCCATAGGGGTCCATAGGTCACACATTTACACTGTTGTAAAATTCATTAGACATTTGTGTGGGATTGGGGAGGGGATAGAAAATGGAAAATTTTTGTATAAAAAAAATTTCTGAAATATTTCTTTCAGAAAATTTGAAGAAGACTAAAAGAGATGTTAAAATGTTTCTCCTCATCTCTCTCCCAGGGTTAACCTTTGCAACCATGTTTGTAGATTTTTGTTTCTGAAAATGTCTGGAAGGAGTTTCACCAATTTGGTGCAGATATTTATGCTACTTTGATTTTAAATGTAGATTATATACAGCGGTGTGCTGGTAAATGTTTAACAGCCAGCTCTTTGAACAGAATATATGCATATGTGTACATACATACATATATATGTACATATATGTATATTCACAAACCTTACTGATATAAAGGATATATAACGCACAATTTAAAAATGATAATAAAACATAAAATAAAAATGATAATAAAACATAAAATATTCTTTATATTCCATACAGCTGATTTATTCTCACAGAATGCATTTGTTGATTTTTACAGAAGTCTTGCATCTATAGCCAACCTACGGTTGCAAGTGACAAATGAATATGTTTCCAATATGAATATTGATTGATATTTTCATTTACATTAACATGTAAGTCAAAAGTGAAACAGCAAAGACATATTGAAACTTCACTAGTTTGTAAATTAAGTTAGCAACCTCTTTGTTCAACTGGATAATAGTGTTCAAATACTGGAAGAATATTTCTCAGTTTGCTCTGCTACCTGCAATGTAATGTCTATAGGTATGAAACATACATTTAATCTGCATTATTAACATTTTTTCCATCACTTTTTAAGTTTAAACTATGCATTCTCAAAGAGGATAATATAGCGCCTTGGGGGCAAAAAGTGACTCTTTGGATGGAGCAAAAAATGTTACTTTTTCATATATAAAGCATAGGTATACATACAGTATACAAACAGTAATATATCTGCGTTTTAAATATTTCATGGAGAGGGGACAATTAGGCCAAAAATATCCAGAAGGACTACTCGGGGGTAACAATAACAAAACAAAAAGTTGAGAAACACTTGTTTAGAAAATCAACCAAACAAGAAATAAAACCCTGATCTGTAGTGTTTGCTGATTTCTAGTAAGTACTCCCATCGTGGCCAATTTCAAGCTACCAATGTGATATCACTGAACATGGAGTTGGGAAGAGAGGTACAGCACTGAACCATTATATAGTACTTCCACCACGCAGGCATAACAGGTATAAAGAAGAACCTCAAGAGTATAGAGATTAGTAAAATGTGGTAAAATAATTAGCAAGCAATGAGTTTTAAGTATTTTAATATAGATTATTAAATTGGACATTTATGTAATTTTATTTCTATTAAAGACTTTATTTAAACAGCTGGCTCACAGAATTTTTGAAAATATAAGCATCATCTTTCCTGAGCAGGTTAGAGCTGGCTCCTGCACACCACTAGATAATAAATGCAAAATTTTAGCCGGGGGAGGCTGCCTCATAGGCACCCCAGAGAGGCAGCTTTTCTTCAGCCCTGTTGAAAGGATGCCTAGAGAGGGCCCAGCAATTTCTTTTAGTTGGCTGAGATAATAAATATTTTGTCCATACCTTTAATGTTTTGAAAAATGGTATATACTTCTAGAATTAGACTTATTAGTTCAAATGGTATGAACTCACTTTAGGACTGGATACCTAATACCAAATTGTTTCCAGTAAGGTTGCATCAAATTATGCTCTCCCTAGCAGGGTAGTAGATTCCTATTTCACTGCACATTATACTTAAAAAAAAAAAAAAAATTATCACCAGAGAATTATAGTATCTCATTATTGATTGAATAGCAGATTTAAAAGTGAAATTTGCATATGCCCGTTGGAGCAGACTGTATTGTAGCAAACAGTACAACCACATGAAACATGCTACAAATAATCGTTCAAACCATTATGAATATAGGTTTGAATTAAACAGTCATTCAACCATGTCTGAAAGCCAGAGATTTGAAAACGAAGGAAAATAATCTCATTATGACCAGTTTGAGAGATCCCTTAGCAAGGGCTCATTATTTTTCAACCAACAAATATTTTCTCCCTCTTCCAATATCTGTAATGTTGATAATAATGGGGGAGTCTTTATCCAACCATCATCATTCAGTGGGTATTACAGTATAGATAATTTGGAGCAACCTTACACATGTAATCAAACGAGTGAGGCCTTAAGTGAGAGCTCTATCTTCAATAATTACAACAGTATTTATAATGGAGCAAGAATCTATCCATACATTGAATCTGGGACTAACTTTGACCAAGACTCAAGTCTCATGAAACCTCAGAGAGCTCAATTTTCAGAGAACCGTTATAAAGCGAATGAATGTAGAAATGTCTTTTATCAAAGCTCAAATCTTATTACACATAAGACCTTCCATATTGGAGAAAATAATTACAAATTTAGTGAACGTGGTAAAGTTTTTAACCAGTCTTCAAGAGTTACTCAACATCCGAGTATTCATGCTAGGGAGGAACGTTACAAGTGTAATACATGTGGGAAAGTCTTTAATCAATTATTAAATCTAAATAGACATAGGGAAATCCATACTGGAGGGAAACATTACAGATGTGAAGAATGTGGCAAAGCCTTTAACCGACACTCAAGCCTTACTCGACATCAGAGAATTCATACTGCAGAGAAGGCTTACAAAGTACGGAATGTGGCAAAGCCTTTAACAGGCGTTCATATCTTGCTCAGCGAATTCATACTGGAGAGAAACCTTATAAATGTAAAGAATGTGGCAAAGCCTTTAACTGCCACTCGAATCTTACCTGTCATAATTCATACTGAGAAGAACCTATATAAATGTTCAGAATGAGGCAAAGCCTTTAACAGGCATTCATATTTTACTCAGCATCAGAGATCTCCCACTGGAGAGAAACCTTTCAAATGGAAAGAATGCGGCAAAGCTTTTGATTACCACTCAAACCTTATTCGACATAAGATAATTCATACTGCAGAGAAGCCTTACAAATACAGATAATGTGACAAAGCCTTTAAGTGAGCTGTCACCTCACTCAATATCAGAAAGCGCATGGTGGAGAGAGACCCTACAAATGTAATAAGTGATGAATGACATTTGTCCTAAACATACACATTAGAAAATGCCAGAGAGTTCATACTGGGAAGAATATTTGATGATGTAAAACAATGTAGGAAAGTATTTAATTAAAAAATCAAATCTAAATAAATATTCATAGTAGATAGCATTTAGTCAATAACTCTTTTCTGGTATTACTTTAAATCAAGATATTATAGAAAATAATCAAAAATTAAAACACTTAGAAAAATTATTTGTTAGTATGGATCACAGGATCAAGGGGAGAGATGTTTGACAGGTATAATTATTATCATTGTATCCTTATTTATATTGACATTATTTGAAAATAAAATTTAATATAATTCAACTCTCAGAAAAAAAAAAAAAAAGCTCCAAACATTTAAGGGTTAGTTGAAAGGTTCCTGAAATGTGTTGTTCCTTTACATTTCAAGTTTTTAGGTCCTCCCTATTCTGTAAGATGTTATTTATAAATGACTAGATCTATTTTTAGTGGTGTGGCACAATCCCCTCTGGCAGTATAGACAGTATCACGATTGCTAACAGTTTTATAAACAATATAGTTTCTATGATAGTGATGACAGAGAAAAAGATACTGTCAGAGTCGTTTTTAACTGAAAATCATGTCATTTCAAGAATCTAGAGAGAGATTAAAAGTTCTCCTGGGTGTGAGGTTATGTACAATAGCATTTGAATATAAAGACTTTTAAATGTATTCCTCCAAAAAATTGTTGATACATATATTTTCACTGCTTCTAAGCATTTTCATGTGCAGATATAGGCATTAAAATCTTCATGATCAAAATCTGACATATTTTATTTCTTTTTGTTTTTATTTATCAAGACTAAAGTGATCATTACTCTCAGGATTTGTTGGCTGGTACATCAGGACTTATATGAAGCATATAGTCTTAGAGATGTGAAAAAAGAGTAACATATTTTAGAATGATAAAGGACACATATTACATAAACTGTTGTTTTCACATTAAAATCGGTATAAATTTGGACCCATTTTCATAATAAGAAAACACATTGTTTAAGATTATTGGTTTAAAACAAGGAAATGGCCATCTTTTACTAAGGTGGATGTTCTATGATACGTTACTCTTTCTGACGAGGGAAGCTATGGAGCTGTCTGTGAAGTTGGACTCATATATAGTAGCATCTGAAACATTCATGTCTACTGGACATCTGGTGCCCTTATGGGCCTGATGATGGAGAAGGCTCTGGAAGAGTTCCCTATACTGGGAGGACTCCTTAATAGCATATCCTTTCCACAGTTCAAGATTCCAACAAGTTTATCTTGGGCTCTCATTCCATCAGCCTTTGGATGATGATCAAGAGAGATGATCAGGAGAGAGCCAGGGCTTAGGCTTTGGAAGCAACTAGGATCAAATCCCATCTCTTTTGGGTGGCTGTATGTCCTTAAGCAAGTCCCTTAACTTTTCTCAGTTTCATTTTCCTCAAAGAGTGCTTGGGGACACATTCACCATTCAACAAATATATTTTGAGCTTTCTATTAGGATTCTGCAGTGAAACAAAACCAGTAGTCTGTATAGAAAAATATTTATTTTTATTTATTTATTTATTATTTTTAATAAACTCTATTTCTTTAGAGGAGTTTTAGTTCACAGCAAAATTGAGCAAAAAGTACAGAGGGCTTCCCTGGTGGCGCAGTGGTTGAGAGTCCGCCTGCTGATGCAGGGGACACGGGTTTGTGCCCCAGTCCAGGAGGATCCCACATGCCGCGGAGCAGCTGGGCCCGTGAGCCATGGCCGCTGAGCCTGCGCATCTGGAGCCGGTGCTCCGCAACGGGAGAGGCCACGACAGTGAGAGGCCCACGTACCGCAAAAAAAAAAAAAAAAGTACAGAGTTCCCATACACCCCTGTACCCCTGTAGGCATAACATTCCTCATTAATCAACATCCCCCACCAGAGTGATACATTTATAACATTTGATGAACCTACATTGACTCATTATCACCGAAAGTTCATAGTTTACATTAGAGTTCACTCTTGGTGGTGTACATTCTATGTGTTTGGACAAAATTATAGTGACATGTGTCTACCATTATAGTATCATACAGAGTAGTATGCCCTGAAAATTCTCTATGCTCCACCGATTCATCCCTCCACCCACCAACCCCTGGCAACAACTGATCTTTTTACCATCTCCATAATTTTGGCTTTTCCAGAATATCATAGAGTTGGAATCATACATCATGTAGACTTTCAGATTGGCTTCTTTCACTTAGTAGTATCCATTTAAGCTTCCTCCAAGTCTTTTCACGACATGATAGCTCATTTCTTTTTAGCACTGAATAATATTCTATTGCCTGAATATACCTCAGTTTACATATCCATTCACCTACTGAAGGACATCTTAGTTGCTTCCAAGTTTGGGAATTATGAATAAGTTGCTGTAAACATCCATGTACAAGTTTTTTTGTGGACATAGTTTTCAACACTTTTGGATAACTACCAAGGAATGCAATTGCTGGATCGTAGGATAAAAGTATATTTCATTTTGTAAGAAACTTCCAAAATGTCTTCCAATGTGGCTGTACTATTTTGCATTCTCACCAGCAATGGATGGAGTTCCTACTGCTCCATATTCTCTCCAGCATTTAGTGTTGTCAGTGCTCTGGATTTTGGCCATTCTAGTAGGTGTGTAGTGATATGTCATTGTTGTTTCAGTTTGCATTTCACTGATGAAACATGACAGCATAAACATACAGCATAAACATACAGCATAAACATACAGCATCTTTTCATATGCTTAATTGCCATCTATATATCTTATTCTTTGGTTAGGTGTCTGTTCAGGTCTTTTGCTCATTTTTTAACTGGGTTGTTTATTTTCTTATTGTTGAGTTAAGAGTTCTTTGTATATTTTAGATAACTGTCCTTTATCAGACATGTCTTTTGAAAATATCTTCTCCTGGTTTGTGACTTGCCTTTTCATTCTCTTGAAAGAGATTTATTTTAAGGAATGGTTCATGCAGTTGTAGAGGCTGGCAAGTCCAAAATCTGCAGGGTAGGCCAGCAGGCTGGAAGCCCAGGGAAGAGTTGATGTTGCAACTCAATTGAAGGCAGTCTGCTGATAGAATTCTCTCTTTCTCAGTGAGATCTTTTTTTTCTTCAGGCCTTCAGCTGATTGGATGAGACTCACCTACATTGTGGAAGGTGATCTGCTTTACTCAAAGTCTACTGATGTAAATGTTAATCTCATCTAAATAGTATCTCCACAACATTCAATGTTTCACTGAATATATGGGTACTATGGTCTAGTCATGTTGATACATAAAATTAACCATCATAGGCTCCTTCTCTGAGTCAGGCACACTTCTAAGCACTGGAGTTTGATCAGTTCCCTATATATATATATATATATATATATATATATATATCTCAGTCCCAAATATATCATTATGTTGTACGTCTGTACGTCTGAAACTAGTGTAATGTTTTATGTCAATTAGACCTCAATTTTAAAAAAGGAGTTCTACAATTTGTGAAGCCTACTTTCTAACAGATGGAGAGAGATAATAAACAGTAAAAATAATACACAAGTAAATCAAATGGTAATTTATAATGCAAGAAGACTTATAGGAAATTGATGAGATTGAGGCAGATCAGGAATATGGAGTATGGAACAACGGACTGACATGTGAGAAAAGATGGGAAAGCAGAATGCGACTTAGCCTTGTGATACGTAGGGGAAGAGAGTCCCAAGCAAGGACTAACCTAAATGAATTAACTCATTTAAAACTCCTTGAAGAGAATATCTGGCATATAGCAGATGGCAATTAAATGTGACTTCTCTTTCTATTCTCTTAAAGATTTAAAATTAACTTAACAGTGCATAGAATCTTGGAGTGTTGGGACAGGAAGAAACCTTTGAGATTATTTCATTCAACCTTGCCAGTCATTTTATAGATGAGCAAAGGAAGTGGAGGGAGGGGAAATGTTCTGCTTAAATTCAAAATTCTGTTTGTGATGGACCCATAACTTGTGTGTGTATCTCTTGGCTCCTGAGTTCCCATTTTAGCTATTCAACCATAGATCTTATAATGCAAGTTCTAGAACCAAGTAATACATTTGGATTTTCAGAGAGAACTTGCTTTGAAATGAATAGTTGTGACCCCCTAAAATTCTGGTATTAAAGCCTTAATCCCCAATGTGATGATATTTGAAGGTGGGGGCTTTGGATGATAATTAGGTCATGAGGGTGGAGGCCTCATGAATGGAATTAGTACCCTTATTCTTAAAAATATGAGATGATCTCTTTCTCAGCCACATGAGGTTACAGCAAGAAGGCATCCCTCTGGCAAGCTAAGAAGAGGGCCCTCACCAGAAAGCAAATCAGCTGGTCCCTTGATTTTGGACATCCCAGCCTACAGAACAGAAATTTCTGTTATTTAACCACGCAGTCTATGGATTTTTATTACATTAGCGTGACTAACTGACTAAGACAGACCTATTAACGTTTTAACATGGTGTGACATGAATATAGGATTTCAAAGGCTAAGCTAGATTGGAGAAGAAGGAAGCCAGGCCAGGGAGGCGTATTGAGATCTCTCTAGTCCTCCCTATATGGCAGATGACTGACTGCTCAAAAAGTCACAACAGCAATGAGAGTTTCTTTCTACTTGCTTTCTTTGAGTTAAACATACTCGACAGACTCTGTAAGTCAACATTCTACAATGTGGGAGTGATATCTCTTTGTAAATAAGTATTAATTGAAGCAGATTTTTCCCAACTTCAACCACAACTGGGAGCAGGTTAGGCCTCTTTTTGGTCTTTTTAAAAATTTTTTCTTTTCCACCCCACATTTAAAGTTTCCCTCAGCTGCAAGCTATTTAATATGAATAACACCATGGTGGTCCTTACCATGCAGGTAAATCAAGGGCAATGACAGTGAGCCTCTGCCCAAATGGTACTCTATGTGTCACTGCTGGGTTGTGATATACTGTAAATAATACTTGCTGTTTGAGAAGCTGGGATGATGAATGCAAACAGCATTGTTCAGGTTTATGAACATCAATTGATATTCACCCATCTGTCTCTCTGTACTTCCTGCTTCTCCACTTATGCAAGTAAGAGTGTCAATTAGTCTGGAGGCTGGCAGGAAATTAAAGAGCGTTTTGTTGGTTGTGTTTGCAATGCATAGACCATTTGTTTCCTTTTCTTAGGAAAGATCATTATGAGACTGTGTGTAAAGTATGGAAACATAAATAAACTTCAGTTACATCGGAGTTGGTCTCTGCATTCATAGCAGAGACGAAGTATTCTGAAAGGGGATGCATTGGAGGTGAAATCTGGATAAGCCTGCAAATCAAAGGAGAGAAAAAGACTGATTTTAAAGGAGAGGCAGACATGGGATCAAGGCTAAGCACTGGGCTAAGCATTAAAGTCTGCTTCAGTATCATTATTAAATTATCTAATTAATATTCTTTAATAATGCATATTAACTAATTTAGAGTGAATAAGCTTGTTGACCTCTAGCTGCCTAATTTCCACATCAGGTCCCTTGATATCTGTAACTTATTAGCTTTATAGGCATGTCATTATTATTATTCAATTAAAGTTCTAGGTGTCTTGGGGAGACATGAGAAGATGATAATTAGATTTAAAACATGGTCATTCCATTGTTATTATAAAATAGACAGCATGTCTTTAATTTTGTCAGTTAACATTTTCATATAATACATATTTCAACAATAATGAGAGTTTACACTCTGATATAATTCGCTACAATATCATTAGCATCTACGTATTACGTAATGAAATTATGGCCTGCAATTATATGATGCAATAGATTCAACAGCGTTTAACTGCTTCTCCCCCATATATTTCTACTTTTTTCCTTTCAATATTTAGTTCACTGAATCCCTGGTTTTTAATTTACTCGTTGATGCTATTTCCATGAAGTCATCAGTTTCATACACTACTAGTTACAAAATGGTGACTATCATATGAAGAAGTTGATAAGCTTACCAATTCTCCCAGAACTGGGAATACCCTACTCTGTTTCCTAAACATGGTTGATTAATTGTTGATTGATTCTGTTTCCAAAATGTGGTTCATTTTTCTTATACACACATCTGAACACCAATCTGTCCAGAAGCTCTGGACAGAAATTTGTTTAGGTCCTGTGGTTGGACTCCAAGATAAGATGGCATTGCTGTCCTTTTCCACATATAACCCAACCAGTTTATTACAAGACCTATTCTCTGTACCTGTGCACACCACAGGGGAAAAGGAAAGGTGGTTCATCCTGTTTGTATTCATGGTTGTCTCAAATGCAATTAAGATGATATTGTAGTTGTTGTAGAATAGCCAGGGCAGTCTTAAAATATTATTTCAGGCACAGTGTGTTGATCAAACTATATCCTCCCCTGATTGTATCATGAACACCATATTCTGTCTAATAATCGATAATGAGGGAAGGGAAGAGTTGCTTTGATCAGGACAAATATGGTTTAAGAAATAGACATTCACTCAACCCACATGATGTACAGAAGGAACGCTTGATTTGGAGTCAGATATTGTCAGCTTAAGGAAGCCTTTGTCGATGGCCAGCTCTGTGGCTTTGCAGAAGGCATTTAAGTCTCTGAGGTTCAGCTCCTTTGGGGGTCAGGGGGCGCACATCCTCACACATATGTGTAGTTTACTCACACTCATATCATCTATTACATAGAGCTGTGGGAAAATGCAAATGAAAAACTAACATGAAAGTACTTTGCTAACCGTGAAGCACTAGGACAAATTAAGTGGCTCTAAATACTCTCCCCTCAGCCAGTCACTGCCCCCTTGATCACCACTGGGCACATCAGGAATACTCCCTCCCATTGCCTTCCCATTTACTGTTCTGTTTGCCCCTGTATTAGTTTGCTAAGGATGCCGTAACAAAGTACCACAAACTGGCTGGCTCAGAATGGAAATGGCTGCATAGTTTTGGCTGCCGGAAGTCTGAAATCAAGGTGTCAGCAAGATTGAGGGAAGGATCTCTCCCAGGGCTCTCTACTTGGCTTAAAGATAGCTGTCTGCTCCCTGTGTCTCTTCCCATTGTTTTCCCTCTATGTATCTATCCCTGTTTCCTCTTCTGATAAGGACACCAGTCATACTGGATTAGGGCCCACACTAAAGACCTCATTTTAACTTAACTCTGTAAAGACCCTGTCTCCAAATAAGGTAACATTCTGAGGTACTGGGTGTGAGGACACCAACACAGCTTTTTTAAAGGTTCAACACATAGTAGTCCCCAAAGAGCTACATGACTCCCTCATTTCTTCGAGGTTTTTACTCTCTGATGAATCCCTCTCTGGCCACCCCATTTAAAAATGTGTGTTCCCAGACACATATGTGCACCCTCTCCCTGCTTTGATTTAATCAATAGCACTTACTACCACTGACATACTATTTATTTCCCTAATTTCCTTGTTTATTGTCTGAGTCATTCCACTTGATTAAAAGGCCCATGGGAGTAGGGGTCTTGGTTTGTTTTGTTCAGTTCTGTCTTCCAGTCACTAGAAAAGTACCTGGCTCATAGTAGATGATACTATGATACCACATCTTCTTTATCCATTCCTCTGTCAATGGACATTTAGGTTGTTTCCATGTGTTGGCTATTGTGAATTGTGCTGCTATGAACATAGGGGTGCATGCCTCCTTTTGAATTAGAGTTTTGTCTGAATATGTGCCCAGGAGTGGGATTGCAGGATCATATGACAGCTCTATTTTTAGTTTTTTAAGGAACCTCCATACTGTGTTCCATAGTGGCTGCACCAACTTATATTCCCACCAACAGTCTGGGGAGGGGGGAACTGAAGTTTTGAACCACATTATCTCCCTTCTCAGCATCTGAGTGAGAGCAACCAACATATCTGTGAAGTTCAATTCAATGAAGCATTACTAAAGAGCTCTCTACGTCCTATAGTATGTGTAAGTTCACTCTTATTTAGCTACAATTCTCAGCTAGAAAACCAGAGGTAACAAGGATTTCAGACCATTATAAGCTTTATCCTTTTTTTTAAAGCTGTCATGGGGGTTTCAATATTGGAAATACCCATTTAAGTAGCATCAAAGGCAGGAGAAAGGAATTTGGGGACCAGACATCAGGTGGTAGTGAAATGACGGCAGGGCAGCTTCTCAGCTTCTGTGTATTCACTTGGAGAACTGGAGATGCTCTCAGTTCACTGCTTATAAACCTTGAACACCATGCAGATTCACTGAGCAATGGTACTCATTAAAATAATTATGTTTCTCTACTCAGAATTTGGCTTCAAGATCACTTTTGGTACTTTAGCCTTTCAGTGCCATGATTTTAGAAAGAAATGAAAGGCAGGATTTTTTTTTGCAGCTCATCTCCAGCAAATGAAGCTCATAAAGGTGCCAGTGACAAAATAAATCAGTTATCTGGTGCTCTCAGCTGAATATAGCTACTGTTACTGTTGGCTGATATGCCTCTGGGGAAAAGACATTTCAGAAAGGACTAAATCCACACATAGTGTTGCTGTAATAAAGCAACATTTAGCAAAAAATTCAACTTTAGGAACACTATAGTAGGGCTGGAAGCTAGTTTACAAGGAAGACTGTGCAAAATCCATTATTTCAGTGCTATCTATCTGTAACAGACTCAGGTGCTGCCAAAGCTAGGTGTGAATTTACACTATTGCCATTTTCGGATGCAGGCTGCGCGCGGTGCCAGAAAGAGCTTGGGCTTGTAACTCGAAACAGTGCAGCTCAGCTCCTTACTAACTCTGATGGTCAGGTCTCTGTATCTCTAAACCTGATACGTCCATCTTTAAAATGGAGCTAATAATATTCTCTCTAGGTGTATGTGTGATAGTTAAATTCAATTATTTGGAGGTAATTCAATGCTGGTTGTATATCTGCTATTCTGGTGATTGGTGCTATAAATCTGTCATTTCTTTAGCCTCATCTTTATGGTTCATTTCTCCATTTCAGCACATATGCATTGCAACTGTTGATTTCATGAGCACATTGCTTAAGTTCTTGAAGGCTCAGTTTTCTCATCTGCAAAGTGGGAGACCAATGACAATGAAAATAAGAATTAACGACTATGAAGTGCCTGCCATGTACAAGATATTGTGCTGAGTGGTGTCAGAACCATCTGAAATCAGTCCTATCACAATGATCTTATTTTACAGATGAGGAAACTGGCTTCCAGATGTTAAGTAGCTTGTCCATAGTAATATAGATAGAAGGTGGTAAAAATCTAGAGTTACTAGCGTAATATCTGGTAGAGATTAAGTAAGATTGTGATTGTTATTATTACTATCATCAACATCATGACCCTCATACTCATGTTATCTGCAATGTAATCTCCTCTACCACCATGTGATCTCTGTGAGCACAGGGAGTGTATCACAAATACACTGTTTATCATTACAAACTAGATTACTGAACACTCAGTAAGGGCTTAGAGAGAGAAACGAAGAAAACAAAAGAAAGGGAAGGAGAGAAGGAGGAAGGGAAAAAAAGAGGAAGGAAGGAAGGAAAGAAGGCAGATAATGCGTGGATGAAATTCATATATGTTGCCTTCTTGTTGCCTTCTCATACACCTGCTATCCTGTTTCTCACCTGTTGACAATTTCAAGAGCGCTATTAATGTGGAACGTGGCAGGCTTATGAGCAATCATGGTTTCAGTTGGTAGGATGCCATTTTCCAAAGTGCCTGTACAGATGAATGGAACAAGACAAGTGGCTCTATTTCTTTAATGACTGTCAAAGCTCTCTTGCTGTCAAAGCTTCTGCCAGCAAGCACCTGAATGAACCTTGAAATATTTTGACATAATTATGTTGACCAAGGCTCTCTACTTAGAGATTCTAAACTGCCCTTTACAAAAAAAGCATCTTTCACTTGCAAGGGGAATGATTGTTTTTCCTGTGTTTATTATACTTAATATGTATCTCTGATTATAACACAGCAATGGGGCTCATCCTATGGCACTCACTCCTGAAAGAATACGCTAAGATATATTTATGTTTTGCCTGGACTGCAAACTCTGTGTTCCCTGAACCCACACTTTTCCCTCCAGCTATTAATTTTCTTCTATTAATTCCTCAGGTCTTGAATATGATTTTTTTTTTGATTTTTAAAAACATCAGTGGATATTCAATAAAAACACACAGTTTTATAAGATGTCAAAGAAATGCTTGAAAATAGTGGAGGAACATGGTTGGCTTTTTCTTTATTAATTTAATTTGTTCATTCAATTCTTTATTCCCACCATGTTTTTACAAGCATTTATCTAGTGCATGCTATTTTTTGTTTGTTTGTTTGTTTGTTTTTTGCGGTACGTGGGCCTCTCACTGCTGTGGCCTCTCCCGTTGCGGAGCACAAGGCTCCGGACGCGCAGGCTCAGCGGCCATGGCTCACGGGCCCAGCCGCTCTGCGGCATGTGGGATCTTCCCAGACCGGGGCACGAACCCGTGTCCCCTGCATCGGCAGGCGGACTCTCAACCACTGCACCACCAGGGAAGCCCTAGTGCATGCTATTATGTCAAGCCCTGCACTTAAAGAACTGGTGGCCTAATTGGGGGAAGGGGAAGCAGATACACAAATACATAATTAAAATATGATAAGATCATTATTATAATAGATATATCTATAGAGTGCTGTGAAAATACAGAAGAGAGATTGCCTTTCTTAGCTTGTGAAACCATGGAAGGCTTCAGAGAGGAGGTGCTATTTGAGCTGCAATTTGGATGCTAGAAGGGAATTAAAAAGTAGAAAGAAGGGAAAAAGCATCCCTAAGCAGAGAAAATGGCACAAAATATCATTAAACACAGCATGTCCAGGGAATGGCCCAAAAGGGTACATGGAAGGTGTGTAGGTGTGGAAAGGTAAAACCAAAAAATGAAGTTAGAGAGAGTGAATTGATGAACATTTGATAGTTTTTAGATTTTCACCACGTGCTAACTTTTTTTTTTTTTTTTTTTTTTTTGCGGTACATGGGCCTCTCACTGTTGTGGCCTCTCCCGTTGCGGATCACAGCCTCCGTATGCACAGGCTCAGTGGCCATGGCTCACGGGCCCAGCCGCTTCACAGCATGTGGGATCTTCCTGGACCGGGGCATGAACCCGTGTCCCCTGCATTGGCAGGTGGACTCTCAACCACTGCGCCACCAGGGAAGCCCATGTGCTAACTTTTATAGAGAGAAAGGGAAAGAATAGAAAAAGAAAAAATAAAAGTGATCTTCCCAAATAGATTGAAAGATACATTACAACACATGCACACAGGCACGTGCATTCACACACACAGAGAGTCATGTTTGCACATGTGATCATACCTTAAAATTTTAGTTTATCTATACTACAACATGAAAACAACATATCTAAGTAACTATCTGATGGATTCTCTTCTAGTGACCTTATTTGGTGATGCTGTGACAGTAAGAGAATTTATATCCCTAAGGTGACAATGAAAGAATTTGATTCCCCAGAGATATGTAACATCAAGTATATTTCACTGTAGCCTAATAGTTTGGAAAGTAGTCGTGTGTCTTTTGGCTGGATGTGTGTATGCATTTACAAGGGCAAATTTTCACACTTGTGGAGCTTTGCAACCCTGAAGCACATGTGAAGGACTTATGAAGAACCTGTGTGTGCTCAGTCATTGTCAAGCACCCGGCATGAAGGGAAAGGAGAATAGCCCAGGGTGAGAAGGGAATCATCCTAATTTCAATCATTAGAGTTCAGCTTCTTAAAGCTGAACAGTTATGCTTAAATCCCAGTGGTTGTAGCCTCGTGTGACCTGGATCTTTCCTCATCCAAGTTAACACATAAAAACCCACTGACTACTCAGTTATCAAAGACCTCAAATCCCATTCCTTTTTCTTCTGGATAAGTGTGAGTGTCCTCTGCTTAGTAGAACACAGAAGAGAAATTACTGTAGGAAAGTGTAGGTATTATGCCATGTAATTTAACCTAGTATGGAACTGTAGACATTTTTTTAAACTTTTGTGGGAAAAACGGTGTGGCAAAGATTGCTTAGGAAAAGGGCATACCCTTAAAGCTAGAAGGCTACAAGGACTTTCTTTTCTCTATCAGCTGTCTGTATAAGGATTCCAGGAACATTTATTCTCAGAAGACTCTCCTTTGACTGTCACTGATAGATGGTTTTGGAAGGCAGAAGGACAAGAAAATAAATAAATAGGAAATACATCCGCATATTTTAATACAAAATGGGTAGTCTTCAGGCCAACAAGATTCCTTTTAAAATTAATTAAGAGGGAGTCAGAGCTTTGTCATAAAACTCAAGGCTATAAGTCATCTTAAAACTTAAAATGTCTAATTCATTCTTCTACCCTTTCCCCTTGCTTACAGCTGCTATTACTTTGACTTGTCTAATAAGGGCATGGTCTACCTGAGAAAACTGTATTATTTTTCCTCTTGAAGAATTAGAGGACCCAATTTTTATTCTATATTGCCATCAAACTCTTTTCAGGGGACTCTCTACCCTACCTTCTTTATTCAGACTTGGGGAATACTAGAAACCAGTAAGAAAGTACTTCAATTCAGTGAATGGTTTCTGAAGATCTGTGTGCATGCCTATCTTTGTGAATAGGAAAACACAAGGAATATAAGTTAGACAGTGACCTTTAAGGAATGTGTAGTTTTGGTAAGTGTACAGTCTGGCATAACAGAGGCATGAAGAAGAGATCCAAGCAAGCACAAGACTCTACAAACTAGAAGTTGCAAACTAGCTACCTTGCCCTTGACACTGTTGGCCCTCGTGGTATTTTTGCTTTTAAGTTGTTAAATGAGTTGGTAACATTAAGAATGACTAGATATTGAAACACGTAGGTAACTTTGGATATGCCCAGGATCATCCACAATGGCTAGGCAGTGGGAAGGCACAGTTCTGTGGAGAGGACTTAAAAGGTAAGCTTGACAGGGAAGGATAGGGCAAGATTTGTAGGGAGTCCTACATGACTGGCCTAGATGTTTTGCTTTTATCCTGGAGATCACAGAGTAGATTAAGATGATACTTTCAGATCATTATAGTGACCATGGTATGTCAGATGTCCTCCAATAAGGGAAAATAAAGCATCACACTACTTAAGAAGCTTTTGGAAGATTCCACCTACAGCAACTTGGAAACCTGTGTTCAAATATGTAAATTAACTCGTAACTTAAAATCATAATAAGAAATGTATACAACAGAGCTATCAGTTTAAATGTGTATCTTAACTCATAAGTACGTAAAGAAAATTCTCAAAAACCAACATAAAAAGAGGCAATGGAATATGAGTAGAAAATATGAGCAGATGCTTGGATTGCTCTATGGAAGGGAGAAAAAGTAAATAGCTGTGTGTGGCCTAAAGACTAGGCTTTGGCCCATACTTTAGGAATGTGAACCCAAGACCCTCAAAGAGATGGATGAGAATCAATCCACCCAGTGGCCAGAAGCTGGTCTGTCTTAACCTGTGCTCTAGGGGAGTGGAGGGAGGGATGGAGAGAACACAGGGTTTGCTCTTGGAGAAAACCAGAATTCAAAAAGAGTCATGTACCACAACGTTCATTGCAGCACTGTTTACAATAGCCAGGACATGGAAGCAACCTAGGTGTCCATCAACAGATGAATGGATAAAGAAGATGTGGCACGTATATACTATGGAATATTACTCAGCCATAAAAAGAAATGAAATTGAGTTATTTGCAGTGAGGTGGATGGACCTAGAGTCTGTCATACAGAGTGAAGTAGTGAAGTAAGTCAGAAAGAGAAAAACAAATATCGTATGCTAACATATATATGGAATCTAAAAAGAAAAAAAAGGTTCTGATGAACCTAGGGGAAGGACAGGAATAAAGACACAGACGTAGAAAATGGACTTGAGGACACAGGGAGGGGCGAGGGTAAGCTGGGATGAAGTGAGAGAGTAGCATTGACATATAGACACTACCAAATGTAAAATAGATAGCTAGTGGGAAGCAGCTGCATAACACATGGAGATCAGCTTGGTGCTTTGTGACCACCTAGAGGGGTGGGATAGGGAGGGTGGGAGGGAGACGCAAGAGGGAAGGGTTATGGGGATATATGTATATGTATAGCTGATTCACTTTGTTACACAGCAGAAACTAACACAACATTGTAAAGCAATTATACTCCAATAAAGATGTTAAAAAAAAAAGTAGTCTCAGTTGTTATTACCTCCGTTGGAAACAAATGGAGAACCAATAATCTGAGTTTCAAAAGATTTCTATAGATAAAAAGCAGTGTAAGGTATACTCACAATTTAAAGATATAAATCATAGTAAGAGGGAGTATCTTCAGACCCATGAAGCAGTAGAGCCAGAGCTTTGAGAACTTTAGCAAACAGAAGCTGTTTTTTTTGGATAGAGACAGAAAAAACACAACCTTTTTAGAGGATTAGCACATTCTAGAAGCCAGATGTAAACTCACATGCAGAATCACAGTGATGTCTGTTTTTTCATGATCATACCTCTTTATTTTTTGTAGGGGAAGGAAGTGGTGAAAGTAAATAATTTGCCCACAGCAATGCAATTTTTTAATATACAAGAGCAAGAAGTAGAATTTAAGTCTCTGACCCTAACACCACAGGATTAGAGCAATCATGTAAAGAAATGTGGGAAGGAAGAAAGAAATGTGGGATCAGTGTTATTTGGTGATTCACTGGTTGTACCAGAAAAAGGAGTATCAAATATCAATAACCACAACAAACTGGGTAGAAGATTTAGGGCTATAGAAGCTCTGTTTATGGAAGGCGAGAGGTGATGTCAGAGAAAATTGCAGCGTTGATTTTCTTACCCATAGCATTCTTGGCTTTTATGTATTTAACTGACATTTACTAAGCACCTATCACAGGCAAAACTTCAAGGTTAGTCAGTGTCGTAGATATGGAGACGATTGAGTGAATCATGATCTGTCGTTTAAGAAATATGCAATTTCATGAAGGGAGTACAGAAATAATGAGGGTTATCCAAAGAGGACAGAGAATGTGCTACAGTACATGCTGGGGATGCAACTAGTCAGCCTTTTAATCCCAACAGAACATTAGGACTGTCATTGAGGCATCTCTAACCCAGACCAGAGGCAAGACCACTCTTCAATAAAAGATGATACATGTGATCTGGATTTCTTCAATTGGACTTGCTCATCCTTCCCAATCTGAAATTACAAAAAGGATGGCTAATTACCACCTTTTATGCAAGGGCCCACATATTTAAAACAAATAGGCAGAAATATCAACCCACCAGCTAACCTTAGGTTAAAAATTACTGACATTCTGTAAAGCTAGTAATTATCACCACTTAAATTTTTTTATGTGTCTTATTTCTACTAGAGAGGTGAAGGATCCCTTCAGAAGTAGATTTCTTAGTTGAAACACGTAATAACTTTGTTGATTTCCAACTCTTACCTGTAAGTGCTTTGATGAAGATTCTAATATCAGGAATGATACTTGCAAAGTCACAGTACATCCCTCTGGGCAGGTTAATATGGACTTTGGGACATAATCCCTATTGACATGTCAGATTTGACACATGGCATCTAGTAAGTTACTTGAGCACAAACCCCCACTTATAGGTGACTACACACCCCCATTTATAGGGCTTTATTATAGTAGAGAAATCCTTTGAGAAGGACATATTGTAGGGAAAACAACAACAATAACAACAAAAAACTCTTTGAAACTATTTGAGCCCATTTCTACTAGGGGCCCGAAAAAAGAAGCTCAAATCTAGGATGCTGGATGAACAAGGAATGTGCATATATATCTACACACACACACACACACACACACACACACACACACACACACACACGTATATGTTTCTAAATAGTGAGAATTAAAATTGTCACAATGAATTTAGAAGGAGTACACTCTTTCTTAACCCAAATTTCAGAGCTCTATAGGTGGAGGTGTCAGAGCAGAAGCGAGCACTAGTTGGCTTTTATCCCCATTCAGGTCTCCCTCCAATTTATAAAATATTTGGTCAGGGTTTACAATACTCCTGACAAAGAAGGCACTTCAGAAGAAGCCTTTTGAAAGAATGCCCGACTGTTACTGTTTGGAAAATAAGAAGCCAGAGGTGAGGTTGACAGGTTGTGTAGGGGGAAACAGACAGACCTGACAGTTTATTTTTAAGCATTTCAAACTTTGGCGGATCAATTTTCTGAAAGGGTTTCCTTCTGATTGTTCTTTTGAAAGTCAGGACTGCCGGGGCTACAATAGAGAGTTGACACCTATTCAGTTCAGCACTTAGAAAAAGCTAAGCGGGAATTGAAAGACTTTCAATTCTTGTTCTTTCTATTTATTGTGTGTTCCAAGCAGTGAATAGCAGAGTTGGTGCTGAAAGCCATTTCCATTATGTCTACTGTAGAGTCTCAGTGAGTCTCAATGAGTAGGGAGAGTCAAGAAGGAAAACTTTTTCCAACTGGGAGAGTTGGAAAGTGTATTCTCACAACACACTGAGCTGGGATATCTGATCTGGGCCTAAACCTCCGTAATGAGAAAAAATAAAATTACACTTCTTAGGTGACTGCCATACCGTCATGCTACCACTCCATATTATATTATTTTTCCAGAATCACTTATGCATTTTCTGTATCTCTTATCTTTCAGGAATACAGTTTGGAAGGTATTGCCAGCTACTAGCCTGAATTAATGTACTTTTCCAAGAAATTCACTTAGTATTTGACTTGGTCCCTTATACTCAGTCTTCATCATCGTGTATATTATATAATAAATATTTTTTAAAGTACATGTTCATTTTCTCCACTAGACTGTAAGCTAATGAAAGGACATGGTATTCTGTGTAGAGCGACCAGCCAGGTGCTTTGCAAGTAGTTATATACTCAAACATTTAATGAATTGGGCCTTTGCATCTTCTCCATTCCTTTTTGTATATCTTTTGTATATTCAAATTGAGCACATATGTAGAGTATGATGCTAAAATAGGCATGGGAATTTTTTACAATGTAAGAAAGGATGGAGTTTGAAATTTAACCAACATTTATTAAACAGCGGCTACGCTGGGCTCTGAGGTTATAGAGATAAATGAGACAATCCATGCCCTAGCAGATAAAAAGGACAGAAAAATAGATAATGCTATAAGCATAGGGTTAGAGATCAATATAGAGCACTAAACATTGAAGTGGTAACTTTCCATGTCCAAGCAACACTAGACAAATTCGCCATTAAGGTGGTGAAGCAGGTGAGAGGGATAGTTTACTTTGGTCTGAAAGTCAACACTGAGAAGACATCAGTGTGGGAAGCATCTGTGGCTCCTGATAAATGACTCACTGAAGAAAGCTCTGGTTAATTTGTGTCACATTAGCAGTCTCATGTTTCTCAATATGACCCTTGCAAAATAATAATTCTATTACAGTTTGGTTGGCAAATGCTTATACTCCTCTTGGGCAGGGGACTAAGTATTTGCAGAGGGACTAAAGTATTCAACCAATATAACAAGAACTGCTGCTTAAAGATACACCCAGAGGGATGAAATCAGCAGTTCTCAGAGTCAGTTGCGCATTGGAATCACAAGGAGAACGTTAAAAAAAAATATGTCCTGTCTTGCACCCCATGCTAATTAAATCACAGTCTCTGGGGATTGGACCCAGGTTTTCAAACTTCATGGATGAATCCAATGTATACAGAAGTTTGAGAATCAGTGAGTTAGAACCATGCTTCTCAAGCTGTAATCAGCTACAAATCATCTGGTGGGTGTCCTGGGGGTTGGTATTGTTGAAATGTAGATTCTGATTCAGTGAGTCTGGGTTAGGGCCAAGATTCTGCATTTCTAACAGGTTTCCATGTGATGCCTGTGTTGCTGTAAGGGGCTACGGTCATTTAGGAGTTAGAAAACTTCCAATTTGCTAGCTTTCCAATCTCTGCCCAAACTCTCAAGGTAAGGTGGTTGTACTGATGCTAAAACTTTTATATAATATCTTTCTTTTTTTTCCTTTTCTTTCCCAAAGAACTGATCTATATAACATAGGATTCAAGGATTTGGCATTAGGAGCTGAGAGTCTGGCCATGGCTTATTAAGAACATTAAAATCTAAGCTATATTTTTCAGGAAATGGGTGGAGTTGGAGGCCAAACTCCCTTTATATAGAAGTGGATGATTTAAGTTATTGGTTATTGTGAGTTTTTGAGCTTGTACAATCTTTGTGAAAATGCCTAAGTTAGCTATTTTGGAACTTTGTCAGACTCTCATATAGTTAAAGCTATCTCTTACAAACCCCATGTAATCTGAGATACAGAATTGTAAATGGGTAACAATTATGGTCTCCGGTGTCAGACTGTCGAAGTTCAGATCCTGCCTCTACAGCATTCTGAATGAGAATACCCTGCCTCTCTCATTTTCTTTACAATGGGGATAAAAATAAGACCTCTTACAAGTGGTTGCTATGAGGATTGAATGAGGTAGCATTTACAGGCACTGAGAATAGAGCATGACTATCAACAACTGTGGATGTAATCTATTACAGTCTCACTTTCATCAGAGAGACAGAAGCTAAAAGGAAACATCCCAGCCTTTCTTAGAACAGGCAGCTATTTGGAGAATTAAAAGATACAGTCAGTCTACAAGTGACCCACTTCAGACCTAGGGACACATACAGACTGAAAGTGAGGGGATGGAAAAAGATACGCCATGCAAATGGAAATCAAAAGAAAACTGGAATAGCAATACTCATATCAGATGAAATAGACTTTAAAATAAAGACTGTTACAAGAGACAAGGAAGGACACTACATAGTGATCAAGGGATCAATCCAAGAAGAAGATATAACAATTGTAAATATTTATGCACCCAACATAGGAGCACCTCAATACACAAGGCAAATGCTAACAGCCATAAAAGGGGAAATCAACAGTAACACAATAATAGTAGGGGACTTAAACACCCCACTTACACCACTGGACAGATCATCCAAACAGAAAACAAATAAGGAAACACAAGCTTTAAATGACACATTAGATCAGATGGACTTAATTGATATTTGTAGGACATTCCATCCAGAAACAAGAGAATACTCTTTCTTCTCAAGTGCACAAGGAACGTTCTCCAGGATAGATCACATCTTGGGTCACAAACCAAGCCTTGCTAAATTTAAGAAAATTGCAATCTTATCAAGCATCTTTTCCAACCACAATGCTATGAGACTAGATACCAATTATAGGAAAAAACTGTAAAAAATACAAACACATGGAGGCTAAACAACATGCTACTAAATAACCAAGAGGACACTGAAGAAATCGAAGAGGAAATCAAAAAAATACTTAGAAACAAATGACAATGAAAACATGACGACCCAAAACCTATGGGATGCAGCAAAAGCACTTGTAAGAGGGAAATTTATAGCAATACAATCCTACCTGAAGAAACAAGAAAAATCTCAAACAACCTAACCTTACACCTAAGGCAGTTAGAGAAAGAAGAACAAAAAACCCCCAAATTTAGTGTAAGGAAAGAAATCATAAAGATGAGATCAGAAATAAATGAAAAAGAAATGAAGGAAACAATAACAAAGATCAATAAAACTAAAAGCTGGTTCTTTGAGAAGATAAAGAAAATTGATAAACCATTAGCCAAGCTCATCAAGAAAAAAAAGGAGAAGACTCAAGTCAACAGAATTAGAAATGAAAAAGGAGAAGTAACAACTGACACTGCAGAAATACAAAGAATCATGTGAGACTACTACAAGCAACTATATGCCAATAAAATGGACAAGCTGGAAGAAATAGACAAATTCTTAGAAGAACACAGCCCTCTGAGACTGAACCAGGAAGAAAGAGAAAATATAAACAGACCAATCAAAAGCACTGAAATTGAAACTGATTAAAAATCTTCCAACAAACAAAAGTCCAGGAACAGATGGCTTCACAGGCAAATTCTATCAAACATTTAGAGAAGAGCTAACACCTATTCTTCTCAAACTCTTCCAAAATACAGCAGATGGAGGAACACTCCCAAACTCATTCTACGAGGCCACCATCACTCTGATACCAAAACCAGACAAAGATGTCACAAAAAATGAAAACTACAGGCCAATGTCACTGATGAACATAGATGCAAAAGTCCTCAACAAAATACTAGCAAACAGAATCCAACAGCACATTAAAAGGATCATACACCATGATCAAGTGGGGTTTATGCCAGGAATGCAAGGATTCTTCGATATACACAAATCAATCAGTGTGACACCCCATATTAACAAATTGAAGGATAAAAACCATATGATAATCTCACTAGATGCAGAAAAATCTTTTGACAAAATTCAACACCATTTATGATAAAAACTCTCCAGAAAGTGGGCATAGCGAGAACCTACCTGACCATAATGAAGGTCATATATGACAAACCCACAACCAATATCATTCTCACTGGAGAAAAACAGAAAGCATTTCCTCTAAGTTCAGGAAAAAGACAAGGGTGCCCACTCTCACCACTATAATTCAACATAGTTTTGGAAGTTTTAGCCATGGCAGTCGGAGAAGAAAAAGAAATAAAAGGAATCCAAATTGGAAAAGAAGAAGTAGAACTGTCACTGTTTGCAGATGACATGATACTTTACATAGAAAATCCTAAAGATGCCACCAGAAAACTACTAGAGCTAATCAATGAATTTGGTAAAGTAGCAGGATACAAATTTAATGCACAGAAATCTCTTGCATTCCTGTACACTAGCAATGAAAAATCTGCAAGAGAAAGTAAGGAAACACTCCCATATACCACTACAACAAAAAGAATAAAATACCTAGGAATAAACCTACCTAAGAAGACAAAAGACCTGTATGCAGAAACCTATAAGAAACTGATGAAAGAAATCAAAGATGATACAGACAGATGGAGAGATATACCATGTTCTTGGATTGGAAAAATCAACACTGTGAAAATGACTAGACTACCCAAAGCAATCTAAAGATTCAATGCAATCCCTATCAAATTACCAATGGCATTTTTCACAGAACTAGAAAAAAAATTTACAATTCGTATGGAAACACAAAAGACCCCAAATAGCCGAAGCAATCTTGAAAAAGAAAAATGGAGGACTCAGACTCCCTGACTTCAGATTATACTACAACGTTACAGTAGTCAAGACAGTATGGTACTGGTGCAAAAACAGAAATATAGATCAATGGAATGGCATAGAAAGCCCAGAGATAAACCCATGCACATATGGTCACCTTATCTTTGACAAAGGAGGCAAGAATATACAATGGAGAAAAGACAGCCTCTTCAATAAGTGGTACTGGGAAAACTGGACAGCTACATGAAAAAGAATGAAATTAGACGACTTCCTAACACCATACACAAAAATAAACTCAAAATGGATTAAACACTTAAATGTAAGGCCAGAAACTATAAAACTCTTAGAGGAAAACATAGGCAGAACACTCTGTGACATAAATCACGGCAAGAACCTTTTTGACTCTCCTCCTAGAGTAATGGAAATAAAAACAAAATTAAACAAATGTGATCTAATGAAACTTAAAAGCTTTTGCACAGCAAAGGAAACCATAAGCAAGACAAAAAGACAACCCTCAGAATGGGAGAAAATGTTTGCAAACAGAGCAACTGACAAAGGATTAATCTCCAAAATATACAAGCAGCTCATGCAGCTCAATATTAAAAAAACCAACAACACAATCCAAAAATGTGCAGAAGACCTAAATAGACATTTCTCCAAAGAAGATACACAGATTGCCAACAAACACATGAAAGGATGCTCAACATCACTAATCATTAGAGAAATGCAAGTCAAAACCACAAAGAGGTATCACCTCTTACTAGTCAGAATGGCCATCATCAAAATATCTAGAAACAATAAATGCTCCAGATGGTGTGGAGAAAGGGGAACCCTCCTGCACTGTTGGTGGGAATGTAAATTGATACATCTGCTATGGAGAACAGTATGGAGGTTCCTTAAAAAAACTAAAAATAGAACTACCATATGACTCAGCAATCCCACTACTGGGCATATACCCTGAGAAAACCATAATTCAAAAAGATACATGTACCATAATTCATTGCAGCACTTTTTCCAATAGCCAGGACATGGAAGCAACGTAAATGTCCGACAGATGAATTTATAAAGAAGATGTGACATATATATATACAATAGAATATTACTCAGCCATAAAAAGGAACAATATTGAATTATTTGCAGTGAGGTGGATGGACCTAGAATCTGTCATACAGAGTGAAGTAAGTCAGAAAGAGAAAAACAAATACCGTATGCTGACACATATATATGGAATCTAGAAAAACAGTACAGAAGGACCTAGTGGCAGGGCAGGAGTAAAGCTGCAGATGTAGTGAAGGGACTTGAGGACATGGGGCATGGGGGGATGGAGAGGGTGGGACGTAGTGAGAGAGTAGCATTGACATATATACACTACCAAATGTAATATGGATGGCTAGTGGGAAGCTGCTGCAAAGCACGGGGAGGTCAGCTTGGTGCTTTTTGACAACCTAGAGGGGTGGGATAGGGAGGGTGGGAGGGAGACGCAAGAGGGAGGGGATATGGGGATATATGTATACATATAGCTGATTCACTTTGTTGTACAGCAGAAACGCACACAACATTGTAAAGCAATTATACTCCAATAAAGATGTATTAAAAATAAATAAATAAATAAAAGATATGGTCATTCTTTGTTAATAAAGTTCATTAATTTCCTCACTTCCATTTATTCCCCCCTGGCCATTATTTGCAGCTTGTAACTTGAGAGGGTTCATCCAATTATTAACACATTACAGTATTTATTAAGTGCCTGCTACGTAACAGTCACTGTTCTAGATGCTGGTGTTAAAGCAGTGAAGGAAACAGACCAAAATCTCTGCTTTCATGAAGGTAACATTCTAGAAGATGTCTCTAAAAATGAGAAAAAAGAAAAAAGGGAAGTAGAATATGTAGTATGCTGGGTGATGGTAATTGGTATAGAGAAAGTCCAAGTAGGAGAGGAGGAGAAGAAGTACCAGAGGAGAGAGGAAAGGGTTAGCAGAACTAAATAAGGGGGCCAGGGAAGCCCTGTCAGTGGTGATATTGTGTGTACCTATAGGACAAGAGTAAGGAAGCCTTGTAGAGGTTAGAGGAAAGGGCATTCCAGGAAGAAAGATGAGCAAAAGCAAAGGTTTTGAGGCGGGAAGGCTTGGAAAGCTGTAATATAAAAGGAAGGCTAGAATGTAAACTGGGAACTAGTTTGAGTTGAGTGAATGAGGGGAACAGTAATAGCAGATGGGTTAGCGCAGAGGTTCTCAGATTTGAGCATGTATCAGAATCACCTGGAAGCCTTTTAAAAATACAGGCTGCTGGGCCCCATCCTCAGAGCTTCTGATTCATGAGGTCTGGGGAAGAGCCTCTAGAACTGCATTCATTTCTAACAAATTCCCAGATGATGAGGGTGGGGTGGGAGGGTACAGTAAGGAACGTTACATTGAGAAATATTCGATTACACTGAGTGTAATAATGGCAGGCAGATCAGACAGAGCTTTATGAGACATTATAAGGGTTTTGGGTTTTACTCCAAGTGAAAAGCAAAGTGACTAGAGGGTTTTCATCAGAGCAGTAGTTTAATCAAACGCACAGGTTATGCAAAATTATCTTTCTGACAAAATTAGGATAGGTTGAGCTCTATAGCTTCCTTGTGATCTACATGATGTGATATTGTTTCAATGTATATGAAAATTTTCAAGCTTTTCAACTCATTTGGTAAGACATATTTCACCTTATCATGTCTACTTTGTAGACTTGCACTTCAGCTTATTGACATATTTGGTTAAATGAGCCAATATCAACATCAAATATAGCTGTATAATAGTTTAGTCTGATTTCACCCCAAAGTCAACCCAGGATAAATCTAAACCAGGTTGCTCAACAACAGGTAATTTGTTTGAAAAAGTTTTCTTTTGAGTAATCATGTTGACATCCTGTGGGCAAGCTCATTGCGTTGGTGTTAACACTTTCTAAATATTACCTTCCACTAGGATTAATTATGTTCGTGGGTGGTACAGATTAATACAGTTATTGCCATCACCTTGGTAAACTTTTGTGCTATCCATAATACAATGCCATATTCAGAAAGGTAACCTTTTTTTAAGAACAGGAAAAAATAAATCAATCCAACCTTGTCTGATCGAAGTTTTCTTTTGTTTGATACAGTGATATTTTAAAGTGGCAGGTTCCATAGCCTTTCTGTGCAGCTTTGTTGAAGGCAAGAGTTGTCAAACAACATATATCAAGAACACCCTTCATGAATAATATGATTCTAGCCGGTGCCTCAAGGTAGCCACTGTAGTTGGTAAATCTCTCTGGCCTATTGCATTCAGTTCTTCATATTTATTTTTTTCTATCAATGTTTCTCAAGATAAAAATTGCAGACCTAATGTTAGTTTCAGTAAGCTATATTTTGAACTCCTTGCTTATCCAAGCAGAACATATTTTCTTTTCCTTTCCTTTCCTTTTTTTTAACATAAAAAAATCAATTATTTGGAAATCAATTCTCCAATGAAATGACTACAACTCCAAATGTAAATAAATTTATTCCCATACTACACTGCCACCCACAAGCCTAGTTTTCTTAACTTTCTAGGATATATTTTTCCTGCAGCATTTGTCCTTTTGATTGCTTTATAAGAATACCACATACTTTACCGAAATAACATTTTCCATGGAATATATGCTTAGACACTGAAAACACAGGGCACTCTGACATTAGAAAAAGCAGTATTTGCTCTGAGAGCAAGCTGCCTCCTCTTTGTTTTTACTCCTCCTAAGGCTTGTGTGATGATATTCAACTGTAGTTAAACACTATCTTCCTTCATAACTCATTAGTGCCATCCTCTCCAACTTCTTGAATTTCAAATAATAACTGACAATTTGCTCTAAAACCGAAAAGAATGTCAATAGTAGCTAATATTTATTGAGAGCTTACTAGGTGCTAGGAACAGGGCTAGATGTGTCTGTCCATTATTACATGTTACCCCCATAATATCCTAGGAGTTAACTACTTAGAAAGTGTCCAGACAAAGCCACACAGCTAGAAAGCAGGGGAACAAAAATTCTAACTATTCTGTTTGACTTCAGAATTTATACTCTTAACTCTATGCTCTCAGTTAAATAAAATCAGCTGACACTGGTAGTGTTTTAAGTATATAACATCATAAGCCATGAAATTAATAAACTGGAAAAAAACATGGCATGGTGAAGTAATGATAATTTTGGCAATTATAATAACAGCAACAAAAGACAATAATTATTATTACTGGACACAGCATATATACCAGGCAGTGTGCTAAGAACCATCCCATTTTATTGTCCCAACCAGTTTGATTAGTAGACATTATTATACCATTTGACAGATGAGGAAACCAAGACTCAACTAACTTAAGTCACTTCCTTAATTCATCCATACAATGAAAGGTTGACCCATGATTTTCATTTATTCAAATTCATAACCAATACTCCTAAATCATTAACACACATGCCTCAAAGGCTTATGAATACTTAGTGAATCACTGCACTGCGCCAGTGATAAACTTTGGAAGCAGGTGTGATTTTTGTCCTCATTTTTCAGTCTTGGGAGCAGAGAGTCTTGAGAGGTGAAGTCTTGTGTCCATGGCCACATGGCTAAGGATGAGGAGCCAGGATTCACTCAAATTTCCTGGTTCCTCTACCCACGTCTTCTCTCAGCAAGAGTTTATTGAAAGGCGAGATTACATGATTATGATTGGAATATCTTGCCCTGTATCCTAAATGTGATTAATATTGAGATAACTTCTCTATGCCTTTCTGAAAAGAGTGTGAATCCCATATCCCTGTGTGAAAGAAAGTGATAGTTATAAAACTTGTGCAAATCTTTGTCCTGAAGCAGGGCCTGGAGGACAGGACAGAGAGTAAGGAAAGAAAAAACAACATGGAACATTGTCCAGCTCCCAGAGGGTGATGAATTAACCTGTGGGGTCAGTTCCTCTTCTCTCAGTCCGAGACCAGCTGAGGAAGAGAACCAAAGGAACATAGTCCTGACCAGAAAAAAGATACACAAAGGAACATCATCATATTGTATTGGCTTTTCTGTCTAAAGGCCCACGTGAACTAGTTGGAAGCCCCTGTTATTTTGGGAGTGGGGTTCTCAGGTCCCCAAATTCAGAACATGTTAGTCACTCCTACTAGATAGGTAAGCCAAGCTAGGGATTTCTGACCTAGAGAATGTTCTAATTTTCTAAAAGTTTAAAGGCAAACTTTGCTTTTTTTTTTTTTTTGCGGTACGCGGGCCTCTCACTGTTGTGGCCTCTCCCGTTGCAGACCACAGGCTCCGGACGCGCAGGCTCAGCGGCCATGGCTCACGGGCCCAGCCGCTCCGCAGCACATGGGATCTTCCCGGACGGGGCACAAACCCGTGTCCCCTGCATCGGCAGGGGGACTCTCAACCACTGCGCCACCAGGGAAGCCCCAAAACTTTGCTATTTTGGTCTCCTATTTTCAAGTACTTGGGAAAAAAAAAACAACCCTCCAAATCGATACCAGTCAATATCTTACATTCAGCAGTCCCATGCCTGTATATACTATATCCACTCACCTATTCTGCCTTCTTCCTATCCTTCTATGTTCTATTTCTACTGCCATTCTAGTCACACAGTGTTGAAAGGTTAACAGTAGAGCTTACTTCTCCCTATCACTTTATATTCCCTGCACGACACCAGGGTCTCCCTGTATCTAAATTATAGTCCTTCCTCTCTTTTACACTACTTCCACCCTGGTCTCAAATCTCACTTGCTCTTTCCTAAGTGGAAATTATCATGCAATCATTCTTCTTACCTCCAGCTTCTAATCTAATCAGCCTTGATCCAAGGGCAGTATATGGTTCAGAGATTCAACTTACAAAAAATGAATTTGAATGCTCGTAGAAGTTGAATGCACCTTGCAGTTAGCCAGAGTTTGCCACGGACTCCACCTTCCCTACCTCCTTTTCTCTGCCACGTCCTCAAGATAAACTGAAGTGAATTATATGTAATGAGTCTCTTTGATCAAGAGGATTCAGCTGTCAAAGGGACCTTTTCTTTCCTTGCTTCACCTTATTACTTCTTATTCTCTGAAACAGAGTTCATGTGCCATCTTGATTTAGTTACTTTACATGTGATCTGTTTCACTCATTTTATTACCTGTCTGTTCCCTGCAGAGGTTACAAATTTTGTAAATCCATTTGATATATCATGGCAAATATAGCATACTTGTTAAGAGCTTAAGGTTAGAGGCAGCAGAACAGCTACAAACATACTGGCTCTGTGACCTTTGGCAAATCCCATAACCTTTCCAAGCCTCAGATTCTTTACCTAGAAAATATGATCACAAAGGTGCCCAGTTCATGATGTTGTTGGAGAAGTAAGAAAATGCACATAAAAAGGCTAGCACAATGCTTAGCCTGTATTAGGTGCTCTATAAATCAAACCAAATTCTTAACCATGTTATTCCAGACTGTTCATGATCTGAACCCTAACTACCTTTATAGGTTCCTTTACTCACTACCTTCTTTTCTTCTCTACAATGTCCTCAAGATAAACTGAAGTTTATATAATTATAATATATATATATTATATATTATATATATATAATATTATATTATATATAATGAGTCTCTTTGATCAAGAGGATTCAGCTGCCAAAGGGTCCTTTCCTTTCATTGCTTCACCTTATTACTTCCTATTCTCTGAAACAGAGTTCACGTGCCATCTTGAAGTGGTTAGTTTTCTGGTTGTCAGGGATAGAAATTAATCCATATTCCCTCAGGCAAAATAGGAAAATTAGCAAATTGGAAGAGTGAAAGTGGTTTAAGGAAAGAACTGGAACTGAGGTCTAAATAGTTGTTGAGACTTATTATTTTCTACCTCTGCTTTTCTTTTCATGTCTCTATGGTGTGTGTGTGTGTGTGTGTGTGTGTGTGTGTGTGTGTGTGTATTTTTCTGCAATGTAGTCTACTTAGCAGACTATGCTGCCCACAGTTCCCTGGTTTAGAGGGAAACATGAAACAGGTCTCTTCTCACTTGGAGATGGACTCAACTCTCTTTTAGTCACAATATTAAATCCCTCTAATTTTGATTCTAATTGGCCCAACTAGCATTAGGTCAAGCGGGGTGGAGGAGGTGAGATGGGTGGAATCTTTGTGCATTACCTTCGCTAAAAAGAACCCTCCGATAGAGAAAGGGTGGGTAGCACATGAAGGACAGGTAGCTGGCTGATGGGCTGTATATACCCACTAAAGTTGCCCACTGACATTTATGGATAACTCACTATGTGCCAGGTGCTCTTAGATTATTATTTTTTTTAATGTGAACCATTTTTAAAGTCTTTATTGAATTTGTTACAATATTGCTTCAGTTTTATGTTTTGTTTTTTTGACCGCGAGGCATGTGGGATCTTAGCTCCATGACCAGGGATCGAACCCACAGCCCCTGCATTGGAAGATGAAATCTTAACCACTGGACCACCAGGGAAGTTCCCCCCCACCTTTTTTTTTTTTTTTAGGTTTCTTTTTTTTTGATGTGGACCATTTTAAAAGTCTTTACTGAATTTGTTACAACGCCAGGTACTCTTTTAAATGCTTTAAATGTGTTACCTCATTTTTCCACTAGATATTAGAAATCCCATTTTTTTTGGATGAAAGCACTGAGTTACTGAAAGTTCAAGTAACTTGCACAGGGTCACACGACTAACAAATGGCAGAGTCAGGGTCAAACAGAGCCCACTCCCCACGCCTCAGCCTAAACTTGTGACTCTACTACCTTTGTCCTTGGCAATGAGATTTTCCCCAAGTGTTCAGAAGGTAGAAGTCTTTGGCTTTTCTAAATTCTCCTATTCTTCTCTCTTCTTTTCTTTTGGCACATGCCACTTCGCATCTTGTATGATAGTCACTATTTGTATCTTCATTATCTGTCTATATTATAAGTGTCTTAAGGACAGGGGCCTTATCTCATTCATCATTGTGTCTTCCACAGCACTATTACGGTTCCCTATGATTAATATATCCTTCCTAAATTGTTTTTGAATTCATGGACAAATCCATGAGATCCTATGTGATATTGTTGATATACATTATTAGTTGATAACAGTAGTAACAGCTATACTCATTGAATGCTCTCTGAACACAGGGTCCTGTGCTAACTACTTTATAAACTTTATAAACTCATTAACTCCTCTTATACTTACTAGTGAGATACATCCCACTAGTAAGCCCATTTATTCTGAGAGAACCTGGGCTTAGCATGTATCTCATATGAGACTATAAGGATTCAAAAACACATCTTTCTGATTCTAAAATTGTGTTCTTAAGTACTATGACATCCAATCAACTATTGCTTATTTTTTGTATTATAAGACTTTTTATTAGAGGTAAAAATTTGGGACAGTACTTCTGAACGATCAAACATCCTGATTAATAAAATATGATGTTAAATTAGGCATTACAGAAATCAGAATTTTAGAATTCTAGTAAATTCTGAAAACTTTCACCTTAGAAGATATTTTAAAGTTGATTCTAATTCTTGGCATTTGCTTTTTAAGATGCCTAGTCTGAAATGTTCAGCCTAAGTGCCACATTTTTAAATTGCTCTCCTAAAAAACAGTTGTTTCAGGATGTCACAACAAACATTTTGAGTCTTTGCTTTACATTTAAGAAGTGCAAAGTGTTTTGATCAATAAACCTTATTTTAGGCAACTAAAGCAGAATTGTAAGCAGATATCTAAAACATCAGGTTGTGCAGTGTCAAGCTAGAACCTCTTTCTTTAGTGAGCTTTTGGAAGATGATCAGCACGGGGTTACTAGAAAGACAAAGTATAAAGAGATCCAAGGTTGGAGCCATTCTCCACAATGAGAATTTTGTGTTGCTTTACTTTTGCCCAGTTCAATCTAGTATTTTTTAAACCGATGGTTTTCTTTTACATTGTTAACTGTACAAAAAATATAACTTCAGTCATTTATTTATTCATTCAACAATTATCCTACCAAATAAATATGCAATCTCAATTTCCCCTTACTTGACCTCTCAACAGCCAACATTGCTAGGCTTTCCCTTTTTCTTAATTCATTCTCTTACCTTCTATGATCCATCTGTCTCCTAGTTTTTATTTTACCTGTGTGACAACTTCTTTTCTGCCGTCTTACTTGCTCACACTACCGTGCCATTCCCTGCTGACGGTTCTCATGGCTCAGTCTCAAACCTTCTACATTTCTCATGTTCTTTATATTCTCCCGATGCAATTTGACTCCATCCATAAATAACTTATAAATATAGATTTCTAGCACTGACTTCTCTTTGTACTGTAGACCTCTGTATTGAACTATCAACATCTATTTAAATGGTTCGGTGGAAATTCATATTTAATTTTTCTAAAGGCCAACTCATAATTTTCCTTTTCAGAAAACTTGAAACTCATAATTTGAATTCAAAGAGTATGGTGCTGCCATCCATCCATTTGTGCAAGCCTGAGACTGGGGATCATGACAACTCTTCGTCTCCCTTAATATCAAATCCATCAGCAACTCTTATTGGTATAACCCACCAAATATCCCTATTCTGTCCATATGTTTCCATTTTTCCCATCACAGCCATCTGATCCCATCCACACTACCGATCAAAATGATTCAACTATTTCCTCTGTTTCTTAAAGATAAAGATATACTAGTTTTTTAAACTGGGCTTTGTCTGCCTCTGCTTTCAGTTTCAACAGATATCTTTCTTTAAATTCTTAAGCAAACCTTTCACTAAAATATAACATGTTACAGAAATGTGCACAAATCTTAGATGTACAGTTTGATTAATTTTCATGAGGTTAATGTACCCATGGAACGGGTTCCTAGAATCAAGAAACAAAATGTTTCCTGTACCCAGAAGTGTCCTGCCTGCCCGCTTTGATCACCACTCCACAAAGGTGACGACTGTCTTGACCTCTACTACAACACATTCATGTTGCCTGTTTTCCAACTTTATATAAATGGAAATTAATGCTGTGTAGTTTCTAAATCTAGCTTCTTTTGTTCCAAATTACCTTGTTTTCACTACACTGAAATATCCTTTTTGTCATACATAAGTTGACTGTGTGAGTTATTTCTGTCCTAACGCTCTGTTCCATCAGTCAATCTATATTATTCTTGCGCCAACATCATACATTGTTGTGTATACTGACATGCCATTTATTCTGCTGCCGTATAAAATTCATTGCATGATACACTACACTTTTTAAAATCCTCTGTACTGTTGATGGAAATATGGGTTGTTTGCAGTTGTTTACTCTTACAAATAATGCTACTGTGAGCATTCTTGTACATGTCTTTTGGTGTATATACCTATGCCATTCTGTGAGGTTTATATCTAGATAGCAAGCATGCATATGTCTGAGTTAGATATTTCTGATATTTTCCAAAATGCTTATACCAGTTGATACTCCCACCAGCATTGTCTCAGAGTTTCAGTGGACTGACACTTGGTATTTTATGTTCTTTTTCTTTTAACAGTGGCTCTGCAGTAATATCAAATTGGGTCTTAATTGGTATTTCCGTGATAACTAATAAAAGTTGAGTGCCTTTCATTTGTTTATTGACTATTTGGATATCCTCTTTGTGGAGTGCCTGCCCAAGCTTTTTGCTCAGTGTTTCTATTGTATTGTTGAAAATTTCAAATGGATTTAAGGGCTGTTACTTTTTTTTTTTTCATTTATTCTGGCTATGAGTCCTTTGTTGAGAACACATATTGCAATATCCTTTTCCAGACTGTGCCTTTCTTCTTCACTCTCATAATGGTGTATTTTGAAGAATAACACTCATTTTTAAAATGTATTCTGATTTATCATTTTTTTTATGGTTAGCCTTTTCTGTGTCCCATTTAATACATCTTTACCTACCCAACATAAATTATGTAATAGTCTTTTTTTCCCCAAAATCTTTATTATTTTTACCTTTCACAACTAGATCTAAACCACATCTGAGATTGATTTCTTTTTTTTCTGTAAGCTATGCAGTATGGTTCAAGAAACGTTTTCTTACAAATGGAGGTACAACTGACCTAGCACCATTTATCAAAAGGCAATGCCTTTCCATACAACACTGAAATACTCCTTTTGTTATGAATCAAGTGATTGTTCATGTCTGAGTCTGTTCTAGACTCATTGACCAATTGGTCTAATCGTCTGTACCTCCACCAATATCACCTTGTTTTCATTTCTATAGCTTTATAATTAATTTTGATGTCTGGTAATATAGCTCCTACAGTTGGTTCTTCTTTATGACTGCCTTGCTATTTGCATTTCCATGGGCATTTTAGAATCAGTTTGCCAATCTCAAAATAAATTGCTAAAATTTTGTTTGGGGTTTTATTGACTCTATAAAGTCATTTGAAGAGAATTTATATCCTACAATACTGAATTTTCCAATACATAAAAACATAATCCCTCCATCCATTTAGGTTTACCTTAATTTATCTCAATTATGGTTTTTAGTTTTCAGTCTAGAGGTTTTTCACATCTTACATTAGATTTATTTCTAAGCATTAGTGTTTCTTTATGCTTTAAGAACATAGAATTGTGGGTTTGTTGCTGTCCAGCTCCTTTTCTGATCTTAATTTCTTTCTCTGTTCTACATACACAGGCCTTCTGCATTCCCTCAAGTTTCTCTCCTTCAGCAGGCTTTTTTCTTCTATCGTTCCTCTTCTTGCAGTGACTGCCTCCTGAATTTCCCTCATACAACTAATCCCTATGCATTCTTTACATTTCAGCTAAATTTCATATCCTCAAGAATGCCTTCCTCAAGCTACCTTAGGTATTACCTCCCTATTTAATCTACTATGGCAGTTCCTAACCTTTTTTTCTCATATTACTTATCACAGTTGAAAGTTTACGTTTGTAATCATTTGATTTGTGCCTATGTAAGTTCTGAAAGGGCAGGACCACATCTGTTTATTTTTACCCTACTATCTGCAGGGCCCAGCAAAACACCTGGCCCATAGTAGGATCCAAATAAAGATTTTTATTTTTTTATTGAATGAATGAATGAGCTTCAGCTCTGTTCCAAGCACTTTGTGATGGTATACAGTCAATAAGAAGGTGAGAGAGAATCTCCTAGCTCTTGGATGATGACTGTAATTTTAATTGTAATATCATAAAATTCAATAAGCTTGTGTAGAAAAATAACTCCATCGTCATCTAGTCTAGCTCTCCTTCTGTTGTGAGAATCTTCTCCACAAAGTACCTGATAGAAAATCATCAAGACTCAGCCTGAATATTTGAAGTGGCAGGAATTATTTGGGAGGGGTCCCCTGTGACATTGATATTGCACTAATAAAGATTTGCAGGAAACGGCATCAGCAGCAGTGAGACTGGGATAATGAGGCAAGCATAGAAAAAGGCTTACTTCAGTGTTACTTGTTGGGGATTTTGAGAGTGATAATTAATCACATCCCTTCCCGTCTGGATTCCAAATCAGGAGAGAAACAGAAAGTGCCATCAGACAGGGATCAAAATCGCAACTTTATTGCCATTAAATCTAGATCGGAGTCTACTGTTTTGTATACAATGAAAAATGAGACTTATTTCTACTTCCTTTGAAGCTAGATTTACCTGAAGGGGCAAAATGAACATCAGGAACTGATTCTCTAGTTTGAGGGGCACTCAATGCTGAGATAGAGTGAAAACACGTGTGTATATGGCTTTTACATTATTGATTCCAGCCAAACAAGTAATGGATGTTAGATCCTCACTGATTCATCAATTAGATAAATCAGTCTTTTTCCCAAAAGGAGGAGTAAAAGGCAAGAAAGAGGAGACCCAGCTGTAATGTTAACACTCTTCTTATCTGGGGAGTAAAATGTATGTCCCCTTAAGGGAATCCAAGTATATATGAATAGCATTTACTTAATATTTTGTACATGTCTATGACATGGCTATCAACATATATTAAAAGTGATTATAAACCCCTGATACCACAAAATGAAGGAAAATGTTTGCAAATAATATATCTGGTAAGTGATTGATACTCAGAACATATAAAGAAGTCCTACATTTTAACAACAAAAACAAACAACCTGATTAAAAATGGGCCAAAAACCCGAAGAGACATTTCTCCAAAGGAGATACACAGATGAGCAAAAAGTACACAAAAAGATACTCAACATCATTAGTCATTAGGGCAATGCAGATCAAACCACTGAGATATCAATTCATAGCCCTTAAGATGGCTACTGTCAGAAAACAGAAAATAACAAATGTTGATGAGGATGTGCAGAAGTCGGAACTCTTGTATATTGCTGGTAGGATGCAAAATGGTGCAGTCGCTGTGGAAAACATCTTGGTGATTCCTCAAAAATGTAAACATAGAATTACCGTATGGTCCAGCAATTCCACCTTTGGGTATATACCCAAAATAATTGAAAGCAAGGTTTTGAGGAAATATTTGTATACTTACACTCATAACATTCACAGTAGCCAAAAAGTGGAAAACAAGCCAAGTGTTCCAGCAACAGTTGAGTAGATAAACAATGCAGTGTATACCTACAGTACACTATCATGAAGCCTTAGAAAGGAAGGAATTTTTGACACATGCTACAACGTGGATGAACCTTGAAGACATTATTCTATGTGAAAGAAGGCAGTCACAAAAGGAAGATATTGTGTAATCCCTCTTATATGCAGTTCATAGAGTTGTCAAATTCATAGAGACAGAAAGTAGAATGGTGATTGTCAAGGGGTGGGGACATAGGGAATAGGGAGTCTGTGTTTAATGGGCACAGAGTTTCAGCTGGAGAAGATGAGAAATTGTGGAGATGGATGGTGGTGATGGTTGCATAACAATGTGAATGTGCTTAATGCCACAGAACTGTATACACTTGAAAATGGTTAAAATGGTACCTTTCATATTATGTATATTTTCCACAGTTAATGAAAAAACAAAACAGTGAGAGAGACTGTGACATCAATCCTTTATTAAATATTTTCAAAGAGAAAAAATAGCAATCCAATTATAAAGAAAAGGATATTTACTATAAAGTTATGTTTATATAGAGGTAAATTTGGGGAATGCTTATTTTATGAACATATACTAATAACATGTATGTGAGTGGCAAGCATCCATGGGACACAGAACATATAATTTAACTGAACAAAATTGTGAACACTTTTGAACGTTTATTAAAGTGAGACCTATATGAGTCTATTATGAATGGCTAAATTCTTGCCCTCCTTTCATTTCATCAACAGATAATTGTTGAGCTCTTTCTATGTGTTAGGAACTGTGCTAGGCTGTGGTTTCACAGTGGTGAACAAGATAAGCATAAAGTCCAATTTCCTAAAGATTCTATTCTCATGAAGAAGACATAGAGGAACAAAGAAAACAATTGTGTAAATTATTTTTTCACATTGTCATGAGAGTAATATAAGTAATACATAAGAAGGTAAGCTGGATACCAACAAAGGGAGATCTACTTTAGGTAGCGTGGTCAAGGAAGTCTTCTCCGCAGAGGTAGATTTTAAGCTCAAATCTAAGTGATGAAGGTAAACTACCCGTACAATCAACAGAGAGAAGAGCATCCCATGCAGAGAAGAAAACCTGCATAAAGGCTCTGAAGTGATAAAGAGCTTGGCATGGTCAGAATTCTGAAGAGTAATGTGACTAGAAAGTGGTGAAATAGATAACCAACAAGGACCTATTGTATAGCACAGAGAACTATACTCAATATTTTGTAATAACCTATAAGGGAAAAGAAGCTAGAACAGAATATACATTTATATATATATATGTATATATATATATATATATATATATATATATATATGTATCTGAATCACTTTGCTGTACGCCTGAAACTAACACAACATTGTAAATCAACTATACTTCAATTTAAACAAAAGTGGTGAGCAAGGGTAAGAACGGGTAAGCAAGGGTAAGAAATGTGGCTAGAATAACTAAATGACTAAATTATTAAATTTTGTTTAATTTCAATTGAATTAGACTTGAATTTAAGCTGGTGATCACTATATTGAATGGTACAGGAGTAATTCATATAGGACCACACAGGCCATGATAAGCTATGAAAAGCAATGGAGAAAGCCGTGGAAAGCCATTGAAGCAAGGGAGTGATGAGATCCGTGCATATTGTCAGAAAAGGGCTCTTGATGTTTTCGGTGTCAGACACATTAAAGGAAAGTAAGAGTTGGAATAGAACAAAAAGTTAAATAAGCACAGTAATCCATGGAAGAGGTAATATGGCTCAGACCAGAGGGCTAATAGTGGAAATGGAAAGAAGCGGTAACCTTTGAGATATTTCCGGTTCATGAGGACTAATATAAATAATAGGATTTCCTAATGGATTAAGTGAAGGTGAGGGAAGGAACAAAACAAAGTTGGACAATGTTTTGAGTAACTGGGTAACCAGTGGTGCAGGTTATTGAGATAAAGTTGATTAAAGGTGAGGGGGGCCAGAAATATGTTTTGGTGAAAACTCAAAAGAAATGTTTAGACTTGATAAGTTTGAGAAATCTGTTGGCCATTCATGTGAAGATGATATTAGTCCTGTGAATATTTGAGTCTGGAGAAAGGTCAGAGCTGGATAGCAGTGTGGGAGGCATTCGTGTAAAATTAGTATTAAATTGTCGACAACTGACAGGTGCATTTACGGACAGAGGGAGAGCAACAGGAGAGCCCAGGACCAAGCCCTGTGTGACCATGACATTGAGAGTCAAGCTTGAGTCCTAGGGTTCGATTACACCACTTCCCCAGAATTTGCCCATCACTGTAAAGTGCACGGTTAGCATTTCATTTAAATGCTGTTTGTCTTCATTTGAGGTATGCTGGACTTCAACTTTGCAAATTGGAGTATGATTAATTCATGTTGTATTAAATGCCATTAATACTTCTTAAAATCACTTTAGAAGGAGAATTCTAGTAAAAGAAACTATTGCATTCTATCTCTTTTAAATATAGTTGATAACCATATTTTTAAACATATCAGTGTTTATAAATTTGTTTATTTATTTAATTTATTTTTGGCTGCGTTGGGTCTTCGTTGCTGCACGTGGGCTTTCTCTAGTTGTGGCGAGCGGGGGCTACTCTTCGTTGCGGTGTGTGTGCTTCTCATTGCGGTGGCTTGTTGAAGAGCACGGGCCCTAGGCGTGCATACTTCACTAGTTGTGGCACGTGGGCTCAGTAGTTGTGGCTCACGGGCTCTAGAGCACAGACTCAGTAGTTGTGGTGCATGGGCTTAGTTGCTCCGCGGCATGTGGGATCTTCCCGGACCAGAGCTCTAACCCGTGTCCCCTGCGTTGGCAGGCGGATTTTTAACCACTGTGCCACCAGGGAAGCCCCAAAATATCAGTGTTTAGAGATTTCTTTTTCTCTAGGCAATATTAATAACTTTAGGGTTGGAAGGATAATAATAGGTGGGTAGATTAAGGGAAGTTTTGGGAGTTAACAGCATGGGTTAAACCACTTTCGGCAGATACAGAACGTGAGAGGAACTGCAAAACTAAGGCCCTATCCCCTGTCTCCACATCATACAGATGGGGCATTTTCCTGGTGAAATGTTCCTTATACCTTTTTCCCTCCTTCTTCCCTCCCCTCTCTGTCATTCAATACAGTCAATAAGAAATGAATCTTTACTTTGTAGATAGCACTTGCTATCTAACTACCTGAATAAAAAAAAAAATCAAGACTTGGAAAAGATAATGCCAGCATACAATTCAAAATTTGGACCTATGAAATAAGACAGTTTGTGGAGCTTTGGAAGAATTCAGCAAATATTCACCTTTGCCAGTATCCTGCTTGTGCCTACTACCTGGTTAGTTACCCAGTCTTAGCTTACTCAAAATGAAAATTGTCTCAGCTGATTTTGAATAAGACAGTAAGCACTTCATTTTCACTATGGATGTCACCAGAGTTCTCTTCTTCCAATTGAAACAATGCAACATCTCTGCAGTTAAAGGCAGTATTTTTGAACATGTGTGTCCCCCTCCTGGATGACATAGGTCATGTCTATAGACCAAGAACTCTGATTGTAAGCAGGCACTGTTTTGTTTTGTTTTTGTTTTTCTTTTTCTTTGATGGTAATGTTTACCATCTGTTTACCCTGCTATATTGTCTTGTGTTCATACCAAAGCACTGAAGGCACCTCTGACAGAGAAATGCTGTATGTCAACACTTTCCATCATTTTCTTCTCCGTGCCCCAAAGCCATTCCTAAGAATTTAGTTTTCTGTGGAAATATTTCAAATGAAATTCTCTTTAGAAGTCTTCCCATTTCAATAAGTCACAGAACTAGGAAATGTTTGGTGAAATACAAAGCGCCTTATAATATGGGATAATTATCAAGTTATCAGAACTTTGGAATAAATACAATAAGTGCAAAATGAAAGAGAAAGCTTGTGGTCTACAATATTTCTTCTGAAACTACAAATTGAGATCATGTGGGCAAAAGGAAGTAAGAAGGTAATACAGTAATAGGCTTTGTGCCCTCAGGGCCGCAGATTTGATACAACCCAGAAGATTGCTTCAGTGAACTATCTTTAGTGTGTCTGTAGTTCTTTAGCATTTTTACGTATTTGTGTATCAATCTCTCATAAACCCTAAAGCAACACAATGTGATAGAAATTTATGTCTGATTTTCAGATAAGGAAACAAAATTAAGGAATTACGGGTCTTATAAATAAAAGAGCTCAGGTTCAACCCTAGGTATTGACTTTTTGTCTAATGATTTTTCCCCCAACATTTTGTTGTTGTTTCCTATGTTTTCCAGTACTATTGGTGACTTCTGGCTTTATTAATAAGACTTCTATGAACTCTAGGCAAATACAGGTGTCTGTGTCTGGTTTCCTGATTGGGTTTATGAAGAACATTATTTCATAAACAAAATCAGAAGCTTCATTGTCTCTCTGGCCAATTACATGGACTATGCCTCAGGGTTTCAGACCAAATATTTTTTAAAAAACCAAACCATTTCCTGAATGTAAATTATTTTTTTCCGAAAGGAGCCCTGTAAAACAACATGACTAGTTATATCCTCTGTCACCACAAAGAGCAATGTACTGTTGGGGGAAGCCCATTCTGGTGGTACAACATGCCTATCAGACCAGAGATGTCCAAAGAAGCATTTAAGTCATTCCTGTCTTTCCCATTTATTTCTCTACTGTTCGTTAACATTTAATCAAATGCAACCTCATCCTTTCATTTGTTCAAGTTACAAACAAAGACAGCATCTTTTTTATTGTTAAATTTTTTTATTCAAATACTGTTGATTACCAATGTTGTCTTAGTGTCTGGTGTACAGCAAAGTGATTCACTTATACATGTGTATATATTCTTTTTCATATTATTTTTCATTATACTTTATTACAAGATATTGAACATAGTTCCCTGTGCTCTACAGTAGGACCTTGTTGTTTCTATTTTATACACAATAGCTTGCATCTGCCAATCATAAACTCCTAATTTATCCCTCCCCGCTTCCACTTTCCCCTTTGGTAGCCAAAAGTTTATTTTCTCTGTCTGTAAGTCTATTTCTATTTTGCAAATAAGTTCATTTGGATCATATTTTAGATCCCACGTATAAATGATATCATATGATATTTGTCTTTCTGTCTGACTTACTTCACTTAGTATGATAATCTCTAGGTCCATCCATGTTACTGCAAATGGCATTATTTCATTCTTTGCTATAGCTAAGTAGTATTCCATTGTATATATATATATATATATATATATATATATATATATATATATACCAAATCTTCAAAGATGGCATCTTTGATTTCTCTTTCTCTGAATCACTAAAAATCACAAATCACCTGTTTGTTCTGCAAGTACATAACAAGTATTTTGCAAGTATCTTCTTCTACACTAAAATACATCTCCACTCTCACCACCCTCCTTCACCTCTCAGTTGGACAATTCTAACAGCCTCCTTACAGTTTCCTGTTTCCACACAACCCACGTGCCACCAGTCCTGAGGGAGGTGCCCACCTGTCCAGATTAAACTCATAGCATTCTCCACTTCGCTCACCAATCTCAAGCCATTTGGGTCTCTGGTGTGTTTCTAATTTGCCAGATCTGCAAATTCCTCTTCCATCTGGCTGAAATGCTCACTTCCATGGCCTTGAGTGTTTTACTGTTTTGACTCCCTCAGTAATCAACATAAATGCATCTTTTCAGAAGAGGCCTTTCTTCCCTACAGCAACTTAATGGTGTCCCTCAACTATTCACTAACTCATCACCCTGTTTATTTCCTGCATGTGCTTACTACAAAGGGAAAAATTCCCATTCATGTATTTGTTTACTTTATAATTTTCTGTTTCTTCTACTATGCTATGCATTTCATAAGGGCAGTGTCCATACATGTCCTTTCATTGTCTATGCACCAGTGTTTGTCATAGTATGTAATCAATAACTCATTTGATTGAATGAACAAATGAATGAATGAATGAGTGAATGAACATGAATAACAACTATCCAAAGCATTGTGATATTCAAAAAAGAGCTGATTGCTATAAACCCAGCCTCCAAGCTGACTCTTCCTTAGCACTTGCTGTTCGTTAAGAATTATTAAATGACTCATCATCTTTACTATTATATTATAATGCTTTTTGTCTAATGGACCTTTTTGTCTAAACTAAATTATATTTTAAGTGCAAGCTATGCAGATATTTTGCCCATTTTTCCTTTCTGAGTTGCTTTTTCTCAGAGCTAGCATGATTAGTTTTGGACATTGATTGCCCCTTCTGCTCCCATAGTAAACTAAAGTTCCATTTCTCTCCAAGTGCAGGAAAATGTATTTCTTCTGCATGCCACAAATGGTCACAGGCTTTATTAATGCTTGTTGTCTCCTTGTCTCTCCTGCTTATGCATATGTGTCTTTATATAAGTAGTGGATGTGACTTGAATATTTCTGCATTTAATCGCTAAATTATACTAATATCAATAGATAATATAAAAATAACAATAACCCCTATTCCTGCCTTGGATGTATACCATCAATATACACTGAATGCACAAGAAAATCAGCCAATAACAAGGCAAAGTATCTAGTGCTATTACAAAATCAATATAATATTAATTAAAAGAAGATTACAAAGAGAGAGGAGGAGGAGAGTTATCATAAGCTAAACTTATATTTTAGGTGCACTGCACACGTGACACCTAATCCTAGCAATAGCCCCTCTAAGAAGGAAACATTGTGTCCTCCAAAGGATAAAGTATATTACATGTCAATGATGTATACTTCTAGAGGCCATAAATTAGTAAAAACCTTATCTGAGATTTAATCTAAAATCAATCTGATTCACAGTCCCAGGAATTTCTATTTTTTCAGGCTTCCCTTGCAGGTAGAACTCATATATAAAGAAGAGTGGACCCTCATCGTCCTGTGTCAGTGTGGTTTGATTGGGTCTTCTAGAAAGTGGAAGTTTCCTTGGGAACATTCAGTTGCAAAGAAGTTTGAAGAGGAAGTGACCCACCTCTGCCTTCCCAGACCTGTAATATAACCTGGTGAAATTTCTGTAGTCTCCTTATTTAGTCTTTGTTTCCCCAAACATTACAAATTTGATATCATTTTCCTTTTCTATTTGATAGTCATTTTCCTGGATTAATACCTTCCAGAGTAGACACAGGAAAACAGAACACTGGAAAAGTTATCGAAATGACCTCTTTTGTTATCCCATTCTCTTTGACATTGCAATGAATATAAGTTAGATGAGCATATAATATGGTGCTATTTCAATTATTTCACATATATGTTAGCATGTTGTGTTTTGTACTGATCAATTATGCATGTCCATGACTTTGAAGAGAGACATCCTAGAACTTCCAGAGGTAATACATTATTTCTTTACATGGGAGATTTGAACCTTGGTCATCCAGGGATGTCAAGCCAGACCCAGTGTGAACAAGTGCCAGGAACTGACCATTATGCAACCATCTTATAGTCTGGTCAGTGATGTGGAACAATTAACCAGTCTTTAATTCTGGCCTATTTAAGGGACAGTTCCCTGCTCTATACAATTCTCTGGGTAGTATGGGTTCTCAATAAATAGTGCACAGTATCTGCTTGACACTATTTGACAAATCCTCCTGTGAGTTAGAAACAAGATACACTTCAAATAGAGCTGAGGAGTGATTAAAATATGGCTAAAGGGTCCTGTTCTAACTCTAACAATTTTTTTTTTTTTTACACTGAGACTTTATTTTTAGCTTCATGTTAGTGGTAATTTTATGCAGAAGGGAAATTGGGTTGGGTTCTCAGAGCTGTGTATGTCCTTATTTGAACACCTCTTTTGACTTCTTTCATGAGACTCTGTTGATTTCATGCAAAATTATGCAGGAAGAAGCAAAAAGGGAATGTTCCCCAGTCATGTGCCTGGTTTGCTTTAAACTCTGTCAATACCAGTTATGAGAAATGCTACCTTCTCCTTCTTTAGAACTTACTAAGAGAGGCAGGTGGTGGATATAAACTAATGAAATGTATAGAATATTTTTAAATGTCTAACAATGCCAAGCAGAAGCATTCACTGTCCTGCTTAAAATTCTAGATTAAATTAGTTTAGCAGTCTTGTTCTTAAATGGGAGACCTGGTAGTGTAGTTGGAAAATAATGCATTTGGGAGCTAGATGGAATAAGTCTCCTTCTTGATTTAGCAGAATGACTTAGGATAAGCCCTTAGTTCTTAGAATTGGTAGAAATTGTAAAAATTTCTTAATTTGTAAGCCAAAATTAATTAACCTTATGTCATAAAGTTAATTATGATTACATAAATAAAATACATGGAATATTTTCTATCACAGTGACAGCAGCTAATATAATTAATTAACATAGTCATGAGAGTAAATACTACTACAGTACTAGAAATATTTTGGTTTATCAAATAACTTTTATTTAAAAATTTGATTGAGATATAGACATATTAATTTCATGTATATAACATAATGATTCAGTATTTGTATATATTATAAAATGATCACTACAATGATAAAATATTTTTTTAAAAAGGAAAATCTTGGGCTTCCCTGGTGGTGCAGTGGTTGAGAATCTGCCTGCTAATGCAGGGGACACAGATTCGAGCCCTGGTCTGGGAGGATCCCACATGCCGCGGAGCAACTAAGCCTGTGAGCCACAACTACTGAGCCTGCGCATCTGGAGCCTGTGCTCCGCAACAAGAGAGGCCACGATAGTGAGAGCCCCGTGCACTGCGTTGAAGAGTGACCCGCACTTGCCACAACTAGAGAAAGCCCTCGCACAGAAAGGAAGACCCAACACAGCCCAAAATTAATTAATTAATTAAAAAAAGAAAATCAGAGAGAACATAAAAAAAAAAAAGAAAATCTTCCCCCATCTCCTTCACTCAGCAAAAGATTTCTTTACACAACTCTGAACATAATCTCAAGCTTCTTTTCTCTTTAATTATCACACATCCTGAATGAAGAGGGTCTGAGTTAATGAGGTTTTGTTTCATGTGCACCATCATAAGTAAAAGGAATTTTAATCACATGGACAGAGCTACATAAATTTAACATTGTACTTAATCATGAAATTACATCATTTGAATATCATACACGTTAAAGGCCCTTTCTTGGCTGTAGTACTTCATGAGGCCTAATTGCTCACTCCAAATATGGGATATTTAATATTTAAGAGGAATAAAAGAACAGCTGTTTCCCACTAATTGTTGGAAACTGCTGTATCTGAAAATTTTGTTTCACAAGATGTGAATTATTTTATTCCTGAAACACATCATAGGTAAATTATGTTGTGTTTTAGCATATTAAGTCTTACAGCCTAGTATAAACAGAACTGAACAAAATAGAACTGCACATTTAAAAGTCGAAAGAACAAGCCCACTGCGTAAAGTCAAATATCATCAAAAAGATCAGTCATATAAACATGACCCACAGGATATAAATGTTTAACATGAACACACAGATGTTTTGTCATCTCTAAAACTGGAACTAGCAAGTTTTCATAGTAATGTTAGACCATTAACATATAGAAAGAAAAGTTATTATTTCCTGACTATGCATTTAAAATATTTTGATAATTTTCTTATAGTTTCTACCAATTCTAACAGTAAACCAAAAGTTCTCTGAGGGTTTCCTTCCAGCAACCATATGGAAGAAACAGCTGTTCTTTCATAAATAAAGAAAATTTTGTTTGGTATTGCAAAATGTCTCTTCTATCCTAATATAAGGGGAAAGGTGGAAGAAGACCTAGATTATGCTTCCATGTTCATTCAATTTTACAAGACAGTTTGTTCACT